>NC_085039.1:630505-1261011 GCF_963692335.1 Osmerus eperlanus | reverse complement strand
GGGAGCAGCTCTGAGTGAACTTTCATTACTTTGATCTTTTCCCAAAGAAGTTTGTTACCCTCTAAGAAAGCCTTGCATGTTTTAGCATAATTGCCTTAAGTGTCATCTTCTTTAAAAACGGGAAGTGATCCGATGTCGGCAATGACACTTTATGCAATGATAGCAGTCAAAGCTATCGTATTTCTGTCGACATTTACATTTCGGCAGCTGAGGGTCAAGCTCCTGGTGCGCCGAAACTATTTGAGAACCACCTGCTAGCGGTGGACAACATCCTCTGGAGTCTGAACTACAAGACAGATCACAAAATGAAAATATACATGACATTATAATCACACAATTATATAAATAATCCTGGTTATACATAACAAGACACGCTGGAGTTATACAAGTAAATAAACCAGAGTAATGTAGTCGCTGCACAAGTCATCATGCCATTATTATTTTTTTTGGAGCCAAGAGCCTTGGTGTGGCAAACAAGCAATTTAGAAAATCTATAGCCGTGATTGCACTGCAGGAACATTCCCCAGGAAAAAGGAACTTTAGGAGGAACCCTGTGTTTCTATCGGAGTGACCAGGGTCTAAATTAAGTTCCGGGTAAAATAGCCCTTGCAAAATCCCAACTCGACAGAAACTTTGGGGTGGGAATTGGGCATTGAACACGTTGATTGGTGGAGTGCATGCGGCATATGCATAATCTTCATGGTACTTTAACCAGCAATAGAAACACAAACAGCAATGTTCTGGAGGAAGTGAGGAACCAAATGATCCCTATAAAAAAGTTCCAGGGACTAATTGTTCCAGATAATTTTTGTTTCTATGCGGCTAATAATAAGGTTATTATAAGCCGCTCTCCACCAAAATTAATCTGTACCTTTGTCACGCCCCAAAATTTGCTGCGCCCTGCTCTGTGTCCTTTCACGGAATTACAAAGAAGAACGTTTTTCAAGGCTATTGAAAATGGAGTGTTCCAGCCTGTACAGGGAATGCTGACACTTTTCAGAATCTTCCCATGGAACCAAACACTCAACGGCCTGTGATGTTTGTCTATGAGAAGATCCCTGTGCAGTTCGACCCTCAATTACACATTTGCTCAAACCATTTCACCGAGGACAGTTTTGAAAACCTGGGACAATGTAAAGCAGGATTTGCTATGAAGCTGTTGCTGAAAAGAGGTGCTGTTCCGACCTTATGTTCATCACAGCCGCAAGCTGTAGTATGATGTTGTCGCTAAGTTATTAGCAATGCTAACGTATCGTGCCTGAATCTAGCATTGGGTGATGTGTGATGTGTGATGATTTAGTTTACTGGCAATGGGGCGAACGTTATTTCATGTTCCTGACTGTGTTTCATTCAAATAAATAACCTGTGTTGTCGTGTAAATCTACAATTCAAGATGCATGTTTGTCCAGATCTATTTTTCAGCAAGATAGCTAGAGCTAACTGAAGCTGAGTTGAATCACGATAGTTTGTTTGCTAAGCTGTAGTATTAACGTTACCCACCTAGTTAAGTCGATCCTGTTTGCTTTGACAACAGAAGTGGAAACAACTAACATAATCATTTCAAATGATATCTAGTCAATCTGTTGAAAACACTTGTGTAGACACAATAGATTTATTTGTACGTTTTTATTTCAAGTCTCCACCTTCATGTTTCAGTGAGTGTTGGCAGTGTTGTGTCTTTGCTCCGCAGCTTCACTCGTTGTACACCAACCAATCAGTGCGCAGCTTATCTATATATTCATGAGCATACCATAAAAGGACAAAACCTAGCGTTTTTTCCTGGGACAAATTCACTGGAAGCATCAGGGGGGCATAGAACAGCACCCGGGCCATTTTCAGCCCAACCAATGTTACATACCCTATTCGGAGACCTTAAAGAACAGTGTGAAATACCCCCCAAAAAACTGTCAATCACCCCTTTAATGAATGAATGCAATATGAGTGGGCTAAATGCTTGAAAATATCACTACTGTAGAAGGGAAAAACTTAAGGTGACGTTTTAGTCATATAAGTTAAGTTCATTCTACATTTACAGTACATTGTCATTTTAGCAGACGCCCGTATCCAGAATCAGAATCAGAATGGGATTTATTCGCCATGAAAGTTTGCACAGACAAGGAATTTGCTTTGGCAGGAAGGTGCATACAATAAACATATACCTAAAATTTAAATATGTGGACTATCTATACTAAGGGTACATAAACTAGCAGTACTAAGTGGGATTAGAATATAATTAAATATACAATAAAATAAAATATAAGTTGCCGTAAATTACAATATAAAAATACAAAAATACAAATATTACAAAAAATACAAATGTACAAGATACCATTTTGTAATGCAGTGCAAAAAGCAGTGTGTTTTAAGCAAGAAGTTTTAAGTTTTAAGCAAGAAGTCAGTCCAGAGCGACTTACAGTAAGTACAGGGACATGCTACACTTCACTTTTTGTATTTTGAATTGTACATGAGCAGCAACAAATGTAGGCTATGCTTTTAAATCTATGCGATCTTCCAAAATAATAAGTAGGCATTTTTATATAAAATATACAGAAATATCGGTTGTAAAAATAGCAGTTAATAAATGGACCGATCTGCAAGCAAGCACACCCTACAATTTCCCCAGAAATTGTACCCTCTCTAGTTATTATTAGGGGCCAAGCAGCGAAACTGTGAGGTATTGTTAGTTTTATTATTGTTAGTATTATTATTATTATTACTATTAGGGTTCCTCCGGTAGGAGGGAACCTATTGTTTTTGTTAGTATTCCTATTATTATTATTTTTCCTTTTCTCCACTAAATGGCTCAATAGCTCAAAAAGTCCTCGACCCGATTTTTTCCAATTTGGCCCAATGATACAACAGGTTACTCACTACTCCCAGACGGCTAGTGGCCCATGTACGCCCATAGGTGGCGCTATAAGCCACGCCCAAAGTCTACGTGATTTCCCCAGCGCCCCATTACTCCAAAATGGCTGAAAATTGGTATACTTGCCTTATTTCTCATGGGGAACAAAAAAGCCTCATGGACCCATAAGGTCCGCCATGATAGATTTTGCTGTACTGTCCCAATTTGGTACAACCTTCAAAACCCTTCTCCTCATGAACCATAGATCCCATCGACTTGAAATTTGTTACAGATTTGTAGAATACATGTCTTTCTATATGGTCAAGGTCATTGAATAAGGAATGCAATACAAAATGGCTGAAAGAAGTGTATTTATGTAAATGTACACATTGCCACAATATCTTTGTGTTAATAAATCAAATATAATTTTGACTGATGGTTTTTCAAACATTAGTGCCTTCAAGTTGACATCATTCTGAAGTACCATATGCAATTTCACCTTGATATGTCAATATATGATTTAATTCAATTGAATGGCTCCACAGCGCACGCACACTCATCCTGCCCCTTGACACACGAGCGAGCATGGCGATACACACACACATGCTTTCTGATAATTGTGTGCTGACCAAGCCCCCACCCTCGGTTTTTAGCTCCTGTTTCATTTTGCTTCCAATCGCAGCTCGCCATTACGAATATAAAGTCTTTTTCGGCGGCCATTGTTGTTTTCAACTGGAGTCGCCTGATAGCCGTGTTGGAGGCAGCCACGTTCGGTAAGTCCTATTTTTACACATTTTAAGATAGAATCAATGATTGGGTTTGTGAAAGTACACTACTCTTGAATTATGGTTAAGGTTTGAGCACTTTTAGACCTTTAGATCGTGAGTTTGAAGTGACGGAAAACCGAACTCGAAAAGTAGCTAGCTTTTCCCCTTTGTGTTTATAATTAGTGAATCATTTTGCATCTCGGCGAATTCTTCACCCAAAAGGTTGAGGAGGGCAGCCTTTCGGAGAAAAAGCGATTCCCCACAGACATGTAGGCTCAGAATTTTGATTTGGGTCGTGAAAGTCTTTGTAATTGGAGTGAGTTCGGACGCCAGGGAGACCGCATAGGCGGCAGCCATGTTTTGGTTGCATCATGTTCACAGTAACAATATACAGCAACGGAAACTATAACAGTGACAATATACAGTAACAGATTTACTTTATTTGTAACATCTAGATGTAACATCCAGATGGGGCAATGTGAACATATAAGCTATAATTACAATTTAAAAGTTACATGTGATACACACATAGGCAAACACACACCCCAGATTTACATAGAAGTAAATACACACATACTTACCTTTAACAATCGTAGAATTGACAAAACAATAACGTTTTTAACCTAATTTTGAATGTCGAAACAGTATCAGCCTCCTTAATTGAGACAGGTAATTTGTTCCAGAGAAGAGGCGCTCTATATGAGAACGCCCTACCTCCAGCTGTTTTTTTATTAATTTTGGGAACCACCAGATAGCCGGCATCTTGATCTAAGTGTCCTTGCGGGGCAATAGGGTGCAAGGAGACCGGAGAGGTACAGTGGTGCCAATCCATGCAGAGATTTGTAGGTTAGTAGTAGAACTTTGAAGTCAGCTCTGGCTTGGATAGGGAGCCAGTGTAGAGAGACAAGAGTAGATGTTATGTGATCAAACTTTCTTGTTCTGGTCAATAGTCTAGCAGCAGCATTTTGCACCCGCTGTAAATTTTTTAGGTGGGTAATTGGGAGGCCAGAGAACAACACATTGCAATAGTCCAATCGGGACGTAACAAATGCATGTATTAGTTTTTCGGCATCATCCTTTGAGAGAAATGTTCGTATTTTGGCAATATTACGTAGATGGAAAAATGCAGTTCTAGTAATTTGCTTAATATGGTACTCAAACGAAAGGTCTGGGTCCATTATGACTCCTAAATTTTTTACTAGCTGGCTTTGAGAGACTTTGACGCCGTCTAGGTCTAAGGTCAGATTGGAAAAATTATTTCTATATTTTTTAGGACCGAAAATTAGAACCTCAGTTTTATCCGAATTTAGAAGGAAATTTGCAGTCATCCAAGCTCTCAACCTAGAAACACATTTTTCCATAGCATGTGGAAATTCTCCAGACTTTATAGACATATATAGCTGAGTATCATCTGCATAACAGTGAAAGTTTACCCCAGAGCTTCTAATTATGTTTCCTAAAGGCAGCATATAGAGAGAAAATAACAGAGGGCCTAGAACTGAACCCTGTGGTACTCCGTATTTTACAGTGGAGCTCCTGGATGAGCAGCCATCATAGTGGACATATTGTGATCTATCGGATAGATACCATTCTAAACCACTGAAGTGATGTACCAGAAATCCCAACATAGTTCTCCATACGTTCCAAGAGAATCTCATGATCCACCGTGTCAAAAGCTGCACTTAGGTCTAGAAGAACCAGGACAGAGAAAGAACCCGCGTCAGAGGCTAACAGTAGATCATTGACTACCTTGGCTAATGCAGTTTCAGTGCTGTGGTGGAGACGAAATCCAGACTGGAGAGGTTCATAAAGCTGATTTGAGGAGAGGTGCTCAGTGAGCTGTTGTGCCACAGCCTTCTCTAAAATTTTGGAGATAAATGGCAAATTTGAAATTGGCCTGTAGTTGCTAAGACAACCTGGATCCAGGTTTGGTTTTTTAAGAAGGGGCTTAATAATAGCTTGTTTGAAATCGTTGGGGACTTGGCCAATTACAATAGATTAATTAATAATACTAAGCATGGGTGGTCCAATAATAGGGAGAAGTTCCCTACAGAGTTTGGCAGGGAGAGGATCGAGAAGGCAGCTAGTGGGTTTCGAGGAGTCTATCAGCTCGATGAACGCTTCCATATAAATAGGGTTAAAGTGAGTGAGAGCCTCAACATGCAGCATGCTTGGTATAGGGGAAAGTTCAGTGTTGATGGCCACTCCTCCAGGACTAGTCTGTAGTTTGTCCCTTATTGCATACATTTTTTGGTCAAAGAAATCTAAGAAATCATTGGGAGAGAAATCTGAACTAACACAGACTCACCCGTTTTCCTGGCATGACTGTCGAAATACGTCAAAGCCAGTTATTTTATTGAGCTGTAGCCTCATTTGCCTGTATTTGCTAACAGTAGCTTACGTTATTTAACTTTACTTTAATACTGAAATACCTTCTAACAGTATCAGTTGAACGATTTAGAAAAATAATTCTACTGTTTTTGGTTCACCACAAACATGTTGTATTAAAGAGACAAAGTTAGCTAACAGAATGATCTAGCTAGCTACTGTAAATATTGTGCAAAAGAAAATGTGGTTTAATGTTATTTCATGTTAGCATCGTGGACGAGCAACCATGCAATGGCTAGCTAACTAGCACTAGCTGTCTAGCAATGACATTGTTTGTGCTAACATTAGCTAGCATAATGTTATTATCAATATACATTTGATTAGCACTATATCAAAATGCAATCAATTAATATGCATTGTTAGATACTTCTGCTTGAGAAAGAAATGATGTAATTAGGCTATTATTATTTTGTGACTTACCTAATAATGCGAGTTTGCTCACACACGTTAAACAGAACCAAGCAACTGTCAAAACTCACTGGTGACAGAAACTTCTGGGAAAAAAACGGAAGTTGCATATATTACTTGGCAGGTGATTGGATGAACCATCTGTCCATTAGCTGCCAGTAGAACGATGATTGGTCCAGAACATAGTTTGAGGCCAAAGGGATGCTAGCCATTTTAAAATTTTGTTCTTTGTTAAGTAATATAAGCATGCATCTTTGTTCTTTGAAAAGTAATATAAGCATGCACGATATCTGATATATACAAACAATCTAACATCTGTTTTTTGAAGTATGACATTTACACATATATTACGATTGAGGACGGCTCAAGGTGGTAAACGTTTAATAAGATGGCTCCAGAAAAAACGATGCCCAGTGTACAACAACAGAATGAAATTCAAAAGAACCAACACGGCCAAAGATGGATATAGGTGGTACGAGACAGCATCCTTGGCTACCACACAAGATACACTCAGATCAATGTGCCAATCGATTATTCAGTATTATAACATATTACTTAAAATAGATAGAATCTTGGATATTTGTAGACTATGTTTTATGTTACAGGAGCTGTAGAAAGACAAATCACAGGGGCAGAGGCATCACAACGTCCATCAGGGATGGCTCAGTATTCTCCAGATCACATATTCCATTAACATCATGGATGGAAATGATCCACAGGTTTAGTGCTCACTGTCTCACAAAATGTATTTTGATGACGCTGTAAATATTTTGCATAGACATAAATGAGATTTTGAACAGATGTTTTCAGATCTATTCAGGCTGGAATTCAATCTCTGTCCATCTCAGATTTTGTGTTTGTCAATTTAAGGATTTAGGCCCTACTTTAATATTGCCTTCCTAATACTGTTTATTATATGAAATCCACATTTGATGGTTTGTTGTCAGTTAATGTAATGTTTGATCAGAGTTGTGTTATTACAATCAGATTGGATTTATTGATAGGCTAATGTGATTCAGTGTGTTTAGTATGTTATGTCTTAGTTTGTCACAGGGTTTGAGAAAGAGACAGGTGGACATGATAGGGGATGGAGTATGTGGGAGCAGCAAATCACTGACCAGGGTGACTACATTTTGAGAAAAATCTGTGGTGAAGCAGTCAAGCGACTGGAGAAAAGACGGCAAATGCGGATTGGAGGGAGAACAGCTTTTGTTGTAATAGACGAGAGCAAATTCAGACACAAAAGAAAGGTTAGGTCTTGGTTTGTAAATAAAATTGTAATTTCTGTTTAGTGTAGTACAAATAAAGTGGCAACAGGTATTATTATAAGTAGCTTGAGGAGATAGTCAACCCCAAATGATGTAAAACAATAAAAAGTACTGACGTGGACGACGTGGACAGGGCCGTTGCTAGGAATTCTGGGCCCCCTGAAAGAATATTGGTGTGGGCCCCCGACTTTTCTCTTTTGGCTCTCGACGAAGGAGGTCGCATTTTTCTCTCCCTCCCCTGACCTTCCCTGCTTGGCTTCTATCGTATTGTCTTGTCTTGTATATACTCAAGAGACTCTCCGAAGCAAGAAGCATGGAATTGATAAGCTGGTCTCTCAACGCAATTGACACCATCTTCTGAAAGAGAAGCTTGGGTTCGGGGGAACCTAACTGTCCTGATGGGATGTTCGCAGCTAGCTACTCGATGGACGCGTGGGAGAATTGGTGTGTCGTGTGCCTAGCGGTGCTTTCCGTGGAGGACGTTGAAGACATCTTCCTATTCGGAACCATGATTACAGGCTTTCTGCTGATTGGAATGGGCGCTGCCCTGGTATATCGGAAAATTGATGAAACGGCTACAGCTGTGAAAAGCCCCCTAAGGCTGCCCGACATGATTGATGCGATGGGCAGAGCTGTTGGCGCTCAGACTGTGACTTTACAACGCAATATGGATAACATCATGGAGAAGTTAACGGCTCTGCAAAGGAAAGTGGACCGACTTGGAGACCATAATGTGTAGACGTGGAAATTGAATGCGCCTACTCGACCAAACAACTACCCCAATCTTATCTGCTTTTGGCCCCGTAACCAGCTCAGGCCTTGGCCAAGGCCGTTGCTGGAACAACAACTCCCCTGGAGAGCGCTGCAGTGAGACTCTCTGTAGTCTCTTCCCTTCTCCCTCCCACAGACACCTGTGGATTGCGTCTCTGTCTTGGGTCATGACCAAGGATGTCTCCATGGCAATACTATCTGCGAACTGAGAATCTGACTGATTGTGGCCTAGGCGAAGGCGCCAACCCAGGCACACTCATACACTAACTTTCATCTAATACAGATATGCTATCACACCCCTCCCCCCATCCAACGCCTTCGCCTGCTTGTTGTTAAGACTATAATATTCTTTTTATGACTAGCTAGCCTACTTCTTCTTCTGTTTAACAGTTCAGCTTTCAGCTTCTCCTGCATTGTAGGCTATTTAAGCTCTTAGCTTTGTTAGATGATGCAGTTCAGCTTCCACACTGCCTCTTTTGTGTGACTCACACATTTTTGAAATTCATTTCAGCTTTCAGCTTGCGGGTATTTTCTCATTTCTGTATTTTCAGCAATTAAAAATAATAATTAATCTTTCAGCATTCCAACGCATTTTCTGCAGGAAATGCACGTTCTAGTTAAAAAATGTTAGTATGTTTTAATTGATTAAGAGTAATATATTTCAGAATTAATAGACTTGTGCTCATTCTAAGAAATTTTTATAAATACATTTTGAGAAAATGACTATTTAAATAAAATGAAATAGATGTAAATACTTAATGATAAAATATGCCATGATTCATTTCTGTGAGTATAGCCTGGCTCTGCCCTCCTACGTACTTCCGCTCAATTTTGATTTTGCTTCTGTACTAGGTCTGGCCATGAGGTAAGTAAGTCAGATGTCTCCGGTTAATTTTCTACCGGCCAATCAGCGAACAGAGGGAGTGGCTGTCGTGTGCTAGTTTGTGTTGTAGTTCCGTAATGGCGGCGGAGAAAGATGTGAGCAAAGCCATTCTGTCCGTTGTGGCAACGCTGCCGAATATCCATAAGATAAAGCCAGAGCAAGAACAAGTTTTGCTGAGTTTTGTTGGTGGCCATGTTGTTGTGGCCCTCCTCCCCACGGGGTTCAGGAACAGTTTGATTTTCCAGCTACGGCAGCTAGCTCTGTTACAGTAGTGGTGAAGGAATTGGCTAAGGCGAACGCTAGCGATTGGTTATGGCAGATCAGAGTGGCTCTGGGCAGATGCAATAGTTTTAACAGAGTACCCGCCTACAAGGAAGTCAACGCTTGTCAATGGAGCGAGGCCAGACTCTCTGTACAAATGAAATGTACGAGTCTGGTTAGGACCTGGCTAATAATAACCCTCTTCATGCACTAATAGCATTTATTAATACAACATTATCACAGCCTAACTGTTTATCCCATGCCATGCCAGGCTCTGATAAATATCTCAAATAAAACTTAAAACCAAATTACAATTAAACCCCAACTAAAAATACATTTAGTTTTTTCTCTTGCTCATTTTTAACCAAATTACATCTAATACCTTTATCAAAACTCTTAAAAACCGTAGATTTTACTATTTTGACTTAAAATGTTAACCCATATACCCTCAAAGTATATTCATAGTTTCCTCTTCAAAACATCAGTGTTTAAACCAATCATCTCTTCACATCCACAAAACGTTCTCTTGTTTCATTTCATAACCTTCCATGATCCTCTCTAAACCAATCTTTTATGTAACTTTCTAATCGCTTCCTCATAATTTTTCACATACATTTCCTCAAACCATTCTTGCTGCCAAACGCCAAACACCAGCTGTTTGGCGTTTACCATCTATTCACTTAATTTTGCTCTAGTATAACTCTTCCAATTGTATTAGAACCCATTTATAAACCAGGGGTTCAATTTCTGCATTTTTACTAAATACCATCACACATCACAGATTTTCCGCTTATAAATACAAGTTCTGGTCGGAAAGGCTAAAAAAACAAAAAAAACAAAACAAAAAAAACATCCCTGTGTGCCTAGGAATTATAACAAATGTTGATCACGCATTTGTTAACCACCAAACTTGGAATTAATTTAAATGAACATATCTCTCAGCATTAATACTCACATAATTATGCAGAACTATACCCTCTGGGATCACCTTTGTAAGATCTCCACGTAACTGGACTCTTTTAGCCCCCACCTTTCTTCATCTCTCATCGGGATTTCTGTAACTTCTTGGTCAAAGAAAAATACCACACCACACTCTCTATTTTTATTCAACACAATCTGACTCCACACAAATATTACTTGTTTAGGGACTCTAACTCTTTTGAGGACACTTAACCTCAGGGACTTTAACTATTTTGAGGACACTTAACCTCAGGGACTCTAACCCTTTTGAGGACACTTAACCTCAGGGACTGTAACCTTTTTGAGAACACTTAACCTCAGGGACTGTAACCTTTTTGAGGACACTTAACCTCAGGGACTGTAACCTTTTTGAGAACACTTAACCTCAGGGACTGTAACCTTTTTGAGGACACTTAACCTCAGGGACTCCACTGAAAAAAAAAAACGGTTGATTTCCCACCACTGTTGGTTTGACTAGGTACGATGAAACATAGTAATCGTCTAGGGAGTCAGGTGGCTGAGCGGTTAGGTAGTCGGGCTAGTACTCTGAATGTTACCGGTTCGATTCCCAGCTGTGCAGAATTATATTGTGTCCTTGGTTGGGCAAGGCACTTCACCCTACTTGCCTCGGGGGGAATGTCCCTGTACTTACTGTAAGTCGCTCCGGATAAGAGCGTCTTCTAAATGTAATGTCTAAATTTGGTTCTCAGTTCCGAATAGCAGTACTAATTTAACAGGTGTCTGCTTACCTTTTTTATACTGAGGCGCCCGACAATTACGTCTGCCTCCTCGTACCGGTGTATGGGTCTCTCCCGATCTGTCGGTCGGGCCGGAACACTCTGGACTCCCTCTTTTCAGCGTCGGGGTCACCATTTGAAGGACTTTAAATCGTTGTGTCTATTCCAATATGTAATGATGGTATTCAATGACACAAGTCTGTGTTCTAGAAAAAGTGGTCTGGAGTCGCAGAGGTCCAATAATATCAGCTTTAATACAGCAGTTGGAAATCAACAAGTACAGAGCTCTGGGGTTGTCTACGTTTCCGTACCCGCAACAGAGTTTGGGTTGGTTCACGAAGTCCAACTGGCTATCTGTCCCTGCCCCAGCATATATTATACAGTGCAGTTAAAACAAAAAGATGAAAAGAGGGTTGAGCTTGTTCTCTCGTGCATCAGGGAGTTGTTCTTGCCGACACGTCCCACCTGCTCGGGTGCCGTCTCCACTCGGTTTCAAGGTTGTTTCTGAAAATGAAGAGATAGAGACACAAAATACATCCTTTTTCCCAGACTCTGTGGTCGAGAATCGTCTGTATTGTTCCTCTCTCTCCGCCCGCACCCATGACTCCCCCCGCCCTGTGTGAGACACAATGTTTAAGCCTGAGCACACTTCTAAGCTCATAAGACATAACTTTATTAAGCACAATGCATAACTTTAATAAGCACAATACATTCTTTACTACGACAGCCCTAAACAAAACATGACAAGTTTAGGAACCTCTGTTGGCTTAAACTATAGGGCATAGCAAGTTACAAAATCATGAAATATAAACAAAATGAACTTAAACACCATGAATCAACACAAACCTTGTTCCCTCAAACAGGTGCTAAAGGACCGTTTATATCGCAGTATTACTCATTGGGTGTGCTCAAGCCTTCGGCGAGAGCACACCTTTGTTCTCTCACATATATATTTGTGAGAATGCTGTTAAGCATTCTCACTATTGTTTTCCTGTTTCTCTTTATTGTGAGAATGCTGTTCAGCATTCTCACTATTGTTTTTCAACTTCTTAGTTCTTCCGCCGTTTTTTGGCCTTTAACTCGTTCTGCATACTTTAACCGATTCCTACAACTTTTGTATCAAAACGTTCAGCTCCTTCAGGAGATAATGGCTATGACTTTTGGTATTTCTCACTTTTATACTTTTTAAGACATTAAGGTTTTTGTGCAAATTATTCTCCCATTAAAAGTAATGGTAAATCCTTTCAAATCATTAAAAAGCTTCCTCCTCTTTCAAACGTAACTACTTCAGCATACTTTCAGCTAGAGACACCATTCAACCTTTAAAATGTTCACAAGACATTCAGCTATTCCCAAATGATTCAGCTTTTTCAAATGTTCAGCCAATTTTGAATTATGACAGTTTGAAATACATTAAAATGTTTGCTCCTTCTTGATTTTTATGAATGAGCAGCAAGCAGAGTGGCACACTCTGCTGGCTGCTCTTTTTCTGATATTCAACTAATTTGTCAAACAAATTCCTCTAACGTTCATATAGTTTAACTTACAGAAACAAGTTATACCTTAAAATGTAGGAAAAATTGTCCTCTTTCAGCCAATGTAACTACTAAAGAGCTCACATTTACATATTTTCAGCTATGAGCCTTGAAGCGAGAGCAGCCTTTCAAATTCTCTCACTAACTTCAATGGAGAGGTGAGTAAAATCAGTCAGAGAAAGCAAGAAGGAACAAGATTTTGAAACTGCCGATAGAGTCGTATTTCTGACCGCACAGACATATAAAGGACATCTCTGGTTTCGGCAGAGTCTTGGGTCTCGGAAAATATCCTTATATTTTGGATTGGACGTATAGTTTTGCGTCTAGGTCAACTTGTTTGAGGTGTGGATGCTAGGTAAATGTTCGTTTTTCTCTCTGCCTAGCTCGTTAGCTATCACAGCTGCGCCATCACCGTGGCAACCAAACAAACAAGCACCAGGAAAGCAAAAGGAACACGTTTTTGAAACTGCAGGTAGAGTCGTATTTCTGACTGCACAGACATATAAAGAATATCTCTGGTTTCGGCAGAGTCTTGGGTCTCGGAAAATATCCTTATATTTTGGATTGGACGTACAGTTTTGCGTCTAGGTTATCTTGTTTGAGGTGTGGATTCGAGCTACATTTCTCTTATTCTCTGCCCTCAGCGCGTTAGCAATCATAGCCGCACCATCACCATAACGACAGACACGCACCACTCAGTCTCTCACACAGGTGATTGGTACGTTTACTTGACCATGAGAAACACGATTACTAGCAATTGTCGGTTTATGCCAATAATACGATTACTCAGTTTACATGTGTAATTAGTTATGCGATTACTCAATAAACACGTCTACATGATTCTTTTTTATTAATCGTTGTATTCTCCACGGACAAAACTTGCACCATCATCCTTCTGCAACAAAGTGTCGCCGTGTCTTCCTGTATCGGCCCTACTGCTGTATGTTTCATTCCATCAACACATTGAATCCAACTAAGAAAGCCGAGTAAACGCATAGGCTACATCTGCTACTGCTAATACTATCCCAACTATAATTTAATCTGTTAAAACGATAATATTCTTGTTACGACTAGCTAGCCTACTTCTTCTTCTGTTTAACAGTTCAGCTTTCAGCTTCTCCCACATTGTAGGCTATTTTAGCTCTTAGCTTTGTTAAGATGATGCAGTTCAGCTTCCACACTGCCTCTTTTGTGCGACTCACACATTTTTGAAATTCATTTCAGCTTGCGGGTATTTTCTAATTTCTCACTTTATACTTTTTAAAATATTAAGGTTTTTGTGCAAATTATTCTCCCTTTAAAAGTAATGGTAAATCCTTTCAAATCATTGTTGGAATGCTGCTCCAGCCCCTTTCAAAAATACCTTTCGGTTGCTTTGAAAGCTTCAGCTTATAACTTTCTACTAAATTGTCACTATTTTCAGCTTTTTTAGCATGGTCAGCTATCCCCATTCAGGTTTTCAGCATTCTCACTGCTGTTTCGCAGGAACAGCCTTTTCTAGTTATTATTATATCAACTTCTTAGTTCTTCCGCCGTTTTTTGGCCTTTAACTCGTTCTGCATACTTTAACCGATTCCTACAACTTTTGTATCAAAACGTTCAGCTCCTTCAGGAGATGATGGCTATGACTTTTGGTATTTCTCACTTTTATACTTTTTAAGACATTAAGGTTTTTGTGCAAATTATTCTCCCATTAAAAGTAATGGTAAATCCTTTCAAATCATTAAAAAGCTTCCTCCTCTTTCAAACGTAACTACTTCAGCATACTTTCAGCTAGAGACACCATTCAACCTTTAAAATGTTCACAAGACATTCAGCTATTCCCAAATGATTCAGCTTTTTCAAATGTTCAGCCAATTTTGAATTATGACAGTTTGAAATACATTAAAATGTTTGCTCCTTCTTGATTTTTATGAATGAGCAGCAAGCAGAGTGGCACACTCTGCTTGCTGCTCTTTTTCTGATATTCAACTAATTTGTCAAACAAATTCCTCTAACGTTCATATAGTTTAACTTACAGAAACAAGTTATACCTTAAAATGTAGGAAAAATTGTCCTCTTTCAGCCAATGTAACTACTAAAGAGCTCACATTTACATATTTTCAGCTATGAGCCTTGAAGCGAGAGCAGCCTTTCAAATTCTCTCACTAACTTCAATGGAGAGGTGAGTAAAATCAGTCAGAGAAAGCAAGAAGGAACAAGATTTTGAAACTGCAGGTAGAGTCGTATTTCTGACTGCACAGACATATAAAGAATATCTCTGGTTTCGGCAGAGTCTTGGGTCTCGGAAAATATCCTTATATTTTGGATTGGACGTACAGTTTTGCGTCTAGGTTATCTTGTTTGAGGTGTGGATTCGAGCTACATTTCTCTTATTCTCTGCCCTCAGCGCGTTAGCAATCATAGCCGCACCATCACCGTAACGACAGACACGCACCACTCAGTCTCTCACACAGGTGATTGGTACGTTTACTTGACCATGAGAAACACGATTACTAGCAATTGTCGGTTTATGCCAATAATACGATTACTCCGTTTACATGTGTAATTAGTTATGCGATTACTCAATAAACACGTCTACATGATTCTTTTTTATTAATCGTTGTATGCTCCACGGACAAAACTTGCACCATCATCCTTCTGCAACAAAGTGTCGCCGTGTCTTCCTGTATCGGCCCTACTGCTGTATGTTTCATTCCATCAACACATTGAATCCTACTAAGAAAGCCGAGTAAACGCACTCAATGGTAGGCTACATCTGCTACTATCCCAACTATAATTTCATCTGTTAAAACGATAATATTCTTGTTACGACTAGCTAGCCTACTTCTTCTTCTGTTTAACAGTTCAGCTTTCAGCTTCTCCCACATTGTAGGCTATTTGAGCTCTTAGCTTTGTTAAGATGATGCAGTTCAGCTTCCACACTGCCTCTTTTGTGCGACTCACACATTTTTGAAATTCATTTCAGCTTGCGGGTATTTTCTCATTTCTCACTTTTATACTTTTTAAAATATTAAGGTTTTTGTGCAAATTATTCTCCCTTTAAAAGTAATGGTAAATCCTTTCAAATCATTGTTGGAATGCTGCTCCAGTCCCTTTCAAAAATACCTTTTGGTTGCTTTGAAGCTTCAGCTTATAACTTTCTACTAAATTTTCACTATTTTCAGCTTTTTTAGCATGGTCAGCTATCCCCATTCAGGTTTTCAGCATTCTCACTGCTGTTTCGCAGGAACAGCCGTTTCTAGTTGTGAGAATGCTGTTCAGCGTTCTCACTATTGTTTTTCAACTTCTCAGTTCTTCCGCCGTTTTTTGGCCTTTAACTCGTTCTGCATACTTTAACCGATTCCTACAATTTTTGTATCAAAACGTTCAGCTCCTTCAGGAGATGATGGCTATGACTTTTGGTATTTCTCACTTTTATACTTTTTAAGACATTAAGGTTTTTGTGCAAATTATTCTCCCATTAAAAGTAATGGTAAATCCTTTCAAATCATTAAAAAGCTTCCTCCTCTTTCAAACGTAACTACTTCAGCTTACTTTCAGCTAGAGACACCATTCAACCTTTACAATGTTCACAAGACATTCAGCTATTCCCAAATGATTCAGCTTTTTCAAATGTTCAGCCAATTTTGAATTATGACAGTTTGAAATACATTAAAATGTTTGCTCCTTCTTGATTTTTATGAATGAGCAGCAAGCAGAGTGGCACACTCTGCTGGCTGCTCTTTTTCTGATATTCAACTAATTTGTCAAACAAATTCCTCTAACGTTCATATAGTTTAACTTACAGAAACAAGTTATACCTTAAAATGTAGGAAGAATTGTCCTCTTTCAGCCAATGTAACTACTAAAGAGCTCACATTTACAGATTTTCAGCTATGAGCCTTGAAGCGAGAGCAGCCTTTCAAATTCTCTCACTAACTTCAATGGAGAGGTGAGTAAAATCAGTCAGAGAAAGCAAGAAGGAACAAGATTTTGAAACTGCCGATAGAGTCGTATTTCTGACCGCACAGACATATAAAGGACATCTCTGGTTTCGGCAGAGTCTTGGGTCTCGGAAAATATCCTTATATTTTGGATTGGACGTATAGTTTTGCGTCTAGGTCAACTTGTTTGAGGTGTGGATGCTAGGTAAATGTTCGTTTTTCTCTCTGCCTAGCTCGTTAGCTATCACAGCTGCGCCATCACCGTGGCAACCAAACAAACAAGCACCAGGAAAGCAAAAGGAACACGTTTTTGAAACTGCAGGTAGAGTCGTATTTCTGACTGCACAGACATATAAAGAATATCTCTGGTTTCGGCAGAGTCTTGGGTCTCGGAAAATATCCTTATATTTTGGATTGGACGTACAGTTTTGCGTCTAGGTTATCTTGTTTGAGGTGTGGATTCTAGCTACATTTCTCTTATTCTCTGCCCTCAGCGCGTTAGCAATCATAGCTGCACCATCACCGTAACGACAGACACGCACCACTCAGTCTCTCAAACAGGTGATTGGTACGTTTACTTGACCATGAGAAACACGATTACTAGCAATTGTCGGTTTATGCCAATAATAGGATTACTCAGTTTACATGTGTAATTAGTTATGCGATTACTCAATAAACACGTCTACATGATTCTTTTTTATTAATCGTTGTATTCTCCACGGACAAAACTTGCACCATCATCCTTCTGCAACAAAGTGTCGCCGTGTCTTCCTGTATCGGCCCTACTGCTGTATGTTTCATTCCATCAACACATTGAATCCAACTAAGAAAGCCGAGTAAACGCATAGGCTACATCTGCTACTGCTAATACTATCCCAACTATAATTTAATCTGTTAAAACGATAATATTCTTGTTACGACTAGCTAGCCTACTTCTTCTTCTGTTTAACAGTTCAGCTTTCAGCTTCTCCCACATTGTAGGCTATTTTAGCTCTTAGCTTTGTTAAGATGATGCAGTTCAGCTTCCACACTGCCTCTTTTGTGCGACTCACACATTTTTGAAATTCATTTCAGCTTGCGGGTATTTTCTCATTTCTCACTTTATACTTTTTAAAATATTAAGGTTTTTGTGCAAATTATTCTCCCTTTAAAAGTAATGGTAAATCCTTTCAAATCATTGTTGGAATGCTGCTCCAGCCCCTTTCAAAAATACCTTTCGGTTGCTTTGAAAGCTTCAGCTTATAACTTTCTACTAAATTGTCACTATTTTCAGCTTTTTTAGCATGGTCAGCTATCCCCATTCAGGTTTTCAGCATTCTCACTGCTGTTTCGCAGGAACAGCCTTTTCTAGTTATTATTATATCAACTTCTTAGTTCTTCCGCCGTTTTTTGGCCTTTAACTCGTTCTGCATACTTTAACCGATTCCTACAACTTTTGTATCAAAACGTTCAGCTCCTTCAGGAGATGATGGCTATGACTTTTGGTATTTCTCACTTTTATACTTTTTAAGACATTAAGGTTTTTGTGCAAATTATTCTCCCATTAAAAGTAATGGTAAATCCTTTCAAATCATTAAAAAGCTTCCTCCTCTTTCAAACGTAACTACTTCAGCATACTTTCAGCTAGAGACACCATTCAACCTTTAAAATGTTCACAAGACATTCAGCTATTCCCAAATGATTCAGCTTTTTCAAATGTTCAGCCAATTTTGAATTATGACAGTTTGAAATACATTAAAATGTTTGCTCCTTCTTGATTTTTATGAATGAGCAGAAAGCAGAGTGGCACACTCTGCTTGCTGCTCTTTTTCTGATATTCAACTAATTTGTCAAACAAATTCCTCTAACGTTCATATAGTTTAACTTACAGAAACAAGTTATACCTTAAAATGTAGGAAAAATTGTCCTCTTTCAGCCAATGTAACTACTAAAGAGCTCACATTTACAGATTTTCAGCTATGAGCCTTGAAGCGAGAGCAGCCTTTCAAATTCTCTCACTAACTTCAATGGAGAGGTGAGTAAAATCAGTCAGAGAAAGCAAGAAGGAACAAGCTTTTGAAACTGCCGATAGAGTCGTATTTCTGACCGCACAGACATATAAAGGACATCTCTGGTTTCGGCAGAGTCTTGGGTCTCGGAAAATATCCTTATATTTTGGATTGGACGTATAGTTTTGCGTCTAGGTCAACTAGTTTGAGGTGTGGATGCTAGGTAAATGTTCGTTTTTCTCTCTGCCTAGCTCGTTAGCTATCACAGCTGCGCCATCACCGTGGCAACCAAACAAACAAGCACCAGGAAAGCAAAAGGAACACGTTTTTGAAACTGCAGGTAGAGTCGTATTTCTGACTGCACAGACATATAAAGAATATCTCTGGTTTCGGCAGAGTCTTGGGTCTCGGAAAATATCCTTATATTTTGGATTGGACGTACAGTTTTGCGTCTAGGTTATCTTGTTTGAGGTGTGGATTCTAGCTACATTTCTCTTATTCTCTGCCCTCAGCGCGTTAGCAATCATAGCTGCACCATCACCGTAACGACAGACACGCACCACTCAGTCTCTCACACAGGTGATTGGTACGTTTACTTGACCATGAGAAACACGATTACTAGCAATTGTCGGTTTATGCCAATAATACGATTACTCCGTTTACATGTGTAATTAGTTATGCGATTACTCAATAAACGCGTCTACATGATTCTTTTTTATTAATCGTTGTATGCTCCACGGACAAAACTTGCACCATCATCCTTCTGCAACAAAGTGTCGCCGTGTCTTCCTGTATCGGCTCTACTGCTGTATGTTTCATTCCATCAACACATTGAATCCTACTAAGAAAGCCGAGTAAACGCACTCAATGGTAGGCTACATCTGCTACTGCTATTACTATCCCAACTATAATTTCAGCTGTTAAAACGATAATATTCTTGTTCCAACTAGCTAGCCTACTTCTTCTATTTAACAGTTCAGCTTTCAGCTTCTCCCGCATTGTAGGCTATTTTAGCTCTTAGCTTTGTTAAGATGATGCAGATGATGCAGTTCAGCTTCCACACTGCCTCTTTTGTGTCACTCACACATTTTTGAAATTCATTTCAGCTTGCGGGTATTTTCTCATTTCTCACTTTTATACTTTTTAAAATATAAAGGTTTTTGTGCAAATTATTCTCCCTTTAAAAGTAATGGTAAATCCTTTCAAATCATTGTTGGAATGCTGCTCCAGCCCCTTTCAAAAATACCTTTCGGTTGCTTTGAAGCTTCAGCTTATAACTTTCTACAAAATTTTCACTATTTTCAGCTTTTTTAGCATGGTCAGCTATCCCCATTCAGGTTTTCAGCATTCTCACTGCTGTTTCGCAGGAACAGCCTTTTCTAGTTATTATTATTATTTATATTTGCACCCCTAAATCTTTGTCAATATTTGGCCTACATAGACAACCTAGGTGTCAAAAGTTTCGTCTTGGTAGCGATTGAGTTGCTTGTATTTTTATTTACGTTCCGTTGCATGGTTTAGGCTGAAGTTAAGTTTTTGTGGCGAAAAGTGAAGCTAACGGTGGCTAATTTGCTAGCCACAGTCACTGACGTTACTAACGTCACTAACGTCACGAAAACACGCGTGACTACCTGTAGCAGAACATTCGTTTCACATCTGTTAACTTGGGTAGCTAGGCTAACTATAGCTTTACTGCAAGGCAGCTGCAGGAACGCCACAAGCAAAGAGGCCAGGGTGATAACTATTTACTCATTTTACTTTGTGATGTGAAACACAATTATGAAATGTAATGTACAATATTAGCTGATATTATTAAGGAAGTAGGCCCACATCTACTTTTGGAAACGGTAGTCTACTATTTCACTGAAGCATTAGCATCATGACATTAGCCTCTGTTGCCCGGGCAACACATACTACAGTGGTCTATGATGCATCTGTTTTCAATCTTTAAAATAAACATTCCTCACAAATACATTTTCGTTGTAGGATTTATTATGACATTACATTACAAGTAAACAATTTGTGGGTGAAATGATCATTACTTGTGGTTTCAAACCAGTGTTGCTCACTGCAACGCTGTAGCCTACGCGAGACACTACAAAAACATCTACACTGCTGTAGGAAGCCAAACGGCGACAGAACATGTTCGGCACTCCCCTTACTTAAATCAAAAGTCTTATCTAACTACTAACCTGAACTTCATTGCCACAGCCTAAACGTTGTCAATCTGTTCATGAAAATAATTTATTTCAGCCTAAACCGTACAACGGAACGTTAAATCCAATTCAACCAACGCAATCGCTACCAAGACGAACACAGCAGTAGTCTAGTACTGTACCGTAGTAGTACAATTTACCGGGGCAGCTTCTCCATACAGGGCTATGTCGCATTTTGCGTTGTTACTGACAATGATCGCTACCAGTGAGCTTTTTATGAATGAGCGATTTTCCACTAAATAAATGTCAAGCTTATTTACGTTTTGGGGGGCATATTTTCAGTTAGCAGATGGGACTGTCTGAATCGCGATTCCATCTTCTACTGCCGGGTAACGTCGTAGAATAATCTTCAAAGGGGGTTCTTTATTAATGAATGAATGCAATGAGTAGGCTACATGCCTGAAAATATCACGAGAAGGGAAAAACTTAAAATGACGTTTAAGTCATAGAGATTAGGTCCATTTTTACACCGGTCTGCCAAATTTATTCGTTTTGATTCAACGATGAGGCTGCCTCTTGCAGGGGAAATGAGAAGACATCTATTTCATTCTACACTTCACTCGTATTTTCAGTTGTAAATGAGCAGCAAAAAAATGCTTTTAAATCTATTTAATCTTTATAAATAATAAGTATGCATTTTCATATAAAATATACAGAAATCAGTTGTAAAAATGTCATTCAAAAACGGACCCCTGTGCAACCGACGCAAGCAAGCACACCCTACAATTTCCCCAGAAATTGTACCCTCTCTAGTTAACCATTGTTTCCTCCGTATTTACTTGTGAAAACAGTGTTCTGGTGCGTTTTTCTCATTTGCTTTTTCAGCAGTTACTTCCGTCTTATAATACCTAGTAGTATAATACCAGGGCTGGACCGGGACAAAAAAACGGCCCTGGCATTTTTGCTCAGACCGGCCCACCACAATCGGTCGGACACCACCCACCAGTACACCAAAAGAGCTGTTTGTCTTTTTTTGTCTGATAATTCAGTGTTCTGCCAAGATTTCCGGGGTTCTTTAACAATAGAAGTACTTCTAAACATCAGGACTACAACTCATGTGGATTTATTTCCCACTTTTCTGCTTCCAGCGACAGAATTAGTGGGCATTATAGTCAAAGCCACCCTCGGCTTTGTCCTAGCAGCGAAGCGTCGTAGGAGAGGCAAACTAGCCGGTGCTCTGGTGCAACGGGATATTTCTCTCCAACGTGCGTTCGCTGAGCAACAAACTGGACGAACTTCAGCTACTGGTGTGGAAAGACAGAGACTTTCATTCATCTTCCGTTTTGTACTTTACGGAGACATGGCTAAGTGAACTGATCCCGGACTCGCAGAGCGCAGAGTCCGATCATGACTGTGCTTTCTGGCAAAACGAAAGGCGGTGATATTTGTTTTACAGTAACAGTGGCTGGTGTGAAGGATGTGACAGTGATTCTGCAGCACTGTTCTCCTGATCTGGAATAATTTGTTATTAACTGGAAACCTTTTTACTCACCACACGAGTTTGCGTCTTTCATTCTGGTCGGCGTCTACATGCCTCCGCAGGCTAGCGTCAACGAGGCTCAACGTGTGCTCGCCAGCCAGATATTGAGTGTGGAGCATGCAAATCCGGATTCCTTGGTTATTGTGCTAGGCAACTTTAACAAAGGAAATCTCACCCAAAAACTCCCCAAATACAGACAATTCATCAAATGCCCTAACAGAGAAGGGAACACTTTGGATCACTGCTGCTCTACAATCAGTAAAGCATACCATACGGTCCCCCGAGCAGCACTGGGTCACCCTGACCATGCCATGGTCCACCTGGTTCCTGCATACAGGCAGAAGCTTAAGCGCTGTAAGCCTGCTGTGAGGACATCGAAACAGTGGACCAGTGAGGCTATGGAGGATCTGCGGGCAGACTTGGACTGCATTGACTGGGATATGTTCATGACTGCCTCCAATAGTCTGGATGAGCTCACGGAGGCTGTGACATCATACATCAGCTTCTGTGAGGACTGCTGTATACCAACACGCACCAGGGTGAGCTACAACAACGACAAACCCTGGTTTACAGCTAAACTCAGAAGGCTGAGGCTGGACAAAGAGGCCGCGTTTAGGAGTGGGGACAGGGACAGATTCAAGGAGTCAAAGAACAGGTTTAGCAAGGCAGCTGGGCCGGACGCTGTCTCCCCTGCCACCCTCAAGCACAGTGCAGACCAGCTGTCTTCGGTGTTCACCGACATCTTTAACACCTCCCTGGAATCTCAAGTCCTCCACCATCATCCCTGTGCCCAAAAAGCCAATAGGACATAATGACTACAGACCCGTCGCCCTGACCTCTGTGGTAATGAAGTCTTTCGAGCGCCTGGTGCTGGCACACCTTAAATCCATAACAGACCCTCTACTGGACCCCCTGCAGTTTGCCTACAGAGCCAACAGGTCTGTGGACGACGCAGGTCTGTGGACGACGCAGTTAACATGGCCCTCCACTTCACAGCACCTGGACTCCCCAGCATCCTACGCCAGGATCCTGTTTGTGGACTTACCATCATCCCCGCCTGCTTAAGGACAAGCTCTCCCAGCTGAACGTGCCTGATTCCACCTGCAGGTGGATCACAGACTTCCTGTCTGACAGGAAGCAGTGTGTTAAGCTGGGTACACAAGTCTCTGGCTGTGTCTACTATCGCGCACTTTACTAAGTACACTGCAATACAGTGCACTGCAATACAGTGCACTTACATCTGTAGTGCACTCCGTCGCTGAGTAGTGCTGTCTCAAATGGAACACTTAAGTTAACCACTTGGCGGGAAGTGACGGACGCAAATCTGATTGTGACACCCGCAAATCTAAGTCGAATCTGCTCGCGAGTCATTTCGTCCACCATTATTTTAGAAATGAAATGAAAAGCTGCCAAAAGGGCTCCTCCTCTTCCGCTACGTAGCCAATATGGCGCCCGTTTAGGGCGAGTAGTGTCCATCGTTGTACACTGCATTTTTTGACTGTTTGCAGTGCGTCATCCGGGTACTTTCAGTGCACTGAATTCTGCTGGTTCTTTCAGTGTAAGCGCCCTAAGCACTGAAAGTCAGTGCACAAGTGCACAAGTGCGCGGGAGTAGACACAGCCTCTGACTCCCGGTCCATCGACACCGGATCTCCTCAGGGCTGCGTCCTTTCTCCTCTGCTCTTCTCCCTGTACACCAACAGCTGCACCTCCAGTCATCCGTCCGTTAAACTCCTGAAGTTTGTGGACGACACCACCCTCATTGGGCTCATCTCTGGTGGAGACGAGTCTGATTATAGGTGTGAAGCTGACAACCTGGTGACCTGGTGCAGCCAGAACAAATTAGAGCTCAATGCTCTCAAGACAGTGGAGATGGTTGTGGACTTCAGGAAGAATACAGCCCCACTCACCCCCATCACCCTGTGCGACTCCCTAGTCAACACTGTGGAGTCCTTCCGCTTCCTGGGCACTATCCTCTCCCAGGACCTTAAGTGGCAACTGAACATCAGCTCCCTCAACAAGAAAGCAGGTAAACAAATCCTTTCTGTTTCCTCTTCTGAGCCTATGCAGATCAAGTGAAAAATGATCCAAAGACTCGTACCCGAAGACACCGTCGGCAGATGAACGAATCTTTAACCCGAAGACACGGTCGGGAGAGGAACGATTTGTTCTTTCTTTCGGGTAAGAGTCTGAAACCAAAAGAAAACCATGACTGTGTCTTCGGATACGAGTCTTTGGATCATTTTTCACGTGATCTGAATACATACGCTCCGAAAAGAAAACGGAAAGGATTTGTTTTCGTCATTCACTTTTGTGTGACTGCTCAGTTTAGCAGTAAGACGTGAATGATATTCGTTCTTTTATTACAGATTACATCAATCTTGGATTTGATTGATTACAGGTTTCATTATTTTGGTCATTTTTGGAACTTTTTCAAAACTTTACTTACAGTTCAGTGCGGTGTAATGCGGTGTAGCGTGATAATTAAATGCTAGTGTGATAATGAATAACTTGAAATCATATAAAGTGTCATGATGCTTTGTATTTGGGAGTCAGGTGGCTGAGCGGTTAGGGAATTGGGCTAGTAATCCGAAGGTTGCTGGTTCGATTCCCGGCCGCGCAAATTACGTTGTGTCCTTGGGCAAGGCACTTCACCCTACTTGCCTCGGGGGAATGTCCCTGTACTTACTGTAAGTCGCTCTGGATAAGAGTGTCTGCTAAATGACTAAATGTAAATGTAATGTAAATGTATTTAATGCTGGAATTTTAATTTAATAAGTTATCTGTTTATATGTATATGTTTGCAATAGTGGACGTATTCAGGCCAGGGAATCGGTTATCAAATGTTGAGCAAATGTTGTCTCACATTATCCTTTTTTTAAAAAATAGAATTAAAGAGGAGAATGTCAGTTTTCTGTGTAAATAACAGATGTTCTTCTCCACACAAAATCCTTAAAATTCATCATTCAAACGCAAACCAACATTCTTGCTCCACGACATCGCATTCTGAGGAAATACACCCCAGCTATGATTACCAAAGGAAATGTATGTTGTTTAGCAGGTACAAAGTATTTCACATGGCTCTTTCTTACTAATGTATAGGTTCAAAGGCATGCGATTTTATGCAGTTAGCCTGCTCATAGGGTGGGATACTCAGACAGGTCGAAAACATCAGCCTTCTGATCCAGAATATCAGCTGTTCTGAAAACGGACCAAAGGTTCACATGCCTACAGCCTACAAAAGACAAGTACTAAAACCTCTATGTATCAACATCAAAATAAATGTTCTCACCATCAAATCCTTTCTTAAGATTGTAAATATTACTCTTATTGTTTAAGTCAACGAAATAAATGAAAAAATACAACATAATAATCCTCCATCTACCATGGACTATTCTGTTTTCAGACCTGTCCAACCTATACATACACATGTATTGGCATTAAATGCATGCTATTAAATGTACATAATGCTGGTGTAGAAGGGAAACATATGCGTTTCTTCCGCTTATCGAAGAAGTTGAAGAGTACATTTGAGGGGATACAGCTCAGTAGTAGAGTATATGACTACCAATCAAGAGACTTTAGGTTCAAATTTCCCCTGTACAGAGGACTGTGACCTCCTTGTTGATTGTGCGTGATCCTCATGAGGAGAAGGCCAGGATATTGAGATGTTGGAGGAGAAGGAGGGGAACAGAGACCTGCTCAGAATACAGTCTGGTTGTTACAGAACACTGGATCATACAGATCATATCTCCTCTTTGTTACAGAACACTGGATCATACAGATCATATATCCTCTTTATTGAAATATTGTATTTCAATTATCAATATTATTATCTCATCTAATGGAGACCTTGATTTTCTGTCATTGGGTGTGCTTTGCCTTCGGCAAGGGCACAACCTTTGTTCTCTCACATATATATTATTTATTGTTTATTTTCGCCCCTCTAAGGATCAGTCAATATTTGGACTACATACACAACGGCGGTGTCAAAAGGTTCGTCTTGGTAGCGATTGCGTTGGTTGTATTTTTATTTACGTTCTGTTGCATGGTTTAACCCTCGTGCTGCCTTCGGGTCACATGACCCAAAGGTTCATAACGAACCATCGTTGTGTTTACCCAATTTTACCCAATACAAAAACAAATTAAAATAATTTTCTTTTAACCTTTGCAATGTGGGGGGTCTGAGACAGCCTAGCTGTTAAAAGAAAATGCTTCACTTTGTCTTTGTATGCGGTAAATTTGTCGCAATACGACGGTGGGTCACAATGACTGATGGGTCAGAATGACCCGAAGATAACACAAGGGTTAAGTAGAAATTGCGTTTTTGCGGTGAAAAGTGAAGCTAACGGTGGCTAATTTGCTAGCCACAGTCACTGACGTTACTAACGTCACTACGTCACAAACGTCACGAAAACACGCGTGACTACCTGTAGCAGAACATTCGTTTCACATCTGTTAACTTGGGGGATAGCTAGGCTAACTATAGCTTTAATGCAAGGCAGCTGCAAGAACGCCACAAGCAAAGAGGCCAGGGTGATAACTATTTACTCATTTTACTTTGTGATGTGAAACACAATTATGAAATGTAATGTCCAATATTAGCTGATATTATTAAGGAAGTAGGCCCACATCTACTTTTGGAAATGGTAGTCTACTATTTCACTGAAGCATTAGCATCATGACATTAGCCTCTGTTGCCCGGGCAACACATACTACAGTGGTTTATGATGCATCTGTTTTCAATCTTTAAAATAAACATTCCTCACAAATACATTTTCGTTGTAGGATTTATTATGACATTACATTACAAGTAAACGATTTGTGGGTGAAATGATCATTACCTGTGGTTTCAAACCAGTGTTGCTCACTGCAACGCTGTAGCCTACGCGAGACACTACAAAAACATCTACACAGCTGTAGGAAGTCAAACGGCGACAGAACATGTTCGGCACTCCCCTTACTTAAATCAAAAGTCTATCTAACTACTAACCTGAACTTCATTGCCACAGCCTAAACGTTGTCAATCTGTTCATGAAAATAATTTATTTCAGCCTAAACCGTACAACGGAACGTTAAATCCAATTCAACCAACGCAATCGCTACCAAGACGAACACAGCAGTAGTCTACTAGTACTGTACCGTAGTAGTACAATTTACCGGGGAAGCTTCTCCATACAGGGCTACGTCGCATTTTGCGTTGTTACTGACAATGATCGCTACCAGTGAGCTTTTTATGAATGAGCGATTTTCCACTAAATAAATGTCAAGCTTATTTACGTTTTGGGGGGCATATTTTCAGTTAGCAGATGGGACTGTCTGAATCGCGATTCCATCTTCTACTGCCGGGTAACGTCGTAGAATAATCTTCAAAGGGGGTTCTTTATTAATGAATGAATGCAATGAGTAGTCTACATGCCTGAAAATATCACGAGAAGGGAAAAACTTAAAATGACGTTTAAGTCATAGAGATTAGGTCCATTTTTACACCGGACTGCCAAATTTATTCGTTTTGATTCAACGATGAGGCTGCCTCTTGCAGGGGAAATGAGAAGACATCTATTTCATTCTACACTTCACTCGTATTTTCAGTTGTAAATGAGCAGCAAAAAAAATGCTTTTAAATCTATTTAATCTTTATAAATAATAAGTATGCATTTTCATATAAAATATACAGAAATCAGTTGTAAAAATGTCATTCAAAAACGGACCCCTGTGCAACCGACGCAAGCAAGCACACCCTACAATTTCCCCAGAAATTGTACCCTCTCTAGTTGTATTTAAAATAATTGACGAATTCAAAGAACAACAAAAAAATACTTGTAGGCTTAAAGGCGCACACGATCATCCTCACATTCTGTTCCTGTCAATCCTGCATGAGGGAGGGCCGAGCCAACTCACACAGTCATAGAGTAGTCAAAACTCGGAGGAGAGCCATGACAAATCAATGCATTTTTAAAGATATGTGGTTACGGTCGAGTATGATTTCATTTCATAATTTAATTGGGTGTGCTCAAGCCTTCGGCGAGAGCACAACCTTTGTTCTCTCACATATATATTATTATTTATTATTATTGTTTATTTTCGCCCCCCTAAAACTCAGTCAATATTTGGCCTACATACACAACGGCGGTGTCAAAAGGTTCGTCTTGGTAGCGATTGCGTTGCTTCTATTGGAATTTACGTTCCGTTGCATGGTTTGGGCTTAAGTTAAGTTTTTGTGGCGAAAAGTGAAGCTAACGGTGGCTAATTTGCTAGCCACAGTCACTGACGTTACTAACGTCACTACGTCACTAACGTCACGAAAACACGCGTGACTACCTGTAGCAGAACATTCGTTTCGCATCTGTTAACTTGGGGGATAGCTAGGCTAACTATAGCTTTACTGCAAGGCAGCTGCAGGAACGCCACAAGCAAAGAGGCCAGGGTGATAACTATTTACTCATTTTACTTTGTGATATGACACACAATTGTGATGTGTAATGTACAATATAAGCTGATATTATTAAGGAAGTACATCTACTTTCGGAAACAGTAGTCTACTATTTCACTGAAATATTAGCATCATGACATTAGCCTGTGTTGCCCGGGCAACACATACTACAGTGGTCTATGATGTATCTGTTTTCAATCGTTAAAATAAACATTCCTCACATATACATTTTCGTTGTAGGATTTATTATGACATTAGATTACAAGTAAACGATTTGTGGGTGAAATTATCATTACCTGTGGTTTCAATCCAGTGTATCACTGCAACGCTGTAGCCTACGCGAGACACTACAAAAACATTTACACAGCTGTAGGAAGTCAAACGGCGACAGAACATGTTCGGCACTCCCCTTACTTAAATCAAAAGTCTATCTAACTACTAACCTGAACTTCATTGCCACAGCCTAAACTTTGTCAATCTGTTCATGAAAATAATTAATTTCAGCCTAAACCGTACAACGGAACGTTAAATCCAATTCAACCAACGCAATCGCTACCAAGACGAACACAGCAGTAGTCTAGTCTGTACTACTACAGTACCGTAGTAGTACAATTTACCGGGGCAGCTTCTCCACACAGGGCTATATCGCATTTTGCGTTGTTACTGACAATGATCGCTACCAGTGAGCTTTTTATGAATGAGCGATTTTCCACTAAATAAATGTCAAGCTTATTTACGTTTTGGGGGGCATATTTTCAGTTAGCAGATGGTACTGTTTGAATCGCGATTCCATCTTCTACTGCCGGGTAACGTCGTAGAATAATCTTCAAAGGGGGTTCTTTATTAATGAATGAATGCAATGATTAGGCTAAATGCATGAAAATATCACGAGAAGGGAAAAACTTAAAAGGACGTTTAAGTCATAGAGATTAGGTCAATTTGTACACCGGTCTGCCAAATGTATTCGTTTTGATTCAACGATGAGGCTGCTTCTTGGGGAAATGAGAAGACATCCATTTCATTCTACACTTCACTCGTATTTTCAGTTGTAAATGAGCAGCAAAAAAAAATGCTTTTAAATCTATGTCATCTTTATAAATAATAAGTATGCATTTTTATATAAAATACAGAAATATCAGTTGTAAAAATGTCATTCAAAAACGGACCCCTGTGCAACCGACGCAAGCAAGCACACCCTACAATTTCCCCAGAAATTGTACCCTCTCTAGTTGTATCTAAAATAATTGACGAATTCAAAGAACAACAAAAAAATACTTGTAGGCTTAAAGGCGCACACGATCATCCTCACATTCTGTTCCTGTCAATCCTGCATGAGGGAGGGCCGAGCCAACTCACACAGTCAGAGAGTAGTCAAAACTCGGAGGAGAGCCATGACAAATCAATGCATTTTTAAAGATATGTGGTTACGGTCGAGTATGATTTCATTTCATAATTTAATTCAAATTGTTTTCACAACTATCATAATCAAATTCATAGTTAAAACATGTATTTTTTCGGGAGCCAAAAGAGCCGGCTCTTTTTAGTGAGCTGAGCCATACAAGCCGGCTCACGAAAAAGAGCCGGAATGCCCATCACTAAGCTGTAGGAAGTCAAACGGCGACAGAACATGTTCGGCACTCCCCTTACTTAAATCAAAAGTCTATCTAACTGCTAACCTTAACTTCATTGCCACAGCCTAAACTTTGTCAATCTGTTCATGAAACTAATTAATCTCAGCCTAAACCGTACAACGGAACGTTAAATCCAATTCAACCAACGCAATCGCTACCAAGACGAACACAGCAGTAGTCTACTAGTACTGTACCGTAGTAGTACAATTTACCGGGGCAGCTTCTCCACACAGGGCTATATCGCACTTTGCGTTGTTACTGACAATGATCGCTACCAGTGAGCTTTTTATGAAAGCGATTTTCCACTAAATAAATGTCAAGCTTATTTACGTTTTTAGGGGCATATTTTCAGTTAGAAGATGGTACTGTTTGAATCGCGATTCAATCTTCTACTGCCGGTAACGTCGTAGAATAATCTTCAAAGGGGGTTCTTTATTCATGAATGAATGCAATATGAGTAGGCTAAATGCCTGAAAATATCACGAGAAGGGAAAAACTTAGAAGGACGTTTACGTCATAGAGATTAGGTCAATTTTTACACCGGTCTGCCAAATGTATTTGTTTTGATTCAACGATGAGGATGCCTTTTGCAGGGGAAATGAGAAGATCAATTTCATTCTACACTTCACTCGTATTTTCAGTTGTAAATGAGCAGCAAAAAAAAATGCTTTTAAATCTATGTAATCTTTATAAATAATAAGTATGCATTTTTATATAAAATATACAGAAATATCAGTTTAAAAAATGTCATTCAAAAACGGACCCCTGTGCAACCGACGCAAGCAAGCACACCCTACAATTTCCCCAGAAATTGTACCCTCTCTAGTTTCTAAACATTTCCTTCTTTTGATTCATGTCTTAATTTAATTCTAATCCACCTCACTAGATACGTAAAATAGTCATTCTTGCATCTTGTTTTCCATGTTTAACCATACAAAGTAGGATCCTATAGAACTCGTTTTCCTCTTGTCCTTTTGTCTTCACCCAAATCCCAGTGTAGGAGGAGCACTGCCCTTCACTCCAGAACAGTAGGTGGCGGTGCTGCATCTCATGAACGTTGGTGGCAATCTGCCATTAAAAGAAAAAGAAGAACGCCGCTATGCTGCTCAGTCTGAAGGTTGAAAGTTGTTTACCGTACTGGAGGTATGTAAAGTGAACTATGTGACGCCTTACATTTTATTTCTGTTTTTGAAGTTCAAAGCCCTGTTGCAAATCTAACAGCTAGACTCAAGGTTTGCATTATGCGTTGCTTTTGACATCGTTGTGTCCAGGATTTGCGTTTGTGTGTGAGCTTAGTTTTAAGCTCACCACGGTGCTAGTTACAGTAGGCCTACCGTAGACCTTCCGTTATTTTCTTCCGTTGTGTTATGTTACTGTGTACAGTAGAGCTCGACTAGCTAGATTCAGCTGTTGACTTTAATGGGAATAGCTGTATGTTTGTAGTGATTGTGGTAAACGTTACTGTTATGTTTTCTACTGTAGATGTAGCGGTCAGTGAACGCCTGCTTTGTGAAATTATATTTGACAGAAAATAAAAAGGCGTTGGTACAAGATATAATAACTATTACACTACTCTGTACTGAGTAAAATCAGTACAGAGATCAGTGGTCCTCAACCCTGGTCCTCAAGTACCCCCTGTCCTGCATGTTTTAGATATTTCCCTGTTCCAACACACCTGATTCAAATGAATGGTCGTTAGCAGGCTTCTGCATAACTAGATAACGACCCATTCATTTGAATCAGGTGTGTTGGAGCAGGGAAACATCTAAAACATGCAGGACAGGGGGGTACTTGAGGACCAGGGTTGAGAACCACTGGGCTAGATGACACCGGCACTCGACTAACTTGCTAGCAAGTGTGGATGAAAATCAATGCTTCTTTTTGGATGAAAATACAATCAATGCTTCAGATATATCAAAATATGTAATGATAATGTTGAACATATATTCCAAATATCATTATGTCGCCAGTACTTAAATGTCATTGTCTAAGGGAATAAGAGGAAAAACAAGAAGTCAGCATGCTCAAGGCCAATGAGCCCTACCAGATAAGGGAGGCAGAATGGCCACACCAGGAGATAAGAAGATGCACTAGGCTGCACAACTCTGTGGGTCAAGAGAAGGAGGAGACAGAACCGGTTTCAGGCGGTGGAGAATGTATTCCAGATCTCTAGACCAGTGGTTCCCAACCCTGATCCTCAGGGCACCCCTGTCCTGCAAGTTTTAGATGTTTCCCTGCTCCAATACATCTGATTCAAATGAATGGGTCGTTATCCAGCTCTGCAGAAGCCTGCTTATGACCATTCATTTGAATCAAGTGTGTTGGACATTTATTATATGGCAACAACAGTACGAGCGTTCTGATTGGCTAATGGGTAGTCATGCCAGCCGTGTATTGACCGCCGGTCTGATACGAATCCTTATTCGCCCTCTGACGTCATCTTCAAAATGAGCGATATTGGGTGCGTTCGACTTCATGCGGCACTGACAGACGGCTGCAGCCGGATGACCTAAAGCTGAGAATGCCATTGTCTGCTTCAAGTCAGCCGGGCTGCAGGCGACGCCTGCGCTGCATGAAGTCGAACGCACCTAATGATAGACATCAACAGCCATGAGGAAATTCAGAAGAAGCGAAAATGTGTTATTGAAAGTGATGATGAAGACTGCAAACTATAGCAGTGTTTCGGCCAGGGGCGTAGGCAGAAATTGTATTTTGGGCGGGCCAGTGCCAAAGTGAGTGGGCCTATAATTTTTCCTAGAAAAATAAATAAATTAAACTTAGTCTATTAGTCTATAGTTCTTGCTAATTTAAATTAAGTTAACTGGTGATTTTCGTTGTTTGTATTCTTCCCCGGTCTAGCTAAATTGCACGTCTGTTGATTCGATAGCGATTGCTGCCCTTGCTCGTTTGTATTGCTTGTTTGTATTTTAAGTGCATTATTATGCTGAAGTAGTTTTGATTAATATATAGTGGGTTTATTGTTATTTGCTACAGAATGATTAGCCTATCAAGATCAAATGAAGCAGACAGTGTACATGCTTTCGAGGACCTTAATCGACAGGCTACTGACTGAAAAATCCTAGAGGAAACACTGTATAGACTGGCGGAGTGTCTGTGTTTTGGGGATTTAACTTGTTGCTCCCTGCCTCATGTCATGCATGCTGCAGTGAAGGCAGGGAGCGCTTCCCCATGTACATCCATTCCGCCAATGTTAAACCATTTGTCATGTGTATGAATAAATGGTGAAATCAATCACGTGAGTGTCTTGACTGAACTGCACTAGTTTCTTTAGTTTTGTAATTCTCAGCTTTCAATACAAAATTTTATATTTCTGGTGCATCATAGATGAAAAATATGCTATGAAGTATATTGTTATTATTATTGGATTTAAAACGATGCAATCAGAAACCATAGTAATTTGTATTCAATTTACATATGCTGCGTATTGTATAATGAAGTTGTTTATAATATTATTTTGTAAAAAAAAAACTATAAAAAGGAGTTGTTTGCTGGACATGCAGTTTTCTGTGTTTCTCCAGGCAAAATAAACCACAGAAACACTATTCTCACAAAATGACCACTGTTACATATGTAAAACAAACCTTATGACAGAGAAAATAAATGTTTTTGTGTGAAGGCTGAATGCTTATTAACTGAGAACTGTTTCCTCTAGATCTCTTGATTGTGGGCGGAGACAAAGGGAGACTTCCTCCAACACCAGAAAAACTACAGAGAGATGATCAACCAGAGAGCGGATCAACCAGAGAGAAACAAGCTTCCAGAGACCAGAGAACAAAGAGAGACCTGAGTTATGGAGACACAGCACGGTGACACCTGTGGGAAGAGTCTTTCCTCATCCAGAAACCTCAAGCAGCACATGATGATCCACACTGGAGAGAAGCCCTACAGCTGTGACTTCTGTGGTAAAATCTTCAGCCGAGTTGAGACTTTCAGAGTTCACAGCCGGATCCATACTGGGGAGAAGCCCTACGGCTGTGACCTCTGTGGTCAAACCTTTAGCCAGGCTAGCCATTTCAGAGTTCACCGCAGGACCCACACAGGAGAGAAACCCTACAGCTGTGACCTCTGTGGTCAAACCTTCAGCCGAGTTGACACTTTCAGAGTTCACAGCAGGATCCACACAGGAGAGAAACCCTACAGCTGTGACCTCTGTGGTCAAACCTTTAGCCGGGCTGGTACTCTCAGCCTTCACAGCAGGACCCACACAGGGGAAAAGCCCTATTGGTGTGAATGCTGCAATAAAGCCTTTTCTTCTTCTACTGAATTGACGAAGCACAGCAGGATCCACACTGGAAAAAAGCCCTACAGCTGTGACCTCTGTGGTCAAACTTGCAGTCGGGCTAGTACTCTCAGCCTTCACCGCAAAAGGAAACACACTGGTGAGAAGCCCTACATCTGTGAATGCTGTGATAAAGCCTTCTCTACCTGTAATGAATTGAAGAAGCACAGCAGGATTCACACAGTAGTGACAACCTACAGCTGCCCACACTGTGATTGTGTATGTGAAACAAAAAGCCTATTCAAAATTCACCTGCGTATCCACAATAAAGTTCCTGGCTCAAAATGAGGAGGTGGTACCATCCTGATCATGTGCACACACGTGCATGTGTACCGTGCCTTCAACTGGCTTAACCCTCGTGCTGCCTTCGGGTCACATGACCCAAAGGTTCATAACGAACCATTGTTGTGTTTACCCAATTTTACCCAATACAAAAACAAATAAAAATAATTTTCTTTTAACCATTCCAATGTGGGGGGTCTGAGACAGCCCGACAGTTAAAAGAAAATGCTTCACTTTGTTTTTGTATGAGGTAAATTTGTCGCAATACGACGGTGGGTCACAATGACTGATGGGTCAGAATGACCCGAAGATAACACAAGGGTTAAGCAAGCACTTTCACAAGCTACATTTGTTCTTGTATTGTATTATATAAAAAGTATCACATTAAAGCGTGTAGGGCTGTATTGGCAGAAACCTGAATGATACAGCCCCTTTGTCACTGGTCACTCAGACACTCGTCTGGGACAGTTGTTCATTTGCACCTAGGATTGCAAAATTCCGGGAATATTCAAAGGAATATACGGGAATTAACGGGAATTAACAGGACATTTTGGGGTAATTTAACTGTATTTACCTTGTCATAAGCAGACATGCATGCAAACATTTATAATACAACTTTTGTGTGGACATACATACATCCTACTCTCACTGCTGTAAAAAGTTAGTCTACTGTATACAAATAAACTTGTTATTAAAATGAACATGGGTTCAGTTTACCAAGTAATCAATATGCTAGGTAAAGACAAACAGTGTTGGGAAAGTTCACTTTCTACATGAACTAGTTCAGTTCATAGTACATTTTTTTGAACTAAGTTCACAGCTCCAAAAATGTCTTTCAATATGTTGCGAGTTATAATTGAAATCTGTCTGCAATACCGCTCTTGGCATCTACGCAATTCGGCGCTTTCACACTTGCCAGGCATAGGGCTGAAATGTTCAGCCCATGTACGCACACCCAAGAGCACTCTCACGCACAATTGAGAGCTGACATGTTTGCGCAAAATGTTTTACCGTTTTCGTCCGTTCTAATTTATCTTCCTTTATAATCATGCAACTAATATTTTTTATTATTTTACACATAATTAAATGTTTGTTTTAATAAATACACACTACACTTACACTTCTGCTCATTTGTAAAGCACTTTGAATTGCCATGGTGTATGAATTGTGCTAGGCCTATTTAAATGAACTACCCTTGCTTTGCCTTCAATTCACATCAACTATGTTAACGGGGAACCTTGCCATCCAATACTAAGTGACTTATCACGGTATTTATAGGCCCAAGGTAGTCTTATTCCGCACACTAAGACAACATCACACAATGGCGTGTTTATTGCTGCTGCAAAATTTTGCAGATTGTCCCCTGAGGAGGGAACGCATCTTCCATGACCATACCGATTTATTTTCAGAGAGTGACGAGTAGGGATGGGCAAACGATGCCTTGTGAAGCTTTGGTAGTTTCTTCCGGATTGTGCCGAACCAGAGCCGAACTATTGGCGCATTGAAATTGGAGAGCACAGTGACATCTAGTGGTCAGCTAAAATTATAGCAGCCGTTTAAACTAACTGAATGAGATGTACCAGTAGTTTCTGACGGTACTTCGCCTCTTAATTATTCAATGTCGTTCATTTTTGTAAGGCTACGTGTATGGAGGACCAAACCTGCCAAAATTAAAAATAAATAAATAAATGTATAAATAAATGTATTTATACATAAAAAAATGTAAATATATAAAAATAAATGTATGAAAACATCTTAATTACGTATTTATTTATTTACATGGCCATTTATTTCTGTATTTATATATTTTTGTATTTATTTATTTCTGTGTACATTTATTTCTGTATTTATTTATTTCTGTGTACATTTATTTCTGTATTTCCTTGTCCTTAAGCTAATGAGGTAAGCTGTCAATCAATGTATGTCACGGTGTCACCTTAACCCCATTGGTTGATCGGTATCAGAGTGTGAAGATGGACTTTCCATGCCTGGGTTTGCTATGACTACCTTAGTAAACAAAAGACTGCACACACGCAGTAGATAGCGAGATATGAGAGTTTTGGCTAGCTAACCTTGCTAAAAAAAAGTGCTAGTCAAGATGTTTAACTTTTTCGCGTTGAGGCTCTGGATACCAATTTGTACCATTTAGCTGCCTGCAGAGTCATAAAGAGAAAGAGTTGCGTCAATTGCCTTTACGTTCATGGTACTGTACTGTACTGTAGGCTAGTTAGAACTAGAGCGAGCTAGCATCAGTTTCAAACACAGCAGCATCGTCGTTGATGAACAGTTGTACTGTACTAGTACTGTATGATGGAGTTGTGCCAAGGTAAGAATGTGGAAGTTCTTGGCCCATTTTCTGGCATCTAGTACATTTAACATTTCAGTATCTTAACCCTTGTGCTGCCTTCGGGTCACATGACCCAAAGGTTCATAACGAACTATCGTTGTGTTTACCCAATTTTACCCAATACAAAAACAAATAAAAATCATTTTCTTTTAACCTTCGCAATGTGGAGGGTCTGAGACAGCCCGACGGTTAAAAGAAAATGCTTCACTTTGTTTTTGTATGCGGTAAAGTTGTCACAATACGACGGTGGGTAACAATGACTGATGGGTCAGAATGACCCGAAGAGAACACAAGGGTTAAAGTGCCGAGATTTTTTGATGCTAGCTAGACATGTAGAAGCCAGAACGTAGCAAAAACAATGTGCTACGAAGTGAGTGATGACCTGTTTATGTAATGATCAGTGTAGCTAGCTAATTTAGTGCACTATTTATATTTATTGAGAAACTAATGCCTACAAACAAGTTTGTGTGAGAGGAAAGCTGTATTTAATTATTAATCCGTAACTGTGGTCGCTTATTTGCACCATAGTCTGGGGGTTGGTACAGTAAGAAATTGGATGATATTATACAGTGTCAAGGAACCATCAAGGAACATAGTACAACATGGTTAATCTATTCATAAAGTGAATGTTTACTAAGCAAACTATGAGTTAGAGACCATTGTAACATTCAGTCCATCATGTGATTATCATTACAGCTTACTGTCTGTTTATGTGTGTGTGTCTATGGCCCTTGCAGTCTGGCATTGCTACTGATGTTGATGTGAGCTGAAAAGGAGGCCCAGTGCCTTGGAGGTGGATGTCAGACCACTGGACGAAGGAGCGCTGGATGGGAGACCACTAGTTGAAGGAGCGCTGGATGGGAGACCACTGGATGAGAGATTTCTGGATGAGGGAAAATGTGATGGAGTGGGCTGTCTTATATTTAAACCACAGTATTTTTGTCATTACTATGCTTTTAATTGTGGTCGTTATTGAGTTATATTGAGTTTGCTCCTGTTGACTTTATCAAACCACCTCTTTCTCCTCTCACTATCAGCTGGGAAGCCGTAGCCTACATCACGACTCCCTATTTGGAGCATGCAATACATCCCCATGCATCACACCCAACCATTATGAAATCCAAGATGCTAGGTGCAAGACCAAGACAGCGCGGTGTAGACAAAAGCGTTACCTTTATTGTGTCACCCTTTACACTCTTTTCATAGCAGAGACTAAAATAACATGTGTACATATTTGAATAGTCATGTTGACTATCATGTAGTTGTACTGTAGCCTTTCACAACCAAGTCCTTGAGGTTTAATCATTGTGCACTACACATGCATAAAATGATACTATATAGTAGGGAAAGATTAAATAAAGATGCAGAACAAACTACTTGTTTCCAAGTTACATTTAATGACAACACATGAAGGGTATGAAGAGATTCTTAACCCTTGTTCTGCCTTCGGGTCACCATCGTTGTGTTTACCCAATTTTACCCAATACAAAAACAAATAAAAATAATTTTCTTTTAACCATTGCAATGTGGGGGGTCTGAGACAGCCCGACGGTTAAAAGAAAATGCTTCACTTTGTTTTTGTATGAGGTAAATTTGTCGCAATACGACGGTGGGTCACAATGACTGATGGGTCAGAATGACCCGAAGATAACACAAGGGTTAAAGAGATTCTTGAAGACATTCTTAAATTGGAATACAGCTCCAATAGGGGATTATCACGCTTCCGGGTTTCATGGGCGGGATTTGTCAACTTTGTGCATGTCCACTTCCGGCGCAGTTCAACAATGGCTGAAACGAAGGCTAGATGTCACTGCTCTGTTCCACTTTGTAAATCGAACAAACAACGCCAACCCTACTTAAGTTTCCATGGATTCCCGACTGAATTGAGTCTAAGGAAGAAGTGGATTAAAGCGGTTCGCCGGGATGAGGGGCCAAACTTTAAAATAAAACAAGGTAGCACGTTTGTTTGTAGCCGGCACTTTAGTGAATCAGACTACACTAACGCTACAGGTAGTGCTAGCAGGCTAGCGTTAGCTGGCGTGGCTAACTTTACCAACCGAGGTCGCATCAAGCGTCTGCAAATCGGTTCTGTGCCCTCCCGTTTCCAGTGGAACAACTGGGGACTGCCAAGAAGGGAGTCTGCTTATAAAAGAGCATCAACTCGCTTAGGCCATGACGTTTGTCCAGCCCTTCCTCTGGAGCAGCCCCTACCATGTGAGGAAGAGGCGATGGAGGAGGTCGCAGCTTCGGTGGTGATGACAGAACATGATTACGGTTCTGCTCCTAAACCAGGTATGTCAGTGTTTGCCGGTGTTCTGAAATGTTGGACTACCTCCTCATGATGACCTACCAGCTTCATCACAAGTACAAACATTGCATTTTATATCTTACTTGATTAAACGTAAAGGTGAATATTGAGCTATAAAAAGCTATTTCATGTAGCTTTAGAGGTCCAAAAAACTTCCAATATGCAAGTCACAGACAAAATCTGGGTCAGATGTTTTAATTTTTTCTCTCCTCTCATACAGGTGCACTGGATGCTGCTGCTGCACACATACAGCAACTGGAAGACAAAATCAAGGAGCTGACAACAGAGCTGTCACAGCTGAAAGTGGGTGAAGTGTATTTTCACCGATTTTGTGTCTCAGACAAGGACATCCATTTTTACACAAGATTCACGTCAAGATATGTTTTTTGTCACTTCTGGGAGGCAATTCAACCATCTGCCTCCATGGTGGTTTATTGGTCGAAAGCTCAGAAAAAGGGACAAACATTTGAACCCATTTCTCCCAGTCCAACGCGTAGGCTGCAACTGGTTGATGAGTTTTTTCTTTTCTGCTGCAGAGTTGCTGCAGGCCTGCAAGAGAAGGTGCTGGCTGACATGTTTCAGGTCAGTGTGTCCACTGTCTCCCGTGTTGTTATAACGTGGGCCAACTACCTTTACCTGCTCCTTGGCTCCCTTCCCATCTGGATGAGTAAACAGCAAGTCAAGAACACCATGCCAAGCAAATTTGTGCAGTACAGTCCAGATGTTCGGGTAATCATCGACTGCACCGAGGTGCGATGCCAGAATCCATCATCCCTCACTCTCCAGTCTGAGGTTTTCTCATCGTACAAAAACACGACAACCTTGAAGGGATTAATTGGGATTGCCCCATGTAGTGCTGTGACTTTTGTGTCAAGTCTCTTCACCGGCTCCATCTCTGACCGAGAGCTGACTGAACAAAGTGGACTGCTGGACTTACTGGAGCCAGGAGATGGCTGCATGGCAGACAAGGGTTTCACCATCGAGAAGCTGCTAGCTGACCGTGGGGCAATGCTGATTATACCACCCTTCAAGATGACAGGTAGGCATGAAAGGAATGAACATTTCAAATTAAAACTGTGACCAAAATGATAATCATTAAGGTGTGCAGACAAATGTTTAAAAAAGTACTGAGGCACTCACTGAAATAATAGAAATGAACTTATTTCATCTCTAACCACAGCGCAGTTCACCAAAGAGGATGCTCTAAAAACACAAGCAATCGCCCGACTTCGAATCCTCGTGGAAAGAGCAATACGCAGAGTCAAGGAATATCGCATCTGGGAACACACTCTCCCTCTAACCTTGTCTGGGACAGTCAACCAGCTGTGGACCGTCTGCTGTGTGATGACCAACTTCCAGGGACCACTTGATTTAAAAGGCTACATCCCTGTTGAATAGTGTTTCCCCCGATCACATGCATTCAACTGTATACTGAATACATTGTATATATTGAATGAGATGTATATAATGAATGAGAAGTCATTCATCTATAATCAATTGTAAAGGTCAGTCCATCCTGAAAGTATTCAAATAATGTAAATATGTAAATAATGTACTCAGAAAAAGGGAATTAATAATTCATTTCCTTTATTCATTCAGTTCATTTCACTTTCTGCTGAAGATACACATTCATATATGTACCAAAGAAGTACAGGTCCACCTTCTTTTTCATCTCTTATCATTTCATCATCCCTCCAGACCCTTTCGACTGTTAAGTCTCCCTCAGTATCTGTTATAAAATCGCACCAACTCAATCCAGTTACTGCCAGTTGGCCTTGAACCTGCCAGTGGTATTTATGATTCTGCTTCAGTTTTGCCTGACCATTCACAATTTTTACATGTCCTGCCTCAGAAATGCTGGAGATGTCTGGGCACTTAACTTCAGCAAGCCCAAAACACGGAATGGCACTAGGGTCATATACCCTCGCATCGGGGCTAGCCCCGATGTGAGGAGCATCGGGATGGATAACAAATCCACAGCGTGAGACATTTACATTGAAATGTTTTGAATATTGTTCCAGCACCTGTGGCTCGCGTTCAAGGCCCCTTTTCATGGCGGGAGTCTGGTGTACTCCCTTAAGTATCCGCCCTGCCAGGGTCTGACCAGAAGACGGCCCTTTCACATGGCTAACCTCATAGAACCTACTAGCTGTCACTCTAGGCTTGCGTAAAGCTTGCCATAATGGGCACTCAGACTGCTCACGTGTCTGCTCCTCTCTCTCAGCTGCCATCTCGTGTGTCACAGTTAAGCTGTCCAAATGGAGAAACTGTTGGGAGTTTGGGTCAACGTTTGGAAAAGTAGTGGGAAATGTTGACCCCTCTAAAGGCAGTTTAGGGAATGTTGGTGCACCTGGGTGTTGGACATAATTTCCGCGTTTGACCACAGGAGGACACTGGTAGGACAGGGGTGAACCTCGCGGCACAGGTCCGAACCTGGAGTCGACCATGGAGAGTTGAGACAAGCCATGCAGCACTGAGGATATTAGTGGTTGCGGCCTGAGGTTTTTCAGTCCTTCCCCAAGAGACAAGACTTGCGGGTCTGGGAGGGATCCTGAAATGTAAAATTAAAAACAGTAAGTGTTAAATTATCCACACATCTCGTCTTTCTGGAGAATTGCTCACTGCTGTTACACTACTGTGTGTTATATTTGCTACATAATTATGTGTATAAAAGTGGCAAGATACAATTATGTATTATACGGCAGCCAACAGTATGATATTAGTTACAGTAACATTACCTGTGTATGCTTGATAGTGTTGATTTGCATACACTCCTGGCAGATGGCTTTGGTCTCCTAACAACCAAGTCCTGAACCGGCTCTGCATGGATCCCCTGGGAATGATATTAACAAGTAGCCATGATTGTAATAGTATCTTGCTTGTAATGGTGTAAACACTATGCTCGCGGTAGCCAGTCGTACAATGTAGCCAGACGTACAGCTGCGCTGCACCGCTTTGAATAGACTTCCAGTCTATTTTTCAGCTGCCCCGTGTGCCACGCTTCGCTCCGCGAACAGTGTGTCCCAGGCGTAACGTTTGGGATACACTGCTCGTGGAGTTAAGGGTGGCACTTGGGGCAGCTGAAAAATAGACTGGAAGTCTATTCAATGCGGTGCAGCTCCGCGCGGCTACAATGTTACCTTTGTCCTTGGTCGATGCCATGTTTGCAGAGAGCTTGTGCAGGCCACAGGTGGTGGTACAGCTCTCACCTGCAGAACAAGAGATAGAAAAGCAAACCGGGATGTGCTTGTTAACAATCAAAGGTAGACCTCTAGAACCAGTGTCACTCCAATCAACCTGCCCATGTTAACATCCCAGACCACAGCCCTCACCTGCAACATGCTGTAATGGGCACTCTGGAACAACAAGGCCACTAGATGGTTGCACAGAACCTTGCCTGCTGTACAGCTGCATGAGGTTTCTTGAAGTTCGGCTGCATCAGCTTGGAAAACAATCTACATTAAAGACAACACTAATAATGTTAGTTGCTAAAGTTAAACTAAAATGAAAATCTTGTTGCAAATGATACAGAAATGTAAGAAAGAGCATTACAATTAACCAAAAATCCTAGGAAATCTGCAACCGCAGTCTAGGAAATCTGCAACCGCAGTAGAGTAGTTAACCCCTTACACCATTAACTTGCTGGATTCAACAAAAAGGATATTAAAGAATTTAAATGCAAAGTTACATTATCATGATATATATTGATATTTGCATACCGTACGTATGTCACAAATCACATGGCTGTTGACTGACTTGATGTAAACAGGCAACAGTGGAAGGGGTTACATTTCTTGCCATTATGCCTTAGCTTCTTAAAATAACCTTAAAATAATGGGGCTGTTCTCGCTTCTTCATCGACCTGTAACACCTAGACCTGACAGCCACCGCCCTGTCAATGATGTTGGACACTGGTGGACAAAATAATTAATGCATATACTGTGGATTTTTCATTCTAGCAAAAGGGACACTCCTATGCTGACGTTAGCTAGCTGACACTGACAGAGGCTAACGTTCTTCCTATCAGAATACAAATTAAAAGGGTGAATTGACTCAGCCTCATTCAAAGGTGAATAATCTTACTTTACTTGGATTTAACGTAGGTTAAACACATTATAACCATACGAACATCTGAGCTGACGCCAAACTGACGTTAGCATAAGCTAACCTACCTAGCTAATGTTATGTTAGCTAGCTAGCTAGTAGCCACTCACCTTCGTAGTCGTAGATGAAGTTCTCGAAAAAGAAACTGTATCCCTTGTCCACTTTGGAGCGGGCTGTGATGGAGTGTTGTTCAGTTAGTCGATGTACGTCATAAAAAGTTATTTTGGGTAAATTTACCAGGGATGCAGTATAAGTTAACTTATAATCGTCCATCATAGGTTCGCCAGAGTGATGAGTGATCCACCGGAAGTGGCAGTGCACAAAGATCACTGAATGCGGAAGTACTACGTATCAGCGTGATAATGGCCTATTGCATCGGGTGATTTTCCAAATCCTGTTGATAATGACATGTGCAGCACGCTCCCTTACAAATGCACTGCTTGAACTATGAGTATCGGTGTACCTCAGTAAATTAGAATATTGTGGAAAAGTTTGTTTATTTTGATTAGTAAATTCAAAAGTTGAAACTCATATATTATACAGATGCATTACACACACAGTGAAATACTTCAAGCGTTCATTTTAATTTTGATGATTCTGACTTTCATCTAATGAAATCCCAAAATTCAGTATCTCAGAAAATTAGAATATTACACAAGACCAATAAACCTAAGGATTTTTAATACAGAAATGTCAGCTGACTGGAAAGTATGTTCATATAGGCATTCAATACATGGTCTGGGTTCCTTTTGCATGAATAATTGCATCAATATGGCATGGAGGCGATCAGCCTGTGGCACTGCTGATGTGTTATGGAAGCCCAGGTTGCTTTGATAGCGGCCTTCAGCTCGTCTGCACTGTTGGGTCTGGTGTCTCTCATCTTCCTCTTGACAATACTCATAGAGTCTATGGGTTCAGGTCAGGCAAGTTTGCTGACCAATCAAGTGATACCATGGTCATTAAACCAGGTTCTGTTACTTCTGGCAGTGTGAGCAGGTGCCAAGTCGTGCTGGAAAATGAAATCAGCATCTCCATAAAGCTTGTCAATGGAAGGAAGCATGAAGTGCTCTAAAATGTCCTGGTAGACGGCTGCATTGACTTTGGACTTGATAAAACTGTGGACCTACCAGCAGATTACATGGCTCTGCAAATCATCACTTGGAAACTTCAAACTGGACTTCAAGCAACTTGGATTCTGTGCCTCTCCACTTTTCCTCCAGACTCTGGGACTTTTATTTCCAAGTGAAATGCAACATTTACTTTAATCTGAAAAGAGGATCTTGGACCACTGAGCAAGTCCTTTCCCTTTTCTCCTTTGCCTGGGTAAGACGCTTCTGACGTTGTCTCTGGTTCAGGAGTGGCTTGACACGAGGAATGCGACAGTTGTAGCCCATGTCCTGGATAAATCTGTGCGTGGTGGCTTTTGATGCACTGACTCCAGCCTCAGTCCACTCCTTGTGAATTTCCCCCAAATTCTTGAATGACCGTTGCTTCACAATCCTCTCAAGGCTGCAGTTATCCCTGTTGCTTGTGCACCTTTTTCTACCACAATTTTCCCTTCCACTCAACTTTCTATTAATATGCTTGGATACAGCACTTTGGGAACAGCCAGCGTCTTTAGCAATGACCTTTAGTGGCTTACCCTCCTTGTGGAGGGTGTCAATGATTGTCTTCAGGACAGCAGTCTTCCCCATGACTGTGTAGCCTACTGAACCAGACTTAGAGACCATTTAAAGGCTTAGGAAACCGTTACAGGAGATAATCAGCTGATTAGAGTAGGACATCATGAGTCTACAATATTTAACTTTTTCAGTCAAATGTTCTAGGATACTGAAATTTGGGTTTTCATTAGCTGTAAGCCATAATCATCCAAATTAAAAGAAATAAACACTTCAAATGTTTCACTCTGTGTGTAATGCCTCTGTATAATATATGAGTTTCACCTTTTTCCATGATATTCTAATTTACTGAGATTCACCTGTGTCGGTCTAACTGCAGAGTATAGTAGTATAACCATGCTTATAAACTAGACCGCACCATTTCAATGATATGCAATCTACATAATGTATTTGTGACCTGCTAGGGAAGTTACCCGGCTACTTATGTAATGTTACAACACTGGATTAAAATCAAAATGATTAGAGCTAAGTCTAAATTCATTTACACAAGTTTCTTAGTTTGACCCGTCTGACACACTCGTCGACACACTGCTAGCTGGAGTTTGCTAAATTGATCAGAATTTGTGGTTGTCGTAGGCCTACGCGATAAGTAGGCTTCACTTCAAAATATAGGCTACACTTCAAAACATCATCTGACCAGATATCAATAGTCTGATCAACTGCCTTTAGTAGCTCCTTTTACCCGTCTAGACATGTTTACTGTGACTTTACTTCTCTAATGTATCTGGGCTGGATTGCTATGGCATAATGCTTGTCTGAACGTCCTGCCCCGATCCCGCCCTGATCCCGCCCCAATCCCGCCCCCTAATTAGCTTAAGGATGAAGAAATACAGAAATAAATGTACACAGAAATAAATAAATACAGAAATAAATACAGACAGAAATAAATCTATCAATAAATATATTGCATACATAGAAATAATTTTACAATTAATTTACTATAGTCTTTTATTTTCTACGTAATTTATTTCTGTCTGTATTTATTTCTGTATTTATTTATTTATGTGTACATTTATTTCTGTATTTCTTCATCCTTAAGCTAATTAGGGGGCGAGATCAGGGCGGGATCAGGGCGGGATCGGGGCAGGACTCAAACGTTCAGCCAGGCATAGCAATCAAGTCCAGATGAACTAGAGAAGAGAAGAGTCAGTCTACCCAGACGGGTATCCGAGCTATTAAGAGAGGCGGCTGATCGGCTCGACGAGATGGAGCGGTGTAAGTTTAGCACATGATCCGAATGTTTACTAATGTATAACTAATTGTTGCTTGGAATGTTTTGACGATAATTTGAAGGGTAGCCTATCGCGCACCCAGCAGCCACAAATTTAGATCTATTTAGCTAGCTGGCACCAACGTGTCTGTCGCACATGGCAAAGGAACACGTGCTGTAACATTTTGAAGTTGAACGATACAGTTTAGTCATAGTTTATGTAGTGTATTTGTATTGGTGGATGCTGCAATTCATTTGTCATTATCAACAGCAAGTCCACCTGGAACAGCATCTTCCATGTCATCTGTCACTTCTGCCATATCATCTGTCACTTCTGCCATATCATCTGGTACACCAAGGGGTCGCGGAGGCCTACACCACCCTGTTGATGGTGAGCTAACACACATAATATACATTATAAGTAATCATAACCAACAAGTGTACAGTAAAAAGTTGTTTCTCCAGACACACATCACTTTGTTTTGTGATCCTAATTTACCTGAGCCTAACTATTACAGTAAACAACATGACATAAGCTTGGGCGACCTATTGGTTGAATGTAGTTTGAGAATGTATTAATTCACTATATAATGAATTTATTTTTCTAGCAGAAGTTTCAAGGCTATTTTCCGCGTATAACAACCAAACAAGGTCAAGGCGCCAACCAAGACACTCTCAGACCAACCAACTTGTCACTTACACCCACACATTTTGCTGTCTTGGGCGGAAAGACACAACTATCGTCCCAAGCAGAGTTGGCAAAGAGCACCTCCAGAGGGTGGGGTTGGGTGAGAGGCGCCTGAACTTTCGAGGTATGTCACCTGGCAAATGTAGTGCAGATAAAGTTCCTGTCAGCTGTTTTATAATAACAAAAATCATTGTTGCTGTTGCTATTTTGTTTTTGTTTTTATTATCTCACAGGTAACCAAGAAAACTCAGAAGAGTTTGTGGAGTTCATTTTGACAAGCTATCCAAAATTGAGAGAAGCAGGCGGGTTCGAAATGATGAAAATTTCTGGAACCACACGAAGCCGTCATCTTGTTTCCATCCCTTGCCCTAATCAGGGATACTGTGTCAAATACCTAAGAGACCCTTCAGTCATGATAAATCATGCCACTCTTTACATTCGCCCACTGCAAAGAAATTTGAGTATGGAGAATGTAAGACAAAGTTCTACATTTTTGCTGTTATTTGTCTTTTGAATATTTGAGTGCAGTAACTGATCTGTCAAGTCAATATGTGGATTGTTACTCTAATCTACTGTAATCTAGAAATCTAAAGATTCAAATGTTTCTGTCAAATCGCTCACCCTTCCACAGTATCTTTTATCTGTTGTTTTAGTTATTTATGTTGTTGTCTCAACAATTAGGAAGTGGATAATTTAGTTGCTCAAACTGGACCCCTGACATCTTGCATTCACTGTGGAGAACAACTTCCTTTTGCACAAATCAGAACCCACAGTGATACCTGTTCAAGGTAATGCTCTAAATTTAAAATGTATTTTAACATTGTGTTCCTTTTTCCCTTTGGTTCAATGTTGGTGTATGTTTGTTATAAAATAGCCAGTAATCATAACTATCCATTTGTCAATCAGCCTGGTTACCGATGTAGAGGTCTTTTATGAAATGTTTGTGTTTGAATAATTGATACTGCGTAAAGGCAAACTATCTCCTCAACTTAATTCTTTTCAAGCCGATCACAGGTTGAAATGGAGGTAGAGAATGACAGGGAGAATGGTGCAGCTGCCCCTAGAGCCAGTGGTACAAGTGACACCACCTTACAGCATCAAGTTGTAGATTTGCTCATGGCGGAGAGTCTGGAGACAGGTTCAGATGAGGGTTTGTACTCTCCAAGATTACAGATCAGTTCTAAGGGATGAGAGATTTTGCGCAATTTAGGGCTTATGATTAATTAGGCTATTTTCAGGTGTTGTATTACTTTAAGAGGGTACATTTACTTGTACTCAGTTTCCATTCATTACAAACACTTGCATGAAATGCACACACCGACCTGGTGACATAATGCTTTGAACATAATTATGAATACTGATTATTTCATATTGTCAATATCAGCAGCAAGTTCATCTGGCACTTCAGCAGCAAGTGGGCCAGTATACATCCTTGATGGTAAGTAAATGTACAAACAAAGTTCAGAAGAACCTATTATAAATTATGTTTATATAAATATTGTGACATCACGAGAGGCTGGGTCCTGGAGGGATGCTACATTCCCCGGAGGTGGCTGCAGCCCTGAGCAGCTGTGGCTCCCTCTGCTGGGGGAGCCGGGACCTCCATCCCTCCCTAAAAACGGGGCATGCCCACACACCTGAAACTGATCAGACCCTGATGACCTAAAGGGTTGGGTTAAAGAGGGAGAGCCACAGTTAGGTGGGCAGAGTGGGGTTTGATGAAGAAGAAGGAGTCCTGCGCCTAGAAGAGGCGCCGTTTTTGGAATCCTATGTAAGATCTTGAAGTTTTTTTTTGTTAATCCTGAGGATCTTCAATAAACCCTTGTTTTGTTCGACCCCGGTGTCCTCGCACTATTTTGAGCTGTCCCGCTGAGGGCTGTGTAGCCTCTCGTGGCGTCACATATGGTGGAGAATGCGGGCACAGCTCAAGCGGTATTAGTGCATGTCGGAGGAGGACACTGAAAATTTGATTCACCGTTTTTCCCAATTGGCCCTCTGCCCCCCGAACACAATGGAGGCCATTTTGAGAGCCCTTGTTGCTGCCCAGCAAGCCCAGATGCAAGTGAATTCGGCTCTCGTGGAGGAGCAAAAGAAAGCCAACCTTCTGAAGGAAGAGGACTTACAGCTGCAGAGACAGATGACCGCCCGGAACATCCGACCAATAAAGGCGAGTGACTTTATCTCCAAGATGGGGCCCACGGATGACGTTGAGGCGTACCTGCATGCTTTTGAAGCCACGGCCACTAGAGAAGCCTGGCCCAGGGAACAGTGGGTCGGACTGTTAGCCCCCTTCCTAACGGGGGAATTGCTGAGTGCTGTTCGGGACCTGAGACCAGACCAGGTGACGGACTATGATGCCCTGAAGACGGAGATCCTCAGCAGAAATGGGCTCACCAAGTTTGGTATGGCCCAGCGCTTCCACAGCTGGACCTTCCAACCAGACCAGCCCCCTCGTGCGCAGATGCATGAACTTGCCCGGATCACGCGGCAATGGCTGGAACCGGAGAAGAATTCGGCGCCTGCGGTAGTGGAGGCCATTGTGGTGGATCATTACTTACGGGCCCTGCCTTATGAGGCGAAACGGTTCATCAGTCAACAGGTCTTGACCACAGCTGACCTAACCGTGGAAGCTGTAGAAAAGTATCAAGCCACAACAGAGATGCTTCGGGCTACCAGAAAAGAACCCCGGAGTGCGTCCCAGCCACAGATGGGAGGAACCCGTCCAAAGGACCCCAAGGTTTCCAACACCGCCTCGTCAGGAGCTATGCTGGCTCCCGAGGGAGTCAGAAACCAGCCAGGCCCAGGGAGGATTCACAGAGAAACTGAAATCCGACAGTGTTACCGGTGTGGGGAGGTGGGACACATCTCCTGGCAGTGTGGGAAACCGGCGGACGAGCCTATGCCCACTGCTGAGTCCTCCAGCGCAACACCCGCCCATCGTTTTGCCTCGCTCGTGGGACTCACCGACGGCACCCCAGATCGACCTCCCACCTGCCCGGTGACGGTGAATCACCATGACGTGGAGGCCTTGCTAGATTCAGGTAGCCGGGTCAGCCTGGTGCGCAAGGACCTGGTGGGTCCACCGTGTTTGGACCCAGGGAAAGTCCTCCCAGTTTCCTGTGTCCATGGAGACACCAGAGATTACCCCGTCACTGAACTCACAATAACCACTACCCGGGGAACCATGCTCACGGAGGTGGGCGTGGTTGATTCCCTTCCCGTTCCTGTCCTAATTGGACGGGACTTCCCGGCCTTTCACCCGCTGTGGAGGGAGACTCAGGAGAGGCTAGTCCAAGTACCCCGGAAGCGAAGAGGTAGGACTCGTCCTGAGAAGACTCAAGTGCAACCCTCAGAATCCCTCACTCCAGCCTGTGCTCTTGCAGGGATGGCAGGTGCCCAGGCTGACACAGAGACAATTCCAGACACGGGGGAAGAGGACGTGGCCCAGGAAAGCGCTCTGATCGCCAGTGAGGAAGACATCCAAGGCACCAAAGAACTTCCCCCTCTCACAGGCCAGTATGGTACGGCCCAGTTACAAGATCCCACTCTTACTAATGCCCTAAGAAATGTGCAGGTGTTAGAGGGAGTACTCCTAGGGGATAGGACTAGCCCTACTTACCCCCATTTCGCAGTCAGCCGGGGGTTAGTGTATCAGGTAGTAAAGAATAATGATGAAGTGCATGAACAGCTCCTCGTACCACAGCCCTATCGAGCCACTGTACTCCACCTAGCACACACGCGTCCCCTAGGGGCCCACCTAGGGGTAGAGAAGACCAAGGACAGAGTCCTGCAACGCTTCTTTTGGCCAGGAGTACACAAAGAGACCGAAAAGTACTGCCGTAGTTGCCCTGAGTGTCAGCAGGTGGCGCCAAAGCCCTCATATAGAAATCCGCTCGTTCCCTTGCCGATTATCGACACTCCTTTTGAGAGGATTGGACTGGACATAGTCGGGCCCTTGCCGAAAAGTGCCAGGGGGCATCAGTACATTGTGGTCATCCTGGACTATGCGTCCCGGTATCCTGAGGCCATCCCCCTGCGGAAGGCTACATCCAGACACATCGCCAAGGAGCTGTTCCTTCTCTCAACTAGTCTGGGACTCCCAAAGGAGATATTGACGGACCAAGGGACTCCATTTATGTCCAGGGTGATGAAGGACCTCTGTGCTTTACTGAAGATTAAACAGCTGAGAACCTCAGTCTACCACCCCCAGACGGATGGGTTAGTCGAACGTTTTAACAAAACGCTAAAATCCATGCTGCGGAAGGCGGTTGGGGAAGATGGGCGCAACTGGGATCAGCTGCTACCATACCTACTGTTTGCGGTGAGAGAGGTACCTCAGTCTTCAACTGGGTTTTCACCCTTTGAGCTCTTGCTTTCCTACAAGCCCAGGGGACTGCTGGACATTGCCAAGGAGGCCTGGGAGGAGCAGCCATGCCAACAGCGGACCCTGATCGAGCATGTCGGGGCCATGAGGGAGAGGATGAAGGCCATCTATCCCATGATGCGGGAACACATGGAGACCGCTCAACGGCAACAGCAAAACTCCTACAACAGATCTGCTCAACCCAGAGAGTTTAAGCCGGGGGACAGAGTGCTGGTCCTGGTGCCAACCATGGAGTGTAAATTCCTGGCAACCTGGCAAGGACCATATGAAGTCATTGAACGTGTGGGAGAGTCCCAGGCACCAGTGCGAGAAGAGGTTCAGGTGGGTCCAAGCCTGTCCCCACATCAACGGCAGATGGCCCTGGAACTGGTGGATCGGAACCGAGATGTTTTTTCCTCCCTCCCCGGGCACACGGAGGTGATCCAACACGAGATCCACACCGTGCCTGGCAAAACGGTAAACCAGCGCCCATACCGCGTGCCGGAGGCTCGTAAAGTGGCCATCCAGGAGGAGGTAAGGAAGATGCTGGAGCTGGGAGTGATCGAAGAGTCCCAAAGTGCCTGGGCAAGTCCTATCGTACTAGCTCCCAAACCAGACGGGTCAGTACGGTTTTGTAACGACTTTCGGAAGTTGAACGAAGTGTCTGAATTTTATGCGTACCCAATGCCTCGTGTCGATGATTTGATAGACTCCTTAGGGTGTGCTCGCTTCCTAACCACTCTTGACCTCACAAAAGGCTACTGGCAGGTGCCCCTGACCCCGGCGTCCAAGGAGAAGACGGCCTTTGCCACACCGGAGGGGCTCTACCAGTATACCCGGCTCCCATTTGGTCTCCACGGGGCGCCTGCCACGTTCCAACGCTTGATGGATCGAGTCCTTGCTCCCCACAAGAAGTACGCGGCGGCATATCTGGATGACGTGGTCATACACAGTCCAGATTGGGCCAGCCACATACCCCAAGTGCAAGCGGTGATTGATTCGCTCAGGGAAGCAGGGCTCACAGCGAACCCTAAGAAGTGCAGGCTGGCCTTCAGCGAGACTAACTACCTGGGGTACACCATTGGAAGAGGGTTGGTCAAGCCTCAGGAAGCCAAGTTGCGGGCCATACAGGACTGGCCCCAGCCCATCACCAAGAAGCAAGTGAGGTCATTTTTAGGCCTAGCCGGCTACTACCGACGTTTTATTACGGATTTTGCTACCATAGCTACACCTTTAACAGAGCTGACAACCAAACGGCACTCACGAATGGTGAGGTGGAACCCTGCGGCGGAGGCGGCCTTCGTCAACCTGAAGCGAGCTCTGTGCTCCAGTCCGGTACTGGTGGCGCCAGACTTCAAGAAGGAATTCATTGTCCAGGCGGATGCTTCAGAGGTGGGTCTGGGTGCGGTACTCGCCCAGGCACATGACGGTGAGGAACATCCCATTCTCTACATAAGCAGGAAGCTGCTTCCAAGAGAGAAGAACTATTCCACGGTGGAAAAGGAATGTCTCGCTGTGACCTGGGCCCTCGAATCCCTGCGGTTCTACCTGCTGGGCCGACGATTCACGGTGGTGTCTGATCATGGTCTGATCAAACGGGGCATGCCCACACACCTGAAACTTATCAGACCCTGATGACCTAAAGGGTTGGGTTAAAGAGGGAGAGCCACAGTTAGGTGGGCAGAGTGGGGTTTGGTGAAGAAGAAGGAGTCCTGCGCCTAGAAGAGGCGCCGTTTTTGGAATCCTATGTAAGATCTTGAAGTTTTTTTTGTTAATCGTGAGGATCTTCAATAAACCCTTGTTTTGTTCGACCCCGGTGTCCTCGCACTATTTTGAGCCTCACGATATGAGGGCTCAGATATGAGGGCTGTGTAGCCTCTCGTGGCGTCACAATATAAACATTGGTATCAACTTACCTTTCTGAAAATAACGTTTACACAGAATAGTCGGTCCTCATTTAGACAGCTAAGTATTTTTGGGGGGATGTGGCAGGTGACTAAATCATTTATTGATTTCCAGATTATTTAGAAATAAGTATAATATAGTATAATATCATATATTTACTGTAGCAGTGAAATGTATTTAACATTTTGTGTTTCTGTTAAGCTTGGGTCACAGAACCAAACCCAGGAAAGGCAGCGGAATTGTTCACACACGACACTTGACTCCAACAAGGACAAAGACCCACTTGCCTTCACACTAAGCTTGAGGGATTCCATAGTGGAAAGGAACAGGGCCATCATGCTTTTTTACAAAAGGCCAAGGGTGGAGTGGGCTAATCCACTGCAATGCAGATTGATTGGTAAAAATCTAAATGACGTGTCAAAATAGACAGAACCAGTACATTGTTATATTACATTTTGGTGGTGAGGGGGAGTGAATTTGAAATGGGAAGTTCCACCTAGTGTACAGTGGTTGTACAGTTTTTGAGATGTCAGTCCCAGATATTAGACAGAACTTTGACAGAGAATTCAAAACAAGAGGGGTCTCCATTGAGGCATCCATGTGTAACATAGCCTGATTTCCAATATTTTTTACTAGGTGACTCTGCCATTGGAGAGGGCGTCACCAGGTATGTGCTCTCTACTGTCATGGAACAACTGCAAAATGGATTCCTCCTTGATGAAGAGAAAGGTATTTCATATTATTGATAGACTGATTATGATTATGTATCTGAAAAATAAATCCACCTATCCAGTAACAATTAAATATGCTTCTTCTCAGAAATCAAGACCTTGCTCTTTGAAGGACAAAGAGACCATCTAATTCCATCGACATCTCAAACACTATTAGAAAGTTACTTTTTTGTTGTAGCTGGCCGTATGATTGGGCACTGTTTTTTAAATGGTGGCCCACATTTTACCGGTCTAAGCCCCGCTATCATGCACGTACTGTTTGGCGGAGAACAAGAGACGGCAACAATAACTCTATCTGACTGCGTGGACCAGGATGTCCGTGATGTCATTGAGTTGGTTAGTAGTGAAAAACCGTATATAATTGTATAAAAAACATGTTACAATTCATCTTCTTTTAAAGCAACTAACTTTGTGTGTGTTCATCAAACTTTGTTTGCATTTAAATGTTGTTGCTCGACCACATTATAAATAATCTATTATTAGTTTTAACTTAGCGTTGTGTCTGTCCTTGATCAGCTGGAAGGAACCATGGAACTTACAGAGGAAGATAAAACTAAAGTTCTCTCTGTGGCACTGCCTTGGGACCTGCCTGGCGTCACAATGGATAACAGGGTCTGGCTGAAAGACAAAATCCTCCTCCATGCCGTACGTTTTTTCTTCTAAGTCATTATACAAATGCCTCATATGTTGTGGATATCAGAGTACACTTTTGATTTGAGAGTTTAAATCATGTGAAAGGCAGAATAAGATATAATATAACAATATTGTAATGTAATAAGATGCTTATTACTTAGTGGTCATGGTTAATTATTCCCACAGGTAGACAAAGCATTTTTTTAATTTCATGATGGTCATGTGATCTTGCATTTACAGAATTTAGCTGATTTTAGTAACTCTTCCAACTAATTACTGAAAACCTGTGTGTATTGGGAGTGTGGGGGGGCAGAAGGGGCAGGGGTGAGAGAGGGATAAAGGGGGTCTGGTCAATGACTCATCTAGGTGGGAACTACATTGCCAGGTCACCCTTGCAAAAGTTATGTCTTAAATTATTAAATAATGATTTAATTAATAATAAAAACATAACTGATGGGGAACAATATGTTTTAAATGTGCTTGATTTTCTTTGCTTTTTTTTAAAGGTTCTTGGAAGGACGATCAAGCAGGTGAAACAAATGAGGAAAGGCCTAAAAGACACCGGTGTTTTGGAGTTTTGGAGTTCCAGGCCAGACACTGTGCCAGTTCTCTTTCTCAGGGCTATTGACATGGAGATAACACCACAAGTAAGTTCTAGGGAAGCTTGATTGTTAAGAAGGATGTAACTTTACCATGATTTTATCTTTTTTTTTTGTTGATGATTCTGGACAAGAGTGTCTGGCCGCGTGACGAAGACGTGGATGAGGATGTCCTCACCATTGAGGAGCAGTGCCGAGTTTTAAATTTCCTAAGGACATTTGTAGAAACAGGTATGACTATTTTAATTGTATTTTAGTATGCACTAATATTTTGGAGAGAGACTTTTGGATATTGCTCTGTATTAAAACTGAGGACAGGACTAATATGGGTTCTTTTGTAGGTTCATCAGAGGTCCTGAAGAGCTTGCTGACTTTTTGGACAGGGTGGGATGTTATCTGTTCATCTCTACATGTTGAGATTGTTGACTGTGACCTTCCACAGTCATCAACATGTTTTTTTACACTGAAGCTGTCCAAAAATTGTAAGAAGTATGAGGATTTTCACCGGGACCTGATTGCAAGCATGTCTTCATCCTACTCTGGGTTTGGTCAGTTTTAATGCAAAGCCCTACAGACATACACCACATAATCTCTACAGACATACACCACAGAAGCTCTACAGACATACACCACAGAAGCTCTAGAGACATACACCACAGAAGCTCTAGAGACATACCACAGAAGCTCTAGAGACATACACCACAGAAGCTCTAGAGACATACACCACAGAAGCTCTAGAGACATACACCACAGAAGCTCTAGAGACATACACCACAGAAGCTCTAGAGACATACACCATATTCATGTAAGCTTTATGTTTTTTTGAATGAAAGAAACATTGAAACTAAAAAAGATAACAATGTTAAATGACTGTGCAGTTTGTTGTTTAAGAGAATCAATATAAAAATGTTAAGAGATGAAAATATGTAAAATAAGTGTTGTTTAAGAAAAAAATCATTAAATTCTTGTAACATGGATATAATGTCTGTTTTGAGACCACAAAAACAGATGACTCCAGAATAAAACACAGATGTCTTGAAGTTTGTACATCACATGATGTATGAAAAATGTAATTCTAATGTTGTCAGAAACTGGCTTTTAAACATCACCAATTGTTTCATTTAAAAAGGCAACTGTCTCACTGTACACATTCAAGACATTGGAAAAAGAACCTCGTGGATCTGGTAACCTCTGAACTTCCACCTCAGTCAGTGGCTGTGGAAGCTGAACCTCCGGGACTATGACTCCTTCATTATGGTGACCATATGGACCTCTCCAGTCAATGCCATACTCTCTGTCAACCTAATGTGAGATTACATATTGAAATATGATGAGCCTTTTAAGTATTCTCTATCCATATACTAAAGCAATGCCAATCACAAAAGAACAACTGTAGTATCATTTAATATAATCTTTGATTGCTGCTTACATTCATTCTTATTTATACATACAATTATTTTAGTGTGAAGTACAAACCTGAAGGGGGTCATGTCCCTCACGTTGATTCTGAGTCCACAGCTGAAGTGGTGACTGATTTCCCTCAGTGCGCAATCGGTGGTGGTTCCAACCATCTTTGAAAAACTGCAGGTGCCTTTGAATTTGGGGAAGAAAGCTCCAATGTAGTGCATAGATGTGGACCTCTTCCTCTAGGTTCAGTAGGCCCTCCATTTTGAGGTTGCAGAAAGAAGTGTAGAAGAGGTCCAAAACTCCCCCAAAAACATCTCTCCACAATCTTTCTATCCTGGATGGACAAAGCACAAACAAGAAATAATGCAGAATTGTGTTATTCATAAGATGTATCTCTAAAGTTATCTACATTGACAACACTTCCTATGCAAAAAGACGTTTGTCAAACGTTTCATGGAATAAAAAATGTATTTGTTCCTTTATGATTCATATGTTGATTTGAAGAAGTATGACAATATACAATACTTGTTACTAAAACAATTGTACCTCTGCCCCTCCCTGAGTCACCACCTTACCGCGGTGGAGGGGTTTGCGTGTCCTAATGATCCTGGAAGCTATGTTGTCGGGGGCTTTATGCCCCTGGTAGGGTCACCCAAGGCAAACAGGTTCCAGGCGAAGGATCAGACAAAGCGTGGCTCAAAAACTACCATGAAGAAAACTAACAATGGTTCTCAGTTGCCCCTGCCCGGAAGCGGGTCACCGGGGCCCCCCCCCTGGAGCCAGGCCCGGGGGTGGGGCTCGATGGCGAGCGCCTGGTGGCCGGGCCTTTTCCCATGGGGCCCGGTCGGGCACAGCCCGAAGAGACAACGTGGGACCCCCTTCCAGTGGGCTCACCATCCGCAGGAGGGGTCATGGGGGTCGGGTGCAGTGCGAGACGGGCGGCGGCCGAAGGCGGGGGCCTTGGCGGTCCGATCCTCGGCTGCAGAAGCTATCTCTAGGGACGTGGAACGTCACCTCGCTGGCGGGAAAGGAGCCGGAGCTGGTGCGCGAGGTAGAGAAGTTCCGGCTAGATATAGTCGGCCTCGCCTCGACGCACAGCATCGGCTCCGGAACCAGTCTCCTTGAGAGGGGCTGGACTCTCTTCCACTCTGGAGTTGCCCTCGGTGAGAGGCGTCGAGCTGGGGTGGGAATACTTGTTTCCCCTCGGTTCGGCGCCTGTACGTTGGGGTTCACCCCGGTGGACGAGAGGGTAGCCTCCCTCCGCCTTCGGGTGGGGGGACGGGTCCTCACTGTTGTTTGTGCTTATGCACCAAATGGCAGTGCAGAGTACCCACCCTTTTTGGAGTCTCTGGGAGGGGTGCTGGAAAGCGCTCCTCCCGGAGATTCCCTCGTCCTCCTGGGGGACTTCAATGCTCATGTGGGCAATGACAGTGAGACCTGGAGGGGCGTGATTGGGAGGAACGGCCCCCCCAATCTGAACCCGAGCGGTGTTTTGTTGTTGGACTTCTGTGCTAGACACGGCTTGTCCATAACGAACACCATGTTCAAGCATAAGGGTGTTCATATGTGCACTTGGCACCAGGACACCCGAGGTCTCAGTTCAATGATAGACTTTGTAGTCGTGTCATCGGATCTGAGGCCGAATGTCTTGGACACTCGGGTGAGGAGAGGGGCGGAGCTGTCAACTGATCACCACCTGGTGGTGAGTTGGCTACGATGGTGGGGGAAGACGCCGGTCAGGCCTGGCAGGCCCAAACGTAATGTGAGGGTCTGCTGGGAACGGCTGGCAGAATCCCCTGTCAGAAGGAGCTTCAACTCCCACCTCCGGGAGAGCTTCGACCATGTCTCGGGGGAGGCCGGGGACATTGAGTCCAAATGGGCCATGTTCCGGGCCTCCATTGTTGAGGCGGCTGACCGGAGCTGCGGACGCAAGGCGGTCGGTGCATGTCGCGGCGGTAACCCTCGGACTCGGTGGTGGACGCCGGAGGTGAGGGAAGCCGTCAAGCTGAAGAAGGAGGCCTATCGGACTTTGTTGGCTGGTAGGACTCCAGAGGCAGCTGATGTGTACCGGCAGGCCAAGCGGAATGCGGCTTTGGCGGTCGCGGAGGCAAAAACCCGGGCGTGGGAGGAGTTCGGCGAGGCCATGGAGAATGACTTCCGAACGGCTTCGAAAAGGTTCTGGACCACCATCCGGCGACTCAGGAGGGGGAAGCAGTGCACTGTCAACGCTGTATATGGTGGGGATGGTGCGCTGCTGACCTCGATGGGGGACGTCCTGGATCGGTGGAAGGAATACTTTGAAGACCTCCTTAATCCCACCAACACGCGTTCCGACGTGGAGGCAGAGTCTGGGGACATTGGGGGGGGCCCTTCTATCTCTGGGGCTGAGGTCGCCGAGGTGGTTGAAAAGCTCCGCGGTGGCAAGGCCCCTGGGGTGGATGAGGTCCGCCCGGAGTTCCTTAAGGCTCTGGATGTTGTAGGGCTGTCTTGGTTGGCACGACTCTGCAAAATCGCGTGGACATCAGGGACAGTGCCTCTGGACTGGCAGACCGGGGTGGTGGTTCCCCTCTTTAAAAAGGGGGACCGGAGGGTGTGCTCCAACTTTAGGGGGATCACACTCCTCAGCCTCCCTGGGAAAGTCTATTCAGGGGTTCTGGAGAGGAGGGTCCGTCGGATTGTCGAACCTTGGATTCAGGAGGAGCAATGTGGTTTTCGTCCTGGCCGTGGAACTGTGGACCAGCTCTATACCCTCGGCAGGGTTCTGGAGGGTGCATGGGAGTTCGCCCAACCAGTCTACACATGTTTTGTGGATTTGGAAAAGGCGTTCGACCGTGTCCCTCGGGGGCTCATGTGGGGGGTGCTCCGGGAGTTAGGGGTACCGGACTCCCTGATCGGGGCTGTTCGGTCCCTGTACGACCGGTGCCAGAGTTTGGTCCGCATTGCCGGTAGTAAGTCGAACTTGTTCCCGGTGAGGGTTGGACTCCGCCAGGGCTGCCCTTTGTCACCGATTCTGTTCATAACTTATATGGACAGAATTTCTAGGCGCAGCCAGGGCGTTGAGGGGGTCCGGTTTGAGGACCTCAGGATCGGGTCGCTGCTTTTTTCGGATGATGTGGTCCTGTTGGCTTCATCGGGCCGTGACCTCCAGCTCTCACTGGAGCGGTTCGCAACCGAATGCGAAGCGGCTGGGATGGGAATCAGCACCTCCAAATCTGAGGCCATGGTTATCAACCAGAAAAAGGTGGAGTGCAATCTCCGGGTCGGGGAGGAGATCTTGTCCCAAGCGGAGGAGTTCAAGTATCTCGGGGTCTTGTTCACGAGTGAGGGAAGGATGGAGCGCGAGATCGACAGGCGGATCGGTGCGGCGTCCGCAGTGATGCGGGCTCTGCATCGGTCCGTTGTGGTGAAGAAGGAGCTGAGTCGAAAGGCGAAGCTCTCTATTTACCAGTCGATCTACGTTCCTACCCTCACCTATGGTCACGAACTGTGGGTAGTGACCGAAAGAACGAGATCGCGAATACAAGCGGCCGAAATGAGTTTTCTCCGCAGGGTGTCCGGGCTCTCCCTTAGAGATAGGGTGAGAAGCTCGGTCATCCGGGAGGGGCTCAGAGTAGAACCGCTGCTCCTCCGCGTCGAGAGGGGCCAGTTGAGGTGGCTCGGGCATCTGATAAGGATGCCTCCTGGACGCCTCCCTGGTGAGGTGTTCTGGGCACGTCCCACTGGGAAGAGGCCCCGGGGAAGACCCAGGACACGCTGGAGGGACTATGTCTCTCGGCTGGCCTGGGAACGCCTCGGGGTCCCCCAGGAAGAGCTGGTGGAAGTGGCCGGGGAGAGGAAAGTCTGGGCCTCCCTGCTTAGGTTGCTGCCCCCGCGACCCGACCCCCGGACAAGCGAAAGATGATGGATGGATGGATGGAATTGTACCTCTGGTTGTGGGTACTTCTACCAGTGAGATGGGAATTCCGATTTTGGCCTCTGGTGGACACCATGAAGTGTGCCACTTGAACATTTTCTCCTCCTTTGTCAGACCTAACTCGTGACGGCACTCCATAGGTGTTGACAGCTTCAAGGAAGCTGCTCATCACTGTTGAGGCCCGGTTGTTTGTGGCGCAGGTAAGGTACACAATTAGACGGCTAAAACCATCAATGCCACCATGAACTACAATTCGCCATCTGTGATAAAAAAAAAAGATGGCATTGTGTAGTACACTTCAAGGTAACATCTAACAGTTAAAATGATTAGCAGTCTTCAATCACTGGATTTATTTTTTCATATTAAATGGTGTTGCTTCATTAGAGATTTAGATGCAGAGGCAGGCATCTTGCTTCTATGTCTCAGCACAAATGAGATGAGTTGCCTGCACATAGTGGTCCAACATCAATTGACATATTTCTGATGTCCATGTTCATTGTTATGAAAAGTTGAAAGAACTGTATGGGTTCATATCAAACATAATGTTGGGAAAACATCCTTAGCAAACACTGCTTATATGCGTTCACAGGTAACTGCAAATGAAATTATTTTATTATTCTATCTACTAAACACATTTAATAAACTCATGCACTGTGATGGTATGGAAGGTTTTTATACAATCGTGTTTATGTTGATTTGGGATACCCTGCAAATACGGGGACATTGAGGGACGTGGAGAGATCCTCTAGAATCAAAGGACTGTAGAAATGTATAATTATCTGAGATTATTTTTTCAAGGAATTTGAGCAAATGTGAAGAATACAACCCATAGACTTTCTCCAAAACTTGTAGCCTGCATTCATAATATAGTATTCTACTTACAAAAAGGTATTGTATAAATACTGTTTACCTGAAAAAACTCAGCCATACCTTATAAGCTTATGGTTGCCATCTATATGCCACAAACTGTTAGGGGCTGGCACAAAATATCTTCTGCGCCTCAACGTCTGGAGCTGGAGCCTGCGCATCTGAACGCCTTCTGGGTCTATAAGACGCATACATTCTTGAATACGTTGTCCTAAAAGAAGATGAAACCAATTACATTCAAATCACTTTTAATGCTCTAATAGATGTGTTTTATTATTACTTATAGGCTTGTTTTGGGGTAAAGTTATTGCATAAGTATACAACATGATTGAAACACATTATGTATTCAACAACATATATAGCACATCAAAATCCAAAGAAAAGAGCACATAAGGGATACATATCTGACTGCCTGCACATACATAGGGACCGGACAGCCCCGATCAGGGAATCTGGTACCCCGTACTCCCGGAGCACCCCCCACATGAGCCCCCGAGGGACACGGTCGAACGCCTTTTCCAAATCCACAAAACATGTGTAGACTGGTTGGGCGAACTCCCATGCACCCTCCAGAACCCTGCCGAGGGTGTAGAGCTGGTCCACAGTTCCACGACCAGGACGAAAACCACATTGCTCCTCCTGAATCCGAGGTTCAACAATCCGACGGACCCTCCTCTCCAGAACCCCTGAATAGACTTTCCCAGGGAATCTGAGGAGTGTGATCCCCTTAAAGTTGGAGCACACCCTCCGGTCCCCCTTTTTAAAGAGGGGAACCACCACCCCGGTCTGCCAGGCACTGTCCCCGATGTCCACGCGATGTTGCAGAGTCGTGTCAACCAAGACAGCCCTACAACATCCAGAGCCTTAAGGAACTCCGGGCGGACCTCATCCACCCCAGGGGCCCTGCCACCGCGGAGCTTTTCAACCACCTCGGCGACCTCAGCCCCAGAGATAGAAGCCCCCCCCCCCCCCCCCACGTCCCCAGACTCTGCCTCCACGTTGGAAAGCGTGTTGGTGGAATTGCAGTTTTTTACAATCGCTATGACACTTTTTTCAATACTTCTAACAAGTTTCCTAAACTCTTAACGCGCCAACACACCTACGACACACAATTGGCAAAACAGTTAATTTCATGCTCAAAATCACACAATGTAAACTAAACTCAAACACAAATTGTCATAACACAAAAATACACTAAACATTACACCATGTCTATCAAAACACTAACACACGTTCTCTTTCAACAGGAACATTTAATCATTCATAGCACAATGTCATAAAAAACACTAACATCACATGGAATTACTGAAACTGCATTATTTTATATGTGTCAGGTCTCACAGTATATAGATTATAGATTGTGTTTCTGTTGAATCCTCTCTACATTTTCAAGACGCACTTGTTCCGGGAGTAATTTTCATTGCACAAACTAAAAAACATTACTAAATGGTATACTTACCATTTAGTAATGTGATTTGAGAGGAGTCTCAATATAAGTTTTTTTTTTTTTTTTTTTTTTTAAGCAAAAGTTTGGAAACTTAACAAAATCACAAAAACAACCGCCTCCGTAAGAGACAATTATCATCTAAGATATTGTAGTGGTCAGCTTTTGGCTGATCAGGTTTCTTTCTCAAGAATGTCAAGAGGGGAGGCTGAGTCTGAGTTCAAATGCAGATGTCTTTATTGTCACAAGAACAACGGTTATACATTCGTTACATTCGGTTATATCTCTTCGCCAGAGAAGATCTAACTAATACATTAATTCACAGTCATTATATACAGTCGATAGGCAGTCCCATAATTTGTACCATGACCCTGTCTGTGAGGATGTATTAATCTTAATCAGCGTATGTCAGTTTGCCTCGGTCCCAAAAGACCCTTACTTATCCAGTGAACATACAAAATCTATCTGCTGTTTAGTTAATCTCTCGCTATCTGGTGCTTGTGCCTGTCCGAACAGGTCAGCCTGACCTGTTCGGAGCAAGTCCCCGAAAGAGCCATTACTCAAATATGTAATGTTCATATTGTGACCTCTGATGACGATCATTTTGATTACCTGACTGCTTCATCACTGATGCTATCTTAGTGTTATGCTTTTAGTGGCCACCTATTTTAAGGTCAACTAGTTCGACCTTATGTCTTACTGTCTATAAATCTGCCACATAGGTTAGAGCGGGTGTTTAATGCAGTTTTCGGCCTACCACAATATATAACACCTAAACATTATGCTCAGTAAAGCTGAACATACTTTCGGAACTTTCTGGTAACATTTTACAATGCAGCAATTTGCAACATACAGTATACCTTAACAAAGCCTCTCCACCCTGGGATCCGTTCTTCGTACGTCGCTTATTACATCCGAGATCAAATGACACATCCAAGATAACATCATATTGCTAATCATGATCTGGCTAATTAGGTTCTTCGAACACCCTCGTTGTTTATGATTAGTATAGCTGGATTGAGTTATGTGTTGGTCTAAAATGGGATATGTATTGATAGTAGAAACCTTGATCAGCAATGCTGCTATTGGTTGCACACCATGGACAAAAAGAGCGCCCCGTTTTTCCCCGGAACAGAGCCAACAACAACTAGCCTGGCTCTGCCCTCCTACGTACTTCCGCTCAATTTTGATTTTGCTTCTGTACTGCGTCTGGGCATGAAGTAGGTAAGTCAGATGTCTCAGGTTAACTTTCTACCGGTCCAATCAGCGAACAGAGGGAGTGGCTGAGAACGATGATGTTGATGTTGTGCGCTTGTTTGTGTTGTAGTTCCGTAATGGCGGCGGAGAAAGATGCGAGCGAAGCCATTCAGTCCGTTGTGGCAACGCTGCCGAATATCCAGAAGTTAAAGCCGGAGCAAGAACAATCTTTTGATCATGAAGGAGTTGGCTAAAGCGAACGCTAGCGATTGGTTATGGCAGATCCAATAGTTTTAAACTTCAAAACTTCAGTACCCGCCTACAAGGAAGTCAACGCTTGTCAATGGAGCGATCCCAGACTCTTTGTTCAAATGAAATGTACGAGAGTCTGGTTAGGACCAGGCTAAACAACAACAGCAAGTATGAAGGACTAAAAGTGCCAAAATGAATTAAATAAATAAACCATTAAATAATTACGTAAATAATAATAATAATAGTATTTATAATGCACTTTAAATTAACTAAAATCTCAAAGTGCTACAAGTTAAAAGCAAGAAAGGGCGAATAAAATGTAATAAAAACAATCATGTCGAAAAGAGAAAAAATAAAACAGAGAAAAAAAAGAAAAAATCAACAAAAGGCTCTGTTAAAAAGGTGGGTTTTTGGGCCACGTTTAAAAGCATACACAGTCTGTGGTCAAATAAAATAAAATGTATTTGTATAGCACTTTTTACACGCAAGCATGTCACAGAGGGCTTCACATACGCCCATAGAACTGCCCCTCAACCAACCTAAATCCTCAAGGAAGACAAGGAAAAACTCCCAGAAAAACTCCCAACAGGAGAAAAAAATTGAAGAAACCTTGGGAGGAGCAATTCAGAGAGGGATCCCCTCCTCCAGAGGCGGTTGGTGAGAGAGAGGAGCAGAACACAGGCTAAACATAGTCATACAGTGTCAATGGGTTTTGAAACACCAAAATCCATTGTTCAACTTTATAGATGTAGGACAGGACCGGGAGACTCGCAACCAGGTCCAGCGTTGGCCGACCGACGACCAGGCAGGTGCTGACAGCTCAAACCCCCCACACCACAAGGGATGTGTGTGGGGGGGGGGCAGAGAGAGGAGAGCAGGGATTAGAGAATGCCAGGAGCAGCTAACAGTTACAGTCATAATAGAATGAGATCCCCACCGGTCAAGTGTGGACTGGTGCAGCAATTTAACAGAGCAAAAAATGGGTATTTGATGCAGCCCCACACACCAAGACAGCGACAGCCCCCCTCGGTTGGAACATGAAATCTGTTCCAGGGGAAAGAACTCTAAAATAAGTTATACTTATAGAATAAGGATGAAAACAACCCGTCCCCGGTTGCCTCCAACTAGTAACAGAAACAATAACAGTAACAATATACAGCAACGGAAACTATAACAGTGACAATATACAGTAACAGATTTACTTTATTTGTAACATCTAGATGTAACACCCAGATGGGGCAATGTGAACATATAATCTATAATTACAATTTAAAACACACACCCCAGATTTACATAGAAGTAAATACACACATACTTACCTTTAACAATCATCGAATTGACTAAACAATAACGTTTTTAACCTAATTTTGAATGTCGAAACAGTATAAGCCAGGTAATTTGTTCCAGAGAAGAGGTGCTCTATATGAGAACGCCCTACCTCCAGCTGTTTTTTTCTTAATTTTGGGAACCACCAGATAGCCGGCATCTTGAGATCTAAGTGTCCTTGCGGGGCAATAGGGTGCAAGGAGACCGGAGAGGTACAGTGGAGCCAATCCATGCAGAGATTTGTAGGTTAGTAGTAGAATTTTGAAGTCAGCTCTGGCTTGGATATGGAGCCAGTGTAAAGAGACAAGAGTAGATGTTATGTGATCAAACTTTCTTGTTCTAGTCAATAGTCTAGCAGCAGTATTTTGCACCCGCTGTAATTTTTTTAGGTAGGCAATTGGGAGGCCAGAGAACAACACATTGCAGTAGTCCAATCGGGACGTAACAAATGCATGTATTAGTTTTTCCGCATCATCCTTTGAGAGGAATTTTCATATTTTGGCAATATTACGTAGATGGAAAACCGCAGTTCTGGTAATTAGCTTAATATGGTACTCAAAAGAAAGGTCTGGGTCCATTGTGACTCCTAAATTTTTTACCAGCTGGCTTTGAGAGACTTTGACGCCGTCTGTATTTCTGTATTTTTTAGGACCGAAAATTTGAACCTCGGTTTTATCCGAATTAAGAAGAAGGAAATTTGCAGTCATCCAAGTTCTTAACCCAGAAACACATTTTTCCATAGCATGTGGAAATTCTCCAGACTTTATAGACATATATAGCTGAGTATCATCTGCATAACTGTGAAAATTTACCCCAGAGCTTCTAATTATGTTTCCTAAAGGCAACATATAGAGTGAAAATAACAGAGGGCCTAGAACTGAACCCTGCGGTACTCCGTATTTAACAGTACAGCTCCTGGATGAGCAGCCATCATAGTGGACATATTGTGATCTATCAGATAGATACGATCTAAACCACTTAAGTGACGTACCAGAAATCCCAACATAGTTCTCCATACGTTCCAGGAGAATCTCATGATCCACAGTGTCAAAAGCTGCACTTAGGTCTAGAAGAACCAGGACAGAGATAGAGCCCGCGTCAGAGGCTAATAATAGATCATTGACTACCTTGGCTAATGCAGTTTCAGTGCTGTGGTGGAGACGAAATCCAGACTGGAGAGGTTCATAAAGCTGATTTGAGGAGAGGTGCTCAGTGAGCTGTTGTGCCACAGCCTTTTCAAAAATTTTGGAGAGAAATGGCTAATTTGAAATGGGCCTGTAATTGCTAAGACAACCTGGATCCAGGTTTGTTTTTTTAAGAGGGGGCTTAATAATAGCTTGTTTGAAATTGTTGGGGACTTGGCCAGTTACAATAGATTCATTAATAATACTAAGCATGGGTGGTCCAATAATAGGGAGAAGTTCCCTACGGAGTTTGGCAGGGAGGGGATCGAGAAGGCAGCTAGTGGGTTTTGAGGAGTCTATCAGCTCGATGAACGCTTCCATAGAAATAGGGTTAAAGTGAGTGAGAGCCTCAACATGCAGCATGCTTGGTATAGAGGAAAGTTCAGTGTTGATGGCCACTCCTCCAGGACTAGTCTGTAGTTTGTCCCTTATTGCATAGATTTTTTGGTCAAAGAAGTCTAAGAAATCATTGGGAGAGAGATCTGAACTAACACAGAGTGTACTTTTCTTAGTGAGTTTTGCAACAGTATCAAATAGGAACTTAGTGTTGTGCTTGTTCTTACTAATCAACCTAGAGAAATATTCTGATCTGGACCTGATGAGGACTTGCTTGTACTCCATTTGGCTGTCCTTCCAGGTGAAGGATTCAAATTATTTGTCTATTCCAATATGTAATGACGGTATTCAATGACACAAATCTGTGTTCTAGAAAGAGTGTTCTGGAGTCGCAGAGGTCCGATAATATCAGCTTTAATGCAGCAGTTGGAAATCAACAAGTACAGAGCTCTGGGGTTGTCTACATTTCCCCACCCGCAACAGAGTTTGGGCTGGTTCACGAAGTCCAACTGGCTATCTTTCCCTGCCCCAGCATATAATATACAGTGTAATTAAAACACAAAGATGAAAAAAGGGTTGAGCTTGTTCTCTCATGCATCAGGGAGTCGTTCTTGCCTACGCGTCCCACCTGCTCGGGTGCCGTCTCTACCCGGTTTCAAGGTTGTTTCTGAAAATGAAGAGATAGAGACACAAATAACAGCCTGCTTCCCACACCCAGTGTGAGACCCAATGTTTAAGCCTGAGCACACTTCTCAGTTCATAACTTTAACAAGCACAATGCATAACTTTAATAAGCACAATATATTCTTTAATCCCTCTTTTGATCTCTGAAAACACCAGAGATCAATCAACATAGCCCGGACCAACCACCGCCTCCTCGTCCTGGTCAGCCAGCCCCAGCAACGGCATTTGGAACCCCGTCTTTGGGTTCTCCACAGCCGAGACAATGATCTGGTTGCACAGGGACCTGATACACGGGATACAGCAACGATCATGTTGATATTGATATAGCACACCCTTAAGTAAAATAGCGGAAACCATCTTAGTCCAGTACAATTCTAGTGTGGTCAAGTAGTATCACTCTTGACCTAGTCGTAACCCTCTTTTCCGGACTCACATTCCTAGCAATAGAAAACGGTTCACTGGCCCTCTTGGCCCTTCTCCACCAACTCCTGCAACGTACGACTGGGTTCTGGAGCAGCAGAACACATGCTCCAGTACTTCCTTTCCCCAGCACCCTTAGGGCGTGCAAGGTTCTCTCGATGACCTTGAATGGTCCTGTCCATAAATGTACAACAGGCTTCCCCGAACATCTGATGATGTATTGGGGCAGGTGGGGTAGGGTCTTCAAGGGGAAGGGGGGGGCAGACCACTCCTAGGTCTGATGGGGCATAGGGGCAGATGGGGCAGGGTCTCCAAGGGGAAGGGGTAGATTATCCAGTGAGAAAGGGGGGGACATGGGCTCCAGGGGAATGGGGCCTTAGAACAGGGGTTAGGTAGTCAGACCCGCCGGTCTGACTCGTCCTGAAGCAGAAAAGAGTTACAGTCCCAGCATTACCTTATCTCCCATGATCAAGCAGTAACTGAGTCAAATGAGATGCGAACAGTCGAACACCAATGATTAAACACAGATATTGAAATCAAGAACCCATTTGAGGATTTAAAGTGGATATTTTTCAAATAAATCCCTCCTTTCACACCCTTTTAGGGTGTGACAACAAACACAAATTTAAAAATATCCCATTACTGATTACACAATGTTGACATACAAATCAACAATAATGATGAGACTATGCAGCGTTATGGCCTAGTGGTGAGGACACACTGGACACAGTGGGAAAACCCTGATGATGTTATAAGGGAAAACCCACCGTCACTCCACAGAGTGGACATTCGACATCCATGTATCCACGGCAGACCTGGACATACTCACAGGCCTCCTTCACCACATACATACAACTTTAGCCAAGCTTTTTAGAATTGTAATATAGAAAAAATAAAAGAAATTATCAAAAGAAATTTAATTCAAAATGTAACCGTCAAACCAATCTCCTGGTTTAACTCCTCCACTCTTTGGTTTACAGCTTCACCTGGAACAGAATTTAGCAGAAGATGTCTCTTTTCTAGTTAGCATTTTTTAAATAAAATTGGTTAACCATTTGATTTGCCTTTTCATCATGCTATGTGAAAGGTTTAAGTTGTGGTATTACATATGATCTCCAATAAATCAATTCAAATGGTGTTATGCATCTGGTATAGGACTGGCAAAGACTTCAATTCACATAGTAAACATACTGTATCTATAATTACCAGGCAGTATTTTCCCCTTCACATTTCTTTAGTTCACTAAAGTTCATGCATATCATGTTTGCACAAATAGGGTATGCTAAAATAGTTTTTTCTTAAAGTTTTCTTGAATAATTTTTAAATCCATATGCTATAAACACTCTTTCGTTATCTCCATCCCTCCTGTTTGAGACATGATTCATCCCATGGCTCAAATCGGCACATAAAGAAACAGATTCCTTAGTAACATAAGGTCCTCTTGTGACTATTTTACCAAATCACACCTATTTTTTATCAAAGATATGATCAAAGCAATTTTCATTATGCCAAACCAGAATCCATCCATCCATCATCTTCCGCTTGTCCGGGGGTCGGGTCGCGGGGGCAGCAACCTAAGCAGGGAGGCCCAGACTTTCCTCTCCCCGGCCACTTCCACCAGCTCTTCCTGGGGGACCCCGAGGCGTTGCCAGGCCAGCCGAGAGACATAGTCCCTCCAGCGTGTCCTGGGTCTTCCCCGGGGCCTCTTCCCAGTGGGACGTGCCCAGAACACCTCACCAGGGAGGCGTCCAGGAGGCATCCTTATCAGATGCCCGAGCCACCTCAACTGGCCCCTCTCGACGCGGAGGAGCAGCGGTTCTACTCTGAGCCCCTCCCGGATGACCGAGCTTCTCACCCTATCTCTAAGGGAGAGCCCGAATCAGAACCAGAATCCATATGCTTCTTAAATTAAATATAGACCAAATAATGTTCTTAATGTAGCTATTAACCAAACATTTTTCCCAACTATATTTTCTATAAAGGTCAGATAGGTAGAACTTCATAACTCGTTTTGCTGCAGTTCAAAACGAGCCAATTAGCTCAAACCATCATAACCACAATTTATAAGACTTGATGAGTCTTCCCAAATTATTTTCAGAACTGAATGTTATAATAACCCTCTTCATGCACTAATACCATTTATTAATACAACATTATCACAGCCTAACTGTTTATCCCAAACAGTATGCCAGGCTTGATAAAACTCTCAAATAAAACTTAAAACCAAATTACAATTAAACTCCAAATAAAAATACATTTAGTTTTTTCTCTTGCTCATTTTTAACCAAATTACATCTAATACCTCTGGGATCACCTTTGTAAGATCTCAAGTAACGGGACTCTTTTAGCCCCCACCTTTCTCCAACTCTCCTCGGGATTTCTGTAACTTCTTGGTCAAAGAAAAAAACCACACCACACTCCTCTCTATTTTTATTCAACACAATCTGACTCCACACAAATATTACTTGTTTAGAGACTCTAACTATCTTGAAGACACTTAACCTCAGGGAATTTAACAATTTTGAGGATACTTAACCTCTCTGAGGACACTTAACCTCAGTGAATGTAACTATTTTGAGGACACTTAACCTCAGGGACTTTAACAATTTTGAGGACACTTAACCTCTTTGAGGACACTTAACCTCAGGGAATTTAACGATTTTGAGGACACTTAATCTCAGGGACTTTAACAATTTTGAGGACACTTAACCTCAGGGACTTTAACCCTTTTGAGGACACTTAACCTCTTTGAGGACACTTAACCTCAGGGAATTTAACTATTTTGAATCATAAAAACGGTTGATTTCCCACTACTGTTGATTTGACTAGGTACGATGAAACATAGTAATCGTCTAAATTTGGTTCTCAGTTCCGAATAGCAGTACTTTGTATTTACAGGTGTCTGCTTACCTGTTCTTATGTTGGCGCCTGACGATTACGTCTGTCTCCTCGTACCGGTGTATGGGTCTCTCTCCCGATCTGTCGGTCGGGCCGGAACCCTCTGGACTCCCTCTTTTCAGCGTCGGGGTCACCAGTTGAAGGATTCAAATTATTTGTGTCTATTCCAATATGTAATGACGGTATTCAATGACACAAATCTGTGTTCTAGACAGAGTGGTCTGGAGTCGCAGAGGTCCGATAATATCAGCTTTAATACAGCAGTTGGAAATCAACAAGTACAGAGCTCTGGGTTGTCTACGTTTCCCTACCCGCAACAGAGTTTGGGGTGGTTCACAAAGTCCAACTGGCTATCTTTCCCTGCCCCAGCATATAATATACAGTGTAATTAAAACACAAAGATGAAAAAAGGGTTGAGCTTGTTCTCTCGTGCATCAGGGAGTCGTTCTTGCCTACGCGTCCCACCTGCTCGGGTGCCGTCTCTACCCGGTTTCAAGGTTGTTTCTGAAAATGAAGAGATAGAGACACAAAGAACAGCCTGCTTACCACACCCAGTGTGAGACCCAATGTTTAAGCTTGAGCACACTTCTCAGTTCATAACTTTAATAAGCACAATGCATAACTTTAATAAGCACAATATATTCTTTACAGGCCAGGCGGAAAACCTCCAATTTAGTGGTACACCACTTATGTTCTAGTTTTTTAGTGGACCTCTTGAGAGTGCGGGTTTCATCTGAATACCATGAAGCCAATTTATTGTCTTTTCTTTTCCTTGATTTGAGTGGGGCAACAGAGTCTAGGGATAGCTGAAGAACCAAATTCAGATCCATCGTTTTAGCATTTAATGATTTATTTGGGACGTCAAGTGCTTCTAGTGCAGCGGGTAGAATACTAGCCAGTTCCAGAGCTGTGTTTGGGGTTATGCAGCGTCTAGTAGAAATATTCTGAGTGCCTCCAAGGCTCTGGCAGAGGTCCATTTTGAAGGTAACCAGGCAGTGGTATGATAATATAGGATTGTGGGGGTGGACAATCACATGACTAATCTTGATTCCCCGCGTGAGAACTAGATCCAATGTATGCGAGTGAAGATGGGTAGGTTTGGAAACCACCTGAGTGAGACATGTGGAATACATTAGAGCAGTAAAGGCCTTACTTAAAGGATCCTTTGGGTCATCCACATGAATGTTAAAATCACCCATAATTAAGATGTTATCAGTATATGTCACAAGATCAGCACTAAAATCTGCAAATTCCTCCAGGAAGAGGGAATACGGGCCGGGGGGCCGGTATAGAGTAACTATACAAAATGAGGGAGGGGGGGCAGGATTAGTAGTATTATTCCTTTTTAAAGTAGTTGGTGGTTTCATGCAAATTATTTCAAATGATTTGAAAAATTTAAAGGTGTTTACAGATTTTAGGCTGAGGTTGAAGCTAGCTTCATATATCATAGCAACACCACCACCTTTCTTTGATACACGAGGGATGTGTGAGTACGCAAAATCCGGACGCGATGCTTCATTCAGGGGGGAATATTCGTCAGGTTTTAACCAGGTTTCGGTGAGTCCAATCAAGTCCAGGCTGCATTCGGACATGAGATCATTAATCAAAACGGCCTTTGTGGATAGAGATCTGATGTTTAGGAGCCCAACATTCCAGTATGGGTTTTTGGCAGCTTTAGACGTAGATAATTCTTCTGAAAAGGCGGCACTGTCATCAGAAAACTTAGTAGGAAGAGCAATGAGGGAGCAAGGCTGAATACATTACATTTAGACATTTAGTCATTTAGCAGACGCTCTTATCCAGAGCGACTTACAGTAAGTACAGGGACATTCCCCCGAGGCAAGTAAGGTGAAGTGCCTTGCCCAAGGACACAACGTCAGTTGGCATGACCTGGGAATCAAACTGGCAACCTTCGGATTACTAGCCCGACTCCCTCACCGCTCAGCCAACTGACTCCTAATACATATTAAATTGGTATAATTCCTAATAATTGAAGGCCGAAATTTAGAAAAAGGGAGGAGGGCCAACACCGTCTCAATGGGAAAAACGACATCAGCAACCACACTGGCTACACTACAAGCTAGGCTATCGGGCCCCCAACAGCTCACAACATACCCTATCAGACTCTCTAAGAGACTGTGGCCCGGCTTGTTCTAGTGAGTGTCAGGCCTGCTCTAAAATAGCTTCAATATTCCTAGACAATAGAAAAGCACCTCTCCAGCTCGGATGGAGCCCGTCACTTTTCAACAAGCCAGGTTTGGCCCAGAAACAAGACCAATTATCTACAAATCCTAAACCCTGTTCTGAGCAGAAGCGAGCCAACCAACGGTAAAGAGAGACAAGTCTGCTGTAGATCTTGTCAGTCCCCCTAACAGGTAGTGGGCAAGAGACTATTACTCGATGCCGACACATCTTTTGAGCAAGGTCACATGCCCGAGCTATATTAACCTTCGTGACCTCTGACTGCCTCAGCCTAACATCATTGGTGCCGACATGAATGACAATATTCTCATACCTATCATCAGTGCGTGCGCCATGTGCCCACCATGCTGCAAAGGTGAAACCGGTGGGGCTAATCTTGAGTCCTCCTTCGCGCTAGGACTCCCTGCCAGTGATGCTGCGCCAGTCGCATCTAAAGTTACTAGCATACGTTCTTCCTCAAGCGACTGGACGCGACTCTCTAACAGAGTCAACTTTTCGAGCAAAATGACACATGTAGGACAATGTGAGTGGGTGTGAGACATTATAGTTAATTTACGTTAATAGTTTATGCCAACCAGGATAATCCGTCAAGAGCGTTGAGTTGGCTAGTTCAACAGGAACAGTAGCGTCGGGCTCCAAGGAAGAAAGCCGCGCAGAGTAAACCTATAAGTAAAACAGTAAATGTGTAGATTAAATCGGGAAGGACAAAATAAATGAATAAATGAAGTAATATATATATATATGTTCTGTATGTATTGCAGTTTCTGGAGACTTTTGCCAGGAATCCCGATGAGGAGTGCATTGCAATAGTCCAGCCTGGAGGAGACGAAGGCATGGACAAGCTTTTCTGTGTCAACCAAAGTGAGCGTGGGACGGAGTTTGGCAATATATCTGAGGTGAAAAAAGGAGGTTTTACACAGATGCTTGATGCCTCGAAAGTCAGATGGGAGTCAATTTTAACACCCAGGTTGGTGGCTGATGGTGAAAGTGTAATATCCTGGCCCAAAAAAGTGATGCTGGTGACGACGGATGACCGGACCTGTTGAGGGGTGCAGACTAAAATGGCTTCAGTCTTGGAGCTGTTTAATTGCAGCAAGTTTTGCTTCATCCATGCCTTAATCTCCTCCAGGCAGGTGGTCAGGGTGGATGATAGCAAGGCTGCAGAGGAGGTTTTGTTTGTCCTGAGGTACAGTTGAGTGTCATCAGCGTAGCAATGGAATGAAATTCCATGTCGGCTGATGACATGGCCAAGGAGGAGCATGTACAGAATGAACGCTGCGGTCAAATCCAAGAGGATGAGTAGAGAAGGTGAGCCAGCATCAGTCGTCATCAGTAGGTCATTTGTGACCCTGACCAGAGCTGTTTCTGTGCTGTGGCTGGGGCGAAAGCCAGACTGAGATTTTTCAAACAGGTTGTTTTGTTTGAGATGGTCCTGAAGTTGCGCAGCAACTACTTTTTCCAACACCTTGGAAAGGAATGGAAGGTTGGAGATGGGCCTGTAGTTGGCAAAAACTTCTGGGTTTAAGGTGGGTTTTTTGAGTAGTGGTCTGATGACAGCAGTTTTCAGTGTAGATGGAACATGGCCAGACAGGAGTGAGTGATTGATGACCTTTGTGATCAGGGGGCTTATGGCATGGAGATTGGATTTTACCAGGGCTGTGGGGAAAGGGTCCAGGGCACAGGTGGATGGTTTCATCTTTCTGATGATGCTCTCAACCTCTTGCTGTGAGATGCCGGAAAAACAGCAGAGAGGTTGGGTAAACCCAAACTGCGGGTCGGCAGTCTGGACAGGCAGGGTGGAGGAGGTGGATAGGAGGGAGTGGATGGTGTCAACCTTTTCTCTGAAAAAGGAGATAAAATTGTTGCACCTTACATTTACATTTAGTCATTTAGCAGACGCTCTTATCCAGAGCGACTTACAGTAAGTACAGGGACATTCTCCCCGAAGCAAGTAGGGTGAAGTGCCTTGCCCAAGGACACAACGTCATTTTGCACGGCTGGGAATCGAACTGGCAACCCAGATTACTATTGCCAAAATACGAAAATTTCTCTCAAAGGATGATGCCGAAAAACTAATACATGCATTTGTTACGTCCCGATTGGACTATTGCAATGTGTTGTTCTCTGGCCTCCCAATTACCCACCTAAAAAATGTACAGCGGGTGCAAAATGCTGCTGCTAGACTATTGACCAGAACAAGAAAGTTTGATCACATAACATCTACTCTTGTCTCTCTACACTGGCTCCCTATCCAAGCCAGAGCTGACTTCAAAGTTCTACTACTAACATACAAATCTCTGCATGGATTGGCACCACTGTACCTCTCCGGTCTCCTTGCACCCTATTGCCCCGCAAGGACACTTAGATCTCAAGATGCCGCATATCTGGTGGTTCCCAAAATTAAGAAAAAAACAGCTGGAGGTAGGTCGTTCTCATATAGAGCACCTCTTCTCTGGAACAAATTACCCGTCTCAATTAAGATGTCTGATACTGTTTCGACATTTAAAATTAGGTTAAAAACGTTATTGTTTAGTCAATTCTACGACTGTTAAAGGTAAGTATGTTACTAGTTGGAGGCAACGGGGGACGGGTTGTTTCCATCCTTATTCTATAAGTATAACTTATTTTAGAGTTCTCTTCCCCTGGAACAGATTTCATGTTCCAAATGAGGGGGGCTGTCGCTGTCTTGGTGTGTGGGGTTGCATCAAATTCCCCTTTTTTGCTCTGTTAAATTGCTGCACCAGTCCACACTTGACCGGTGGGGATCTCATTCTATTATGACTGTAACTGTTAGCTGCTCCTGGCATTCTCTAATCCCTGCTCTCCTCTCTCTGCCCCCCCCCCACACACATCCCTTGTGGTGTGGGGGGTTTGAGTTGTCAGCACCTGCCTGGTCGTCGGTCAGCCAACGCTGGACCTGGTCGCGAGTCTCCCGGTCCTGTCCTACATCTATAAAGTTGAACAATGGATTTTGGTGTTTTAAAAACCCATCGACACTGTATGACTATGTTTAGCCTGTGTTCTGCTCCTCTCTCTCACCAACCGTCTCTGGAGGAGGGGATCCCTCTCTGAATTGCTCCTCCCAAGGTTTCTTCCATTTTTTTCTCCTGTTGAGAGTTTTTTGGGAGTTTTTCCTTGTCTTCCTTGAGGGTTTAGGTTGGTTGAGGGGCAGTTCTATGGGCATATGTGAAGCCCTCTGTGACATGCTTGCGTGTAAAAAGGGCTATACAAATAAATTTGATTTGATTTGATTCAGATTACTAGCCCGACTCCCTCACCGCTCAGCCACCTGACTCCCCTTTTCTCTTTTCCCCCTGACTTACCTTTTCTCTGTGGCTTCAAGATGAGAGACAGTTTGTGGTTTCAGGATGTGGTTTATAGTTGAGAAAAGTTGTTTGGAGTTTCCAGGGCTATTGTTGATAATGTTGGAGTAGTACTGTGACTGTGCTTCTCTCAGGGACCTTGCATAGGCCTTCTGGTGGTCTCTATAGGCTTGCCTATGGACAGTGAGTCCTGAGGCCTTGAGGCATCGCTCAAGGACATGCCCAGCTGTGCAGTTCACAGGTGTACCAAGGGGATGAGCGTTCAAAGGTGACAGTTTTTGTTCTGAGAGGGGCGTGAAGATCTAGGAGACTGCTAAGTGATTTATTGTAGAAGTCAACTGATTCATTGACTGAGGAGAAATCGGCAGAGGAGAGATGCTGGAGGTCTATTGTCAGGGTGCCTGGGTTGATCTTTTTCAGGTCTCTGAAACAACGTAAATGTGTTATTAATGAGTTAAAATAGGAATTAAATACATAAGTGTTATTAAATGTGTCAAGGGCTTGATAATCTACAGTTGCCTGCCTTTATTGTAGCAAGTTTTACAAATGGTTGCACACATACATGACGGTTGTTTGTAGAGTTTAATTCCTTGATTTTAAAGCAGATTTCACCATTTTGTAATGAACGTTATTATGCTCATGGCATGATTCCAAGTTTTACACAAATCACAAAAATATGCTGACCCCGCTGGCTGTCGTAATCGCCATATCTTTAAAACACTGCCCTCCTTCTGATTTTTGATGTAGAATTGACCCTGGTACGAAATTAAGAAAATACTCATCAGAGATCGACAACAGCTGACGCAATCGTCAATGGAGGCTGACGGGGCTCTCACGTAGCAAACCAAAGTTTTTACAGCAACCTACATTAAAATCTCACCATCTGGCTGTCTTCACAATAGTCATATCGTCATAACATTGCCCTCCTTCTGTTTTTTGGTGTAGAATTGACCGAACTATAAAATTACGAAAATACTAAACTACTATGACGTTTGCATGGCTGCCGCCTAGGCAGTCTCACGGGCGAACCGCACTTGCTCAAATTACAAAGACTTTCACGACCTAAATAAAAAATCAGAGATGGCAGTTCCACTCGAAATTGCTTTCTCAACAAAACCCAATGGTTGGTAATTTTGGGGGTTGGCATTTTTCACTCATAATCCAAGCTCCAATTTGCGTGCTAGAACGTCTCTATCACGTTGTATCCATACGTCGTTGCTAACGTGTGCTGACGTAGTGACGTAGGCTAGCACTGGTACCCTTCGTTGACAGAAGACACTTTTTGCCACAAAAACGTTGTAACCTCCTAAACTGTGCAACGGAATGTAAATAAAAATACAAGCAACTCAATCGCTACCAAGACGAAACTTTTGACACCTAGGTTGTCTATATAGTCCAAATATTGACTGAGGCTTAGGGGGGCAAAAATAAATAATAATAAATAAATATATATGTGAGAGAACAAAGGTTGTGCTCTCGCCAAAGGCTTGAGCACACCCAATAATAAAGTCACACAAACTGGAATATCAACTCAAATACTCAAAAGGACTCAATTGGCTCCTACACTTTTGATATTCCAGATCCTTAGTTAGTTTAAAAGCAAACCATTACAAATCTAATTTGGTTAATGGGCGTGAATTAATAAATTTATTGTTATCCATCTTTTTCCTAAGCAGAGTCAGAGAGGATACCATGGCATGGGAGATGTCCTACAGTGTTAGATGTACTGCTTCAAATTGAAATCTAAACTTTTTTGTTACGAAGCATTTGTTGGAGTTACGCAAGTTTTTCAGGACAAAATTACACAATCCGGCTTCTGTGTTTGTGACAGGCAGCTACTTTTACTTTTTTATTTAATAACCTTTTCAGTTATGGAGAATTCCGGTTTATCCACTAATCACTAGAAGGGTCATATCTTTCTAACCAAATAATATATTTATTATATGGGTGCTGTTCTACATTTCCAACAATTATGTATATTTCATACGCACTTTGTCCTCTATCTTGTAATAAAAGTCGTTGAAAATGAAGATGTCGCCTACAGACGGAGCTTATTGTAAACATTGATGCATGAAATGTTGTTTTCTCATGATTTCCCTTAAATAATCATACATATTGGCTCTACTACAGTGTGCCCAAAAATATTTTGGCGCACAGGTGCGAGCAACTTTTAACCATAGACATACCGTTTATGGTTTTAACATATTGCAGCTGTCAGTTACGTGCAAAGAGGTGGTGGAACTTGAGAATACTCAAACCATTCATTGCAATGGGACACGTTTATTCCTTTCAACTAACAATAATCATGACTTGGATAAACCTCATAGGCTGCATCCTGCGATAGCCTACTGCGTCTGGCCTGCGCTGTAACAGCCTGGCTAGCAATCTAGCTAGCTAACCTTCAACCTCAGTGTGAACAATCGAACTAAGCAAAGTAACATCCAACACTACACATATCAAAATAAACACAAGAGTTCAACAATAGAAAATTAAACAATGCTTCCGTGAACAAAATTAACCCCCCCAACTAAGTCCCCTTCTGTCTGCCGCAGGGCATGCTGAAAACCAAGAGTGCCGACCGTTGCGAATACAACATAAAAACTACATTTTCCATTAGCGATCAACAAGGTTTGAACCCATCCACCACGATGACCTCATTCGGATCACTACAGAGGGGCCCTCCCTGGAAATGTTTGATGCCTCTAAATGTGCTGATCAAGACGCCCACTGATTAGTGATGTGTCGTTCGTGAACGATTAGTTCATTTTGAACAAATCTTTACAAGGACTCGGGAGTAACGAGTCCTCTCAAAAAGTGATTCGTTCATTTTCTCGTGGCCGCGCATCGGGACTGTTGCATAGGCTCGTCCAAGTAAACAGAAATGATTCGTTCATTTCCCGACTCGGTCTTCGGGTACGAGTCTATGGATCATTTTTCACGTGACCTGCAGAGGCTCTGTACTGGTAGCTAGAGGAAACAAATGATTTGTTCATTTCCCGACTCGGTCTTTCTACGAGTCTTTGGATCATTTTTCACGTTTCCTGCATAGGCTCTGTACTGGTAGCTAGTGGAAACAAACGATTCGTTCATTTCCCGACTCGGTCTTTCTACGAGTCTTTGGATCCTTTTTTCACGTGACCCGCATTGTATTTTTTAGTAGAGGAAACAGTTTCTTCATTCCCTTTCGCGTGGCCGCTGTTTTAGTAAGACGTGAATGATATTCGCTCAAGTCATCATACTGACTGGTTTTGTTATTTTCACTTTACATTTACACTTACAGTTTAGTGCAGTGTAATTGTTTGCCGTGATAATTAAATGCTAGTGTGATAATAAATGACCAAATCATACAAACTGTCATGATACATTATTTTAATGCAAAATAAAAATAAATTTTAAAATAGTATCTGCTGGTGCACATGCACTAACCTACATGAGAATATGATACGTGTTTGCAGTGGACGTATAGCCCCCCCCTGTTGAAATGAACGAATGACTCGAAAAAAGATTTGTTCATTTTACTGAACGAGATTCAAAGAACCGAATCAGTAAAATGATCTGAACTTCCCATCACAACCACTGATGTATATGTCTGTTGACCTCACAAGATGGCGCCCAAACAAAACGGTTTTGCCAATTACCCAGAATTCAACGCGGCGTGACGTCAACTTCGCATTCTCTATAATGTACAATTAAAAAAAAAAGAAAATGTGATCGTTCGAATGCGGGTACTTGCGATTTCGACCATTCCAACTGAATATTTTTCTGATGGACAAAAACTAGGCCACAAACGCTTTCAAATGCACTAATGAAAAGGCTAAAAAGTAACACTAGCATGGTAGTAGCATTGCTACAAGTATTTGCTAGCTAACATAGCCCGGAAGCTAACTAAAGCTAGCTAGCTACCGTTTCGGAAAAATAACTAATAAAAAAATAACCGTCGGAAATATTTAGAACTCATGCGTCTAAAGGTAAATATTAGTTAATTCCCAGGCAATAGAAAACATACATTACGCACTTAATTACTTTCGTTTTTGAAGTGTGCTACACAACAGCATGCTGTAAGATCGCCTATACTCTTGCTTGGTATCATTGTTCCCGTATCAAGTGCGGCATATTCACCTTACGCCTGGGACACACTGGCTGCGAAGCGCCTGGACGCGCCGTGCAGCGCCACGATCGGCTACGACTGAGCAAAAGCTGTTCACACCAGACGTGCATTTCTCTGCGCCAGTCACCAAGCCTTTCAGCTACTCTGAGCTTTCCTTTAGGCTGACATGGTACATAAACATGGCATTGGCTATATCCCAGCATTGATCCTTATCTACGTTGTCCTTGTAAAATTGTTGCTGACATACAACAACTCCCTGTGCTTTTCAACTTCGCGAATATATTTGATGCTGAATTTAGAAATCGACTTGGGGGTTCTCTCTCGGTAGGCTATGTCTGCGTGTGTGTTGTGTGCAACTCGTTTCTCTCAAACAACTACGGGCATGCTAGCTCAACGGATCAATCCGTTTATTGGGTGTGATTTGCCTTCGGCAAGGGCACAACCTTTGTTCTCTCACATATATATATTTGGGTGTGCTTTGCCTTCGGCAAGGGCACAACCTTTGTTCTCTCACATATATATTTATTATTTATTTTTGCCCCCCTAAATCTTTGTCAATATTTGGCCTACATAGACAACCTAGGTGTCAAAAGTTTAGTCTTGGTAGCGATTGAGTTGCTTCTATTGGAATTTATGTTCCGTTGCATGGTTTAGGCTCAAGTTAAGTTTTTGTGGCGAAAAGTGAAGCTAACGGTGGCTAATTTGCTAGCCACAGTCACTGACGTTACTAACGTCACTACGTCACTAACGTCACGAAAACACGCGTGACTACCTTTGGCAGAACATTCGTTTCGCATCTGTTAACTTGGGGGATAGCTAGGCTAACTATAGCTTTACTGCAAGGCAGCTAATTTGCTAGCCACAGTCACTGACGTTACTAACGTCACTACGTCACTAACGTCACGAAAACACGCGTGACTACCTTTGGCAGAACATTCGTTTCGCATTTGTTAACTTGGGGGATAGCTAGGCTAACTATAGCTTTACTGCAAGGCAGCTGCAGAAACGCCACAAGCAAAGAGGCCAGGGTGATAACTATTTACTCATTTTACTTTGTGAAATGACACAAATTGTGATGTGTAATGTACAATATAATCTGATATTATTAAGGAAGTACATCTACTTTCGGAAACAGTAGTCTACTATTTCACTGAAGTATTAGCATCATGACATTATAGCCTGTGTTGCCCGGGCAACACATACTACAGTGGTCTATGATGTATCTGTTTTCAATCGTTAAAATAAACATTCCTCACATATACATTTTCGTTGTAGGATTTATTCTGACATTAGTAAACGATTTGTTGGTGAAATTACCATTACCTGTGGTTTCAAACCAGTGTAGCTCACTGCAACGCTGTAGCTTACGCGAGACACACTACAAAAACATCTACAGTACAGTACACAGCTGTTTAGGAAGTCAAACGGCGACAGAACATGTTCAGCACTCCCCTTACTTAAATCAAAAGTCTATCTAACTACTAACCTGAACTTGGGATGTCTCACTCGACACAAAGTGTGTGAACTGCATGAGCTCGTCTGCTAGGGACGCATCTAGGTCTGTAGGATACGTGGCTGTCAGCCTAGCAGCTCGTTCGCGCACATCACGCTCATCATAGTCCCTGTCAAATAAAACGCCAAAGAGCTCACACACATCTGTGTAGGCACTGATCCGTTTTGATAGGCAAGAAGTGAGTTTGGCCGGGTTTCCCAGATTCGTTAAGAGCTTCTTAGGAGCGTTCTAAGAGCGTTCTGAGCTTCTTAACGAATCTGGGAAACCCGGCCTTTGTCAATAATCACATAATATGTTTCCACTTTGAATCTTAGACTGCCATTAGTAAAGACGACCTCCTCATCGTTGTCACACTCGTCAGCAAAGCTCTTTCTTTTTCTCCTACGTGAAATGTCATACTGATAGTCCTGTGTAGCACTGACAGATCGTGCTGATTCTTCCAGCTCTGCAAACTGGTCTCGTAACTTGCCAACATAGGAGAGCAGTGACTGTAAAAGCCGCACAGCAGTTGCTAAATCTATGTCTCTAGTTTGAAGTTGGTCACTGGTTGCTTTAAATCTGCCTAGTATTCGGTCCCACAACATGATCATCATAACACTTTCAAGTGTATCAAGTTTCGCAACCAACGCAGAAGCCTCACGTTTGCATCGTTCTTTTTCGTCACTGTCCGAGGCTATTTTGGCAAATGAATCTTGAATTGCCCTGTAATTTCTGCATAGAGTTTTCGTTGAGTCTGCTCTACAGCTCCACCTCGTAGCACAGAAGGATTTTAATGTATGGCTAATGTCGCTGTTTTTGAAAACTGTATTCCAGCGATGAGTTGAAGCACTGCAAAATGTATAAAGAGACTGTAGAAGTTCAAAAAAATAAATTACATCTGCACAACAGTCTTCAATGGTATTAACACCAACAAGGTTTAAGGAGTGGGCGGCACATGGTGTATAGTGGATTAGAGGGTTTACTTTTTTTAACTGAGCTTGGAGTCCGTTATACTTGCCAGACATGTTGCTAGCATTATCATAACTTTGACCACGACAGTTCGCCATGTCCAGGCCAAGGTTTCGCACCATGCTAATGACAGATTCCGCTAAACTAAGGCCTGTGTGGCTGTGGATGGGCTCAAATCCTATGAACCTTTCAACTACTTTCCCACTTGCATTAACAAATCGGAATACAAATGTCAGCTGATCCACATGAGAAATATCTGGGGTGGAATCGACGATAACAGAGAAGTATTTCGCCTGCTTAATTTCATCTGCAATGACTTGTTTTGTTTTGTCACCCATTAATGCAATAAATTCATCACACACAGTGGAAGAGATGTATGAGGGCTTGCCTTTCCCCTTTTTGCCATGCTTTACAAGGTGTTCTTTTAAAAATGGATCGAAATGTGCAATGACCTCCAATATCCCAAGATATTCCCATTATGCACCGAGCCCAACAGTTCGTTGTCGCCTCTGAAAGCTAACCCCCTAGCTGCCAAAAACTTGATGACAGTAACCACACGCCTGAGTACCTCTGTCCAGTACCGTTGTTCTGCCTCACATTGTCGTACAAGTGCAGCATCCACTCGGCAAACGATTTGGGATCTCTGTATTAGAGACGACATATTCCGTCTATGTTCCAAACTTTTTTCATGGACCCCGATCCTCTCCGAGTGTTTCCAATCGCTAAATCCACTGATGAAGGCATGTTGTTGGGTTTGGGGTGACAGGAGTTTGCAGGCATGACAATAAACAGTAGATGGTGAATAAAGCAGCCATTCCCTCGGGACGACTTCGTTGTTTTGAAGACAGCAATTAAATAGGTCATTTGTGAGAGAGCGGGTTCGACACCCAAGCCCAGACTCCCTCACTGATGCTAGGTACCTGCTAGCCCGGTTGTGGAAGGCAGCGGGCCCTCTGTGGATGGTCTCCTCCCTCAGCGTCTCTGTCAGGGGTCCCCATAGTGCCGGATCTGACGGGAGTGTGAAGGTGCTGCGGGGGCTGGAGCTACCTGCTGTCTCAGCTCCTTCAGTTGGGCTTGCATCATGTTCGTTGTGATTATGTGGAGGCTGTTCATCCTCGTCGTCCTCTTGCTCTTGGCTCAGTTGGCTGTCGTCCAATGTCTTACTGCTAGCTTCCACACTGGTGGTGGCCTGACTGCTAGCACCACTAACTTTAATGTTAGTTGTTTCCACAGCCACAACAGGTGAAGGAGGGATTTCACTGTTTCCATCGCCTTTTCTAAGAGGGCACTGATTTTGAGTAAAAAAAACAACTATTTTTGGTATATGTTTCAAATTGTTGACTAATTTCAATTCATTTTTTCTTTTCAATTTTCTTTTAGCACTCCCGCTTAACTGTTTCTCCATCTCCCTACACTGTTTCTCCCGCTTCAAGTCACGTGACTCTCGCTCGCAGTGTTCTTGGCGTAGAGCTGGCAAGCCGCAAGCGGCATTTGTGCAGGCAGCTACTAAAACTACACAAACACTGTTTTTGACGTGATTAAACATAATATTTTGATCGAACGAGTTGCAATAAAGTGCCCACATTAAGGAAAGTAAGGACTGCGTTCATAACGTGATATATTCCTAACATTTTGTCCAGGGCCCCTTAAATGTCATGTGCCCCTGGGCAAGTGCCCAGTTGCCCTAATGGTTAATCCGGCCCTGTCTACTGTACACAGCTGTAGGAAGTCAAACGGCGACAGAACATGTTCGGCACCCCCCTTACTTAAATCAAAAGTCTTTCAATAGGTGAAACTATCTGACTACTAACCTGAACTTCATTGCCACAACCTAAACTTTGTCAATCTGTTCATGAAAATAATTAATTTCAGCCTAAACCGTACAACGGAACGTTAAATCCAATTTAACCAACGCAATCGCTACCAAGACGAACACAGCAGTAGTCTAGTACTGTACTGTAGTAGTAGAATTTACCGGGGCAGCTTCTCCACACAGGGCTATATCGCATTTTGCGTTGTTACTGACAATGATCGCTACCAGTGAGCTTTTTATGAATGATTTTCCACTAAATAAATGTCAAGCTTATTTACGTTTTTGGGGGCATATTTTCAGTTAGCAGATGGTACTGTTTGAATCGCGATTCCAGCTTCTACTGCCGGTAACGTTGTAGAATAATCTTCAAAGGGAGTTCTTTATTAATGAATGAATGCAATATGAGTAGGCTAAATGCCTGAAAATATCACGAGAAAGGAAAAACATAAAAGGACGTTTAAGTCATAGAGATTAGGACAATTTTTACACCGGTCTGCCAAACGTATTCGTTTTGATTCAACGATGAGGCTGCCTCTTGCAGGGGAAATGAGAAGACATCATATTTCATTCTACACTTCACTCGTATTTTGAGTTGTAAATGAGCAGCAAAAAAAAGATGTTTTTAAATCTATGTAATCTTTATAAATAATAAGTAGGCCCTATGTATTTTTATATAAAATATACAGACCCCTGTGCAACCGACGCAAGCAAGCACACCCTACAATTTGCCCAGAAATTGTACCCTCTCTATTTTTCATTTGTTTTCATCAGGGTAACCACATGTAAAGGACGTTCGTTACCAACATTGTGTATTATAAAGTCTACAACTTTACAAATGTTCACCGTAGTCTACAATTAATGGAGTAAAATCCTAATGTTTTTTTATTCAAATATATCAACTAATATTGGCTTATTTCCCGAAAAATACGGTACTACAAGGAAACAGAACAACTAAAGCAGGAGAGGGGGACAGATGTCCCAGACAAACTCGCATGCAGTGAAATAAAATAGCCTACAATTTCTGTATTGGAAAATTGTCTTGAATGTGACCCAAACTTGAACTTGAATAAAGCTAGCCTTAGCTTGTTTAGATAATATGTGAATATAATAACTTTCTCAATACTTTTAAGGTTTTACTCTGGCCTGCATGATGCGTGGCAAAATTATGATGTCAAAGGGTATTCTGTTACTCCTGTCCATACAAGCTCTTAATCACATCACAAACACAGCTGCTAGCACAACAACCACAGCTGCTCCCATGGCAACAACAGCTGCTCCCACCACTAAAGCTGCTCCCACGACAACAACAGCTGCTCCCACAACCACAACAGTTGCTCCCAGGACCACTACAGCTGCTCCCACGACAACAACAGCTGCTCCCACAACCACTACAGCTGCTCCCTCAACAACCACAGCTGCTCCCACCACAACAACAACTGCTCCCACCACAACAACAGCTGCACCCACCACAAGCACAGCTGCAGCCACAACCTCTACAGCTGATCCCACAACAACCACAGCTGATCCCACAACCACAACAACTGCTCCCATGACCACTATAGCTGCTCCCACCACAACAACAGCTGCTCCCACGACCACTACAGCTGCTCCCACTACAACCACAGCTGCTCCCACAACCACAATAGTTGCTCCAACGACCACTACAGCTACGCCCACCACAACCACAGCTGCTCCCACAACCACAGCTGCTCCCACAACCACAGCAGTTGCTCCCACGACCACTACAGCTGCTCCCACAACAACAACAGCTGCTCCCACAACCACTACAGCTGCTCCCACAACAACAACAGCTGCTCCCACAACCACTACAGGTACTCCCACAACCACAAGAGTGGCTCCCACGACCACTTCAGCTGCTCCCACGACCACAACAACTGCTCCCACTACAACCAGAGCTGCTCCCACAACCACAGCAGTTGCTCCCACGACCACTTCAGCTGCTCCCACGACAACTTCAGCTGCTCCAACAACAACCAAAGCCCGATCCCACAACAACCACAGCTGATCCCACAACCACAACAGCTGCTCCCCTCACAACAACAGCTGGTTCCATGACCACTACAGCTGCTCCCACCACAACCACAGCTGCTCTCACCACAACAACAGCTATTCCCATAACCACAACAGCTGCTCCCACAACCACAACAGTTGCTCCCACGACCACTACAGCTTCTCCTACCACAACAAAAGTTGCTCCCACAACCACTACAGCTGCTGCCACCACAAAAACACCTGCTCCCACGACCACTACAGCTGCTCCCACAACCACAACAGTTGCTCCAACGACCACTACAGCTACGCCCACCACAACCACAGCTGCTCCCACAACCACAGCAGTTGCTCCCACGACCACTACAGCTGCTCCCACCACAAGAACAGTTGCTCCCACAACCACTACAGCTGCTCCCACAGCCACAGCAGTTGCTCCCACGACCACTACAGCTGCTGCCACCACAACAACAGCTGCCCACACCACCACGAAAGCTATTCCCACAACAACAACAGCTGCTCCCACAACCACAACAGCTGATCCCACAACCACAACAGTTACTCCCACGACCACTACAGCTACGCCCACCACAACAACTGTTGCTTCCACGACCACTACAGCTGCTCCTATCACAACAACAGCTGCTCCCATGACCACTACAGCTGCTCCCACCACAACAACAGCTGCTCCCACGACCACTACAGCTGCTCCCACCACAACAACAGTTGCTCCAACGACACTACAGCTACGCCCACCACAACCACAGCTGCGCCCACCACAACCACAGCTAATGCCACCACAACAACAGCTGCTCCCACGACCACTACAGCTGCTCCCACCACAACAACAGTTGCTCCAACGACACTACAGCTACGCCCACCACAACCACAGCTGCGCCCACCACAACCACAGCTAATGCCACCACAACAACAGCTATTCCCACAACCACTACAGCTGCTCCCACCACAACAACAGCTGCTCCCACAACAACCACAGTTGTTGCCACCACAACAAAAGCTATTCCCACAACCACAACAGCTGCTCCCACGACCACTACAGCCACGCCCACCACAACAACTGTTGCTTCCATGACCACTACAGCTGCTCCCACCACAACAACAGCTGCTCCCACAACCACTACAGCTACGCCCACCACAACCACAGCTGCTCCCACAACCACAACAGTTGCTCACACGACCACTACAGCGACGCCCACCACAACCACAGCTGCGCCCACCACAACAACAGCTGCTGCCACCGCAACAACAGCTATTCCCACAACCATCACAGCTGATCCCACAACCACGACAGCTGCTCCCACAACCACAACAGGTGCGCCCCTGACAACAACAGCTGCTCCCACAACCACAACAATTGCTCCCACTACAACCACAGCTGCTCCCACAACCACTAGAGCTGCTCCCACAACCAGTACAGCTGCTCCTATCACAACAACAGCTGCTCCCATGACCACTACAACTGCTCCCACCACAACAACAGCTGCTCCAACGACCACTACAGCTGCTCCCACCACAACAACAGCTGCTCCAACGACCACTACAGCTGCTCCCACCACAACAACAGTTGCTCCAACGACCACTACAGCTACGCCCACCACAACCACAGCTGCGCCCACCACAACCACAGCTAATGCCACCACAACAACAGCTATTCCCACAACCACCACAGCTGCTCCCACCACAACAACAGCTGCTCCCACGACCACTACAGCTGCTCCCACCACAACAAAAGCTGCTCCCACAACAACCACAGTTGTTGCCACCACAACAACAGCTATTCCCACAACCACAACAGCTGCTCCCACAACCACAGCAGTTGCTTCCACGACCACTACAGCTGCTGCCAAAACAAAAACAGCTGCCCACACCACCACGACAGCTATTCCCACAACAACAACAGCTGCTCCCACGACCACTACAGCTACTCCCACCACCACTACAGCTACGCCCACAACAACCACAGCTGCTCCCATAACCACAACAGTTGCTCCAACGACCACTACAGCTACGCCCACCACAACCACAGCTGCGCCCACCACAACCACAGCTAATGCCACCACAACAACAGCTATTCCCACAACCACTACAGCTGCTCCCACCACAACAACAGCTGCTCCCACAACAACCACAGTTGTTGCCACCACAACAAAAGCTATTCCCACAACCACAACAGCTGCTCCCACAACCACTACAGCTGCTCCCACCACAACAGCAGCTGCTCCCACGACAGCTGCTCGCACAACAACAGCAGCTTCTCCCATGACCACTTCAGCTGATCCCACGACAACTTCAGCTGCTCCAACAACAACCACAGCTGATCCCACAACAACCACAGCTGATCCCACAACCACAACAGCTGCTCCCACGACCACAGCAGTTGCTTCCACGACCACTACAGCTGCTGCCACCACAACAACAGCTGCCCACACCACCACGACAGCTATTCCCACAACAACAACAGCTGCTCCCACGACCACTACAGCTACTCCCACCACCACTACAGCTACGCCCACAACAACCACAGCTGCTCCCATAACCACAACAGCTGATCCCACAACCACTACAGTTGCTCCCACGACCACTACAGCCACGCCCACCACAACAACTGTTGCTTCCATGACCACTACAGCTGCTCCCACCACAACAACAGCTGCTCCCACAACCACTACAGCTACGCCCACCACAACCACAGCTGCTCCCACAACCACAACAGTTGCTCACACGACCACTACAGCGACGCCCACCACAACCACAGCTGCGCCCACCACAACAACAGCTGCTGCCACCGCAACAACAGCTATTCCCACAACCATCACAGCTGATCCCACAACCACGACAGCTGCTCCCACAACCACAACAGGTGCGCCCCTGACAACAACAGCTGCTCCCACAACCACAACAATTGCTCCCACTACAACCACAGCTGCTCCCACAACCACTAGAGCTGCTCCCACAACCAGTACAGCTGCTCCTATCACAACAACAGCTGCTCCCATGACCACTACAGCTGCTCCCACCACAACAACAGCTGCTCCAACGACCACTACAGCTGCTCCCACCACAACAACAGCTGCTCCAACGACCACTACAGCTGCTCCCACCACAACAACAGTTGCTCCAACGACCACTACAGCTACGCCCACCACAACCACAGCTGCGCCCACCACAACCACAGCTAATGCCACCACAACAACAGCTATTCCCACAACCACCACAGCTGCTCCCACCACAACAACAGCTGCTCCCACGACCACTACAGCTGCTCCCACCACAACAAAAGCTGCTCCCACAACAACCACAGTTGTTGCCACCACAACAACAGCTATTCCCACAACCACAACAGCTGCTCCCACAACCACAGCAGTTGCTTCCACGACCACTACAGCTGCTGCCAAAACAAAAACAGCTGCCCACACCACCACGACAGCTATTCCCACAACAACAACAGCTGCTCCCACCACCACTACAGCTACGCCCACAACAACCACAGCTGCTCCCATAACCACAACAGTTGCTCCAACGACCACTACAGCTACGCCCACCACAACCACAGCTGCGCCCACCACAACCACAGCTAATGCCACCACAACAACAGCTATTCCCACAACCACTACAGCTGCTCCCACCACAACAACAGCTGCTCCCACAACAACCACAGTTGTTGCCACCACAACAAAAGCTATTCCCACAACCACAACAGCTGCTCCCACAACCACTACAGCTGCTCCCACCACAACAGCAGCTGCTCCCACGACAGCTGCTCGCACAACAACAGCAGCTTCTCCCATGACCACTTCAGCTGATCCCACGACAACTTCAGCTGCTCCAACAACAACCACAGCTGATCCCACAACAACCACAGCTGATCCCACAACCACAACAGTTGCTCCCACGACCACTACAGCCACGCCCACCACAACAACTGTTGCTTCCATGACCACTACAGCTGCTCCCACAACCACTACAGCTACGCCCACCACAACCACAGCTGCTCCCACAACCACAACAGTTGCTCACACGACCACTACAGCGACGCCCACCACAACCACAGCTGCGCCCACCACAACAACAGCTGCTGCCACCGCAACAACAGCTATTCCCACAACCATCACAGCTGATCCCACAACCACGACAGCTGCTCCCACAACCACAACAGGTGCGCCCCTGACAACAACAGCTGCTCCCACAACCACAACAATTGCTCCCACTACAACCACAGCTGCTCCCACAACCACTAGAGCTGCTCCCACAACCAGTACAGCTGCTCCTATCACAACAACAGCTGCTCCCATGACCACTACAGCTGCTCCCACCACAACAACAGCTGCTCCAACGACCACTACAGCTGCTCCCACCACAACAACAGCTGCTCCAACGACCACTACAGCTGCTCCCACCACAACAACAGTTGCTCCAATGACCACTACAGCTACGCCCACCACAACCATAGCTGCGCCCACCACAACCACAGCTAATGCCACCACAACAACAGCTATTCCCACAACCACCACAGCTGCTCCCACCACAACAAAAGCTGCTCCCACAACAACCACAGTTGTTGCCACCACAACAACAGCTATTCCCACAACCACAACAGCTGCTCCCACAACCACAGCAGTTGCTTCCACGACCACTACAGCTGCTGCCACCACAACAACAGCTGCCCACACCACCACGACAGCTATTCCCACAACAACAACAGCTGCTCCCACGACCACTACAGCTACTCCCACCACCACTACAGCTACGCCCACAACAACCACAGCTGCTCCCATAACCACAACAGCTGATCCCACAACCACAACAGTTGCTCCCACGACCACTACAGCCACGCCCACCACAACAACTGTTGCTTCCATGACCACTACAGCTGCTCCCACCACAACAACAGCTGCTCCCACAACCACTACAGCTACGCCCACCACAACCACAGCTGCTCCCACGACCACAACAGTTGCTCACACGACCACTACAGCCACGCCCACCACAACAACTGTTGCTTCCATGACCACTACAGCTGCTCCCACCACAACAACAGCTGCTCCCACAACCACTACAGCTACGCCCACCACAACCACAGCTGCTCCCACGACCACAACAGTTGCTCACACGACCACTACAGCCACGCCCACCACAACAACTGTTGCTTCCATGACCACTACAGCTGCTCCCACCACAACAACAGCTGCTCCCACAACCACTACAGCTACGCCCACCACAACCACAGCTGCTCCCACAACCACAACAGTTGCTCACACGACCACTACAGCGACGCCCACCACAACCACAGCTGCGCCCTCCACAACAACAGCTGCTGCCACCGCAACAACAGCTATTCCCACAACCATCACAGCTGGTCCCACAACCACAACAGGTGCGCCCCTGACAACAACAGCTGCTCCCACGACCACAACAATTGCTCCCACTACAATCACAGCTGCTCCCACAACCACAACAGTTGCTCCCACAACCACTGTAGCATCCCTTCAACTTGGAATAAACAGGCTTGGGAGTGTTTCCAGACGGGTGTACTTTATTTTAGACGAGTGTGCATAGCACCGACACCGTGAAAACTAAAGAGGGAAATAACAAAGGCAATTTAGCCTTAGATACAAATAATGCACTTTAGCATACGTGGCTAACAGTGTGACAGACGAAGTTATTACAGGCAATGAATTCACATGAAATACAATTACAATGAACAACACACCTCGCTCCGCATATTAAAGGGTGCTATAAGGTAGTAATCCCGGGAAGGCCGCCGCCGTTAGCTTAACTTCAAATCTCTGGCTCCAAACATGCACCGTCCTGCAACGTGACTTCTCGCATCCTCTATTGAACAAGTGTGTGCGAGCGATCAATCACGTGTGCAGACAACACGATGCCAAAATAAAAGTCACGTAAAATAAAAGTAGGAAACAGGATTATCAAAATAAAACATTGCTAGTAGTCATTTACACTCCCACCACTCATGTTATGAAGAGTGAAGACAAGGTCAACCTGGCTGAACGGCTCATACTTGAGTCCTGTCTGTATCAGTGTTTCTAAATGTGTGCAGGTGAGTATTACTTAATATCTAAGAAAGAATAGACTATGTCATAAGGGAATAAAGGTGTAGACAACTGGACTGATTACTCACTCTCGAGGAGGAGAACTAGTTTCTGGATGGGCCTTTCTATGATCAAAGGTTTGGTAGGGCGATCTTGTTTTGCTGATGTTCTTTCTCCTACTAACACCTTGACGCAACGCACTAGACCATCGCTCCCCTTTGTGGTTTCAACCACTCGTCCCAGGTGCCACTGATTTCTAGGGGTGTCTTCCCTTATAATGACTAAGTCATCTACCTTAAGGCTGCGTCGAGTCGTATGCCACTTTTGGCGTGTGGAGATGTTCAAGAGATATTCTCTCTTCCACCGGCTCCAGAACTGTTCAACAAGGTATTGGACTCTTCGCCACCTTTTAGTTGCATAGACATCCTCCTTCTCAAATTTGCCAGGCGGTGGAAGTGCAATCTTGGACTTCATCAGTATGAGATGGTTTGGAGTTAATGGTTCGAGTGAGGTAGGATCATTTACTCCGTTCACAGTTAACGGGCGGCTGTTCACAATGGCCATCGCCTCATAGAACAGAGTTCGAAGGGAAGAGTCGTCGAGTCTGCCTAAGTATTGACAGAGTGTAGCATTTAAGACATTACGGACAGTCCAAATCTGGCGCTCCCACACGCCGCCAGTGTGACTTGCTGAGGGAGCATTGAAGATGAACTCACACTGCTTTTCTGCGAGGAAGTTATCGATTGTTTTGGTGTCACATTGTTTCAGTGCCTCTTTGAATTTCTTGCTCCCACAAAATTGGTTCCTTGATCGCAATGGAGTTGACGAACGGCTCCTCTAAGACTGATGAAGCATCTTAAGGCGTTGATAAATGCATCTGTGGATAAGTCCTCAAGCATCTCAATGTGGACAGATCGAGAGGCGAGGCAAGTGAAGATTAAGCCATAGCGCTTTTGCGGGCTTTCTTAGTGATGAATGGGCCGAAGCAATCGATGCCACAGTATGTGAAGGGAGCAGAGACTTCCACACGTTCCTTAGGAAGCTCTGCCATGCGTTGTTCTTCTACAGGCCGTCTGAGTCTTCTGCACTTCACACATCTGTGTATCAGCTTAGCAACTGAATTACTTCTCCCAATGACCCAAAACCCATTGGCTCAAAGTTCTGTTAGAGTTTGATTACGTCCTTGGTGACAGATCCTCTCATGGTAGTGGGTCAAAATCAACTTGGTGATATGTCCTCCTTTGGGTAGAATCAAAGGGTGTTTGACTTCTAGGCTTAAGGATGACTGATCCAGTCTTCCACCAACATGAAGTGCTCCTCCTTCTAAGATGGGATTCAAGCGAAACAGAGGGCTGGAGTTTTGAAGACTTTTTCCCCTTTGAAGTATCTCCATCTCTTGGGAGAATGCTTCTTCTTGTACAAGCTTCACTACTGATTTGGCAGCTATCTCGCGTTCTTCTACACTCACAGGTTTGCCAGGATGATTTTGCTTTGAGTTCAGCCTCTTGATTCTTGCAATGACTTTCAGGAGTCTTGACCAGGAGGAGAATCGATTTAGACGGGTAAGAAAGTCTGACTTGGAAGGTTCAACTTAAGTTGTGAACACCTGCATTGATCTGACCTCAGGATCACCGACAAGCAACTCAGGAGTGAGGCGAGACTCTGGATGTATTTCTTGTTCCCACAGGAACTTGGGTCCTGTTAGCCAGTTTGTTGATGTCTACTGCGTTTAGACCTCTCGACGCATGGTCAGCAGGGTTTTCTGTTGTGTCTATGTAGTGCCATTGGCTGGGGCTGGTGTGTTCTCTGATCATTTGCACACGATTGGCAACGAAGACGTGGAACCTTCTTGCTTCATTACAGATATAGGCCAGGTCAACTTGGGAGTCAGTCCAGAAAAATTCTGCATGGATCGGCATCTCAAGCTCGTTTCTCAGCATGACACTTGATCTTGCAGCGACCACTGCTGCTGAAAGTTCCAATCTTGGAATGCTTGTGCGTTTTGTAGGAGCAACTCTAGCCTTTGCCATCACGAGGCTGCAGTGAACTTCACCATTTTCATTTTGCTTCTCAGATAGGAACATGAGCCATATCCTATATTGCTGGCATCGGAGAAGTGGTGTAGTTCCCTTGTGACAGTTTTGCAGAAGCCTTGTGGTTGGTAGCATCTCGGTATTGAGACTTCCTTCAGCCTTTGTAGGTCGCCCTTCCATCTCTCCCACCGCGGACTTAAGTCTTCGGGAAGTGGGTCATCCCAGCTAATGCCTCGACGACACAGCTCCTGGAGGATGCACTTTCCAGTTAAGATAAACAGAGCCACGAATCCGACTGGATCGTACAAAGAAGCAATGACGGATAGGATTCCGCGACGTGTGGATGGCCTGGGTTGTGGGTTTACATTAAAGCTGAAGGTGTCATGTTCAAGGGACCACTGGATACCAAGAGCATGTTCTGCTGGAGCTGCATTTAGGTCCAGATTTAGAGGTTCAGATGTGACTGCTCTCTCAGTTGGGTCCACAGAGTCCAGAACTGATCTTTCGTTTGAGTTGAACTTGTGTAGGCGCAAACCTCCTCTCTTGCACAACTCTTGTGCTTCAGCAAATAACTTATTTGCTTCTTCTACGGAGGGGACGCTGATAAGCCCATCATCGACGTAGAAGTTATTTTCAACGAAGGCTGATGCTGATGGATACTCTTCCTTGTGTTGACGTGCCAGGTACTTCAGGCCAAAGTTGGCACATCCGGGTGACGAAGCGGCGCCGAATAGGTGGACAGCCATTTGATACTCTTGAGGCTCTGCTATGAGGTCTCCATCCTCCCACCAGAGAAACCGTAAGTAGTTCCATAATTCAGGAGAAACGTAGAACTGATGGAACATTTTCTCGATGTCGCATATGATGGCTACAGCCTCTTTCCTGAAACGACAGAGCACTCCAAGGAGAGAGTTGATCAGGTCAGGACCTGTTAGCAATGTATCATTTAGTGAGACACCACGGAACTTCGCTGAACAGTCAAACACGACCCTTAGCTTCTCTGGCTTCTTGGGGTGGAACACCCCAAGGTGTGGTATATACCACGTAGTCTGCTGTTCTGCTATGACGACTTCTTGGGGGGCTAACGCCAACGGGCAATCATTTCCAATTAACAGTCCCACCTCACAGTCCTTCAGCAGTGGAAGTTTGTTTGCTAGATGCTTTAAATGAGGCCAGAGCAGCGCTGTTTCTGAAGTCGGAATGTAGGACTTGTCGACCGGGATGAAACCACGAGTGTAGGCTTGGCGCAGCTGAATCTGTTTTCCAGACTGTAGTCCTCGAACTTGTAGACCGCAGACACTTCTGCTTGCTATGGGTGTGTCAACAGCTGTCATGGTGCTCAGTTTAAGCTGTACTGGTTTAGTCTCCACGTTCAGCTCTTCGAGTAGGTCTTCCAAGACGAATGTCGAATCACTCTGCGTGTCTAGAAGAGCATACGTTATGACTTCTTTCTGTGGTTCATTTGCAGAGGACATGAAAACAGGGACGATGCTTGATGTGGCAAAGACGCGCTGCGTTACTGCATGGGACGTCACTTTGATCTCCTCCTGACTAGTGTATTTGTCTGTGGAGGTGGACTGTTTCTCTTTTGCTTCCACAGATCGGTTCTCTCTCTCTTCATGTAGACAGGTGGGGTGACGTCTGCCGCATATGACACAAGTGTGTCGCGTTTTGCAATCCTTACTGTTATGTCCCTTTCTCAAACATCCGTAGCACAAATTGTTTTCCCGTATGAAGACTTTCTTATCTTCCAGAGATTTTGCTGCAAATGTGGGGCACTTTACGACGCCGTGCATCTCATCTTTGCAGATAGGACAAGGTGGCTTTGACTTGGTGCTGAACACCTTCTCAACATTTTCTGTGGGATTGTTTCTTTTAGTATTTGTGTGAAGTGCTCTAGCTCTCTTGGCCTGCCTGTCATCTGTGGCCTTGATCAGAAGTGGAGAGGCGACAGGGTTACAGGCTATCCGAGCCTCCTTCTGGATGAACCTTGTGAAACAGGAAAAGCTTGGGTAATCCCCGGATTTGTCCAACCTTTCTGTGACGACTCTGCTCCATCTTCGTGTGATCCAGTCAGGTAATTTCCTCAGCAGCTTGTGGTTCTCTTCACAGTCGTCCAAGATGGCCAATCCTTTCACATGAGGCATCGCTTCAACGCATCCTTGCAGGAAGTCAGCAAACTCTCGAAGTGCAGCAGGATCACTGGTACCAACCTTGGGCCACTTCATGAGCTTGTCTCTAAAAGCCCTTTGCACAATGAAGTGGTTTCCGTACCTTTCTTCCAGGACCTTTAAGGCCCCATGATATGCTTCTTCTGAGTTTCTATAGAAGAATCCCTCTACAGCTTTACGTGCTTCTCCACTCAGATAGTTTTTTAAGTAAAACATTTTTTCATGAGCGGGGAGAGGCTGGTGGTCTATGAGGGTCATGAAGGACATCTTCCAGTCTACATACTTTAGGGCTTCGCCAGAGAACTTTGGTGGCTCAGGAGCAGGCAGGCGATTCATACTGAGTGAGTTATGAGTGCTTGGGTAAGGCTATCTTTCTCATGAGATGCAAGCGCTTTGGCGTGCGCTTGTGGGGGCTGGTATGCGTTGGCCATTGGATTAAGCTGGCTTTTGGATTCAACTGTGGGATCAGTCTCTTTTAGACAGTCTCTGAAGTCATGTTCCAAGCTCGTATGCGTTTACTCTCGCCTCTGCTATTCTTACTTCTGACTCTGCTTGAATTTGCTGTAGTCTTTTCTTTTCCTGACGCATATTTGCCTCTATCCTTTTAAGAACTAGCTGCTTCTCTTCTTCTAACTTGCTAAGAACTTCTTCTTGTGCTTGTATTTGATATACTGCTTTAGCCCTTTCTTGTTGCGCTGCGAGTTCTGCTCCCGCATCCAGATGTTTGCTTGAGCCCTGCGAGCGGATGGAACTTTCTGCTAGAGAGAGTACAGTATCTGTCTTTGTGTGTCCGAAGATAGATCCATACTCATCCTTCTTAAGTGCCATCCTCACTCGCAGTTTCTCAAGTTCTCGATTGAAGACCTCATCTACAGTTTCAAGCCGCTATCATTTCGCTGATCTCTGCAGTGAGTGCTATACAAGCGTCCATTTTCGGTACAATGTCTGGGGTGGCATCATGGTTGCGTTGAATGGGCTCATAACATTCACTTACTGCACTGTGTCGACTTTGAATTTCTTCTCTGATGTTATTTAGTTCATCTTGAGAACAGAATGATTTTAGTGCGGTCCTAATCTCTCCTGCAACTTCTTTCCAGTGGCCATAAGCTTTCATGAATTCTTTCTTGCGTTTTATGGCTTCCTGTTTGTGCATCTCTAAACCCCTTTCTGTAAATGTTCTTTCACGTGAACTGGACCTGACTGGCTGTGGGTTATCCGTTTTCATCAGTGGATCATGTGCGCTAGCTACTTCTTCTCCATTAAGTGACATTTTTGTTGAAGTTGTGTTGCTGTTTGGTTATGTTGGACTACTAAACTACAGTTCGATTACTGAAATATAGACTAATAGCTCAAGTACTTAATATCAAACATGCACTGGGGCGATTATCATCAACAAAAAATGTAGGCTAACACACAAACAGCTTAGCAAGGAATGCTATCATACAGATTTACCCATGAATGAATTTACATTTAACAGGTTCAATTTGTTCAATAGTTTTTTTTTTTTTTTTTTGTAAAGTCACCTTACATAAACATCACTGTTCGTAATCAAAGAGTCCCTGTGATTTTATGCAGCAATCGGCAAACATAACAGACCGATCTTGCCTGGGTGCCTGGAGTGAGGGCGTTTGAACAGCAGGTGGCAGTCTTTGGTACACAGAATGGCGGACGGCAATCCTTCTAACGTCGAGTTGAATTTTCACTCCACATCGTGGTCGAGTTTTCACTGTAGCATCCCTTCAACTTGGAATAAACAGGCTTGGGAGTGTTTCCAGACGGGTGTACTTTATTTTAGACAAGTGTGCATAGCACCAACACCGACCCCGTGAAAACTAAAGAGGGAAATAACAAAGGCAATTTAAACTTAGATACAAATAATGCACTTTAGCATACGTGGCTAACAGTGTGACAGACAAAGTTATTACAGGCAATGAATTCACATGAAATACAATTACAACTAGAGAGGGTACAATTTCTGGGGAAATTGTAGGGTGTGTTTGCTTGCGTCGGTTGCACAGGGGTCCGTTTTTGAATTACATTTTTACAACTGATTTCTGTATATTTTATATGAAAATGCATAGTTATTATTTATAAAGATTAAATAGATTTAAAAAAAACAGACAAAAATGCTGCTCATTTACAACTGAAAATACGAGTGAAGTTTGTCTTCTCATTTCCCCTGCAAGAGGCAGCCTCATCGTTGAATCAAAACGAATACATTTGGCAGACCGGTGTAAAAATTGACCTAATCTCTATGACTAAAACATCATTTTAAGTTTTTCCCTTCTCGTGATATTTTCAGGCATGTAGCCTACTCATTGCATTCATTCATTAATAAAGAACCCCCTTTGAAGATTATTCTACAACGTTACCCGGCAGTAGAAGATGGAATCGCGATTCAAACAGTACCATCTGCTAACTGAAAATATGCCCCCCAAAATGTAAATAAGCTTGACATTTATTTAGTGGAAAATCGCTCATTCATAAAAAGCTCACTGGTAGCGATCATTGTCAGTAACAACGCAAAATGTGATATAGCCCTGTGTGGAGAAGCTGCCCCGGTAAATTGTACTACTACGGTACAGTACTAGACTACTGCTGTGTTCGTCTTGGTAGCGATTGCGTTGGTTGAATTGGATTTAACGTTCCGTTGTACGGTTTAAGCTGAAATTAATTATTTTCATGAACAGATTGACAACGTTTAGGCTGTGGCAATGAAGTTCAGGTTAGTAGTTAGATAGACTTTTGATTTAAGTAAGGGGAGTGCCGAACATGTTCTGTCGCCGTTTGACTTCTTAAACAGCTGTGTAGATGTGTTTGTAGTGTCTTGCGTAGGCTACAGCGTTGCAGTGAGCTACACTCAGATTTGAAACAACAGGCAGAGCTGCCAACTCTTACGGTTTCGCCGTGTGACACACGCAGTTCAACCATTTCTCACGCTCTCACGGCACACATTGTATATCTCACGCTGAAAAGGCAACGCCAAACAAGTAGCCAAGCTAACGGACGAGGCGCAGGTTAACGGAGTGAAGCATCATTGACGCGCAAACAGCCGTGTAAACTCGCCTTAAAGGTGACATGACATGAAAACTTCACTTTAGGAGGTTATTGTAATGGAAATGAGCTGCGGGCTCATGTAATTAGTGGCTGCAGGTGTGGCTGATTATAGGGGGTATAGAGGAGTGGTTAAAAGGGGGACTGGCGGAGACAGAGGAAGGCTAGTCGGAGCGTGAGCACTTTGGGAGGCGGGTGGCGAGCGTTCGCAGTTATAAGGACTGCCGGCGACGAAGTCAGCGAGCGAGAGGGAGTAGTGTTCCTGTGGCAGGAGGGGAGGAATATCTGCCTCCTTTAGCAGCGATAGGGTGGGGAAAGTAGGAGAGTGCTCTGTAATTGATTGTCGACTTAAGCAACAACCCGTCCAGCCAACATCCAGTCCGGAAAGTGTACGGCGGGCCCAAGCTCAGACCCCGGGGGAGGGTCTCGCCAAGCGGCGGCTAAATACCCTATCATTGTCTGTTGTCTTGTCCATTTTAATTAGCTTTATTAAATTACCTGGCGGTGGGAGAGAACAGGGTGCGAGGAGCAGGGCACCGTCCAAAGGGGGATAGTTGGGCTCCCCTATACACGAGTGACGTAGCGTAGGTGTGCGTTCGAGTGAGTGCCAGATTGCAGTGACGTTGGGGTGTCTATTGGGGGTTTGACCCAGCGTTGAGAGTGCCGTGCAGCGTTGAGAGGCCAGGGTGATAGTTATCACCCTGGCCTCTTTGCTTGTGGCGTTTCTGCAGCTGCCTTGCAGTAAAGCAGTTAGCTTAGCTATCTCCCAGAAGTTAAAGATCCTGTAAAGTAAATTCCATGTTTTGCTTCTAAGTACATTATATACGTGTGAAATTAGTTCCTGAAAGCATGTGCAAAGCGCTAAGACTTTGTCACACTGAAATGTGGAGTTAAACCAAAGAACAGTTTCTCTTCCGTTTTCAGATCAGGTTTTAATGGGCGGAGCCAAAAAATGCCCTATCTACGTCATTTTGCCCTATCTACGCCAGATCACTGAATGGCTCCTCCTGCTGTACTGTTATTGTAGCCTACATCAGCTAGCTAGCTAGCTTCAGGATGTCTCCCACCACCCACAACTGCATCTTCCCTGGATGCAAGAAGTCCAGCTGCGCTGCAACGCCATTTAAGTTCCCTATTGATAATGAAAGGAAAAATAGGTACATAGATTTTGTGAAGAGCCACGCTCATGGAAAGCTTCGGATAAACTCCAACAGCCGCCTCTGCACTGACCATTTCACGGCGGACAGTTTTAACATGGACCAGAGACAGACGGGGTTCACCAACACACGGCTTCTCTTGCAGCGCCGAGCCGTACCGAGCATCGCCCCTCCGGCCGTTCATCCTCCGGTCGCACCTGGACCATCCACCGCCGCCAGCAGTTCATCACTCAGTTCTGTGTGCTTGTTATAATTATACTAGATAACTTTTCCAGAGGTATCTCTGCTATGAGTTAGTGCAAACCGCTAAATTGATATTAGGCTACTCGGTGTAGAATGATGGTATTTTGGTGATATGGTAGCTAATGTGTTAGAAGTAGCCTAGTTGGAGAGCTCACTGTCTGCTGTCTCTGGTGTCCATTTTTACTGTTACAGCTCAGGGGAACATTTCATTTATATGCATCTGTATGTTTCACTCATTGAACAAATAAATTCTAATTCTATACGGTTTTGTTCGGCTTGACATAGCGTCCATTATCTGGGTCGGAGGTAGGCACTAGGCAGCGAGGGGCGGAGCTTCAGCTCCTTCAGGCGACACGCCCCCCCAGTCTCAAGCAGAGAAGACTGCAGATTTTTTCACGATTTCAAAGCCTAATTTAACATACTTGTCGGTGTTATTTTTTCATTCGAAATTTGGATGGGTAGTTAATAACGCATTATTCTGTGGTGTGGCGAACTTTCCAGGTCCACTTTACAGGATCTTTAACTCTTCATTAATTACTCAAGCGTTACCTTGTCATCCTGCAGGAACTATTTGTGGACCATTATGTGGACCATTACTTTAAAGTGAAAAACATGTCAACACCTCACTAACATGTCACCCCGCAATAATTATATACAACATCAAAAAAAACTGCAGTGATTGAGACTAACATTTTTATTATATGTAGGCCCTACTGGAAGATTTTCATGAAATTGTTTGGGTCAAACATTTTTATCACATGTACTGGAAGATTTTCATGAAATCGTAAAAGAAAAGAAAGAAAATCTTTGGTACTGTAAAATATGATATCTGAATTAAACCAAAAATGTGTCAAAGTTATGAAACAGATGCGAGAACTGAGCCACAGTAGTATCTCCTACAAAGACATGCTCATAAACACCAAGCACACATATGCTCACCCACACACAGGTACAAGCAATTTATTTTTTTAGCATACTCTATTAAACTCTGTATTGTCTTCTAATATCTTTTAGCAAACATCCTAGAGGACCATCCCTGTGGTTGTGTCCAAGCCAGTATGTCCACTCAATGCAGGTCAAGTGTTCCTTTAACAGCTTTTCTGTCCTATTGCCTCTCAACCTCCAAACCTGGCTTTTATATGTTGACCATGCTCTTTCTATATTCTGGGTGTGGCCTGTCATGGAAATTTTGGAATACAGTTATAATATGTGTGTTTTATAATGTGTTTTAAGGGAAGTCTAAAAGTTTGTTAAGAAGCTTAATACAATGAATGTTGATTCAACTCCATTTGGTAGAGATGCCATTTGCAGTTTTATAACTAGGAGACGTGAAGTCTAAGAGACGGGAAGTCTGGGTGGCCTGAGAGAGTTCTTGTCACCTGGGGAGGATGAGACAGCTGGTCTGGAGACAATGTGGATTCAACTGTATTGTTATTGTGATCTGCTGCTCTGACCCTTCCTGTAGACTTGTTTGAAGTGGCCCACACAAAGGACAGTTGACCATTTGACTGGTGAACTCCTGTGGTTTTACTATCTACTGGTTTGGGGAGAGAGGCCACATTAAAGAACCGTGGGAACTTGATATGAAGTCAAACTGTCACCAGAGATGTATTGTTTCAAACTGTCACTGAGCAAGGCTGACCAATCAACAGAGGGAGTTCAGAGGAATCATTTGATCTAAAGTTTATATAAGGCAGGGTTTTAGGGTTGTTCTGTATCACTCTGGCGAACGACCTGTGGCTAGCACCTCCTTCGTTAGACTGATCACAAAGTACTTTGTTAAATCTTGATTTGTACAAGCAAAATAAATTTATTGTAACCGCCATCTCTTGACTATTCAAATTTACACAGTGCCACTAGAATTTTGCCACCTCACTTGGTGCCGAAACCCGGGATCCTCGTCTGCTCAGCGTATCACGGACAAGGACTCCCTTAGAAAAGGTGATCTGATCAATCCGGCATAGCCGCCTTTACCTCTATCCAAAATTTTCAGAGAAAGCGGGACCGATACGAGGGGGTGCTTGACTGGTTGCGCTTTTGCTGACGCGGGATCCTGAAAGAACCGGTAAATATTCTTTTTTGGCTTCTGTGTAATTTTAGTTGTCTAAATGTGTGTTGTTTAGACTATGGTCAATAATTCGGTTTAGTTAGTAATAGGGCAGAGACCGGAGGAGAGCGGTGTCCTGTACGTCCAAGTCGTACGAAATTAATAGGGCAGAGACCGGAGGAGAGCTGTTGTCCTGTACGTGCAAGTCGTACAAATTAATCGGGTAAGGCCGGAGAACTTATCCTTTACGTGAAAGTCGTAAAAAAGCATGCAGGGAAAGTGTGCTGACGAGCGCACAAAAGGGTGATAAATTCACATGTTATATCGTGTTATGTGTCTTTTGAGACCCTAGGATTAGAATATGTTGGGTTAGTGATGGTTTGAGAAATTGTATTGGCTTTGGTGGTCATAACAGTTCTTATTTATTTACAGCCTAAACGTGATTCTAAGTCCCGAGAGAAAAGTATACTTCAGAGGATTGGTAAAGAGTAAATTGGTAAAGATTAAAATTGGTAATTGGTAATCAGATGAGTGTTTAAGAAAAAAAAAAGTTAGGAAGTATTGGCCTGTGAAATTTCAAAGTAGAGGTTTTAAGTTTGCAACACGCGTGTTCATTTTTTGTTTTAATTGCAAGTTATGTTTTTTTGAGGTTAAAAGAAGTATGAGTAACTAATGGTGTCTATTATTCAACCTATATACAAATTACAAAAATCAAAATTTTAATTATTTTTCAAAACTTTAATTATTTTTCGGCTTGAATATTTGTAATTTATGATTGTGCAGTTATTTTCATTGAAAGTTGTGAAGTCGGAATTTAATTGTTTTTAGAAAAGAAAAGGGGTAATTGTGTCTTTATTTTCCGTCGTTGGTTGTCGTTTATGGATTGTAATTCTAAAAAATGAATGGTCTGGAGGCAGAATTGACCTGTCTAAACATCGATTACATGAAACAAAAGTATGGTAACGATAGTTTATTGCAAATGCAAATATGGATTGATAAATGTGGATTTTCGATTGTGGGGTCGTTTTGTTTTAAGGACCTTATTGTATTGCGAAATGGGTTCGTGGAGAGAACTAGATACACGTTTTTTTTTAAGTGGAGAAAAGAATAGATTTTAGCCTGATTGGAGAGCTTTTTCTGATTGGATGGAGATAGGTCAGATATCTTCTGACATCTGCCATCTTTATAAATTTGCTTTGGATTCCCGCAAAGATTGAAGCTTGTGCCTTGAATTGCAATTGCCATTGTGTTTCAAAGAAGGAAAGGTTAAAGTCCTCTCCGGAACAAAGGGTTTGAGTCCCTGTTGTGTTTGGAATAAGTGGTGTTGTGGGCTATGGTCGAAGCGGATGCAGAGCGTGTTGACATGCTGTTGAAAAACATGTAGGCCAACACGAATTGCTAGGTCAATCCAAAATGCGTGCTTTAGTTGTGGGAATTTGAGCAAAATGTACGTGAATGTCTGGAGATGTGTCATCACTTGAAAGTTTTCTGGAAATTGTGAGCGAACTCTCGCAAAATCAGAGGGGTTCGTGACCGGAAGTTGAGTTCCGAAATGGTGGCGTACAATGTTTATCGGTTATGACACTGTTGGTGGAGAGACGATTGACTTGTTTGAAAAAAAGAATCACTCATTTTATAGAGAATTTGACGTTGAATTGAGAAGTATATTGGTTGGAAAACAGATGTGTGTTTCTGTTTCTTTGTCAAACTTAAGAAAATATTGTGAGTTGCCATACTCTTGATTTGGAAATTATGTACAGACCGATTTTCTATATTATGAGCTTGATTCGTTATTGAATAACGCGCTGGAAATTTAGTTTTTGGGTAGGATAATTGGTAAAAGGCCAGTTTTGGCAATAAAAGCGATATTCATTTTAAGAATTACAATCCCGGGGTTATTGAAACTTTTATAGAAAGTTATGTGTTCAAACGGAAATGTTATGTTGTTTAAGGAATATTTTTGTTTATGTCTGGAAATGTTCAATGGTTTTTAATTTTGTGGGAGTTCACAGATGTTACTGTTGTTTAAAGAAATATGTAAAGGGTTATGAAGAAGTGATTAGAAAGATTGAGCCAGTCCGAGGGACTGAAGTGTATACAAGGGGAACTAGTTAGAAAGACTGAATTGCGATTGTTGTTAAGGGCAAAGGTGCTACATATGTGTGTTCATTGCTGCTGAGATGATTTGTTGAAATGTGTTGTGTTTGGTGGTATTCATATTTACCTATTTAAATGGACTTGAAGTTGAAGCTTTGTCCAACCAGAATGCTAATACATGGGTAAACTGTCATTCTCTGACGAGTGATATTAGGTGCATATGAAGATTTCGGAGCCTAATTTTTATGTTGAAATTAAAATAGTACTAATGGTTGATAGACTTGTAAAGAAAATCCAGGCTGTGACTGTTGGTTAATGGCTAATGGGGAAAACGTGGAGGAAGTGCATTTTGTTTTGTCCTGAGACAAAGGAGAGTCCAGGAAGTTGAATTTGCAACTATGGCAACGACATTGGCTAACAAACTAACAGACCGACAGGCGGGTACAGGCTAGTAAAGGAATTGCAGCTTGACATTTGAGATCCAGGAGTAACCGCATGACGCATGCGCAGACGGAAGTTGAGAAATTTACAAAGACGAAAATTTAGAGAAATAGATAAATTTGGAGCGAATTTTACATATTAATTTGGTTATTTTTGAAATATGTTGGGTGATGAGTATTTTGAGACATTTGCTAACAAGGTTTTGTTTGTTTGAGGACATTTTAACTGAGTTTCAGAAATTCCGAGGAAAGGTGGGGGCTACAAAAAAAAAGTCCCTTTACGTTGAGTTTTACAAAGGTGATCCCAGAGGGTATAATTCTGCATAATTATGTGAGTATTAATGGTGAAAGATGTGTCCGTTTAGATGAATTCGAAGTTTGGTGGTTTACGAATGTATGATTTAACATTTGTTCTAAATTCCTAGCCAAACTGGGAGGTAGAAGCCTTTCAGACCAGAACTTGTATTTACGAGCGGAAAATCTGTGATGTGTGATGGTACTCAGTAAAATGCAGAAATGTGACCCTGGTTCATAAATTAGTTCTAATTGGATTGGAAAAGTTATACTTTAGCAAAAGTAAGTGAATAGATGGTAAACGCCAACCATCTGTGTTGTTTAAAAGAAAAAAATAGAAAAAAGGTTGAGAGTTTTTGCTTTGTTCCAGAGGGCGCTGTTTGTTTGATTTGAGTTTTGAAATGCGCGATGGTTTATTTGAGTTGATTCACTAACAAAGAGTAATTGAGATAGCTGGTAAATATAGGAATATTCAAAGGTGTATACATTACATGCTTTGATAAAACTTTTGAGGAGTTAAAGAATAAGGTTTTGTTTTACGGGTTTATGTTAAATTGTGAATTTAAAGGTTTAAAAGAAAAAGGGAGAGTTTATATTTTCTTTTGTCTTAAGGGCATGGTACAATGTTTTGGGATAAACAGTTAGGCTGTGATGAGGTTGTTTTATTATGCTAGTGGTTCATAAAGAGGGTTATGATAATTTGGTTTTGAAATAATTTGGGAAGACTCATTAAGTCTGATAAATTGTGGTTATGATGGTTTGTGCTAAGTAGCTTGTTCTGGACTGCAGCCAAAGCAAGTTATGAAGTTCTACCTATCTAACCTATATAGAAATATAGATGGGGTATAAGTTTGGCTAATGGTTACATTAAGAATATTTTATGGTCTATGTTTCATTTTGGAATCATACAGATTAAATGCTGGTTTAGGGTAGTGATGCTAGTTCTCTACATATCTTGGAAAAAGAGAGATTTTATTTAATGAATTTAAATACAAAAAAATTAAAAGGGAATCTGAAATTTTAAGGTATTCATTTGAACTGTTCCTAAAGGTGTTTATAAGAAAAGATAATATGAGACTAAAAGATGGGGTAATTTGGTTGTTTTCTAAAATAGTTTTATTTTATACAAATTGGTTCAAAAGTTGTTTGCTTCAGTGTAAGCTTGTTAATTCATAAAAGGGAAAAGAGTTAAAATATTTACTGATAGTTAAATACATCATTGGTGTTACATATGATTTTGGGAAAGGTATGGAAACAGGAAGTTTCTTAGTTTGATCTGGGACACAACTTGCTGTATGAAAATGTGGAATTCACTCTAACAATTATGATTATTCCACAGGGAAAATGCTAGTGCTGATACTAGCTGGAGCAGTTTCTAGATTGTCTGAATGCATTGATGAACTAACTAGAATATGTTTTTGATGTTGATACGTATGTTTACAGGAAGTGATGAGATGATGTTGCTATGTCCGGATGAGCCTAACTTGACAAATTTGGGCTTACAGGACTCTTTTGAGGAAAATTGTTGTGTGACCTTGATACAACATTTGTTACAGATTCTTTAAGGGAAGCGCAGGCTTCTTAGAGAGGAAGAGATGACGTTTAGGAATTTATGACTGACTGATGACTGACTGATCCAAACAGAGAGTGACTATGGGGGTTTTATGGTTTTATGAATTTAGCTTCAGTAGTTTGGATTTGTGATAGGATTGTGAGGGTTTGATATGTTATTGCTGAGTTGAAAATATTGGACTGTATTTAACCCAGAGTGAGAATTTTTTTTTTGTTTGAGTATATTTGATAAGAATTACAGAATACAGCGGACAGATGGAGAAAGGAATGGTGGAATGGAGATTCGAACTTGGACAAATCCACAAGAAAATGCGTTTTGGAAAAAGGAAGGATATGAGAATAAAAATGGAGGTTGTATGGTCTGCATAAAACATTTATCTTGAGATTTTGCTAAGTTAACACATGGAAAGATCATGCCTCTACAGTTTGTGTGATATCAAGAATGCATTATTTTAGCATACAAGAGGATTTGTAATGGATGCATAGTCATTTTGTTAATACTTCATATGTGGGACAAGTATTATGAGAAAAGGAATTTAAACACGATAAGCTTCACAGTTAAGGTTAGAGAAACTATTTGGGTATTGATAGATGGATTTTGTAGAGTTCAATTTTTGGAGAAGTGATACTGTTTAATGATTGTTGATGGGAAGAAGTTTTAGACTTCTCAGTGGTCAAGTTTTGTTAATTTAGATTATTCTTCGATGGGATTTTTCTTTGAGGTTATGTAATGATAATGGGTCACACTTGTTTAAGGAAGTTATTTTGGTGTTGATAGGATTCAACATCGTGTTAATCACTTCGGTTGAATGAGAGAACAGAACTTTGAAGACTAAGTCAGACGACAAGAAGTCAGTTACCTTTAACTGACCTCTGTGAGAATGTGCTTGTTTATCACTGTGCAACCTTTTTGGAGTCTATTTTGTGTGAGATTCACAGGCAGGTGAAGGAGGCTATTCCTATGACTGGACCGCTGCATGATTTGATACCAGATGACTGGATCGTGGTGAAGGACCTGAAACGCCTGGTAAAACCCAAGGTGGACGGGGCCATACCAGATTCTCCTGACGACTAATCCGGCGGTTAAGATCGGAGGGGAGAGCAACGTGGATACACGCTAACCATTGCAAGCGTGCACCTTGTCTGGAGACGGAAGCAGAGGATACGCGTTCTGCGTAGTACCAAGGAAATTTCCGAGCTGTACGCGAAGTGCAGTGTCGTTGAAAGTTGCCCTGAGCAATTTGATCGTCGTTTGAAATTGGTTGGACTCGACTACACTGACTGAAAGAAGTTTGTCTACAAGCCAACTGAAGATGGCATCCGTTCCGACAACCTGGACTTTGTGGTGTACGGGGTACAATGGGTTTTGTCTTGAGACTAGCATTTCTTATGTTAATGTTTGAATTATTTTTCTTAATTAACTGTTTGGGTTTATGGTATTGTAAAAAAATAAATAAAAATATTTTGGAATTGTCATGGAAATTTTGGAATACAGTTATAATATGTGTGTTTTATAATGTGTTTTAAGGGAAGTCTAAAAGTTTGTTAAGAAGCTTAATACAATGAATGTTGATTCAACTCCATTTGGTAGAGATGCCATTTGCAGTTTTATAACTAGGAGACGTGAAGTCTAAGAGACGGGAAGTCTGGGTGGCCTGAGAGAGTTCTTGTCACCTGGGGAGGATGAGACAGCTGGTCTGGAGACAATGTGGATTCAACTGTATTGTTATTGTGATCTGCTGCTCTGACCCTTCCTGTAGACTTGTTTAAAGTGGCCCACACAAAGGACAGTTGACCATTTGACTGGTGAACTCCTGTGGTTTTACTATCTACTGGTTTGGGGAGAGAGGCCACATTAAAGAACCGTGGGAACTTGATATGAAGTCAAACTGTCACCAGAGATGTATTGTTTCAAACTGTCACTGAGCAGTGCTGACCAATCAACAGAGTTCAGAGGAATCATTTGATCTAAAGTTTATATAAGGCAGGGTTTTAGGGTTGTTCTGTATCACTCTGGCGAACGACCTGTGGCTAGCACCTCCTTCGTTAGACTGATCACAAAGTACTTTGTTAAATCTTGATTTGTACAAGCAAAATAAATGTATTGTAACCGCCATCTCTTGACTATTCAAATTTACACAGTACCACTAGAATTTTGCCACCTCAGGCCTCCATGAATTGGGTCCACAAACCACCTGCTATGATTCACAGTGTAGTAAGTGTAGCCAAGTGTGGTCAAAGCCCTCCTGTAGGCTCTCCATTCGTCACTCAAAATGGTTGATCCCTGGCAAACATGTCTTGTTATAACTGGAATCAGGTGATCTCTTGAGCACCGTTCAATTAACCTCAAAATTGGTCGTCTTTTATCACCCTTAACAGCTAATATCACTTTTGCTAAAGCAAAACTCACTGATCAAAGACTTAAGAGTTTGTTTTTTTTGAGCAAAATGTTTATGTCAAAGCATATTGCTCCAATCATGATGCTCCTTGCTTTGTTTTACCTTCTCAACATGCAGTTATTTTTTTATTTGATTTGAACGTTAAGTTGCACAAGAGCCATGATATATTATAGCCTTAGAAATAAATGTAGATATTTTACCTTTCTTTTGTGACGAAAATTGCTTTCATCTATGACCACAAACTCTGTCCTTCCCCCAACAAGCTGTCCTGTCTTTCTTTTGTACTTTCTCAACGCTTTTCTACAGACCATTCTTAGCTTCTTTGTCATTTTGGTCAGTGTTGCTGAGCTTCCAGCTATCCGGTCCTGGATCATATCCACCTGTAGTAATCTCAGTCCTTGAAAATATCTGTTAACCAGAGTAAAAATAGATTGTGTGTAAAAGATTCACGTTGGTCATCTACAGTATCCCTATGATGTTTGCTTTATCTTTGCAAAAGCATATTTGCCCCAAATTAAATGATTCAATCTTCCACTATGACAGGGTTTTAGTCTATGATTATGAGAATAAAGTTGTAGCAATATGATGACTATTATTTGGAGGATAATGTCAAAATGATGTGAATAAGGTCATATTACAACAATAAAGTTGTAGCAATACATGAATTATGTCATAATATTTTGAGAAATAAGTAATATTTTGCGAATATTTAATCCCTTAACTGTTACCCCCCTTTTTGGAATACACGTGAAAATGCACAATCCAAACGGTTGCCATTTTTAAACTTAAAGTAGGCTACCATTTCTATGCTAACGCAACGTCCAATTTCAAAATGGTTTTCACAGGATAAATTTGGAGTTTGTAAGATTTCAAATAATACCTAATTTATGATGAATACTAAAATAAGTGATAAGTAAAAAGGTGAAATTAGGGTTAGGGTTAGCCGGTATGTAGGCCTACATACCGGTAAACAAAAGTCATCCAGTTTTGTAAACTGATCCTGCTGTTTTCGAATATCGATCCAGCTCTGCAGGACTTTGTGGATTTTCTAGTATGTGATCTTCTGCGACATACCCTAAAATCACCACATTCAACTTTAGTGTAGGAGTTTTTTAAATTATGTTAATAAATTGTGTTTATTTATTTTTTACCATTGATATCCATCGTGTGTATGTGTCTTTTGTAGTTTCATCGATTTCTTACAGATGCTACATCTCATTTTTGACTTCATTAGATTATGTTTTTGTAAAAAAATATCAAATTTCTTGTCCCTTTTCTATCCCTGCGACTACAGAGAGAGAGGATTTTCTTCGAAAGTCCCATAACTGCAGGAAACAGTAAGCCTACCATCTATTACCAACTCTAAACCGAAGGGTGTGATGATGTCGTTAGCAATGGGTATAGAAGTTATTTGGCGTTAAGGCCGAATTATACTTCTCCGACTCCGTTACAGACGGACGGACGGAGTCGGACGGATTGGTTGAATTTATAGTACTCCGAAGGCTGTGGGTGCTGAAAACAATTCACCGCCAGAAGAGTAGGTGGCGCAACGGTTTTTTGTAAGTCGTCGTCGAGTGTTTATTTACCTAGGTTATCGAGAAGTCGGAGCAAATGTACAAATTAGCTGTTTCATCAATAAAATACGCACATTTTCAGCAACTAGCCCATTTCTCGTCACATTTTAATTCAGATGCTGATTTACATGTACTGTTTAGATGAAATATGAATTGTAAAAACTTACAGCAATGGCGGTCAAAGGATTCCGTTCGTCCTGTTTATCACGGCAACCCCTGACGCAAGCGGTTCTGTACGGACCAATCACAGCCAAGGGGTATCCGTAAAATGACGGACGGATTGTCAGGAAAATCAGGAGGTGCACGTAGAGCTCTCCGAGGGGCTCGGAGAGGGCACGGAGAGGGAATTCCTCGTCAGAGAGGGCGTTCCCTGTGTCCGTCTCCGTAAAAACGGAGAAGTATAAATTGGCCTTTTGGGATAGCGTGTATGACTCCGGAAGAGTAACGTAGGCTACCATAGACATATACAATTAATAATTTATTTGTGAAAATGTATTAAATTGCACCAAAACACTTAAAAACCAAATATATCATAATTAAGTAATAATTTGTTTATTTGTAAAAATGTACATTCTTGCAACTATTTACAAGTCAGATCAAGAGGTCACAGACTGACAGGATGCCAATGATACAATTTAAAGGAGAAAATGTTAAAACTAAAAACATAATACATTTTTTGGGAGGCTTAAAATTGAGTGGATTGATGCCTACAGTCAACTACGTATCGTATTTTGACAGTACACTCGAAGAATCGTGTCCATCAGTCGAATTCACGTGCAGAGACGGTGGCCTATGCCATGTTGCATTGACGCATTGCCATTGGAATTAGTGAATCAGATAGTTCACAATCAGAACACAGCAGCATGGCGACGGAGCGAGTGCGCAGAAGTTTGCGCAAGAGAATTGTGCCTCATCCTCTAATTGAGGATGACATGGAACAAACCGGTAATGTATTGTGTAATTTATATTTATTTCATGTTGATATTGTGTAGTCCATGGGTTTTCGACTGTGGCCCTCGAGATCCACTTTCCTGCAGTTCAAACTCAGGTCAGTCTCACCATCTTTCTACTATCCTGAGGATCTTGATTAGCTTGTTCAGCTGTGTTTGATTATGGTTGAACGTGGATCTCGAGGGCCAGAGTTGAGAACCCTGCTGTAATCAAATCTTAAACTAATCTTAACATTTATGGTTAAAATTAAACAGCCGTTGACAATTTGCTAGCAAGCTAGCTAGGTTGTTTGGTAGCTAGCTTGCTAGAAAATTATCAACGGCTAAACTGCAGGATTGATTATGGTTGAACGTGGATCTCGAGGGCAGGTATGGGTAACGTAAGTTAAGTTCAAGACCAACAATTATTGTTATCATTAATGATATTACAAGCATAATTGAACATTCAGTTCCCCAAGAACACATTTATCAGAAATGTTTATTACATAAAAAACTGGATGCTACTTTCTCGCCTGGTGTCCTAACTAGATATCGGTGAGATAAAAAAAAAAAACTTATTTCTATAGCGATGCATCAAGGTCATCTTACACTTCGCATCATGGCAAGCATTAATGTTAATGACTAATTGTAATTATTTGTTTGTTTTATATTCCAGCACAAGCACCAACCCAACAGGTGACCATCAATAAATTAAGAGAAGAAAACTTGGTTTTGAAATCCAAAGTTATTTTCCTTGAAGAAAAATACAAAGATGTGGCAAATGAGAGGGATTTTCTGCGGAGCAGTTTGATCAATGGTGAGAACTGTTTGAGTGTTAGCAATTGTATTTGTCTATTATTATCATACGTTTTTGGCAAACATTTGCTTAAAACACGATATGTTAGTGTGAAAGAAAAAAAAGTGTACTCTGTAAACTGTAATTCCCTTATCATTTCCTTATTTCAATTTTTTTTTAACAAACTTTTGTGATTTCTGTCTGTGGAAAGCTGGTTTGAAATAATGCCTATTGTAAAAAGCACTAAACAGTGAGTCTTCACACTGTTATTGAAGCCTCCCCAGAAAGTTTAGGAGGTCTCCCTTATTTAACATAGCTAAATTAACTCATCTGCTGATTAGTACACTACTCCATGACCTGAGCTGGGTGTGTCCAATAAGGGTGAAATTCAAAATGTGCAGGAGGCTTCAGGAATGGTTTGCCTGCTCTGCAGGAATACAAATGACTCTAAACGACTCTTCTTCTTTTTTTTACAGTCCTTTCAACTAAAGAAACAAAAGAGTCAGAGAGGTCTACTGTGATCACAGATTCTTCTGATGAGGACCATGTGCAAGCAGGAAAGAAAAAGAACAGAAAGGGAAGCAAGAAGACCAAAAGAGACGACTCTACTTCGAGTTCCTCCCAGTCCTCATCTTCCTCCGACTCTTGTTCAGCACCTCACAAGAAGAAGTACAAGAAGGGAAAGAAAACACAGAAAAGTCCAAAAAGCAGAAAAGGTATGTTCAATGGCCTTTCAACATTCTTTTTAATTAATATACACCCTGCGCTTGCTTCACTTCCATTCCAAAAATTCAAGTTTGGTTATCTCTTGTACCGTAAATGTTGATAATGTCTAGGTTACGACTGTAACCTTTGTTCCCTTTCATGAAGATAGAACATTGGCTCAATACAAAACATTTTATACTGTAGCGCAAATGTAAATTAACAGTATTTTTAAATATTTTGTATAGTATTTTATTATACTGTTATGTATTATTTATTATACTCAGAAGCCCTCAAATATGCATGGGTGGCTGTGGCTTTACACTCAGTCACTTCAGAATTCAGGAGGTCTGCCTTTACTGACAAACACATTCCTATATTTACAAATATATTGATTAATGCCATATCTTCTGTAATGTATGAAGTGCTACTCCCATGTACAGTCTGCCTATACTGTATGCTTTGAGAATACCTACAAATTTATTATATTTGGAGGAAATTATTAAGATGAATGGATTTTTGTGTTATAACCAGGCATTGAGTGACATTGTTTTTATTAAGGATGTGCTATAATCTAATAATTTTGTTATTTGTCAGTATTTTTACCAGAGCAAGTCATAGGAAGATACAAAAAGGTCCTGAAGTACCTGTCAAAAGGAGCAACCAAAACGAAAACATACCAAAAGTGCGGTGTGGATAGGAAAACGATTGTCGATACGTCTGCCATTGCTGAGTTGGAAGCCTGTGACATCACAGCGTACAGTAAATTACGTGCTGAGTTTCAAAAAGGGCATAAGCTGTCCGACTTTGCACACCGTTTCCAGCAATAAATAGTATGATGCCAGTAGCTGTATGTACATTCGTATGTACATTCTGTTTATCCTCACAATCTTATTGTGTTTAATGTTTTTTTTGTTTCATTTAGCCATTATGTTTGACAGTTTGTTGAACGTGAACAATGTTTCAGTCCAAAATATAGAATTTTAGCATGCCAAGATGTGCATTTTTTAATTACATAGGATTTTATTTTACAATTTCATGAAAATCTTCCAGTAGGGCCTACATATAATGTTAGTCTCAATCACTGCAGTTGTTTGATGTTGTATATAATTATTGCGGGGTGAAATGTTAGTGAGGTGTTGACATGTTTTTCACTTTTAAATAATGGTCCACATCACAAGTAGTTCCTGCAGGGTGACAAGGTAACGCTTGAGTAATTAATGAGGAGTTAACATGTTTGTCACTTTAAAATAATGGTCCACATCACAAGTAATTCCTGCAGGATGACAAGGTAACGCTTGAGTAATTAATGAGGAGTTAACATGTTTGTCACTTTAAAATAATGGTCCACATCACAAGTAGTTCATGCAGGATGACAAGGTCACGCTTGAGTAATTAGTAAGGAGTTAACATGTTTGTCACTTTAAAATAATGGTCCACATCACAAGTAGTTCCTGCAGGATGACAATAACGGTTTGAATAAAATTCCAATTAATCGCTAATCTATGAAAATAGCATGAAATCCTTGCTAATCTCAATATCTTTTTCAAATTTGTGTAAAAAAATCTCAAATATACACCAGATTATTCTAATAATGTCTGTCCTACTTCCACACCCTTTACTTTTTCAATAAAACTTTTTAAAAAATGATAGAAAATCGCTAATCTCTGAAAATAGCATGAAATCTTTGCTAATCTCAATATCTTTTTCAAATTTGTGTCAAAAAATCTCAAATATACACCAGATTATTTTAATAATGTCTGTCGTATTTCCACACCCTTTACTTTTCCAATAACGTTTTGAATAAAATTCCAATTAATTGCTAATCTATGAAAATAGCATGAAATCCTCGCTAATCTCAATATATTTTTCAAATTTGTTAAAAAAAATCTCAAATATACACCGGATTATTCTAATAATGTCTGGCCTACTTCCACACCCTTTACTTTTCCAATAAAGTTTTGAATACAATTCCAATTAATCACTAATCTCTGAAAATAGCATGAAATCCTTGCTAATCTCAATATCTTTTACAAATTTGTGTAAAAAAATCTCAAATATACACCGGATTATTCTAATAATGTCTGGCCTACTTCCACACCCTTTACTTTTTCAATAAAACTTTTTTTTTAAATGATAGAAAATCGCTAATCTCTGAAAATAGTATGAAATCCTTGCTAATCTCAACATCTTTTTCAAATTTGTGTCATAAAATCTCAAATATACACCAGATTATTCTAATAATGCCTGGCCTACTTCCACACCCTTTACCTTTTCAATAATAAAATAATAAAATTCCAATTAATCGCTAATCTATGAAAATAGCATGAAATCCTCGCTACTTTTATAGAAGACGAGCAATCATTTCATACAAGAAGACAGGATCACATCCACCACAACGGTTCCATTGACAGTCTCAGCTGTCAAGTCTTAGGTAAGAGAGAGAGAGAGAGAGAGGTATGTGTAAGATTACTCTGATGTAACCCTTCGACACACCCCATCACATGGAGTGTCTGCCTGTCAGAAAAATTGAAGATGTAACTTTTTTATTCTGTATAAAATGATACTGTGTTCAGCATTCCTTGTGTGCAAAGAGAGGCCTACCCCCAAATCTGAACTCTGGGTACACACACAAGACCCTTATCTTGGGGCTGAGGACTAAGGGGGGGTTTGTTTGTTTTAAAGAGATACTGTTTGACAAGGGCTAGATAGAGACGCAAACTCTGGTGACCATTTGCTTGACACCTATATGGTTGAGTTTTTACGACACCTGAACCAGAGATTCAACTAGGGTTGATGACGCAAACACACACACGCGCGCGCCAGGTCTATGCAAGGGAGCCAATGAAAGAAGAGTGTGGAAGAAATTGTCAAGGGAGTCAAGTGGCTGAGCGGTTAGGGAATCGGGCTAGTAATCGGAATGTTGCTGGTTCGATTCCCGGCTGTGCAAAATGATGTTGTGTCCTTGGGCAAGGCACTTCACCCTACTTGCCTCGGGGGACTGTCCCTGTACTCACTGTAAGTCGCTCTGGATAAGAGTGTCTGCTAAATGACTAAATGTATGTCTCCACTGGAACTGCATGACTATCAGTTTAGTCTAGAAATGTGTAACTACAAAGCAACCAGATGATTGGAGTTTCTCTACATACTTTAAAAACAATAAAGACCGGGCTAAACATACAGTGATAATGGCAACATATCTCCCTCTGGCATGAAGGTCAGACTACAGTATTACAAATTGCATAGTCCCTTGCATAGCTTGTAATGACAAAGTATAAGTAGTCTTTTGAAATTGGATGATGTTAATCCCATAGTAATGAACAGTTTTGCTATATCTTAAACACAGTTTTTATTCAGTGAATAGTGTTTGGGATAATCCTTTGACGTCTGAATGAACAACAATTGCTATTCTCATTAATACTCTTCTACTTGACATTATATAGATTGCATGCTCTGAATGCATGAGGTGGTATCATGCAGAGTGCTTGGACATGAACCACAGAGAGTTCAACGCCGCAAGAAAGGAAACAGACTGGAAATGCCTTGCTTGCAACAGACGGAGTGTCTGAAATTGTCCTGCACTAAAAATAATGTATTTGTTTTAATAAATGACTAATAACACAGTAATAAAAACTTGAGTTATGATGTTTAGCCTGGATTTCATGCTATTTTCAGAGATTAGCGATTTTCTATCATTCTTTTAAAAACATAATTGAAAAAGTAAAGGGTGTGGAAGTAGGCCAGACATTATTAGAATAATCTGGTGTATATTTGATATTTGTAGACACAAATTTGAAAAAGATATTGAGATTAGCAAGGATTTCATGCTATTTTCAGAGATTAGCGATTTTCTATCATTCTTTTAAAAACATTATTGAAAATGTAAAGGGTGTGGAAGTAGGCCAGACATTATTAGAATAATCTGGTGTGTATTTGAGATTTTTAGACACAAATTTGAAAAAGATATTGAGATTAGCAAGGATTTCATGCTATTTTCAGAGATTATCGATTTTCTATCATTTTTTAAAAACATTATTGAACAAGTAAAGGGTGTGGAAGTAGGTCAGACATTATTAGAATAATCTGGTGTGTATTTGAGATTTTTTAAACAAGTTCGAAAAAGATATTGAGATTAGCGAGGATTTCATGCTATTTTCATAGATTAGCGATTAATTGGAATTTTATTCAAAACTTTATTGGAAAAGTAAAGGGGGTGGAAGTAGGCCAGACATGATTAGAATAATCTGGTGTGTATTTGAGATTTTTAGACACAAGTTTGAAAAAGATATTGAGATTAGCAAGGATTTCATGCTATTTTCAGAGATGAGCAATTTTCTATCATTTTTAAAAACATAATTGAAAAAGTAAAGGGTGTGGAAGTAGGCCAGACATTATTAGAATAATCTGGTGTATATTTGATATTTTTTGACACAAATTTGAAAAAGATATTGAGATTAGCAAGGATTTCATGCTATTTTCAGAGATTAGCGATTTTCTATCATTTAAAAAAAGTTTTATTGAAAAAGTAAAGGGTGTGGAAGTAGGCCAGACATTATTAGAATAATCTGGTGTATATTTGAGATTTATTGACACAAATTTGAAAAAGATATTGAGATTACTGAAGATTTCATGCTATTTTCAGAGATTAGCGATTTTCTATCATTCTTTTAAAAACATTATTGAAAAATTAAAGGCTGTGGAAGTATGCCAGACATTGTTGGAATACTCTGCTGTTTGTTTGATGTTTTATAGTCATAAAATCATTATAACAGTCATTTTTCAAAATTGTATGGGTAGTTTTCACCCGGTCCCTAACTCGACGCTGCAAAGTTGCGTCTTCTGAATGTGAGACGAATGTCGAATATGAAACTAACTTCACCTCGGTGGCTGGTCAGGGATTTTTTTCGAAAATTGTCGGTGCCTGTGTAAAAATATACACTTTTGTCTGCTTTAGACGGGAACATACGACAGACGACACAGTGCATCTTCGTTCCACAAAAAAAAGTTGCTCCCGTTTGAGCTCGTAGCCCTACTTTGCTGCCATCTTCACTTTATTGTCTTGCGCCAGTCTCGCGCCAGTTGTAAAAAATGTATCGAGATTAGAGAATTACAATTTGACAACCACTCGTCACTCACTACTCAACTCTTGATTTGCCAACTGTGCGCCCCACGAGCTGCAAAGTTATTTATGCATTTAGCAGATAGCAAAACATGAAGGGTGTTAACTTTTACAATGCAAATTTTTTTTCAATCAATAATTTGCAGTGGCCCGATCGGGCCAGTGAGTTGCTAGTTTAACTGTCCCGATGTTACTTTTTATTGGCCCCGGGCCATCGGGCCATCGTTATTGTTGAGCCCTTTTACACAATGTTCATTTTTTGTGCGACGTTTATTTCAGGGCGGCGATTATTTAAGGGCGGCGTTTAATCACGAACACTAACAGGCAAAAGCAGTGGTGCCCCAGATATGTTTTATAGTAGTGGCAAAACAGACAAGCACAAATGTACAACACTCTTCCACTACCATTATCTCTAATTCACTTTCCTGAGTTTCATCTGTGTGGTATGTAACTGCTATAGAATGGGCCTACATTAAGTTTCAAAGAAATTGTGTACTAGTGCAGAATAGAGGAACTGGGAAAATTGTGCTGGTGTGGAAAGTCCCCAAAAACTGTGCAGAATGGGCAACAAATATTGGATTATAGATTAGATTGTATCAAGGTCTAATTGCAGAAGAGGCCAAATGATGTTTACAATTGCAGTAGGCCATTGATATGTTTTAAAAGTTCAGGGATGTAATTTGTTGGATAAGAAGCCCCCACCCTAGCCTGGCTCTGCCCTCCTACGTACTTCCGCTCAATTAAATTTTTGCTTCTGTACATAGTAGGCCATAAGGTGAACCCTGTTATCGTTTCAACCCGCTCCACAGTCTGGCATCTACACAATCTTTAGCTCATAAAAAAGAACGAGTCCTGCTAAGCTACCAAAAAAAAGTTTGTCGCTGAAATTCCAGTCGATTGTCGATGCGTCTATGTTTTATGCAGAACTAGTTTCTTCAGAGCGTAATAGGATTTTGGTGGCACGGTTCGACACGTGATCCTTCTACACCAATAAGGTAGCTGCTTTTTGTCAAAATGGATGGATATGGTTGTCAAATAGAGGATGGGACCTTGCACGTTATTTCCTATGTTTATTTTGCCGTGGCGGCCCGCCACGACTACATTTCTGCCACCATGGTATCAGAAATAAGGCTGTACAAAATTTTAGGACGTCTATGTGATTGTTAGAGTGCATGTCAGAGAATAGCATGGATACGCGCTTCACACCGCAGTTGAGATTGTGCATCTTTGAGAAGTCGTATAGCTAACTTGTCAGTTAATTTAAGCCTGTTATTGTATTAGTCTATATTCTTGCTAATTTAAATTAAGTTAACTGGTGATCTGTATTATTCCCCTGCTAGCTAAATTGCACGTCTGTTGATTCGATAGCGATTGCTGCCTTTGCTTATGTTTGTATTTTCGGTGCATTACTTTGCAGAAGTAGTTTTAATTAATAAATAGTGGGTTTATTGTTATTATTTGCTACAGAATGCTTAGCCTATCAAGCTCAAATGAAGCAGACAGTGTACATGCTTTCGAGTACCTTAATCGATAGGCTACTGACCAACGTCAATTATCAATACGTCAATTAATAATTGGCAGCATTTATGCCATTTAGAACATACTTTATGAGTGGAAGGTCTCCAAGTAGCCTAACCTTATTGCTTTGGGGGAAATAGTACGAAAATATGTGCAATATTACATTAGTTATTAAACTAGGCTATTACATTAACCTGGGGGGGGGGGGAGACAGACTTATGTCGTTGTTGTAACATTCATTCATTCTTCCACAATTGAAAACACTGATCAACCATAAAAACAATTGTAATGAAAAATATGAAATATGATATATAAAACTGTACAAAACAGAATAAGGAATAACAGATTAAGGACACTCAGTCCTCACTGTCAGTGTCAGGACAGTTATCTCCCAGTTCCTCAGTTTCTTTTGTGTTGGCACAATTACAACAACGACATAAGTCTGTGCAACACAGTCCTGCAGAAAAACATGAACATCTGCCTGTCTCACACGCACTTTTGCAGCCGCAGTGTATCACATGCAAAACACTGTCAGAGGCCGAATTTTTGTTACGTTCAAGGTCCCATCCACTATTTGCCAAACATATCCATCCATGTTGACAAAAAGCAGCTACCTTATTGGTGTCGAACGATCACGTGTCGAACCGTGCCACCAAAATCCTATTACGCTCTGAAGAAACTAGTTCTGCATAAAACATAGACGCAACGATAATCGACTGGAATTTCAGCGACAAACTATTTTTTGGTAGCTCAGCATGAATCGTTCTTTTTTATGAGCTAAAGATTGTGTAGATGCCAGACTGTGGAACGGGAATCATTTTCTAAAAGACTTTTCGTGGTTCACCTTGCAGCCTATAGGTCTGGCCATGAGGTACATAAGTCAGATTTTTCAGGTTGATTTTCTACCAGCGAATCAGCGAACAGAGGGAGTGGCTGAGAACGATGACGTTGATGTCGTGCATTAGTTTGTGTTGTAGTTCCGTAATGGCGGCGGAGAAAGATGCGAGCAAAGCCATTCGGTCCGCTGTGGCAACGCTGCCGAATATCCAACAGCTAAAGCCGGAGCAAGAACAAGTTTTGCTGAGTTTTGTTGGTGGCCATGATGTTGTGGCCCTCCTCCCCACGGGGTTCGGGAACAGTTTGATTTTCCAACTACGGCAGCTAGCTCTGTTACAGTAGTGGTGAAGGAATTGGCTAAGGCGAACGCTAGCGATTGGTTATGGCAGATCAGAGTGGCTCTGGGCAGATCCAATAGTTTTAAACTTCAACAGAGTACCCGCCTACCAGGAAGTCAACGCTTGTCAATGGAGCGAGGCCAGACTCTCTGTACAAATGCAATGTACGAGAGTCTGGTTAGGACCAGGCTACCCCCACCCCCCACTCCAGAGACAATTGATGACAGAGAGGTGCTAGTGTCACACATATGTGATTCTGAACATTCCAACCGACTATTTTCCGATAGACAAAAACTATATGACAAACGCTATAGTATGGCTTCAAAATTTACAATTAGGAGGCTAACAAGTAACACTAGCAGGTAGTAGCATTGCTACGAGTATTATGCTAGGTTGCTAGGTAACGGAAGATAACTAAAACTAGCTAGCTTCCGTTTTGGAAAAATAACTCACTCCTTAAAAGGTTAAAGTCATGCGTAGTCATGCGTTAAGAGTACAGTAAAAAAAAAAAAAAAAAACTCTAGGTTTAATTCTCTCTTTTATACATTTAAAGTTGGATTTGACATTAAACATACGGGTGATTCTTGGAAAATGTGTACTTTTAGAGTCTCAGGTCATATTTTTAAAAATAATTGCAGTTTTGGACAAATACCTCTTTCTGTGTGAAAATGGTGATAAAAAACTCTTATAAAAAATTAAAAAATTATTATTATTATAAAAGTATTCTTGCCAACCCACCAGTTTTGGGGTTATTTACAGCATGTACTGTTACAGTTCTGTGAGAGTTTGAAGATTTTGCCAAAAAGCCAGAAATTAGATGTTGGCTTATAGCAACACCAAAGTGAGTGGATGGTTTTCACTGTTTTTTTTCTAATAAATATATCTATGTTTTCTCTAAGTGTTTAGCTTTTGTAATTTCCACAACACCTTGTCATTTCCACCACAGCTCGTCATTTCCATCACAGCACATATTTTTCACAAAATTTCCCAAAATTAGTCAGCTCATATTAAAATCATATTTACATTTATTGATGGCTTGCATTACTTTATGTAAAAAAAACAGATTATTAATTATTTACAAGGACCTACCCAAAGTAATATTGAATTTCACACTGTGAAAAGTGTACAGTTCAGCATTTGATCCTTAGGACAGTTAAAATAAGGTAATTAAAAAATGAATTATTGTTATAAATAGTAGTTACTGGTACAACTAGTTAAGCTAATGGTCCTAGAAAATTCTAGGATGTTTAAATTATTACACTGTTTATTTATAGGTGTTAAATGAAATGTGGTGGAAATGACATTTGTTTACTCGGGGTCAGATAAAATGTGAAAAATAACCATTAGTCTTGTAAATTTAGTTTGAAGTCTAATGGATATCCATACTACACTAGTTATTTAAACATATGGCGCTGTGTGAGTTGAATTTGTATAATGTTTTTTTCACTCCACTTCACAAGGCCAAAAGTACACATAATCTAAGAATCGCCCATACATTTAATCATTTAGCAAGTTGTTTGACTCAAAAACCATAACAGTACATGGTGTAAAAAAGCAGGATGATGAAATACACCATATTAGTTGATATATTTGAATAAAAAAACATGTTAAGATTTTACTCCATTAATTGTTGACTACGGTGAACATTTGTAAAGTTGTAGACTTTATAATTACACAATGTTGGTAACGAACGTCCTTTATATGTGGTTACCCTGATGAAAACGAATGAAAATAAACTGATTGATCCATTGAGCTAGCATGCCCGTAGTTGTTTTGTTTGTTTGAGAGAAAAGAGTTGTCACGCGTTGCACACAACACACACGCGTGCAGACATAGCCTACCGAGAGAGAACCCCCAAGTCTATTTCTAAAATCAGCATCAAATGAATTCTCGAAGTTGAAAAGCACAGGGAGTTGTTGTATGACCACCAGCAACAATTTTACAATGACAATGTAGATAAGGATCAATGCTGGGATATAGCCAATGCCATGTTTATGTACCATGTCAGCGTAAAGGAAAGCTCAGAGTAGCTGAAAGGCTTGGTGACCGGTGCGGAGAAATGCGCGTCTGGTGTGAACAGCTTTTGCTCAGTCGTAGCCGATCGTGGCGCTGCGCAGCGCGTCCAGGCGCTTCGCAGCCAGTGCGTCCCAGGCGTAACAGGGTCCTCACGTTTAATCAAAAGCTTGTAGTGAGATCACATGCATGACCCCCCCGAGACAAGCTTTCATGTTTGCATCGCTAGCATCTGGTCATATTACGCAGTCGGAAGACAGCTAGATAAATATTGTATCTAGCTATATTCTATCAGTGCACACCAAAAACCCAAATAGTTGTGGAAAATAGTTTGGTTACAACAGCTGTGCAGGGATTTCAGTTAGTTACAACAGCTGTGCATGGATTTCAGTTCAGAATCAGAATGGGATTTATTCGCCATGAAAGTTTGCACAGACAAGGAATTTGCTTTGGCAGGAAGGTGCATACAATAAACATATAGGGACCTAAAATTTAAATATGTGGACTATCTATACTAAGGGTACATAAACTAGCAGTACTAAGTGGAATTAGAATTAAATAAAATATACAATAAAATCAAATATAAATTGCCGTAATTTCCAATATAAAAATACAAATGTACAAGATACAATTTTGTAATGCAGTGCAAAAAGCAGTGTGTTTTAAGCCAAAAGTCATTAGAGTCAGTGTGGACCCATGGCCTTGTTGAAGAGGCCAACAGCGGAAGGGAAGAAACTGTTTTTGTGGCGTGAGGTATTGGTCCTGATGGACCGCAGCCTTCTGCCGGAGGGGAGTGACTGAAACAGGGAGTGTCCAGGGTTGGAGGAGTCGGCCACAATCTTCCTTGCTCGCCTCAGGGTCCTCGAGGTGTGCAGGTCCTCGAGGGTAGGCAGATTGCAGCCAATCACCTTCTCAGCAGTGCGGATGATACGCTGCAGCCTGCTCTTGTCCTTGGCAGTGGCAGCAGCGTACCAGACGGTGATGGAGGAGGTGAGGATGGACTCAATGATGGCTGAGTAGAAGTGCACCATCATTGGGCCTCATTCTCGAACGCAGTTGAGAAGAATTTAATAAGGAATTTCTTCTGAATTGGATTTAGGAAAACATTTGGCATTCATGAAAGTTTTCTCATCTGGGATTTGTTCTGAACTTCAGAAGACTTTCCGAACTCGAAATACGGTAGCAGTCGTAAATCGGCCAGAGTTGTCTCAAATGCGATTCCTTTAAAAACCACAAGGGGAATCGGATTTAACCATTGTGCTGCCTTCGGGTCACATGACCCAAAGGTTCATAACGAACCATCGTTGTGTTTACCCAATTTTACCCAATACAAAAACAAATAAAAATAATTTTCTTTTAACCATCGCAATGTGGGGGGCTGCGACAGCCCAACGGTTAAAAGAAAATGCTTCACTTTGTTTTTGTATGCGGTAAAGTTGTCGCAATACAACGGTGGGTCACAATGACTGATGGGTCAGAATGACCCGAAGATAACACAAGGGTTAAGAAAACTCTCTGTGTTAGAAGTGTTAATGAATTTGTGATAAATCGTTGGTGATTACGTTCACATCAACTCTACAGACATCCTCAGATTAAAATAATTATAATAATTTACCTTGCTTAGTGTGCACACTGTTAGATACAGTGTAGAACAATTCCACTGCTCATCTTACTGGTGTGATGTATGTGACAAATAAAACCTTTAAATTGCACTTTAACATCATATAAATTTAACCAGGCCATCCATTTATCACTGATCACGCGACCTATTTAAAGGGACGAGTGTGCACCCTAGGCATACAATGTGGCACAATTGCTTTTCGCTTGGACATAACGTGCGTTCCTGTTGCTTTCCTAATTGTGTCGATTCTGACTGCACACGTCACTGCTGTTGCGTGCCCTTATAAGGAGCTGTCGGGGCGTGTATGTATGCAAATTCAGGAGCACGAGGACGCGCTTTCAACTTAAGAAAACTCTTTCGGGGGAGCACAGCTCAGAAAACTTCTGCTGTGTAGGAACACATTTTCAAGCGTTCATGAATTTGGCGGATGTCTTTTTCTTACGTTGTTTTTCCGAAGCCCGTAAGAAACATTTCAGAAGAAACTTCAGAAAATGTTCGAGAATGAGGCCCATTGTCATCTTCATCATGATCCTGACATTGCTCGGGACTGTTTTGTTCTACCTCTGATACTTTTCTCCTAACTGTTTGTTATCCTCGTGGTTTGTGTGTCGTTTGCTTCTCTGTCACCACCAAAAAGCCACAAGGTAACAGTAGATCTCTGTGAAGTGTTCTTAACGGTCCATCTCTACCTTCGGGTTTTACTGTATACACCGGTAGTTCACCAGCACGGTTTACTACAATATATACAACACTATCCCACTTATCAGCTAATTTGTGCTTTCCTCTCAGACGCACCTTTCTGACAAGAACTCTATCACCTAGGTCAATGGGAGATTCAGTAACTGTTGTCATACCGTGTCTTGTTTCTTTCTGCAACCTTTGCTGCATTCTTCCTAGCAAGGTCATAACTCTCTTGAAGATTAGTTTTTAAAGTCTGCACATATTGTGAATGTGTCTTCTTGTTATTGTTATTTACAGGGAATTTGAACGCCAGGTCAATTGGCAATCTGGGCTGCCTACCAAACATTAACACGTAAGGCGTAAATCCGGTGGTCTCGTAAGCATGTACAATTGGCTTCACAAAGTCTTTCCAGTGAGTCTTGTCTTGATTATTAAGGTTTCATGCCCAATAATGTACGATTAAAACGCTCGACTGGGTTTCCCCTGGGATGATACGGTGTAGTTCTGACTTTTTGAATGCCTGCAATCTCACAAAGCTCTTTGATATTTTTAGTCTCAAAATCAGGTCCTTGAAAATTCTCCCAAAGGCATTTTGCAACTGTTCTGGCTTTTTGATTTGGAGTTGGAATTGCAATGGCATATTTCTTGAAATTAGCCGTTATTACCAAGATATCTTTTACATTGCTACGATCTGGCTCCAGGGACAGGTAATCCATACATACCAGTTCTAGTGGACGAGATACTTGAATATTCACTAAAGGTGCCGTCCGCTGGGGTGGAGTCTTTCGGCAAACACATTGGCTGCAAGTCTTGATTTTGACCTCAACATCTATAGCCATTTTGGGCCAATAAAATCGAGCCCTAAGCAGATCAATGGTTTGCTCTATACCTAAATGGCCCATGTTATCATGTAATTGTTCTAACACCATTTGTGTCAAGTCGATTGGAAGAAAAAGCTGGTAACTTGTATTATCACCAATAACTCTCTTCTGATAGAGAATTCCATCTCTCAACTCCAACTTTTTTAACTCTCGCAGGAGAAATGGAAGTTCTGGTATCTCTGTCCTCAATACTGGCAAAGAAGGTTGCCCTGTTTCTATCTGCAAAATGATTGCCTGTATTGCAGGATCAGCTCTTTGTTTATCTTTCAACTCTTGCTCCGTTATACAAGGAACGACTGAAAGTCCATCATCACACTCATAACTAGCAGGAACTGCCTCTGCACTCACAGCAAGAGATTCAATAAGTGGAATACACTAATCCTCAGCTAAGCGCACTAGATGTTTGTCACTGATGGCTTGGACTACGTCAGTAGGGACCAAGATGGACTCAGCATTCTCAGGTAAGTGATGCAAAGTAAACTGATTTATGCGTTCCTGTTCCTTCTGTGACACTAAATCATTAGTAAGTGCTCCATGAGGACGTCTTGATAAACCATCTGCATCTAAGTTGCTTTTTCCTGGACAATACTGCAACGTAAAAGAAAAAGTAGACAAATCAGATAGCCATCTGTAACTTCTTACGTCCAATTTTGCAGAGGTTAGCACATAAGTTAATGGATTGCTATCGGTAACTACTTTAAAGTTACTTCCGTAGAGATAATCAGAAAACTTTTCTGTGACTGCCCATTTTAAAGCTAAAAACTCGAGCTTATGATCAGGGCACCGAGCCTCACTCTTTGAAAGGCCACGGCTAGCAAAAGCAATTGCATGTAGTTCTCCTCCCTGCTCTTGGTAAAGTGCAGCACCTAGCCTGGTGGTACTGGCATCAGTGTGCAACACGTATGGCAGTTTAGGGTCAGCGAACCCTAACACAGGTGCTGATGTTAGTTTTTCTATTAGCATGTCAAAAGCCTGTTGACAACTCTCTGTCCATCTACCTCCAAAAGGCACTTTGGGACTTAGATATGACTCACTTTTAGTGTTCCCCTTACAGGACTTACGAAGAGGTGGATACCCTACAGTCAAATCGTTAAGTGGCCTTGCGATCTTGGCGTAATTTTTTATAAATCGGCGGTAGTAGTCTGAAAACCCTAAGAAAGAATGTAGTTCCTTGAGAGACTTAGGACTTGGCCAGATTTTGATAGTTTCTATTTTCTGTGGATAAGTTTCTACGCCATTCTGAGACACAATATGTCCCAAATATCTAACGGATGTCTGAAAAAATGTACATTTCTCTACTGAAAGCTTTAGTCCATACTCACGCAGGCGGTTTAGAACATGCATAAGACGAGTTTCATGCTCTTCCAGTGTGTCAGAAAAAACTATCAGATCGTCCAAAAAGACCAAAACTTCAGTAAGATTAATGTCGCCCATACACTTCTCCATTAAACGCTGGAATGTACTAGGAGCGTTCGTTATCCCCTGGGGCATCCGATTAAACTCCCAAAATCCCATAGGACATACAAATTCAGTTTTGGGCTTATCTCTTTCCTCAACTTCTATCTGGTAATATCCAGATTTTAGATCAAGCACCGAGAACCACTTAGAGCCACGGAGTGCTGAAAATGTTTCTTCTAGATTTGGTAGTGCATATGCATCTTCTATGGTTTGTGTGTTTAATTTACGGTAATCAATACACAACCTCACGTTGCCGTTTTTCTTTTTAACAACCACAATGGGTGATGAAAAAGTAGATTCAGACTCTCGGATAATACCGGCCTCAAGCAATTCTTCTAGGTGTCGTCGGACCGCTTCAAAATCATCAGGGTGAATGGGTCTAGCCCTGTGCTTGAAAGGTGTTTCGTCATGTTGTTAGATGTTATGCTTTACCTTGTCGGTTCGTCCTACATCAAAGTCATGGAAAGCAAAAACCTCTGGCATGTCACGTAGTTTGTTAGAAATTCTCTCCCTCCACTCTTCAGGTAATGGAGAATCACCAAACTCAAAGGAGAGTTCTTTGGTAGGATTCTCTTTTGTATTTGATAACCTTTGACTTTCAACTTCCTTCTGAGCACTTCTACATGAAAGTACCTTCCCTATAGCATGAAGGTTTGCAATCACACTTTTACCAGGAATAGTGATATCGTGCTCTGTCTCATTTTTAAGCACAATTGGTACTTTTTGGAAAGGATGCTTAGGTAAGTTTAGTAAGCAGCTGGATACCAGCAGTCCCCCAGGGACAGAAGAATGCAAAGGAGCTTCCATTACTGCCCACTTGTCTGTCACTTGGCCATTAAAACTCACAATCCCTTCAAGTACAAGATTATGCCCTGCAGGTACAACAGTAGCTGAAGCACTGGGAAGCATGACAACCCCTATGTTACTGTTTACTCTCTGTTTCCGTCTGTACTCAATTGTTCTTATGAATGCTTTATAACCGAAGGGAACGGATTTGCAGCTAGTCATTGTCTTCTAGATGTTTTTCATATGCCAAGTCTAAAGTATTTGTTCCTATGAGCACTTTTGGTTGGATACTGCCCCTGGCATCTGGAATAAACAAAGTAAGGGTTGACAACTCCACAGCAGACCCTAAGAACTCTTTAGGAAACATGACCGTTGCTTCTACATAGCCCAAATATGGTACAGCCTGACCATTTGCTGCTTCTATTTTCAGTAGATTCTCCAAGGGGATTATCTTTATCTGAGGCAGATTTTGCTCATGATATGATTGGGAGATTGTTGTCACTTGCGACCCCGTGTCTAGCAGGCAGGAACAACGCTTGCCTTCTATGTACACCAGAGCTGTACAGTTGGCCCCTATCAACCCTTTTGGAAAACTGTCGAAGCTACCTCTGCTATGGGTTAACTCTGAGCCATCACTTTTTCCCGTTTGCTTTTTGAGAATATTTCTACATATCCTAGCCCTTGTATGCGTCACTACAGGGGCCAGTTCTAGTTTAAAGACTCTGAAGACCCTTCAATCTGTAAATTGAGCATAACTTGCTAAATTTTGACCATAACTTGCTCAATTTTTCCGATTTTTAAACGGTTTGTTATCGACGTCAGAGATGTTGTTATGCCACTGACGTTGATAACAAACCAAACCGTTTAAAAATCGGAAAATTGAGCAAGTTATGGTCAAAATTGAGCAAGTTATGGTCATTTAAAAAGTACATGTAGCACCAACACAATGTTATGGGTGAGCGAGTTGACTGTAGCAAGATGGCTGCCATGTGCGGACATTCAACCCCGTTGTCCGGCAACGCGGACGAGAGATCTACCCTCAAATGCATATATCTATGCATTTGACTGCCAAAACGCCATGGGACTTCACTTGGTGAAATATCACAAAGGAGAAAACTCTTTTCAAACAATGGCTTATCAATGGCTTGAAGAAGACCTTGATGAACTCCAGGAGGGGTCATTTGTAGTGCTGTTTTCGTTTGGACAAAAGATATAATAAATATTATTCAAAAATATTCTTCTAATACCATTGGTACATTGTCCATGTTTCTTGTTACAACAGAAAACAAACACCAGGTATAGTACTCTTAAATAAATGAATAATGTGCGTTCCCAAGCCAATAGAAGTCTCTCAAGTTCAGGGTCCATTGCAGCCTTTGCCCCGTGCGTACTGCTCTGCCCACCGGCAAGCCTCTGTGATGTCCCTGGTACTCCCGGTGCCTTTAGCCACTGTGACAGAGCCACCAGCGTTCCCTCCTAGATGAGCACACACAGCCAGGGCCCAGTCATCCGCAGACAGTGCACTATAGCCCTGTGGGAAGTGATCGCAACAACCAATGGAGAGTTATACAGTTAAATGTCTGTGTGGTAGATCTTAACAGAATACAATAGAAAAGGTAGAGGGGTTTGACGGACCATTTGGATTGATTAAACTGTCTCCATATAGGCGACATGCTTTACATGTGTATAATTCTAAAAGTTTACCTTTGGCACTTGGCAGGCACACAGCACTTTCCCAGATGGTGTTTGGTGAGAAAGTAGCATGACCAGACTATCAGGGGCTTTGTCACTGTACTGGTTGACTGTTTTCATCACCACCTACACAGAGAGCAGTGTGTCAAATGCAATAACCAAGTGAAAGATATCCATGAAGGACACCATTTAAATCAATATTAAAAAGAAAAAGTTAGCTCTCGATACAGTTTAAAAGCCTTTTCCAATTATAAGAACATAAAAGCATTGCAAACGTTGTATTGACAGCCTGGCAGCTCATCTGAAATACGGTAAAACTAGCTTGGAATTTCAGTTATACTCCCAGTACATGCCAAAGTGTCGGATACAGAAAAGTCAGTCAGGGAGATGACTGACTAGGGGGGTCAGTGCCAAATGACGTGTCCTTGGGCAAGGCACTTCACCCTACTTGCCTTGGGGGAATGTCCCTGTACTTACTGTAAGTCGCTCTGGATAAGAGCATCTGCTAAATGCAAATGTCAGATCTCAGAACTGAATTGAGTACGGAGGACTAAATGTGCCATAATTAAATACATAAATAAATACATAAGTCTTTCATAAAAGACTTACGTATGTATATTTGTCATATTAAGTGATTTAAATGTAACTGAAGACAAAGATCTTCCCAAAAAATGACTTTTTAAATAGAAAAGAAACATTTCCCAGAACCCCGCCAATATTTATTTATGCTAATATGCCCCACATTTGCGTCAATATTTGAGGAGTTGGGATGAGACTGGGTTGGTTTTATTCGAAGAACGTGACCGAGAACAGGCCAAATGTTAACAATAGATAAATTGGCCCATTTGTGTTTCAATAAGACTGAATATGTCTACTACTTGATTGACAGCTCAGTTCTGAAAGGTTGGTCTCAAGTGTCCAATCACAGTGCTCCAAGAGTAAAAAAATTGCAGTCCAATAAGACAGCTCTGTGCAACTGGTTATATTCATTTTAAATGCAAAAGGGCGGGACTTTGATAAAACTGGTTATGTCCATAAAAGCATAAAACACTGCAGTTCCATGAGGACAGCTCTATCAAATGGCTTATGTCCCGCCCCTTTGGAAAGGAAAAGAAATGTGCATTTCATTTATGCTTTATAAAACATTGTATTTTCCTGAACATTTTTAAATGGCCATGAAACGTAACCTGTAAAGATTTATGCCTGGTATTGAGCTGTAGAACGGTGCTGGCAGCCTGGCACAACCAAGACACACACACTTCTCTGACCCTCTACCTGATCATGCGCTTGCTTCAATGAACGTGACTGAGAACAGGCCACATGTTAACAATAACATATCTGGTTAAATAGTTTTCAAAGTGGCCCAATTGTGTTTCAATAAGACTGAAACTTGTATGTCTGCTTCTTGATTGACAGCTGAGGTCTGACAGTTTGCTCTCAAGTGTCCAATCACAATGCTCCAAGCACATGAGGACAGCTCCATGTAATGGGTTATGTCCCGCCCCTTTGCATTTAAATTGAAATGTGTCTGTCATCATTTAAATGAAATGTGTATTCCTTTTGAAACACATGCAACTTCACATCACTTAAGAGATGTCTATTTATTTATATATGTATTTATATATTTATTTACTTATGGCACATTTAGTCCTCCATATCAGAGTAGATCCTGAAGTAGGCCTTACCGATATGCAGTCCGTGTCTATGATATCCACAACCAGGCGCTTGGTGCTGTTCCTCTGGAGTAGAATCTGTGCTTTAACTGCAGCCTGCAGCTCAGGCAAACACATGGCAAGTATTAGGGACAAAACAGTGCATTGTCTTTACTTATGCAATGATGCATTCTAACTGAAAAAAGTCTCAGCAAAAATACAAACTAGATTTTGATATAAGATACATTGTTGAAAACCTGTTCAAAGTTTGAATATTATTTAAATATTTAGTTTGTTAAGTTACCTCTTTGGTCTCTAGTTTCCTTATGGTTGTCTTAGTGGACCTTTGTAAACTTTTAAGTTGACTTTGGAGCTCTCTCCTCTGCCACTGGGGAATAGGAGTGGAATCCACTGCCTGGATCAAAGAACAGAAGGCAATTCAAATGTAACGCTGGACCTATGATAGGCATAGTTAAATATTGTTGGCCTGAATATATATTCAAGAGACATTGAACTCAGTAAAGAAAACAAAACACGTACATCTGTCAGCAAGCCCACTTCCTTAGAGAGACGGTGGGCTTCTGGGAGTGAGGGGGCAGTGGCTGCAGCCAGCCGTGCGGCCAGAGAGCCCACCTCCTGGGCTAGGGCCTGGCCAGCTTCTCTAGCCTGTAGAAGGGAAAACACTGTCAAGACCAGCAGGCCAGTACAGTCATGTCATTTAATCTATATGTCACAATGGATATTTAAACAAAGAATCCTGCCTCAAATATCCTGGACTCTGCCTCTAGTTGTCTGGTTCAGGCTAAGCCTTTTGTTGTTCCATCTCCTGTTGTTCTTTGTGTAGAATGTAAAATGCACTTAATCCACTATAAAATATCCAAAATTAAGTCCAACAGTCAATCAGATCCCAGATATTTTGCTTTTTACTGTCCCTGTTCCAGGCTTTCAACACTCTCCTTGTTTTATATTTGGTTGTATGTCTACAGTCTGTTTTGAGAAATACTATTTCAATAAGGGAGTGTTTAGAATGCGTTAAAGCTTCCCTCCCTGACATTTTTATTATATCATACCATTATAATTACTTATGAGTTTTGTAAAATACTTTTGTTAGATAGTATATCAGACAGTTAGTATACTATATGTCAGACACGTGTGGGTCAAACACAAAATGCTAAAACTAAAATATCAAGTCAAGATTACTTCATTTAGTTTTGCCATTTAAAAGAACATGTTTGTATTCTTGATTCTATAAATTCCAGTCAGGTTTATGCTTGTACACTGCTACCTGTTTGGCTTCATCTCCGGTCAAGGCCACAATGCGGCTGATCCCCTTCACCGTCTGCTTCTCAGACACGATGACCAAGTCACGGATTTCCCCTGTGCTCAGCAGGTGCCTGGAGGAACAGTGGAGACCACTGGCTCAAATACTGTCAAACTCTGGCCTTCAAAGTTTACATCCCATTGCTTTACCACATGAAAATGACTAAAAAATTACTTGCATCTAAAAAAGTATGTTTAAAGAATTATATTTTTCGTATCTCATGACCGGGACAAAATAAGGATAATTTAGTATCAGTCTGATCACATTTTCATTTAACTATTTTTTGAACAATGGAAATAGAACCACTTAGCCTAAGTCAGGGAGGAGGGAGACTCCCTGCTTTGGAGCAGCTAGTTTTGCATATGTATACAGAAACAAGGCAGGTAGCACACAGATGTCAAAGTACCAGTATGACTCCCTCTGCTGTACGGAGGAGCTGGGTATGGTGGAGGGACGCAGCACATACAGATTTATCCAACATACCATTGTGTGAGTGAGCGTATGTGTTTTATTGCCACCATAAGGCCCTATGACTTGAAATATGGTCACATAGCAGAACCATATATCGTTTGTGTCTCAAACTATGTTCTGACAGGACTGACATTTAAGCCTTCTGTTCCTGGACTATTACACTGCTCATGACATCACACAGTGGAACCACTTCATCCTATCATCGTTTGATCATCTGACAGACAAGTCTCCAAATCAAATCGTATTTATATAAACCTTTTTACAAGCAACATCACAGAGGGAAAGACTCCCAAGAAAACAGAGAGGTAAAAAGGAAGACTCTTTGGGAGGAGCGATTTGGTGAGATCCCCCTCCTCCAGAGACGGTTGGTGACAGAGTGGTACACACCACAGGCTAAACATAGTCATACATCAAGAGTAGAGATAAAAATACAAATGTGTAAATGGATGTTGAACCACAAGGCTTACGTTCCACAGCACAGCTCCACTGAGGTTGGCGTGTGTGTCTGGGAGTTGAGCAGGCTGGACACAGGCATGGCCACGGACACCACTCTCACCGGGTCAGGATACACCTAGGAACAGGTGTTGCATATGTTTCAACACCACACAGGGTGATACAACACTAGAGCCCGACCGATAAAGGATTTTTAAGGCCGACACCGATACAAATATTTGGTGATTTAAAAATCCGATATTCCGATATCGGACAATATAAAAAAATATTTTCAAAATCCATAAACGCGTAACAAAACAAACTGATTGCCCTAACAGTAGGGTTAAGTGCCTTCCCAAGGACACAACGTCATTTGACATGGCCAGGAATCGAACCAGCAACCTTCTGATTAATAGCCTGATTCCCTAACTGCTCAGCCATCTGACTCATATTATTATATCACTAAAATAATATGTTAATGCAGTTTCTGATAAATAAAATGTATAAAAATACAAACTTAAGATATGAAACCTAATGTCATAAAAAAAAAAAAAACATTCATATTCATCTATCGGCCATTATAAATGCCGATACCGATAGTTTGGAAAATGCCCAATATTGGACGATAATATCGGCCCGCCAATATATCGGTCTTGCTCTATACAACACCTATTTACTCCTTCTGAAATTCAACTGAAACCCTTATTTCAGTGGGGGGATGCTGTTAAGGTGAAGTTATTTGTGGGTGAAAATCCCAATAAAAGGCATTGTGACTGTGTTTTGTGTTTGACGCCAGTCATGTTATACGAAGATGTCATTTGAGGTTACATATCAGGGTTTTTCCTGCATAGAGAAAATGTTGGCACGCGCCAAAGCCTTTTTCCAGAGCGCCAATGACAAAGCGCCAAAGGCAAAAAAAGTCTGCGATGAAGAAAAAAAAAAAAAAAAAAAACCTGTGTTCATCACACGTGCAATGCATGTCAGCGAATATGTTCTCAATAGTATGTTTCATGTAGGCTACAGCTGAACCCTCGTTCTGTTTTGATCAATAGTAATCGAGTTGATAAGCGTGTCTTCTTGTCTGATCAATACGCAACTGTGAGGTGCAGGAATGGACAGAGCGGCCGGTAAACTGTCGTTTCGCTGCGAGGGCCAGCCCGACGTGCACGAATACACCTGTACAAATGCAAATTAAATTTCCACTCAAAATTCTGACATAAGTTTGATTTACGATTTCCAACGCAGCCTCCATTGGTATTCTTAACCTGGAATGATAATATATAGTGCAGTGTTTCCTCTATGGCTAAATTTCTGCCGCCACGGTATCAGAAATGTTCCTTGATCCAGTTACCTCATCAACTTTCCTCAGTCCTGGGATCTGGTTGGCCTTGGCCAGGGGGATCTCCTCCATGTACACACACTCATTCTCAGTGATGACGTCTTTGATGCTTCTTTCAATTTCCTGAAGCTGGGGAATACTCAAGGAACCCTAGAGAGACGTCACAATCAAACATTAAACGATGCAACACGACACCAGTGTCATTCATAAAAAATAAAATGACATTATATTGCCCCCAAAAATATCTTATATTTTAGGAAATTGATGCACATTTTACAAATCCAGTCAAGCCAGATGTTCATTTTAGAGGATCAAATAATAAAAAAGACCATGAAGACCCTAGTCTTGACACTGAGTGAGCTGATCACTTAGTGTACCTTGACACTGAGTGAGCTGATCACATGGTGTACCTTGACACTGAAGTCGAAGCGCAGCCGCTCAGCTGACACGTGAGAGCCCCTCTGCTCCACCGCTGGGCCCATAAGCTGCCGCAGGGCAAAGTTCAGCACGTGGGTGGCTGTGTGCTTGACCATACAGGCCAGTCTCTGGGCCTGGACCACAACACACATCCAACATGGCTGCTTACTATATGCTTCCAAATGTATACAGTTTACATCCATCCATATACAGTCATAGACAAACGTATTAGCAGTGACAAACTTTGAGTTTTGTAAAAGCTTGCTGGTTCAGTATTTGTAGATAATTCCTTCACACGTTTCTATGGTATACTGGAAAACAATACTTTTATTGGCAAAAACATTAAATATAAACAAAGACTCCCTCTTTTATACCAATTGTGATAGAATTTTAGGACATAGTTATAATGTATGTGTTTTATAAGTGGTAATCTGTAAGCTCCTTTGTTCATCGATAAAGGACAGACAGTGAAGGTAAGAAACTGAGGCTCTGTAGGATACTTTCCTCTGGAGAATGGGTGTAGAATCTTGTATGACTTTCTATCTCGTAAATCAGATTATCTTAAAGGTCCCATGACATGAAATGTTCACTTTAGGAGGTTATTTAACATTAATGAGTTCCCCTAGCCTGCCTTTGGTCCCCCAGTGGCTAGAAATTTTGATAGGTGTAAACCAAGCCCTGGGTGTTCTTCTCCACCTTTGAGAAAATGAGAGCTGAAACACTCGGTTTTTGAAAATCCTCTCCTTATGTCGTCATAAGGAGGAAGGTTACCTCCCCTTTCTCTGCTTTGCCCGCACAGAGAATTTGGCCCACCAATGAGAAAATTAGCTACGACCGTGCGAGCGCGATATTGGTTTTTCCTCGAGACATCATGGCTTGCAAACGACTGAAGCATGGCAGTTAGCCCCGCCTCTTTCTTCCTCATAGCATTTAAAGCAGGGGAGGGTTTGAAGTTATCTTTACTATCTCCTCATTTAGAAAGGGAGCTGCAACCTCAAAGAACTTTGGGACTCTTGGCCTGGAGTTATATGTCTCAAACTGTCACTAAATAGAGTTAGCCAATCACAGAGACCGCTACATTGACTGATTGACCATACAGAATGACAATTTGTTACAAGTTTATATAAGGCAGTGTGTATGGATGTTCTTTACCACTCTTCCGAACGACCTGTAGCTTATAGCCTACTTGTCGTTCGTTATGACGGGTCACAGAGTACTCTGTTTTGTACAGAGTACTTATGTTTTGTACAAACTAAATAAATTGTATTTGAACCACCATCTGACTATTCAAACTATACAGCACCGTCAGAATTTTCCTTCACACAATCAATCTGCTCTTATAATTCAATCAGAATGATAATGATCATATATATATATATATATATATATATATATATATATATATATATATTTGTTTGTTTCTATACCTTTTTTTCGTAACATATATACACAAATTTGAACAACGTGATTAAAACACATATGAAGCATATCTAGTTATAACAACATGTATTTACAATATATACACTGTACCTCATCAACATACAGCTGAACTTGGTCTCCTTTCCTGAGGACTTCTGCAGTGGTGACTTGATGGACTACATACCCCCCAGCGAGCTGCACCGACTCCACAGGGTACAAGACGTCCTGGACAGGGAAGGAACACAGACTGTTAGTTCTACCCACTAGCTTAAGCATTCACAATTCTGCCACAGTTTGTTGTGTAGAACTGACCTGCAGTCCTTCCCTGATGAAGTAGCCATGGTCATGTGACTGGCCTCCCTGCTCAGAATAGAAACAGGTGCGGTCCAGCACCACACCGCAGCGCTGCCCCCCCCACACCTGAGACACCAGAGCCTGCCCACAGTACAGTGCCTGCACGGTGGCTGAGCATGGATGAAAGACTGTGGGACAGGGAAAAGAGGACCCTTAGCACTGCAGTGCAGGTAATCATTTATTACTTATATAAAGTATTTTTGCGGGTGTTGGAAAAATATACTTGTAAAATGCAGCAATAATATAAGCTATACATTTTTTTAACAGATACATAAGACTATGTTGCATGTTAATTATAGGGAGAACCTAATGACGGGTAATTAAACCCTGGCAGGACATGCCCAGTTTCCTACCATATTTGCCGTGGTGGCCAAGGCTGTAGTTGTATTTGGGTGAGTCGTCTGTGTGAGGGACTGCTTGGCTCTGCAGTTCAGCCAGACTGTGGACGTCCAGGGGGGCCTGCCCATCAGAGGCCTGGGTCTGACATGTCAGCTGCACAGGGAAGATAATAAACAGTTACTAATAATAATAATGTTATTTCTAATGTGTCTTTCTTGTACTCATAACGCTAAAAAGGATGATCAGAGGGTTGGAACACACATTCCTATTTTGTGGTCAGCGTTCTCAATAGAAAGCCGGACTAGAGAGAAAGATGGGTAAAATGTTAAGGATCCTAATTCTTTATCTTTAAAGCAGTATCCATGTATACCTTTTTGTTGTCGGTCGCCAACTCGTCCAGCTGTTTCTCGTCAACAGTCACACCCCTCTCCTCCAGCATTAGCTTGATGAGATCGATGGGAAAGCCAAGGTTACGGTGTAGTGACCAGGCCACATGCGCTGGGGAATATAAATCATATTTTACATGCAATGTATTGTTACTGTTTCTAGTGATGGGGAAACCAAAACCTTCTGACGCACTGAAGAAGGTACTATTTTTGCTGATTTTATCAACACAGTGTCCCACTGGTGGCACCTGCAGGTCAAAATCATTTAGAGCAGCCAAAGGATGACATCCACATGTCATAATGCAACAGCACTGTAGTAGTCGGAGTATGAAATCATTTGTCGGTGGGGGAGGGGGGGTATTTATACTAGTACTGTACTAGTGACTTTATATTCCACTGGCACACCCTGAAATGAGGGAGGCTTGCGCACCCCCTTACTTTCAATTCACACCAACGAAACAAAGCTTTGGAAGTGAAAGTCAAGACCTTCTGACAAAGCAAGATAAGCATCGGTCCCCCATGTTCACTCAAAAGCTCCCGAATCTTTTAAGTCTTTCAGAATACCTTCAACGTTGTGTCATCAGCCCCCCTCAGTGTCTCTGGCTGGACCCCAGTTTCCATTACTGGTGAAATATCACCACTAAAGGTCAACCCTAACACTGGCATGGGGGTTGGGTTGATGTGTGTCCTACTTATTCAATGGCATTAAAGTTGAATCAAATCTAGATACAAAATAGGATGTAGGCTCTACAGGATGGTTTTTTTCCTTGGAAACTATCATGTTTCCCCCCAAATTAACTACAAATTTTAAGAAGTTCGATAATCAATTTAGCCTTTTTTATTCTCCAAACCTATTTTTGGTTCTTCTGATTTGCGTGTCCTTTCTAAACTGTGTGCAGCTCACTCCGGTTATGTTCAGTGGTTGTCACACTCACAGCATACATTCGTAAGGATTTGTAAAGCAAGAACATTTATTTTTTTCTAAATACAACTGCATCATGGAAGATTCAATGGCCTAGCTTCCCCTCAGGACATGTATTAAGAGTAGTGTTTAATCTATCTGGCTAACATCTTATTGCCCACAACAATATTGTTGATGATCTAGATGACCGAGCAGAACTAGTATGGAATCTTGGTTAAGCTTTGACTCTTTTAGTCTGCCACGGTCAGTATATGACTTCTACTGTCATCGTTTTTTTGTTAGACACCCTTATTGGTAAAGCTATTGTTACAGTACATATGGTGAGGATGAGAGGACTTGAAGACAAACTGACCTGGAAACAGGTTGTCGCTTGAATCTTTCCTCTGAAGGGTCCTGTCAATCACCCTGCGCCCTTGCTTCAGAGATGACAGGAACTGGGCCTCATTCTCGTTAATTATATCCATAATCTGTTCAAACGGATCAATGAATAACCTCATGCAGGTGACTTCTAAATTATGAGCAAAAATTTTTTTTTATAAAAACAATTAATTTACTTTATTTTTATATCCCACTTATAGTGCATTCTTATATATGCACTGTGTGTGTGTGTGTATATATATAATGTATATACATTCGGTATATACAAAAACACATTAACACTGAAACTTACATGTTAGTGTACAAACATTTTCGTTGGTGTCTTATTGTTATTAACAAACTGTATTTAAACCAGTAAACAATGAAAGCTATGGCTTTGGTGTCTTAAAAATCCCTCTGGTCCAAATGCTACTGGTCTGCCATGACATCAACTTACTCGGCTAGTCTCTTTATGAAGCTCAGGATAAGCATCACCCTGTGAAGGAGAGGAAGATAATCCACTATAATGGAACCAGGTGGGGCAAGAGGTAAAGACTAATTATCGACTAAAACGTAAATTTGAAGGTTGTCAAGAAAAAAATCAAAGTATTTTCAAATGTTCAAATCTTTGATGGTTAGTTTGATGTGATGGTGAGCAGGTTTGTGTTCTCACCAGGACGAGGGCCACAGTGGGGACCAGGCCTGCCAGCGACCCCTCCGGAGCCTGCAGGATCTCTGCACTGTACCTCACAGCTCGCCTGAGGATGCGGCGCAGCACCAACCTGCAGTCAACACGCACACACCACTCAAATCAGCAAGATGAGATTTTCAGTGGATTATATTGTACAGTGTATGCGTATTGTGTGTATCCAGTTGAAAAAAAACAGCAATTTAATCCATGTAGAATTTAGGGTCTAAGTCAACAACAACAAAATCTGTAAGTATACTTTTTATTGACGCTGTTAATTATAACGCTTTAAATAGCCACCATCGGAGGTTGCAGCATTTTCTACTAGAGCCATGGAGATGGGTTTAAATACAAGCTCTCAGTAGGCTACAACCTACAAACTTGAGTTTCTTGCCCGAACTACCATGTTGTGCTACAATGTGAGACCAGAATGTGCTAGAACGTGAGGCCAAAACGTGCTAGAGCATGTGACCAGAATGTGCTAGAACGTGAGACCAGAATGTGCTAGAATGTGAGACCAGAATGTGCTAGAACGTGAGACCAGAATGTGCTGGAACATGAGACCAGAATGTGCTAGAACGTGAGACCAGAATGTGCTAGAACGTGAGACCAGAATGTGCTAGAACGTGAGGCCAGAATGTGCTAGAACGTGAGGCCAGAATCAGCAGTGACACTCACTCCGCCCCAGACATGCCTGGGTAGACGCCATCGGCAATGCAGACTGAAAGGGTTCGAATGTGATCTGCGACCACACGGTAAGCCATGTCCACTTTCCCCTCATCTGCCACGCCAACTCTTCCCCTGTACTCAGGGCATTTAGAGCACTGAGCAGATCACACACAGAAACGGCAGTCAGAAACACAGCACTAAGAGATGGTAGACCACACTGACCTTATATACAACAATATTTCATATTTCAAGTGAAGGAAATTATGAATGACAATAAAATGTCCAAGAGGAGAAAGGTTTGAAAACCATTGACACAACCTGGTGGATGGCAGAGAGCAGGGGGCTGAAGAGATCAGTGTCATAGTTGGAGCGCTTCCCCTGGAGAACAGCCAGCAGTCTCTCGAGTCCCATCCCCGTGTCCACACTGAACTGAGGGAGCGGCCGCAGGCTGTGGTCTGCCTCTCTGGAACATGTCAGGGCCCAGAGTTACATTTAGGCTGGTATAGCCCACGCAATACACACATACCATGTCCATATACAACATTGGAATTAAATGGTTCATAAGTTTTTTTTATTAATGGGTTCAGTCTGGGAACTGCTTATTAACTGTGTTAATTTTATTCATCCATTTATATCAGGCTAATACTAATACACGTTGGCAGTGGCCTAACTTTGTTAGCATCGAGGAGTTTATGGGTATCTGGCATCACCTGTTGTACTGCATGAAGACCAAGTTCCAGATTTCCACCACGTCAGGACTGTCAGTGTTGACCAGTGAGGCAGCATTACGGCCACCAACATGGTCATAGTGAATTTCGGTGCAGGGACCACAGGGGCCCGTCTCTCCCATTTCCCAAAAGTTGTCCTTCATCCCAAAAGGCAAGAGGTGATCCTGAGGCACCCTGTTACACAAAAACAACAGGGTTTGGAACCACAAAGTATAACCTGTGTATTTTAGACAACTGAAAACACAACAAAAGCCTGAGGTTACATCTGTTTCCCAGCAGAGACAGGGTTTTACCCTGTATGTTATAAGTGGGTTTAAGCAGTGTCAGTTCCATTTACTTAACCCTACAACAACGCTACCTTGTCGTGTCTGTTCATACAAGACACTTTCAGCACACAACTAGCCTGTGTGGTTTCAAAGTATGCTCAGAAGCCATGCAGTGTCTAACATGGGTTAAATCCACTTCCGTAAATCAAATCAACAGTTCACCCCGATTTACCTCTACCATTCCATGAGTATAAAGTGTTACTAGAGAAACAAATACTTATTTCCAAATTGTTGTGGAGCTGGGCCATAGAAACCAGTTGTGGGACAAGATCTACGACACATACCCGATGCTCAGCCAGATCTGCCGTGTTTCCTCATCTGCAGGTAACCCCGAGGTGGCATCGCCAGCAAAGTACGAGATGTAGAGAAGCTCCGGAGGTATCCCATACTCCTCTGTGAGCAGACGCCAGGCCATGGCACAAGTTTCCTCCTTCATGGTGACAGGAATGTTTATTACCTGAGCTGAAGTTTGTTACTCTGAATTATAAATTTTTACAAAAATGCTAACTCGCTCACTACTATGGGTATTTAGGGTTATGGGTAAGTATTTAGACTGCATGTTACACACTGAAACCTATTGTGTGAAACCCTGAAGCTTCTTTCAGTTTGCAGATAAGTATCCAACTGTCCAAGGAAAGCTAAAAACAGGTTAAGGTAACCACACTTTCACACCTTGAAGTAATCCCCAAAGGACCAGTTTCCAAGCATTTCAAAAAATGTGTGATGGTAGACATCTCGGCCGACATCCTCCAGGTCATTGTGTTTCCCCCCAGCGCGGACACACTTCTGACTGTTTACCACACGACGGTAGGTAGCCATTTCACTACGAGGGTCCACTGCTCCCAAGAATATGGGTTTAAACTAAGTGAGGGTGGGAAACAATACAAACGTAGTCATCTTCCAAGAAAGTGTCTATAATTAAATAATTAAAGGGCTTGCCCCTGACCAAGGTTATCAACATACATATGTCATGTCATTACATTGGGTGTTTTGCAGAATCAATTAAAATCACATTTCGATTGGCAAAATGACTGGGCAGAGAAAGGAAAGAGAAACAATGACTTGACTGATCTTTACTGATCTCTCCACAAGTCAGATGCTACTAGGCTTCAAAATGTATTTCAACTTTGGCATGTATGTCCTATGGTTGCAAAATATATATATATATGTATACTATTTCTGGCTGAATCAAAATTATTGTTTCAATAGTTAGTTAAAGAGTACCTGGTTCATGCCTGCGTTAACGAAAAGAAGACTTGGGTCGCCCCTTGGACGAACTGGTGAGGATGGCACACATTTGTGCTGGTGATGTACCTCGAAAAAATCTATAAATGTCCGGCGCACTCTTTTGGATGTGAAATATCTTGTATTCGGAGAGTATGACCTTGGTATGCATTCTCTTAAGCCTAATATATGGGTTAAACTGACGTTTATGAAAGTATTACTCCGGCACTTTAGAATTCTCATGTGCGCCGCCATCTTGGCAACTGGTTCAGGTCAAAGGGTAAAGTCTAGCGGTAACAAATCACTCCTTTTACCATTAACAAACTAAAAATGTATTTTAATATAATCCCTTTAATATACACACAGTACAATACATTGCAAAAAGGATAAGAAGAGGTAAAGATAATTTGCGTTCGCTGGTTTACTTTAAGGTCTACGGAAGCCCATTGGGGCCATACTGAGCCGTAGGTCGTCCAAATGCGATAATCTCGTCCGAACGACTTTAATTTGTTGATAATAACCAAAGTAACTTTCAAATACTGTGTGCTATAATTCGTGTATCTTAATTTACACCTTTAATTCTAATTTAAATCATTCATCTGATAAACAGACGTAGTTACTTGTCCCACTTCAATATTATTAGAACAAGATGGCCAGTGTAATATAAACTTTCACAGAAAACGAACTATTTCAGAAATAAAACTAAAGACCATGGCTACAAAAATACAACTGCCATTCTGGCCACTAGGCAGCGGTACATAGCCTACAATGCACTGCAATGTAGGCAGGGCTTGACGTTAACATGTTTGCTCACCAGCCACTGTGGCTAGTGATTTTCCAAAGTTACTAGCCACTCAGCAATTTCATTAGCCACAATTTTCGTTGAACAGTCTTTTCTTTTTCTTTGTCTCCTCTTCATTTTCGGTTTCATCACCAGTTTTTCTCTTTTGTGTTGGTGTCTGCCCTCCGGGTTTTCCTACATCTGCCGCCTCATCCTTGCCTTGCAATGAGTTTATTATTTTAGACAGGGTCCTCAAGTTTGATCAGAAGCGAGAGTGAGAGTGTCAGAGTGAGATTTAATGTAGGCCTATGTTTTGACAGGATCTGAAACATTACAGAAATAATATCCAGAGCACTCTGGATATTACTAACTAGAAAGACTATTAATACAGTATATAATTTGAAATAAAATGAAGAAATACATCTTCAGTCCTTCCCATACTCTCTAACATTTCCCTTAGTTTCAGATAATGTAGGCCTAAGCCAGCCAAACTAAGCCAAAGCTTCTGGTTGCAAGTTTTAGACTGCATCGATAATAATTGAGCCAAAAATGGGCTATATTACCAAATGTTCTAGTCTCTCTGGAGTAGATATAAAAAATGTTAGACAAGCTTTCTTCCAACTTACCTTCTCCATCATGTGTGTTCGTGCTTCTATAGGTGCGTTGAAGAAGCCAATGGCACTCTCAGCTTCAAGGCAGCTGGCTGCAGCTGGCTGTCAGCGCCGCCGGCGCTGCATGAAGTCGAACGCACCTTAAGTTGCTTACCTAGTAACGAACGTACGGTGACCAAGACTGTTCCGTGTGTTCGCGCATCGATGTTTCCTAGTAACGAATGCACGGTGGACGAGACTGTTTAACACAGGCAAAGAACTCTATACTCTTTGACACAGGGGAAAACGATAGGCTTCGTGCTGGTGGCAGGAAACTTCATTCTGTGTGCCTGCGCCTAGTCCATTAATGTATACAACGTTAGCAGGACAACTTGGTTGGCGTTGCCTTCTCAGCGTGAGAAATACAAGGTGTGGCGTGTGAACTGGTTGAAATGTGTGTGTCTCATGGTCAATGCGCGTGAGGCTTGAGAACCCTGTTTTAGATGTGTTTTGAGAAGACTTAAATAAAAAAAATATAGAAAGAGATATATAGAATCCCACCCGCCAAAGTGGCTAGTAAGAGTGACTGCTTTACCCGCCACAGCCAAATTCTACCCGCATTTGGCGGGTGGGCGGGTGCTAATGTCATGTCCTGAATGTAGGCTACATCACTTTAGACTTTTTAAAAGGCTAAACAAATAGGCAGCACAGTAATTTCATTTGATCGACCTCGTAATCAGTTTCCATAAAGTAGAAATGCCTTTGACTTCCGTGGCATCTGTACCGTGAAATCGTGGTACGAATACATATACACCATGATGGTGGTCACACCAGCCCCATCTGTCAGGCTTCAATGAGTGGTGCGAGCCGTACGATGCAATTTCAGTCCGAAGCTCTGGTTGATCCCACTCCAGAGCTCTGACATGAACTGCGAGCCTCAGTCTGTCAGAAGCAAAACGGGCAACCCAGGTGTCAATGAAGGCCCGAGACACGTCTGCAGTCGTTGTGGCCACCAGAGGACCACCTGGCCGTACCATCCAGTCTGGTAAGGGAGGGTGACCAGATTTGAGTTTGTGAAAAAGAAGAGAATGCAGGTACGTTGGTTTGCGTCTTGTGCTGTTGATGGGGGCGTGGCCCAACATGTTGCGAATATGGGGCTGGTAGCGACAAATAAAAAAAATACGAATGCATTTTTTCAGCTTTATACCATTTCTGTTCAGGAGTGTTTGAAAAAAAAGGTGAAGTGGGGGGGGGCCTGCAGGGTGGCCATTCTCTGACCAATGGTGGCCGTGGCTCCCCCCTGGCCACCACGTGGCTACGCCCCTGCGTCTGGTCACCCTAGGTAAGGAGGTGTGTGAAACCATGGGACAGGGAAGGTGTCCTACCAGGTCAACGATGACGTGAACAAAGTGCCTCTCCGGCACCTCGAATTGCGCCAATAGTGCTTTGATTTGGCAGTGAACTTTGGCCTGCTGACACTCGATGCAGAATTGAATTATGTCATATCCCATACATATATAATTATGTGTGGCTGGTCACCACACCAGTCTATTTTATAATTCTTGACGTTTGTTCTTGTTTTGATTAATGAGTTTGTTGAACAGAGACAGTTAAACCAGAGACAGATATTGATTTGCTCGAATAGTGGCTGCCCTCTCTCTCTCCTCTTCCCTCACTGCCTGCTCTCTCATGGAGCTCAGAAGATTGTCCCTGGGCCTCTTCCTCTGCGGCTGGCCAGCCCTGGCTTCTTCAGCTGAAGGGGCAGATGCCGGTGTGCTGATGTCACCTTTAGTGGCAGTTAGGTTCGCTGCAACAACCAGGGGCAGACTGAGTGCTGTCCTTGGAGTGCAGCATCCATAATACTGTCTGCATCCGCGGAATTAGAAAATTTGGGATGTGCATGGACAGGCGATATCCCGCCGCACGTACCCTCGCGAAAGAGAGTGTCTGCTGTTGTGACCTCACTTTTGCCACGCGGACCCTCACAACTATCACGGATGCATTAAAGGCCATATGGCAGGTTTATTTTTCCAACGAATTTGAGCTATTTGCTTGTTGCAAATAAACATTTAAACTGTTATCCATTGTATTTGATGTTGTTGGGTGTCACAAAACGGAATATAATACGAAAAAGTAGCTACTTTTTGCAATGATTCTTCTTTCCCCCACAATGCATTGCATGACGTCACGTTGGGGAGACGACCGACCAAAGCCCACTTAGAGACCATTGAAATCGATTAGAAATAAACACTAGGCTAGTACCAGAGAATGTCTAATATGGTCTCTGCTATACCATCAAAGCATGGGACATCTAATCGGAAATGTGTTTACAAGGTCGGGGAAAATATTTAATTAGGGATGACCTTGGGGGGATTTCTAGGTGGGACTGGCAAGTTAGCCCATAGCTAGCCCATAGCTAGCATGATGTCTCTTTCTAGATCTAGATAAGTTTACCGGTAGTACTAGTCTACTTATCTGAACTACAGCTAACGACATGATTGTCCGTGACAAGTGGATTTTTTTGTAGGGCAGAGAAATGTACCTGCCCCACTGGACAAGTTTAAACTCAAACTAAATCAAATGCATGTTACTGTACTTGCACTGGCCAGCTTGCAAATACTGAGGATAGCTGACCGAAGTTGAGTTAGCCAATGTCGTTAGCGATGCTAGCTAACGTTAGTTTGCTAGCTGTACAGGGCCGGTCCTTCCTACAGGCGACATAGGCAACCGCCTAGGGCGGCATGAAGAGGGGGGCGGCATTTTCCCAAGTGCATCCATTAATTAACCCTCCCACACAAACAGCAGAGGGCGCCAACCGCGCCACGTCATATCTCCGTGTTGCGTTTGGGTGGGCGGCCCGGGGGGGGGGGGGGCAGCACTACGATTTGCGCTCCCGGGGGGGGGGGGGGGGGGGGGGGGTATTGGGACGAAGCTGCAATACAGTACATAACAGAAAGTGTTTCATTCTGCAGAAATTGTGTTTAATTAATTAATGTTTAATGTAACAAACTGAAAAATTTTATAACACCTCAATTGTTATCATTTGTATAATATTACAGCTCATCTTCGTTGGTCAAAGGCACAATCTTTACCCCGACGTGACTTTTGTGCATGAAAAAGTGAAACGTAAATGTAGGGCTACTTGTCCAAAGGACAAATGCCTCAAACATTTAATGTCAGGCCCTGAATGATCACTGTCACTAGATATAAAGAAAATGTTGACTTTCACTCTGTGCTTTTCACTGACAGTAAAACATTTTTTTATATCAGAATCAGCATCAGAATGGGATTTATTCGCCATGAAAGTTTGCACAGACAAGGAATTTGCTTTGGCAGGAAGGTGCATACAAGGAACATATAGGGACCTAAAATTTAAATATGTGGACTATCTATACTAAGGGTACATAAACTAGCAGTACTAAGTGGAATTAGAATTAAATAAAATATACAATAAAATAAAATATAAGTTGTGCACTGCTGTTTGTAGACTAGCTCCAGAGATCGTGCTGTTCGTAGACTAGCTCCAGAGATCGTTGCTGCGTTGCTAAATGATAGCAACTCACCAGGACACTTCACCAACTCCCCACTCATTCTCCTCGGACCATCCATTTAATTGGCTTTGACGGCCATCAGGTCTCGGCAATTCCTCATTTGCCTTCTCATGTCTACTTGGTTCGAAATTATACGGCTGCGGGCCATCATACACATGATGGCTCTTCTTCATCCCAGTCAGTCACCATAGTTCTAGTACTAGGCTGAGGCTTCTCTCCTCCAAGACTCCCCAACGTGACGTCATTGCCAATTTGCGCTAATATGCTAATGCTAACACCAAAAACAGGTCTTTAACACCATTTGGAGACACCATTTGGAGATATTTTAAATGATAATACATATCTTGAGTGCTTCATGTACCCATTAATGAACAGTAGTGTTTAACCTGCCATATGGCCTTTAAGCATAAACCAGGCTTTAGTGTAAGTCAGAACGAGTTGGCCAAGGCTGGGTTCACAGAAACGCAATAACAAATAATAACCAAAGTTAAATAGATGCCTACTGTTGATGATGCATCTTTGTATTACAAAGGTTCTGCTCAAAATGGTAGAATCGTGGGCTGGTTCGCTAGATAGCAGCAAGGTTTCAAGAATCCTGAATGGAACTGGTTCAAGAACCAGAGCTAATTTGGTGGAAAAGAAGAGTGAACAGGGACTTCTTGGAGCACATCAAGAACAAAGTCAAAGTACCATAAACAAAAGTACAATTAAATAAGTATTATCCTAAATACTGTATAACAAGTATACCATACATACAAATATACTGTACAATACAATAAATATGCAGTACATATGGTTCTGACAATTCCAAAGCACCCACATCTCAGCTTCCAGGCACGGCAGAAAAGTACAAATAATAATACACAAGGCATCTCTGATTGTACTTTGAGTAAACACATTTTTACGATCTTGTTTGCATGTTCCTGTTAACCCTTGTGCTGTCTTCGGGTCACATGACCCAAAGGTTCATAACGAACCATCGTTGTGTTTACCCAATTTTACCCAATACAAAAACAAATAAAAATAATTTTATTTTAACCTTCGCAATGTGGGGGGTCTGAGACAGCCCACCGGTTAAAAGAAAATGCTTCACTTTGTTTTTGTATGCGGTAAAGTTGTCGCAATACAACGGTGGGTCACAATGACTGATGGGTCAGAATGACCCGAAGATAACACAAGGGTTAAAAGAGGAGCAGCAGCATTCTGAATCAACTGCGAGAGAGAGAGCTATGGCTAACATCAACGTAAAGGGCATTGCAGTACTCAAGTCTGGTTAAGAAAAAACATTTATGACCCTTTCAAATATTAGAAAATGTTAAACATTAGATAAAGGCATCAGTTGAAAAAGTCTCGATTTGATCACGGAGTTGATCTGTTTACCCAGTTTAAAATCACTGTCCATTATCACACCCAATTTATTTACTAATGACTTTACATATGGTTCCAGGGAACACATGTCCATATGAGGGGCAGCACAGGCACCACTGGTCTGGTCATTAAAATGTTGAAAATGTAAGGCCATCCATGTTATGATGTCCTTGAGACAGTCCAACAATGGTTTTAATGAGTTTGTATCTGTGGGTTTCAATGGCAGTTAAATGTGTGTCATCCACATGGCCGTGGAATGAAATACCATATTTTCTAAAAATGGATGCTCTGCAGGACATGGGAAAAAAAACAGGGAAAGTGGTTCGCAAGGAGCACCACTTCGAAGCTGAGTTAGTGTGGGAACCAAGTAAGAACCGCTTGGAGCGGGGTTACCGTGACCAACAAGACAAACAGAATCCTTTGACCGCCATTGCTCTAAGTTTTTACAATTCATATTTCAGCTAAATGGTACTTGTAAATTAGCATCTGAATTAAAATGTGACAAGAAATGGGCAGTGTAGTTGCTGAAAATGTGCTTATTTTATTGAAACGGCTAATTTGTAAATTTTCTCAGACTTCTCGATAACCTAGCTAGCATCTCAGTGCAGCGCCACCTACTCTTCTGGCGGTGAATTGTTTTCAGCACCCACAGCCTTCGGAGTACTATAAATTCAACAAATCCGTCTGACTCCGTCTGTCCGTCCGTAACGGAGTCGGAGTAGTATAATTCGGCCTTTAGACAGGCTCTGCTTTGTGTTTGGCGCTTCCGCGCTAGCGTTGCTGGGACAGATGCGGCGTATACAGTGACGTAATGACGTGGCTCTGTGGTGGCTCTCTAGCCCGTGGAAAAGCAAACCGGTTCTTAGAAGGCTCGCAAATTGAACCAGCTCCGAACCGGCTCTAGCACCAGCTCCGAACTAGCTCCCGGTTCACTTTGGTGGAAAGGGGGTAAAGGCCATCCCATAGACCAGGGATTCCCAAAGTGTGGTGCTGCCTCTAGGGGGTGCGCGAGAGGAAAAATTTAATGGTGGTTTAATGGTGTAATAATTAATAGAAATTATTATATGGCAACGACAGTACGAGCGTTCTGATTGGCTAATGGGTAGTCATGCCAGCCGCGTATTGCCCTCCTCGCTGGTCTGATGCCCACAATTCTTGTCTGATCTTCCTCGAACTTCCTAGTTTCACAAAATAAATCAAGGAGAAAAGCCCGCCTCCCCAAATGTGATTGGCTGGAACAGGATTGCTTGAACAAAATGAAATTGGCTGGAAAGTAGTGGACCACTCCATCCATCTATCCATTTTGTAGACTGCTTGTTCTTACTAGTAACCATCATGGGGGTCTTTAAGTGGATCTATATTTGTCTGAATCCTTGCCTCAGACCTCTTTGCCAAGATAAATATTTCCAGAAGACCTAGCCTCCAGGCAACATAGGTCCAAGGTTCACAGGATCACGCAAGCCCTTCGACCACAACAAGGTTACGATCCTCAGAAGGGCTCGATCCTCAGACTGCTCAAAGATTATAAGTTGACATTCCACTGGCACTGTTCAGCGATGCTAAACAACTTTCAGAGGGCCGCATTAGCTTACACAACATGTTTTTAGGGGACATAACATTAATTGTTTTACTGATCCCTGCACTCCTGTCTGTTCCAATCACTCATGTCTACTGTGATCACCTTGCCCTTTGACTGTCGTCAATGTAATAATTTTATCAGAGCTGCCAACTCTCACGGTTTCGCCGTGTGACACACGCATTTCAGCCATTTCTCACCCTGTCACGCCACACATTGTATATCTCACGCTGAAAAGGCAACGCCAAACAAGTAGCCAAGCTAACGTTGTACAGTAACGGACGAGGCGCAGGTTAACGGAGTGAAGCATCATTGACGTGCAAACAGCCGTGTAAACTCGCCTTAAACTCGCCTAAGGGGGGGACTACCAAATCTCACGCCAAGGTTTTTGGAAAAGTTGGCAGCCCTGATTTTATATTGTCGTGTTTTGGTCATTCCTATATGTGTGAGTCGTTCCCTGTGTTCCTGGGTTGATATTAAATACTATGTTCGCCTCAGTCTCCGTGCATTTGTGTCAACCCGCTTACCTCTCAGTGAGACAGTAGTGACTCAGCTATGGAACTCAGCGAACCATGACCACAATCAGGGGCCCGTTCTCCGTACGTCGCTTATTACATCCGAGATCAAATGACACATCCAAGATGACATCATCTTGCTAATCATGATCTGGCTAATTTGGTTCTTCGAACACACTTGTTGTTTATGATTAGTATAGCTGGATTGAGTTATGCGTTGGTCTAAAAGGGGGTATGTATCGATAGTAGAAACCTTGATCATCGACGTACCGAGAACGGCCCCCAGGGCTGAAGTTACATTTCCCTGCAATGCAATCGGTTACAGTCAGTCGCTATAGTTACAAAAACAAACACAAAGGAAATAATGGTATGCCATTGTTACATCTTTCTATTGAGATGTATTCTCAGTATCCATTATCTTAGATTACTGACAATATTTGTACCTTCCAATCCATACAGCTCTGTGGCATACAACTCAGTTAGCTGGATTTGATTGTTGACGATTTGTCATTATCTTGGATTGTTCGGTTCTTCGAAGCTCATTCTGGACTTGCTGTCATAGCAACAAGTCCTTTAGCTTAAACCTGCTCTGGAGCAAGATTTGATTGCGACTATATAAGCAGAGGTGATACAGGAAGTCTGTCACAGACATGTCTTGTCCGTTTTAACGACAACAATCTGTTGCGGACGGTGCAAGAATAATTAGCAGAATTTAACATGAAACAGAATTAATTGCTCATTGCGTGATAGATAGATCCAAGCACAGCGCGATATGCTAATAGCCTATACTTTTTGAGAGATATAGCCTATCGTTTTTTTTGTGAGGGTGTCATTTACATCATAAATTTGTTGAAACCACATTATGACATTAAAGATGATAAACAAGAACAAAAAAACATAGGCCTAGCTTACTGTAATAAGCGATGACACATCTAACGTGGTCACTACTATACATTTAATTTGGTCTGCTACTTTTTGCCAGCCCTCTTTCTTGAATTTTGCAGACTGAGGTGTTCCCTGGCGTTCTGAATAAATCTTCAAATTCTGAGCATTTGCATATTACAATTCATTTTCAAAGAAACTTGTAATACAAAAAATGTTACTTTACATGGGTAGTTTAATTGTGTAAAGTTCCATTTTGATAGGAGTAAAGGAAAAAAATAGCTCCATTGGGGTGTAATGTTGCCTGGCCTTATTGGCACACATCTCGGATTGATGAGAATTAAACATATTTCCACAAATAGGAATTCTTAGGACTTTTAGTATGTTGTTCTGGAGACCTCATAGAATTATTTTTTTTTACAATTAGTCTGTCGTAAAACGCTACTTTGCCTGGACTACTTTGAACACACTAACCTCCTTGACAACATTTAGAAAGCAGGCAGGCAAATAATAATGGGAAAAGCATGGTGGATGGAAAAAGAAACAATTGACTGACAAACAAATCTAATGATTGGGTTCATAGTCAATCTTTGGTCTAATTAGGGGCGTGTCCAGGGAGTGGCCAGGGGTGGCACTGGCCACCACTGAAAAGTGATTGGCCACCACCCCTACCATGCGATCGGCTATTTGCTGACCGTCTTGTCCATATGCATGAATACTGACCAATGAAAAAAATCTACAATATGAGGGGCGGGAGTTCAGGCTGAGCGGCATGTTCAACAACTACACTGGAGAAGCATGAGAGAAGACGCTGATGATAGTAACGTCGATTTTTCCATGTGTGCTGGGAGATATTCGTAAGGAAACATTCAGAAACTAAACATGAGCTAGAAATTTGTATGACGTTATTCAACACCATGCAGCCCCTTTACCTTCGGTGTATGGAATACAGTTCGTATTACAAAAATAGCCTGATGTAAGTCTCTACAGACTGTAGCTTGCTTTGCTAAATAGCATGCTAGTTAGCAAGCATTCACGATATGTGAGACATTTTATTTATAAGATGTTAAATACCCATGCCATTTGTCTGTAAGTGTTTCACATGATGATTGGTTTGTAGAGTAGTTAACATAAGTAACGCAATGCATTACTTGAACTTACTATATTAAGTGGAAATCATGATCTTGGCTTACTTCAGTCGTAAGATGACCGAGGTGAAGTTAGTTTCATATTTGACATTCGTCTCACATTCGGAAGACGCTACTTTGCTCCGTCGCGTTAGGGACCGGGTAAAAACTACCCATACAATTTTGAAAAATGATTTTGAATAATGAATTCAATGAAATAACTTCACTGCATGTTTAGTGTGCCTCGTCGTTAAGTCGAAAAGTATGGTTAAGCCAAGAAGGTACAAAGAACCATTTGAAGTGTATAGCAGTGATATTTAGGTAAGTTACATAAACCAAGATGCTGACTGACAACTTCTTAATCCTAAAGAAGGCTTGTGTTCTTTCTTTAAAATCTCACAGAGCTTGATAAAACCAGTTACTCATACTAATATAAATAACTTGTCGTCGTCATCTGCCGCTTGTCCGGGGGTCGGGTCGCGGGGGCAGCAACCTAAGCAGGGAAGCCCAGACTTCCCTCTCCCCAGCCACTTCCACCAGCTCTTCCTGGGGGACCCCGAGGCGTTCCCAGGCCAGCCGAGAGACATAGTCCCTCCAGCGTGTCCTGGGTCTTCCCCGGGGCCTCTTCCCAGTGGGACGTGCCCAGAACACCTCACCAGGGAGGCGTCCAGGAGGCATCCTGATCAAATGCCCGAGCCACCTCAACTGGCTCCTCTCGACATGGAGGAGCAGCGGTTCTACTCTGAGCCCCTCCTGGATGACCGAGCTTCTCACCCTATCTCTAAGGGAGAGCCCGGACACCCTGCGGAGAAAACTCATTTCGGCCGCTTGTATTCGCGATCTCGTTCTTTTGGTCACTACCCACAGTTTGTGACCATAGGTGAGGGTAAGAACATAGATCGACTGGTACATAGAGAGCTTCGCCTTTTGACTCAGCTCCTTCACCATGACACCATAGATGCAACAGATGCAGAGCCCGCATCACTACGGACACGGCACCGATCCGCCTGTCGATCTCGCGCTCCAATCTTCCCTCACTCGTGAACAAGACCCCGAGATACTTGAACTCCTCCGCTTGGGTCAAGATCTCCTCCCTGACCCGGAGATTGCACTCCACCCTTTTCCGGTCGATAACCATGGCCTCAGATTTGGAGGTGCTGATTCCCATCCCAGCCGCTTCGCATTCGGTTGCGAACCGCTCCAGTGAGAGCTGAAGGTCACGGCCCAATGAAGCCATCAGGACCACATCAGCCGCAAAACGCAGTGACCCGATCCTGAGGTCACCAAACCGGACCCCCTCAACGCCCTGGCTGCGCCTAGAAATTCTGTCCATATAAGTTGTGAACAGAATCGTTGACAAAGGGCAGCCCTGGCGGAGTCCAATCCTCACCGGGAACAAGTTCGACTTACTGCCGGCAATGTGGACCAAACTCTGGCACCGGTCGTACAGGGACCGGACAGCCCCGATCAGGGAATCCGGTACCCCGTACTCCCGGAGCAACCCCCACATGAGCCCCCGAGGGACACGGTCGAACATCTTTTCCAAATCCACAAAACATGTGTAGACTGGTTGGGCGAACTCCCATGCACCCTCCAGGACCCTGCCGAGGGTGTAGAGCTGGTCCACAGTTCCACGGCCAGGACGAAAACCACACTCCTCCTGAACCCGAGGTTCGACAATCTGACGGACCCTCCTCTCCAGAACCCCTGAATAGACTTTCCCAGGGAGGCTGAGGAGTGTGATCCCCCTAAAGTTGGAGCACACCCTCCGGTCCCCCTTTTTAAAGAGGGGAACTCCCACCTCTGGGAGAACTTCGATCATGTCTCGGGGGGGCCGGGGACATTGAGTCCGAATGGGCCATGTTCCGGGCCTCCATTGTTGAGGCGGCTGACCGGAGCTGCGGCCGCAAGGTGGTCGGTGCATGTCGCGGCGGCAACCCTCGAACCCGGTGGTGGACGCTGGAGGTGAGGGATGCCATCAAGCTGAAGGAGGCCTATTGGACTTTATTGGCTGGTAGGACTCCAGAGGCAGCTGATGTGTACCGGCAGGCCAAGCGGAATGCGGCTTTAGCGTTCGGAGGCAAAAACCCGGGCGATCCTTTACAGACTAGATACTTGATGCAGTCTTTGAAGGAAAATGAAAGTAACATACTCAGTGTTTAGGTAGCCATCTGAGGACACACCCAGTCAACTTGTTTTCGAAAATAAACGGTTGCATTCCTTTCCAAAGTATGTAAACAGGACATTTTGACAGGACCGAAACATGTTTCTCTTGGGCTACCAGAACATTATATTGAATGAACACAACCAATACTTGTCTACATATTTTATTTAGTTACAAATTCTCACATTTGGTAGCAATCCACTACAAAGAGTAAAATGCACGAATGTTGAATTGCCTCTGTACCATGAATAACCTTACTTTTCATACAAAAGGTCAGACAAGAGAACAAAGTGATTGCACCAGTCGCTGCACGTGTAACATGCAAGCATTTTCCCTTTTGAATAACACTGGACAATTTAAGTGTTCTTAGGAATGTAAAGGTAAAAACACAGGAGCTTTCTGACATAGCCAGACAGATCCTCAATTGATTGTTGGTTTCAACATAATAAAAATGCATACACAAAACTGCTATACTCCCTGTACCTTAACACAATTGATACTGTTCAACTAAATAAACTACGATACAGAGTAGAAGACAATAAAACAATGAGTATAAAGTTTTAAGGCATGTTGGCAAGTTGTGTCATGTCTGTTCTGTCTTCTCAGACGGACGTCCCTTCCTTTGGCTCTTCAGATTCATTCTGGAAACAAACAGCAGGAAATAAACCAACAGATACTTCTGAACACGTTTACAGTCAGTAACCAATTGTAACTTTGCTATTGACTGAATGAACTCAGGCTACCTGTCCCAGAAGCTGGTCCTGAAGGGTTTTGACGGTGTCCTTCTCTTTGGCGAGCTGCTCCTGGGTGGCCTTGAGAAGCTGCTGCAGCTTGGTGGCTGCTTGGCCCAAGTCTTTGGTCAACCGTTTCTCCTTCTCTAATCTCTCCTGTACAAGTAGAACACAGCGGAAAGGAACAATAAGGTTGAAGAAAATGTTTCTGTTTAGAGTCCCATTAAAATTGGTGTTCATTTGATGTTAATCTTTGACTCTTCCCCTGATGTGAAGTTTGGCAATAACTGGTTGAAAATATTATTTAACATACACTATTTTGACATAATAGTTGACAGAGAAATAAGTGCTGAGGAAATTACTGAAGTTACTGCTAACTGATGCATAAACAGACAGTGTAAAGGATTTTGTGAAACTGAACAGAGACAATGACCTTTAGTTCTGCAGAGGAACACTCCTCTGCTGCCTTCATTTGGTCCATCTGGGTCTGCAGCGCAGCAACACACTTCTGAGTCTGTAGGAAAGAGTAAAACTTGGTTTCATATCATTCTAGCAAACCTATATGTCATTGCTTAATGTTAGAATTATTCCTCAAGAAATGCAGAGCCGCTGGAGTCAAAGTAGATCGACGGTTTATTCTTGCAGCAAGGAGACAAGTCTATGGCTGTCACGCCCTCCACTTCCTGATTCCAGGCTCCGGTATTCAAGACCATCTTATCAAGCTTACCTGTCAAACCTACACACCTGCCATCCCTCACTTCATCAACCCAACAGTACTTCAATCCTGGTGTTCCTTCCACTCACCACCAGATCGTCTGCTCTGTTTACGCAGTCAGTCCTGTTGGTTACTGACAGTCTAATTCAGCTGTTGACTAGATCCTTACTTGCCTTTTTTGTTTGCAGATCCACCAGCTCCATCTACCATACCTTGCCTGCCCTGCCCCGTCTGCCCTTCATTGTTCCTCCGGTCTGTCTCTTGTTTCAATAACCCCCCCAATAACCCCCCCCCCCTGAACCTCTACGCCTTGTGTCGTGCGCTTGGGTCCACAAGCAAGCCCTAACAATGGCGGTACAGAGTTGTATAAAGTCTAGTCTTCATGCATGATTATTTATACAACATAAACATGTTTCATATCTATTTTGCACGCCAGATCAGTTTTCATAACACATTATTAGGTAGGAAATATTTCCACACTGTTATTTTCATGCAGTATAAAGGTTACATCCTTAATTTCTCTAACACTTAAACACAATGAAACGATTAAGTTGACAGTGACATGTCTTAAAAAGGTGCAGTCTGTAATTTGTGTCAATAAGCTAAGCATACCAGGTCAAGCAATTTTACTTACAAACCACACTTCATTAGTAAAACACTGGGATTGACTAGATCGGGCCTGTCTGACTGTTCGTTGTGTTACCTCTTCATAGTCACTGGCCAGCTGCTGTCTCATCTCCTCCTCGGTTTGCAGCTTATTTGTGGACTGTTCAAGTTGGGTTTGGATCTGTGGGACGCAAACAGACAATGACACATACTGTTAGACTAGTGACAACACCAGAGCTGGGCCCAGTTCTAAAACATCCCCCTCCTACAAACCAGCTCCCTGCTGCATTACCTATACATCTCATATAGCTTCTCGAGGGCAAAAACATAAAAAAAAAAACATCAATAAATTCAATAGTTTATAAATGCACTTTCTAATTATTAGATTATGTTTTTTTCTCCTCCTTTTCAGGAAAAGGGCCTGGAAATAGCATGATAGCTTTGCTCTTTCAAAGCTGACATTTCAAGTTTCACAGCTTTTCAAAGGAAATACTAGATCATTGATCTAGTAGCCCAAAGGAGCTGAAAAGAAGTTGGAGATACTCATGATTGGTCATATCATTGTTTGGGGAAAGCTAGGTAAGTAAGTAAGACTTTATTTATATAGCACATTTCATACAAGAATTGTAGCTCAAGGTGCTTTTGGTGATTAGTGGTGCTCTTAAAAAAGCTTTTGGACAACGTAGAGACCACCTTGCTCCCTTACCACTGAGCTCTGGGTCCTACAAAGTATGCAGTGTTAAACTGTGTTATTTGGTAATGGCATGTCTGCATTTCTCCACACAAATATGTTCAATACAGAAGTCTTTATGGTGATAGTTTTAGTTGTTTAGTTGCCTTGCTCGCCTCATGCAGAATATAAGCAATGGTTAGCTCCTCATATTACAAGCTGCAGCCTTTGAGAACTATCAGACTGGATAATAGAACCTTCCAAACACTGTTCCTTTTTCAACCCAACTGTTCCATCTGGGGTGAAATGGGACATATCTTCAGTATGTGACAATGTTCAAGCCCGAAAAAATTCACAAAGAAGACTAACGACCACAATTCAATTCCATGGACGTTTCTAGATCAGTCATCAATACATAGTGTTAGTGGTAAAAGATAAAGTACCAAACTTAGAGCTTGGTTTACGGTAGTTTAACTGGTACAAAGAGCAACGTTTTTAGTAGTGTGGCGATGCTGTTAGCTTGGTTGGAAAGCTCCATGGTCTGATAGTTCTCTGAGGCCAGTACAGGGTGAACCCAGCTGGCCTGGCACCCTGACCTGAGAGGGGGTCTCGGAGGGCGTCTCCTCGCTTTGCGCGCACTCCACCGCCTCGCTCAGCTGCCCCCTGACCTGGAACAGGAAGCGGGGACTCAAACATACAGTCGACCATTGAAAGAGGCCCCTATGAAGTGGATCTATGAAGTGTACAGTACATGTTGCCCTGAACCGCTGATAATGGCTCAGATGTTTTCAACATCCCTCAGTGGTTCAGGTTAGTACTGGGGATGGAGTCATCTAATGAGAGATCTGCAGTTGACAGGACACTTTGAGTGGGAAGCAAAAGCAGATAGGATCCTAATGATTGGCATAGCTGATGCTGTCATTAAGTTGACAGCATCTCATGGCAATGTCATTAAGACAGTTGGTGCATTTGTTACAGATGCAGTTAAATGTCGTGGAAGTGGGTCTGTGAAACAATTGCAGTCTGTTTGTCTTTTTGATGGGAATGTCTCAGATAATGAAAACTGCCCTTCTGGACTTTGGACCTCTCTTCTTTAAAAAGATTCACAGTTATAGAGCTCTAGTTCCATCAGACAAGCACCCCGAATGAGAGATAGCATTATCAGGGTATTCAAACATGGCTATTGTAAACCAGTAGACCACACAGCCCAGAGAGCTTGATAAAAACACGTCCACGAGAACAGAGGTTAAACATACCAGAGACAGTTCCATTGCCTGGTTCTGTGCTTCTGACTTAGCCACCTCCAGCTGGCTCTGTGTCTCTGATAACAAACCCTTCAGCTGCGAGAACAAAGAACATTCATAGTCAATGTACAGCAATACTATGCTAGACAGCGGCAGAAGCAGTCTCGCATGTAGCTTTCAGAAATACATATACTATATTTTATATATAAGGAGGAGGTTAAAATCGTATTGGCTGAAACGCAATATTTTTTGTCTTCTGTAAAGTAGTTGATAGTTTATCAAAATGAAAACAGATTCCTCCTCACAATCCAGACTGTCTTACCTGGGCCACCTCCTCAGCGTAGGTCTGGCTGAAGCTAATAGATTCCAACTGTTTCTCCAGCTGGGCTTCTAGAAGCATCACCTGTTCTTTCAGCTGCAGAGAATAGGGTACAAATATTTTTCAACAATGTTTTCCACATCTATACAAGGAAATATTATTTTTGAACTGGTAAAACTAATGGGTGACGCAAAACTAGTTGGCACTATAGAACTATAACTTCATTCAACCAACTTCATTCAATATTGTCATGGAAAAAAAAAAATATATATATATATAATAATAATTGCAACACCCCCTTGTATTCTAAGGCATGGACTAAAGTTTAGGCACTGTGTGTCTATGGACAAAATAGGTGAGTCCTCTACCTGGTCTGTGTTTTCACCCTCTGTTGTCATGGCCTCGTGGGCTTCTTCCAACACCTTCACCTGATCTAGAGCCTGGAGGACAAAAGGCACAATGGATCTTGTTAAAATATATTGAGGTAAGACACAGAACAAACTTCAGAAAAAAACACATACTGCTTGCCGTTGCTCCTCAGCCTCCGCTATCTTGGCCTTCCAGACTAGTTCCTCTTCCTCCACACTCTTCTGAAGGTCCTTCAGCATGCCCTCCTGGAAGGAGATGGAAAAAAGGAGAGAAAGCGAGAGAATGCAGTCAGACTGTGTTTCATGCTGCAGTGTGACATTCCCTATTTGACAATTATTCATGACTTTCCTCAGCAAAGCCATCTCTAGTCTCGTCCTTCCTGCATTCTCATACATGTGCCCCACCTCAATATATCCTGTCCTGTGTGAAATTACTGATTACTGAAAACACAGAAATCCCCTCACAAATCAAATTAAATGAGGTTGGGAGTAAAGCTAGAGTAAATACTCTAGAAGTAGTATGTTTCCTTACAGTTTCAGCTAGGACTGTTCTGTACTGCTCACATTCCACCTGTAGTGTTTTCTGTGATTCCTCTGCCTCTTGAAGTTTTGACAAGAGTTCCTGAAGTGATGACAGAAGCCATGTTGGTGACTTTGTTCAATGTTTTTAGATACAAGCTCAAACGTTCATCACAGTCATAAAGTAAACAGACCATAAAGGACCTGCAGTCCTTACCCCAGAGTCTGTTGTTTGAATGTTCTCCTGCTGAGCTTCCTGATGCTGTAGATGTTTACTCTCCTGTGCTTGCTGGATAAATAAGTCCAGCCAGTTGTTCTGGTGAGCAGAAACATACATTTATTAGGTCAAACTCCATCATGCCATATAATGAATGAGTTAAAACTCTCATAACCCTTATTGGGTGTGCTTTGCCTTCGGCAAGGGCACAACCTTTGTTCTCTCACATACAGTTAGGTCCATAAATATTTGGACATTGACACAATTTATCATTTTGGCTCTGTATACCACCACAATGGATTTGAAATGAAACAATCAAGATGTGCTTTAAGTGCAGACTTTCAGCTTTAATTTCAGGGTATTTACATCCAAATCAGGTGAACGGTGTAGCAATTACAATACATTTTATATGTGGCCCCCCCCTTTTTAAGGGACCAAAAGTAATTGGACAATTGGCTGCTCAGCTGTTCCATGGCCAGGTGTATGTTATTCCCTCATGGGAGTTTGTTATTTCATTGACAAGGAGCAGATAAAAGGTCTAGAGTTCATTTCAAGTATGGTATTTGTGTTTGGAATCTGTTGCTGTCAACTCTCAATATGAAGTCCAAAGAGCTGTCACCATCAGTGAAGCAAGCCATCGTTAGGTTTGTTTTGATTTTTCAGCCTATCAGAGAGATAGCAAAAACATTAGGTGTGGCTCAATCAACTGTTTGGTACATTCTTAAAAAGAAAGAACGCACTGGTGAGCTCAGCAACACCAAAAGACCCGGAAGACCACGGAAAACAACTGTGGTGGATGACAGAAGAATTATTTCCCTGGTGAAGAAAAACCCCTTCACAACAGTTGGCCAGATCAAGAACACTCTCCAGGAGGTTGGCGTATCTGTGTTAAAGTCAAAAATTAAGAGAAGACTTCACCAGAGTAAATACAGAGGGTTCACCACAAGATGTAAACCATTGGTGAGTCTCAAAAACAGGAAGACCAGATTAGAGTTTGCCAAAAAACATCTAAAAGACCCTGTACAGTTCTGGAACAACATCCTATGGACAGATGAGACCAAGATCAACTTGTACCTGAATGATGGGAAGAGAAGAGTATGGAGAAGGGAAGGAACTGCTCATGATCCAAAGCATACCACCTCATCAGTGAAGCATGGTGGAGGTAGTGTTATGGCGTGGGCATGTATGGCTGCCAATGGAACTGGTTCCCTTGTATTTATTGATGATGTGACTGCTGACAAAAGCAGTAGGATGAATTCGGAAGTGTTTCTGGCAATATTATTTGCTCAGATTCAGCCAAATGCTTCAGAACTCATAGGACGGCGCTTCACAGTGCAGATGGACAATGACCCGAAGCATACTGCGAAAGCAACCAAAGAGTTTTTTAAGGCAAAGAAGTGGAATGTTCTGCAATGGCCAAGTCAATCACCTGACCTAAATCCAATTGAGCATGCATTTCACTTGCTAAAGACAAAACTGAAGGGAAAATGCCCCAAGAACAAGCAGGAACTGAAGACAGTTGCAGTAGAGGCCTGGCAGAGCATCACCAGGGACGAAACCCAGCGTCTGGTGATGTCTATGGGTTCCAGACTTCAGGCTGTCATTGACTGCAAAGGATTTGCAACCAAGTATTAAAAGTGACAATTAGATTTATTATTATGTTAGTTTGTCCAATTATTTTTGGTCCCTTAAAAAGGCACATATAAAATGTGTTGTAATTCCTACACCGTTCACCTGATTTGGATGTAAATACCCTGAAATTAAAGCTGAAAGTCTGCACTTAAAGCACATCTTGATTGTTTCATTTCAAATCCATTGTGGTGGTATACAGAGCCAAAATGATGAAAATTGTGTCAATGTCCAAATATTTATGGACCTAACTGTATATTATTATTTTTATTTCTTTTTGCCCCCCTAAATCTTCGTCAATATTTGTCCTACATAGACAACCTAGGTGTCAAACGTTTCGTCTTGGTAGCGATTGAGTTGCTTGTATTTTTATTTACGTTCCGTTGCATGGTTTAGGCTCAAGTTAAGTTTTTGTGGCTAAAAGTGAAGCTAACGGTGGCTAATTTGCTAGCCACAGTCACTGACTTTACTAACGTCACTAACGTCACGAAAACACGCGTGCAGACATTCGTTTCGCATCTGTTAACTTGGGGGATAGCTAGGCTAACTATAGCTTTACTGCAAGGCAGCTGCAGAAACGCCACAAGCAAAGAGGCCAGGGTGATAACTATTTACTCATTTTACTTTGTGATGTGAAACACAATTGTGAAATGTAATGTACAATATTAGCTGATATTATTAAGGAAGTAGGCCCACATCTACTTTCGGAAACGGCAGTCTACTATTTCACTGAAGCATTAGCATGACATTAGCCTCTGTTGCCCGGGCAACACATACTAGTGGTCTATGATGCATCTGTTTTCAATCGTTAAAATAAACATTCCTCACAAATACATTTTCGTTGTAGGATTTATTATGACATTACATTACAAGTAAACGATTTGTTGGTGAAATTATCATTACCTATGGTTTCAAACCAGTGTTGCTCACTGCAACGCTGTAGCTTACGCGAGACACACTACAAAAACATCTACAGTACACAGCTGTTTAGGAAGTCAAACGGCGACAGAACATGTTCGGCACTCCCCTTACTTAAATCAAAAGTCTTTCAATAGGTGAAACTATCTGACTACTAACCTGAACTTCATTGCCACAGCCTAAACTTTGTCAATCTGTTCATGAAAATAATTAATTTCAGCCTAAACCGTACAACGGAACGTTAAATAGAATTCAACCAACGCAATCGCTACCAAGACGAACACAGCAGTAGTCTAGTACTGTACTGTAGTAGAATTTACCGGGGCTTCTCCACACAGGGCTATATCGCATTTTGCGTTGTTACTGACAATGACCGCTACCAGTGAGCTTTTTATGAATGAGCGATTTTCCACTAAATAAATGTCAAGCTTATTTACGTTTTTGGGGGCATTTTTCAGTTAGCAGATGGTAATGTTTGAATCGCGATTCCATCTTCTACTGCCGGTAACGTCGTAGAATAATCTTCAAAGGTGGTTCTTTATTAATGAATGAATGCAATATGAGTAGGCTAAATGCCTGAAAATATCACGAGAAGGGAAAACTTAAAAGGACGTTTAAATCACAGAGATTAGGTCAATTTTTACACCGGTCTGCCAAATTTATTCGTTGATTCAGCTATGAGGCTGCCTCTTGCAGGGGAAATTAGAAGACATCATATTTCATTCTACACTTAACTCGTATTTTGAGTTGTAAATGAGCAGCAAAAAAAAGATGCTTTTAAATCTATGTAATCTTTATAAATAATAAGTAGGCCCTATGCATTTTTATATAAAATATACAGAAATATCAGTTGTAAAAATGCAACCGAAGCAAGCAAGCACACCCTACAATTTCCCCAGAAATTGTACCCTCTCTAGTGTTTACATATGAAATAGTTAAAAATGAACACACCTGCTCAGTTTCTAAGGGGATGTCGGGGAAGAGGATCTGAAGAGTCTTAATGGATTCTGTCTGGAAGGATGTCAGTGCATCTTCAGCTTGGCTCTACAAACAAAAATATCAGCACACGTTATTCATTTTTCTAGATGAACAAGACTAATATTTGAAATTATTGTATATAGTATACAATATTTGAATATTGTATCTACCACTAGGGCTATAAAAGACAGTCAGATGCAAAAACTACCACCACTACTGTACTCTTCAAAATAAGCACTTAAAGAAGTATATTAACAATTGAAATGGTTTAGCTGTGAGTAAATTGTGGCTTTCTATGAGGTCAATCAGGATGGTGTGCTGCTACTGACCAGTGCCCCCTTAGCCTCGGCCAGTCTCTCCACATTCATCTTCTCAGCTGCAGACAAGGCCTCCATGGCTGCCCAGTTCTTCTCACGGAGGTCCTACAAGCAGAAGATTAGTTTGAATTAGTTGGACCCTGAGGATATAATGTTGAACGCCGGCAACTTTCCCCGCCTGGGTTTTAATAAAGTGTTATCTTGTCTCAACTTTTAAATTAAATATTAAAATCACGCCTTATATGAAGACATAAACATATTACTAGTAATATACATTTCAACTCGCGACTAAAATTCGAAGAACTGCCTGAGGCTTTTGTTCAGTTTACCGTTATCTCTGTATCCTTCAATACAGGATCATATCTACGAAAGAGGGACTCCAAATGATACCTCTGTTTTTCAGACTTTATTCAATAACCAACACAAGTCATGCAGGCTGCGCATGAGCATAAACCTTTTTGACTATCAAGATATGAACCCTTTGTTAAGTCCCAAGGGGGAACTGGCCTAAACTTCCCTTATCATCCCAGATTGACTTGAAAACGACACAAAAGAGCGAGTCCGCCCACATGGCATCAACTTACGTTACTTTTGTTCTTGACTTGCTCCATTTCCTCTTTCAGCTGCTGGAGCTCCTCCTCCATAGACAACATCTGTGAATCCTTCTCTAGACTAAAGGCACAACATACCCATCAGTCAATCACCTTCTTTGCACTCAAAAGGACATTTTGGAGTTGAACCAAATGGGAACGGCTATGGGCCCGTCTATAGCACTGGGGACAGACACATACCTTTCAAATGGTTGTTCTGCTTCAGTTTCACTCCCAGACCCCTGGATTGAAGAGACATTAAAGACAGTTTATCACCACACTTACAAACAGAGCCTTTTCCTATAGCAGGCAGCAACAACATCTTACTGAAATTGCAAGCCTCTTGCTCGAGCCTAAAGACTTAATTAGATAATTGTTTTTAGTCCTAAATTTGATTCATGGACGTCTACTCTACATAGAGAACTTTAGGAGTCTTTTAAGAGACTATTTCATGCATGGGCTGCATTTGAAGCCATTACATTTACAAGTGCATTTGTACTTACAGCCTGGGTGCTCTTTCCCAGTTCTATGTCGTCCCTCAGTTGTTTGAGTTCGTCCTCCAATGCTGCCACCTGGCTCTCTCTGTCTTTCAGACTGATCTGGAGCTGGTCTGTGTCCACATCCCTCTCCGGCTGATAAATAAATGAAAGCCGTCATTAGGAACTATCTAGGAGCAGGGTTAGGGTTAGTACAGTATTTTACATTTTTGGCACTGTTCCAGTGGTTTGTTTGTGATGGTACTAGTTAAACAGCTTATTTGTTAAGTTTATGACCCTGGTCTGATTAGTAACAATGTGCCCAGGTAACCATCTAAGATCAGGACATGGATAAATAAAGTTAACAGACAACTTACAGTTTTGGTGCTCTTTGCCTCCAGCTCTGCTCTCACTGTCTGTAGTTGTTCCTCGAGGGATGTTATCGTGCTTTCTTTTTCTTGCAAACTATTAAAAAAAAGAAAATCTGCTGGTTTTCGATTGCACCACTTACAATGTCCTATTTTTGTCAAATGATGTAGACAAATGTCATCCTGAACCTAATTACATGACATTTGAATGTGTTCTTATTAAAGCTATTAATGTTAATTTTATCTGAATTCTATTAACAACTAGATATCTACAACATTTGAATGAAAGGAAGGACTGAATCCAAACTTAAGATACACATGTGCAATACAGCTCTCCAACTGGGGCAAAATCTGAGTGTACATGTGCTTCCCATATACAAAACGAAATCAAATTCAAACTTGTTTGTTTATCAAGCATCCTGGGCATACCTGTTCTGTAAAAGTTCAATTTCAACCATGTTTGCAGCCTAAAAAAAAGAAACAAATATGAAAAACAGATAAGGGCATGCCTTGAAAGGTAGGTAGTAGTGACAGCAGACACTGAATGGTTCAAGATTAAAACAATATGAACCAACCCAGACCACTAGAGGACATACACTGAGTAACCGAGTATAGCCATAATTTATCCGAAACTTACAGAACTATCTATCTGCACAATCTGGTCTTCCTCTTCTTTCACCCTGAAGAGCCGGAAAACAAACACATATATTTAAGGTTTGCAAGGTCTTTATGGAAAGACTAAAAGCACAAATACATTATGCAGAATGTATTTACAGTATAGTATAGACTCAAAGCAGGCTGTACTGTAGCGTGCCCCAGTCTGCCAACATACCCATTCTGTTGTGGTTCTTGGATGGTCTGTGCTGTTTTTACAAGCTCCAGTTCGTCTCTTAACTGCTTCAGCTCTTCTTCCAAAGTGGTTACCTGGCTTTCCTTTTCCTTCAGACTAAAAATAGAAGAAAAAATCATTTGTTAAGGAGGAAGGCTGGTTCAAAGATTGAAGAAATCGATAAACTGATTAAATTTGACTTATTTTGAATATAACCTGTTCTAGTACCTGTTCTTTAGCATCTCTATCTCATCTGGAACATCATCCTGAGAAGAAATAACAATATGCTGAGATTCAATGGCAAAGATACAGCAGTTGTATGTTAATCGGACGCAATAACATGGATTTTAGCGGAACTGAGTTCAACCTATGAAAAAATTAGAAAAGGGTTGTAGGCTTGAATACCTGCTACAGTATCTAAGGAATTGAGCTTACCTGTGGTTCTGAGGGGGTGGCAGCTTCTGTAACAGTCTCAATCACCTGCTCCTCAGCTTGGCTCTCTACTGGCTCATCCTTTAGGAGGACCTCCTCCTCCTTCTCCTTCTCTGCCTGCTCCTTCTGGGCCCTAAGGGCCTCCAGCTCCTCACAGCGCTCCTTCAGCTCTGCCTCGGTGGCTGTGACACGCTCCTGCAGCTCTGTGGAGGATCATCATCCTCATCATCTTCATCACCCCATAATCGTCATCATTATCAATAGACCCCAATGAAAATATCTGCAAGCACATTCTTCCCTTTTGTATATAACTTAACAATATCCTTGGTCTTGTGCATAGCCAACAAATCAAGAATCTGTAAATTGCCCATGAAGGCAGAACGCCCTTCCGGAAGGATGCAAGTGAAGCAGTCTTAGAATGGGGGGTGTTGTGTGTGAGAAGTGTCGTGCCCACTGACCAGCCATAGTGACGGCTTCTTGATGGGCCTGTTCCAGCTGGGTCTGCATGGTGCTGCTGGTCTCCTGGGCCACTCTCAGCTCCTGGCTCACCCCCTCCAGCTTCTCAAGCAGCGCCTGCTCCCCCTCCGCATGGATGGCCTGCAGCAGCCAATGAGATGTGTTATAAGGCATCGCATGGTATGATTATAATCGATTATAGGCAGGGCAAGTCTCCTCAATGAGGATGACCTGCGTTAAAGAGTTTAAAGAAAGAAATGTAAGAAGAGTGGAAAGATGACAGGCCCTTAGCATACTTCAGGTTCATTACGCAAATTAAGATACAGGCAGGTGGAAAGAACACACCTTGCTCTCTAATCAGCTTTAAAGAAACGTCCATATGGATAATACTTATATAATCTACTATACAACTATATCAGTGCACAAGGTTGGAAGTCTAGGATATGGAATTGGGCAAAGGGCTGCTACAGGGAAGGTCCTGATTAGGTCTATGGCTCTGAGTTGTGGTTGGAGGATCAATAGAGAGGTCAGGAGCCACAAATGGTTGGCTCATCTCCACTATCCAATCCTGTAGGATTTTGCTTAGCGAGGACATTGTCTGTATTAATGTGGTACTGTCCCTTACAAATGCATGTACTACAGCGTGCGTAGTGGAATCTCTGGGTAGGAATGCGCTCACCTGGATCTGGGAAAGTTGCTCGTCTGCGGCCGCCACCTTCGCCTCCAGGGCTTTCCTGCGCTCCTCGTCCACTTGCAGCGCCTCGGTCCTCTCTCCCAGCTCCCTGCCCAGACGCACACAGTCCTGCCTCAACTTGGCCAGCTCCGCGTTCTGCCTGGGAGCCAGAAAGACAAAAAATAGATGGAGGGAGAAATAAAGAGAAAGATAGAGGGAGAGAGAGATAAAGTGAGACAATGTGTCGCATTACAAACGTGTTAAACTTGATTTTTTTCCAAGAAGAAGACAATCCCACTCTGCACACCCTAAACCACCTAGGAGCATGTAGTGGGACCGGTTCCATCTTGATTTTCTGTCACCGGGGGCCAAGTAGGAGAGTCTGCACACAAAATGCTGACTGCTGGTGGAAACGCCCTACCTGCTCTCAGCCTGGCTGGTGGCTTTGTTGAGGGCGTCCCTCAGGATTGAGTTCTCCTGCTGCAGACGAGCCAGCTGTGCGTTGGGACCATTGTCAAGCTGCTCCTGCAGGCTCTGGATCTGTGTGGAGAAAAAGGGCCAAGCAAAACATCTGTACTGGCTGTGCTTTGTACCAGCAGGCAGCAGTATGTCTCATGCCCATGGGGTCGAATGTTTAGAAAATAATCTAATTTAAAGGCAGGGTAGGTAATGTTGTTGAGACACACTTTTCGTCATATTTGCTGAAATAAACTTCACATCCTGATAGCAACCAATAAATCTAAAGGTTTGACAGCCAAATTTAAATAAATCAGATATCTGTGGGCGTCGCAGGAGTGTAATAAACACGTACAATTATTTAGTTCGGACCAAACTTAATGATTGGATGGCATTCGGACTGAATGCAATGATTGTACAGGATACTTGTCTGTCTACCTACCTACATCGGAGCAGTAGTCAGGCAGCACCTTCATGTGTTTTGGGGGAGTGGCTATTTTGGTGGTGGGATATTTTGGTTTGAATCCTTTCAAATTCAAGCCAAAATTGCTAGGATCGCAAAACTTACCGATCCAGCCTTTAATAATATTTGAATATTTATATAAAATATTGAATATCAACTAATATTATTGCTTATGTAAAAGAGACAATACACATAAAAAAATATCTTAGGCATCTTGTCAATTTCCAGATCCATCATCCGTCATGACCTCTGACCTTGAGGTTGAGTTGCTGAGTCTCGGCCACGTGATCCTGGTAGGAGGCCTGCATGCGGGTCTGCAGGGCCTTCACCTCCTGGGAGCTGGCTTTCAGCTCGGAGCTCAGACGGGTCTCCAACGACGCCATCTTGGACTTCTCTGCGTTGAGCTCCTGTGTTAACAAGAATGTCCTGACATTACATACCTGATGATTCTAACTAACTTTTGTTTTAACAAATACTTTGCTCGGATGAGGAAATGCAAAACACTCCACTGCAGGGCGGAAACCTTGTATCTTCATAATTGTATTTTCATTAATCAATGCTATTGGTCACCCTTTATGTCTGTTTGATGGCATTGGCAAAACATTTAGCCAATTTAAAATATTAAAAAGAGAGTTTGTGACAAAATCTTGTAACTCAGTTGGATACTTCAACTGTCAACAAAACATCGCAGCTCCCCCCGCATCCATCTTGCAAGTATCTGACCATATGTAAAGACACAATACCAACTTTGATGATGCGGTGTTCAATTATTTAAATATATATATGTATAAATAAATAGAGAGAGATTTAGAAAATATATATATTTTACCTCCTTAAAAGTAACGGTTTTGGACAAACAAGCTTTCAACCCGTCAGCGACATATTAGCTCTCAGTAAAAAGGCTCTGCTGTCTCGTCACTTTGCAGAGGGTCGGTCTGATGTTTACCTTGGTCAGCTCCTTCACAAGGTTCTTGGCAGTTGTGGTATCATGCTGCTCAGCTGTCAGCTGCTTCTCCTTCTCTTCCAGATGCTTCTTCAGGACAGCCAGGGGATCACCCTTTTGAGAAGCCTATGACAAGATCAAAACATTACATACATTGGATATATATATATATTAGAATATCTTTATGGAACAGCGAGAAAACACATTTATGTCATGACACATCTTCATACTCAAAAATGCTTTATGTCAAAAATATTAATCATGACCAAGACATAATTGTGCCAACAACAACGCAGTCTAGGTCTCAATATTCGTAAAATGTTCCTCAAACGTTTGAAAGTCCTCTGAGTGTTCTATCATTAAGGTGTTGCTAGGCTTCATTAATTTGCAACCTTTGGCTGTTTGGAAGTGAGCTGGCGGGAAATGTTGACACATAGTGAGTGTTCAACCCAGACAAAGATATTTATCATGCACCATCATGTCTAGGTCAGATTAACCGTAACCACGGTTTCCACAGGACAGTTTTTGTTTCCAGAAAGTTTGTCCCCTCCTCTCTGTTGTTAACTCTGAATCATCTGTGACACCTAAATATGTGTAAGCTCAGCTATTGTGTTGTAGTGTCTTGTACTTGATTGTATTGTTGGTCTGACTTTTGAAACTAGGTCTATTAACTGCACATACAATGAAGGTATGTGTGGTAAGAAGAATAGCATACCAGTTGCCAGGTATCCTGAGCCAGACCGGGCTTGTCACTGAGGATCTCAATGAGCTTCTGGGTTTCTCCTTCGCTGAACGTCATGCTGCTGACTGTGGACAGCAGGGTCTTGAAGGGTAGAAGCAGGGGAGCATCAACAGGGTCCACCACAGCAGACACTACGAAGAGAGAAGAGAATAACATGATCTCATCCACGTCATTCGTTTGACTTCCTGGTGCACTGTGACAACAGTCGGTATATCAAATAGATATCCTTCAAGTGAGCTGAGCCATCAAGCTACTTTACTGATTAAACGTTTTCCAAACATACTCTAAATTAAAAAGGGCTAGGTAGGAAAGGCTTTTTCTAGACCAGGCCAGTCTTACTTTATGGCATTAAAAAAATAAAACCTTTTCAGCAACAGTACCAACCTGGCTCTGCCTTCGCCTTGGACTTCTTCTTCTTAGAGGGGGCTGCTGTCTTGGTCTCTTCAGCCTTGGTAACAGCTGGTGACTCACTGGTGACCGGAACAGGAGCAGCGGCAATCACCGGGGCAACCTCTGCTACAGGCGGCACAGCCATGACAGGCACTTCCTTGACAGTCTCCAGTACAGGGGCAGGCTCCACTTTGGCAACCTTCTTCTTCTTCTTCTCCTTCGGGGATGGGGCAGGAGGGGCCTCCACGTCTACAGGGGCGGGAGCGGGAGCGGCAGCAACAACAGCAGGCTCGGGGGCCGTAGGTTCGGGCTCGGGGGCTGCGGTGGGCTCTGGTGCAGGTTCGGGTTCAAGCTCAGGCTCAGGTTCACTAATCAGCTCCACGGGCTCAGCAACTGATTCCGAGTCAGGAAGTTTACCGTTGGGCCGATCGTCCTTCTTCCTGGCCTTGCCTTTCTTCTCGGACGCCTTCTCTTTTTTCTTTTTTTCGGAGCGCTGGGGTTGGGTCTTGCTAAGCTCACGCCGTTGCTTGGCCAGGGCCTCCTCATAAGAGGTCTCCTTCATGGAGAGGGTGGAGACCAGGGCAATCCCGATGGCCGACACCACCATGAATCCACCAAAGACCATGAAGCCGAGAGTCTGGGGGTCGTAGACGTCCATGTCTGTTTAATCGTGTCCCTCCGCTAAGCCTGGGCCAGACAGAAACACACACAGACAGGCCAGAAAAATTACGGGTCACCGTTACTCATCAAACAGAGAATGCCATGAAACATGACTCCACTTTCTGAAATGAACAAAACGATTCTGTTGCCCATTATTCTTTTCATTATTAGGACATGAAATAGTGACACTGTGACCAGATATTAAAGAAATTGCAAATGGGACCCTGGTGAGTTCATTGCAACTGCTTCAGACCACAACACAGTAATACAGTCACCTATATTTGACTTGTTGGCATTAAGGTGTTTTATTCCTTAGTCAGTTACTAGTGTTGTACAATTACCATTTTAGAATTTGAAGATATTTGCAACTATTAAATACAAACTGTTCCTTGATTCTGAACATCAACATACTGTAGAACTGTCTACTTCTGATCCGTGATCTACTGTACTTTCTATATGCACGATTTGTATGTTGCTTTGGATAAAAGGTCAGCTAAATAAATACAAATGCAAATGTAGACATTTGAAGAAACTACTTAAATACATTTTTTACTGATCTGTTTCCATTACAAATAGTAACACAAAAAATGTGTGTCAAACCCTAAACTTCCCTACCAATGCCTATTTAGAAGGCATGAGCCTTAGCACATATTTTGTATATTAACTCCAAGCTATAAGCACACAACAGAAAATGTTAACACTAAATATACACATATTTTTATATAGACACATTTTAAAGATGGTCAAATGTAGGGCTCACTTCTGACAGCCTGAAATGTCACTGGACTGTGATAAATGTTTGTTATTTTGATACCTTGTTTTGCTTTGGCTGATTGTACAGCACTGTGGCTAAAACTGCTTGTTTTAATATGTGCTACGTAGAAATTTGTGGACTTGGACAAAACAACGATGAGTTCTGTCTCAACCTCTAGACCACAGGAGAATGCATGTGATGCAACACCTTTGATTGACACACACACTTGGCTTCCCTCAGCCACACGTTCAAAGACAACATTCTGTCATCAGTTTACAAAAGGTAAATTATTAAAAAGGGGCTGCCCACATTGATTCCTTAAGATAATTTTAAAAAAATACCCAGTCCATAGGTTATAGTGATGACACAAGCTGTGCTATGCGTCTTTTACATAGTGATCCCTAATTAACATAAACTGTGCAGATTGGTTTGACTGCTTAATCATATGGATGTGTTCAACACTTTTCCATAACAATCGAATAACTGACTATCTAAGTTGATTGTGCAGTAAAGGTAAGTGTTTTGCCCAAACACTCAAGGCTTAATGTGACAAAAGTGCTGATGAGTGCCCACTGCATCAAACAAGGACACACCCCCTCTCTTTATATTATAATGGTACACTTATGTTGTAAGCAGTGTTATTAAAATAGGAATTCATATCAGTTCTGGAAGAAGACTTAATGACATAATTAATTGTAAAACCTAAGAGTAATAAATAATTATTGCATAAATTATTAAATATATATATATATAAATATATATATATCAAATGAACCCTAATCGGAATTGTATGACTGACACTGTAAAATGTAGCCCACCTACCAACATTGACTATGCTGACATAGGAGTCTCTAAAGAGTCATGGAGTTGAAGGGGGCTACGTGTCTTTACAGACAATTAACCCCTTGTGCTGGACCTTATGTAACAAAGTACAGCACTTGCCTTACGTTTCAGTTGGCTTTACGACTTATTTGCTACAAAATAACTTAACAAACTAAATAATAACATAATAATTAAATAATCGTCAACAACTGAACAATTTACCACCTAGTCGAACAGTATTTGGTTATCTAAATGTTAACGTCACACTCAAACATCCTATTCTCGCTGGTAACAGTTCAGGAACATAAATGTGTAATTTCACTGTAAATATTTTACTGGGTTCTCGAGTCAGACAAGTCTAAAAGGATTCCTAATGTCGAGATGCAATTTTCCATATGTTCCACCACCTCCTCCTCTTCCAGTCGAAGATTCATTGCAGTCGCTTATTTTATTAGAGGATGTTGATTGATCAGTCCTGACTGCCTTCTGCACGTCTGCATCTTTCGTTTCTTTTATAATCAGTAATACACGAGGGCTGAAAGTACACCCATGGTTAATGCACAATCAATTATAAAACTAAACTTTTAACTTTATAAAAATCTTTCATTCGACAAACAATTATAAAACACACTTTGATATGATTGAAGATCAACAATCGCCGGTCGTAAGTTGCCCAAAACGTCTGAGTTATTGTTTACACAGAAACCCGTTGCAAAGTAAAGAAAAACTTTTGGTTACAGGTTAGTGAATCGAATTTCAAGCTCACACTGAATTGTCAAATAAAAAATATCCAGCAACACTGTAACTGTGAAAAAATGTCCCACTTCGAGGGGGCATTTTTTCCTGATGTGAGAAAATTAATTCATTTTCAAACTACACTCATTCGTCCTTTTGCACCTCCTACAAAATTGGCATTGGGACGTAAAAGCAGTTCCTAACACCGAATTGAATTGAAAAATACTTTAAAATATTTTGCCACGTTACAAATGATGTAGAAATGTAACTTTCTTACCCCAACGACTTGAGTTCTCTCTTTCAGAATAGCCGATGAGTGTGGAGTCGTGGCACTTTCTCTGAGCTGGTAATATGCCTGCCTACTGCCCAAAAACTTATTTCAAAAAGACATTTCATTGGGTGCAGAAATGGTCAATCACAGGAATTTAAACCAATCACGTCATTCTAAGGCTGCACATGAACGAAGAGGCGAGACCAACGAACGTCTTACTCCTTCTGGGATTTGTAGTTTTACATTTCTGCTTCAATAGCTCTGTGATCCACGTGTTACTTTCACACATTTAAATGCACGTAGGCACACCCACATTGCACACATACTCCTCAATTTGTTTCATAGTACTCACACACACTGAAATAAGCATGCACTACCACATGCATGCAGAAAGGCTTGCAAACACCTCATAACATATATCTCAGTATCAGTTCGGCAAACTAACTAAATCAATCAACTAAAGTTGATATTGCCTGTGGTCACCGATAATACTGTCATTTCAGTACAGTTTCTAAAATATTAAGGAGTCATATTGAAATAACTAAATTACTGAAATAAAACAACACTAAAATAGGATTTAAACACAAGAGCCTCTCTTTTATCACCAGGATGCCCAGACTGAGCTGATCTAAGAAACATGAAGACAACTCTGCCCAGAAGTTCTTAACTTCCTGTCTCTATCTTAACTTCCTGTCTCTAGAAGCTCACTGAATACAAACAGCTGTTTGGAGACTCTGGGCTTGCTTGTCTACTCTGTTTCATCTCACAGTGGACCAACTGAATTTTCCTAAGGGCCCTGCATTTTTCTGTGGAAGGTGAGGGGATACAGTTCAGTGTTTATGGGAGTAGTCTTGTTTTAATCCAAAGGACACATATATTTTTGAGGGTATATTGTATGGGTCTTTTTTTTAAGAATGAAAGAAGTTAATGGTCAAAGAAAGGTTAGTGGATGACTAAGAGATGGTTTGGGTTTGCAGCTTTGTGTCAGCTGTGAACCTACAATTGAGCACCTGCACTTGTTAACACATTTGTGAGAGCCAGTTTCATTAACGCTTCATGTGTTATACTTTGAGACTAAAGGACACTTTTCATTTAATGTATTCACATTATGAACTCTCAACAAGACTTGATGTCTCACCTTCAATTAAAAGCACATAGAGAAACCTTAGGACTTCTAAATAATTGTGCATTGGAGAATCTCACAATACAGGACAGTCTTTGGAACCCTAATCAGATACTTAGTCCCCCCCAAAAATTATATTGGAAAACGTTGGCCTACTTTGATTGGGTGCTACCTTACCTTGCAAGTCCAAATTGGACAGAAATAAATGATAGAGATGGCTTATATTTCCAGCAAAAAGTATCACATATCACAACACCTATAGTTTCATGGGAATGTACCAACACACAAAGCTTCCATGAGTATCCAGGAAGTAGCTAGTGGAAGAATTATAGTGTTGCAAAGGTTCAAGTTACAGTTACCTGGATTACATAACCTACGGGTCACAATCTCACCACTGAAAGGGGGTTACATCATCCTTTTTATTTTCAAGTTCCCCTAAAGATTACATTATTGATAATAGCTGTGATTAGTCAATCTAGGCTTCCATTCAATGGTAGTTGGCTTTTCATCAGTAGATTTGATTTGAGTCAACCAATCAAGTGTTTAGTAACATGAATACAAGAAGCTCAACTTGCTGTAAAGTGTCAAACATTTGTATCACCACATCATATCATGTTGCCATATCAAGTGTTGTTATACTGTATACAAGATATAGTATAGGTTTCCCTCTGTGATAGTGGGATGTTGAAAGAGGGACACAGGTAACATAGCATGGGAGAAACTAGATAAATAGTGGCATGTCTGACTTTGTTAGCTTTTCTGTACCCTCTCAGAGGCAGGGAAATGTAACCAAACATAGTCATGTGTACATGTGTTATATCATAGAGTTAAATATTACACCTAAAGGCTTGTTGTGACAGTACTCCTACTGTAAAAGTCACTTGAATTTCACATCGGCAAAACTGATGTAGTGGTCTTCCTAGGCACGTGAAGTACCAAGTCTATCAGCAAAAATACCTCAGAGTACATGAGCTCTATTTGTTAAACAATGAGTATAGCAGACTACTGTACTAAATGAACTGATGTTCCCACCCACTCAGGAAAAAGTTCTCTTGAGATCATTTGTGGACTGCAACCCAATCAAACCCACAAAGACTCAACATAGTTATGGTTCATCCGATCATCTAATGCTTCAACTGGAAGTTCTATATAGAAAAATATATTCCAAATACAATGTAGTGTTAAGTAGCTAGATGCTTGAAGTGTGCTTGCTTACTATTGCATCCAGCCACACAGACATACCTTTGTGCTTAGTGCGTTGACACAGCTTACTTTGCTCCCTGGCCTTACACCCAGTATGTTGACGTGCCAGTCCCCTACTGGAGGAGATGGGTCGTTCAGAGAGGTGAAAAAACAAACGAAGTTGTGGAAACTCCCCCTTCCCGGCTATCCTCTTTCTCTTTTCTAGCTCCCCCCCCACACCAGTTGACCAGTGTTTGTCAACTTATGCATTTGAAATGCCAAGTCTTGTTGGGAAATAAGCGTATTTGAGGTAAATGGTCAACGGAATCCGAATTTGAGAGAAAAGGAATGCCAGAGAAAAATGTTTATCATTTTTGGTAGTGTGTAAAAATGTATGCATGCAGGATGTGTGCTGAAATGCTTGAATGCGTATTGGAATGGAAAACCGTATTTGAAGTAACATTTAGGCTGCACCCTAGGAAGTGTTTGCTCAGCACATTTGCAGAAAGAAAAAAATTGCAGAAATCTTTTTAGTTGTATAAAGAAACTGTGTGTCAAATATTCTTCTAATCCACTTAACCTGAGAATTTGAACAAAACACAGATTTGCCAAGCACAATGTGGGACAATAAACACACAACTTCTGCTAAATGAATGGAAACTTCTGCCAAAAACAAAGTGAAGCATTTTCTTTTAACTGTCGGGCTGTCTCAGACCCCCCACATTGGAATGGTTAAAAGAAAATTATTTGTATTTGTTTTTGTATTGGGTAAAATTGGGTAAACACAATGATGGTTCGTTATGAACCTTTGGGTCATGTGACCCGAAGGCAGCACGAGGGTTAAAAATGTAATACAAAGTCTTGTGGTTCATGGGAAATGTGACATCGGTCTAATTGTGGTCTTAGTTCAACAGATGGAAGTCTTGGGTGTATGGAGGCACAGTTAGGGTTGGTATGAAATATTTCTGAAGTCTCACTGTTTGCCTTAGCTTTCACAGATGTGTATCCAAAAAAAGACGCCCACACTCCACACATACACACACATGTGTGCGTACTCACAAGTCACACTCTGATACACAATCCATATGCCATCAGCCAGAAACTGAACTAATGAAGGCAAAGGTGAGCAAGCCTCTAATTATTATGTGACCCCAACATGCCAAAGGCTTGTCAAGACAAGTCAAATTTCAAAGTCCGAAGTTGAAAGGGTCCAATTTTGTCATAAACGATAAGAGAAGCTAGTTTTTTTTGTCTCTGTTTAAAATGGTCAATGTTGCACTTAGTGAAAGCATGGCTATTGCACTAAAGTTCAAAATGTACTCACAATGGCAAAAATATTAGGTGCTATGGATGTTAGCTAAAAAACACACTAAAAAACCTTCTTAACAAATGTCAATGTTTGCCAGAAGAAAAGTGTAGTCAGTCAGGAAAATTAGGAGTTCTTGTTGCTGTAGTGTGATTTGGAACATTGTGTACTGTGCTGAAAAGTCCACTTTGGTTTTAGTTCAAGACGGTGAGGGGAGGGTTTAGACTGGGGGATACATTACAGTCATGTTCACATGGAGGCACACTTTTATTTGAGGAGAACGATTGCAAACTAAACTGTCCCTGCAACTTCTATTTTCTGGATTCAACTAGAATAGCAGTTACAAAGGTTATCCTACTTATTTTTCACTTTTCAGATAAGGAGGCCATTATACCCTCGGTGTGCGTTTATATTCATTATTATGCAATGGAATGTTACATAAATGTGCAGAAAGGGGCAGCTTTTGAGATTACCTTGTATTAACCCAGACACTCGTGATGATTTTTCAGCACTTTTTTCGTACCAGTTTTACACAAATACATTTGGGGAACTTTGTGTGCGCTATATGCAGACTTGCAATTCACCTGGTTGATATTGACTTGACACAACGATATCGACAAAGACCGTATGGTGCAAGCTTTGCTATCCAGGCTAAACATCATCGTGTCACCTAAATGTATTCAATGCCTCATCTAGCCTACTGTAGAGATATGAAGGGAAATTGCCAAACACAGGTCAACATGAATGGCACAGTTGCACCCACGTATTGCTTGCCTATTTTGTTCATCATTAGGCTGTCAAACTTAGAAATGGAGCAGGGTGGGTATCAAAAGCGCTATTTCAATCATGGGACCATAAACTGAGATTTAGAGAAAAAGTGCAATGTGTACCGAACCAAACATCACGTTTGACATCGATTATGAATAGTTAGTTAATCTAAATAGCAGAATGATATTTTGATTCATTAATTAGTAGTAATGATGACGATGATTGATAATGACGTCCTAGTGCTCGATGCACTCTACCATCAATTGTACGAACTGAATCATTCATGATCTACTGCACAGCCTGTGGAGGACAGCGGGGCACACACTGTCTAGCTAGCTAAAGCTACCGTTGAAAACGTCGACCTGAGTGGGAATATTATGGTAGAATCGACCATATTCCCCATAGCTTCCAGCTATGTCTAAAACCTCAAAACTTGTACTTGGCGTGTCTGTTGTGCTTACACTGAGTACCGTAGCGGGAGTACATTTAAAGCAAACCTGGGATCGAGAGGTAAACAATTAGCATAGTCAGCTGCCCTTGATGTTAGCTAACACTGGCTAACCTCCTACTTTTTAAAATGTAGCACAAACGATAGCTAGAGCTAGCTATATTAAAGATATTCCCCAAATGTATCTGTTTAGCTTTCTACCTCGTCGTTTTAGCTCTGCACCACCTAGTGAAATTGCTAGTAACTAACATGCCTTGCAGTATTATATTTCTTCGTGAACAGGTTAAGAGAGAATTAGCTCTATTAAAACAGATAAACTACCTACAATAGCTGCTCAGTCTCCTTCTACAACGGTACAGCCTGCCAGAAGAAATGTGATTCTCACAAGGTTTAGTAACAAGTTAATGGTTATCATGCGAGTATAACTTATATCTATGGCATTTATATTCACAGCTTGACTTATGTATCATAAAGCAGACATTCCTGTATTGGTATACAATCTTATACACATGATCACATAACGCACACTAAAATCAACTAGCTAGCACTGCTTCTGTATTGTTTTCCACAGAGACTTCATGAGGGTGTACTCCGAGATCTTGAACGTATGGAAAGAAAAAAAGAGAATCTGAGAGTACTTGAAGAACAAAGAACTTTAACCAAGGAGCTTGAGGCGGAGCGTGACAGAAGGGCGGCAGCTCTTCAGAGCCCCGATCAGCCACACGCCTAACAAGAAGTAGACAAGTACCGCTTCCTCTACTGTAAGTGCCGAACTCCAGCGCTAGTTTCTCTACCTCCCGCAGTTAATTGAAAAGACAAACAGATCTGTCATTTGACTAAAATAAGTCTTGAGCAATCAGACCAAAAACATGATAGTAACCACTAACTCTGAGTTGCAGTTTAAATAGATGTAACCATAAATGTGACCCTCTGTCCCTAAGACTTTTAAATAAGGGCAGATAAGAAAAGGATGTGGCCAGGACACACTCTGGAGGATCTCTGCTCGTATTAAAGGGTGCTGATTTTTTGCCAATTACTGATGTTTGCTTTTCATGTCTGTGTACACTGTGTGCTTGCAGAAACCTCGCTGTATGTTTCACTCACATTTGTATTTTTAATGTTTGTCGTGTCTGGCTGCAGCATGGGTGTAAGTACATTTTCTACTTTGTGGGACGACAAAGATCTTAATCTTACTGATCTGAATGCATTGGTCGTTGATGCCACATTGGCCTCTCCCAGGTTCTGATCGATCCAGCTGCGTCCACTCTCCTTCGGTGACCATGGACTGTGGCGAAGAACAGAGGGGAAAGGTGGACAACGAGGCGGTGTGCACCTCGGCGTCGGAGGGTCTGGAGGAGGGCGAGGTGGAGGGCGAGACGCTGCTGATCGTGGAGTCTGAGGACCAGGCCTCGGTGGATTTATCGCACGACCACAGCGGCGACTCGCTCAACAGCGACGTCGGAGAGGAAGGGGAGAGCGGCTGGGCGTGCGATGACATGGCTTTTTACTGCGACAAGTGCCACAAGTGGATCCCCACCGGTGAGAGGGTTAGCTGCACAAGCTGGAGAGGAAGAGGCCTTCCCCTTTGGGGCACCCACCATATTTAACCAGATAGAATTCAGCACTTTAAAAGATGTTTCTTGTGAATATAGGTGTTTGCTTTGAACCACGTATGCTTTATAATTGTTGTACAGGATTGCAGCTGGTTTAGCCTTATTAGTCTTCAGAAGTTAGAAAAAATCAAAAAACAAAGGAAGTGGGTTGTGGGATCACAGTATGCTTGATACTGCAGCGTTTACTGAAATGCTGTCTTCTGTTTCACCTCGCTGCTCTAATAAAGAACGACAATGATTGCGCTCGGTCTCTGAGCAGTTTTTGGTATTTTTCTCCAATCCCGGAATCTAGCCCAGCTACACGACGAGCAGCCTAGCTACCTTAAAGGAGACAACTTTTTCAAGTTCACCTGCTACGCTTGTTCGGAGGACGGCAAGGAGACGTTTGAGAGAATGAGACTCACCTGGCAACAGGTACGGAGGCTAAACATTCCACAGGCAAGGGGGTTCTGTGGGCGTTTGACAAATGATGCATATTGCTTATATTGGCAGGGCACAAAGTTCTTCATATAGGCTTGGAATCCAAAATATTTGGAAACATTTTAACACATAAAAAAGAAATCCTCTTATGTTACTTGCCCTTTCCATTTAAACATCAGGAGTTGGACTGAGTTATACTATCTTTTTTCACTTCTAGGTGGTGATGCTGGCCATGTATAACCTGTCACTAGAGGGCACTGGCCGGCAAGGCTACTTCAGATGGAAGGAGGACATCTGTGCGTTTATTGGAAGACACTGGACATTCCTACTGGGAACTAGGTGAAAGACTGTCCATTGATGAGCTGTACAGTGAATTGGTTGAACGTACCGTTTTCAGAACAAATTTGACCTGAAATGTGAAACATCCTGCAGAGGAAGGCTTGTATTTTAGACGTGAACTCGTGTGTCGGTTCTATCTTTTTGAGTACCTCTGGAAAGCTACACACAACACCCTAAAGCTGACCTGATGCTCCTTTAACAGGAAGAAGACCTCCACCTGGTGGAGCACCGTGGCAGGCTGTCTGTCGGTGGGGAGCCCCACGTTCTTCCGCTCAGGGGCCCAAGAGTTTGGAGAGCCCGGCTGGTGGAAGCTGGTACAGAACCGCCCTCCCACTCTCCGCCCCGATGGAGACAAGTCCTCTGTGAAGGCCAGAGGTTGGTAACTGTGTTTGGTGCTTCCCCTTACCAGGGTCCGGAATTCATGAAACCATCTTCAAAAATGATTCAGTTAAATAGAACAATTCATTAAAAAAAAGGATGAATTCATGTTGGATTAGCCTTGCAACCCAGATATATGGGCCTGGAGACCCATTTTATTTAGCAGCACCCTGTTCCTAGAACAGCAATCCTGGAAGTGGCGTTATACTAATTAAATAATGCAGCACTTGAATACAAAGGGTTTTGCTTTACAGTTACACTTGTTTTTATTTAGTTGCACAATTGTTACAATGTCACCTGTGTCTTTATGTTGCTGTGTCTCCCTGTCTCTCCATGTGTCTCTCCATGTCTCTCCATGTGTCTCTCCGTGTCTCCATGTGTCTGTGTGCTTGCTGTGCTCTGCAGCCTGTAAGCCGTCGGTGGAGCCCATCATCACGGTGGAGGGCCTCAGGAAGCGTGGTGTGAGGAACCCGGTAGAGAACGCCATGCAGCTGAAGGAGAAGCGCTGCCGCACCCAGGAGGCCAAGGACATCCGCAGGGCCCAGAAGGAGGCGGCGGGGGGCGGCTACACGGAGCGCAGCGCCTCCTCCACGCCCGTCAAGATGGGGGGGGGGCGAGGGGGTGGGCGCAGGCCCGACCAGGTGCTAGAGAAGGGCGAGGTCATCGACTTCTCCTCGCTCAGCTCCTCCGACCGCACGCCCCTCACCAGCCCCTCGCCCTCGCCCTCCCCGGACTTCTCCGCCCCTGGCACGCCGGCATCCCACTCTGCCACGCCCAGCCTGCTGTCAGAGGCTGACCTCATCCCGGACGTCATGCCGCCACAGGCGCTGTTTCATGGTGAGCCAGTCACACCGCAGTCTCATTATGGTGTAACAGGGGGAGTCGCGTTGCTCGTCAGAGTCCCTTCTTCCCCGATCTGCAGTTAGAACTCGAGTCCTCCACAACTCGACCGCCACCTTTACAAACACCGCTTTAACCCACGCCACCTAAAAGCTCGCTCTTCGATGGCGCTGGTGGGCGGTATTGATACTGAGGAGTGAGTTTAACCAGTTTAACTTGGTTACAGTGGCACTCCTATGAGAACAAAGAATCCAGAAAGAAGTGATGCTCAGTTCTTGTCAGTCAAGGGAAGTTCCAGAGACGTTATTCTGTAGTCCAATGGTTTCAGTGTCTGCAGGCATTAGATGACAACAAACATAAATTGAATATTTAATTAATTGAAAAGTAGGGACCTGGAGGGACAAATTCAATATGTGAGTTGGAACATTGCGTTATAATTCTTCATCAAGCCATTAATGTTCATTCTTTGTCCTCATGTGTCTTTATTTTTCATTATTCTTTATTGTAAATGCGCCCATACTTCAAATATAATCAGGCCTTATACATAGAGTATAAGGCAAGCCTACGGCTAGACATAATGAAAAACCTGTAAGTATTATGATACTTAATATCATAACGGATATTGCAATATAAACCTGGAGCAGGTACAACGATCTAATCTTTCTTTGTATAAAAACATAAGGTTACCTTGACCAGAAACACGATAATTAAATCAATCTCAGTCCCACAATTTTTATCCTACAAAGGACATTCTTGTTTATGTGCAACACTACCAAAAGCAGATACTACACAAGGATTGTATTTCTAAGAATCTTCATGTGATGTAAACAAGAGAACTGTTTTGGAAGCGTGTCAACCCCCTGTGTCTCTGGGCCACAGATGATGAGGAGCTGGACGGAGAGGGGGTCATTGACCCCGGCATGGAGTACCTCCCCCCTCCCAGCGCCGCCCTGGCGGTGCGCAAGAAGCTCCGCCCCTCCGCCGCTCACATCAAGCAAGAGGCGGAGAGTGAGGACGAGGAGATCCGCGGCGTCCGAGACGACATCGATGACGACTGCGAGCCCCCGGGCGGCCGGGACGACGGCAGAGGGCGGCCAGGAGGGGCCGGAGACAGGAGGAGGGGCCTGCAGGAGAAAGGGGAGGGGCCCTGTGCGGAGGCTAGCGCCGGCCCCCGCTACGTTCCCCTCAGCCTGTACGAGGAGCGGATCCTTCTGCGGCGCCTGGAGGCGTGTCCTCTGGCCCTCGCCGTCACCCCTCAGGCCAAGAGGCTCCACAGGAAGCTGCTGGTGCGCCAGGCCAAGCGCCAGAGAGGGCTCCCCCTGCTGGATGTGGACCAGGCGCTCAGCGCCACGCTCAGCCTGGTGGGGGGGCTGTACGGAGCCCAGGGGGGCGGACGACACTCTGCCTCTGGAGGGGGGAGGTTCCGGACAACCAGCCACGACCTCCGAGTCCTCGACCGCTTCCAGGTGCTGCTCTCTGCTGGAGGCCAGTTTGGATGGCATTTAGGATCAGTGAATGCATGACTTTACAAGCTTTTTATGAACAGCACATCGTTTTCGAAATATGTTAACTATGGATACTTTATCTTTAAATGTTTGATAAATTTCAAACATTTGCAATGGTCATAAAGAAAAAAAACATTTCTATATTTTGACCTGTGTGTTTGATCTCTTTAGACGACCATGTCCAGTAGGAGGGGCTATCACCTGCCCTCTGTGTCGTTCTGGCACAGGCTCATGGGGTCTGACGCTGGCGTGGACCAGGGCATTAAAAGCCCTTACACCTCCCGAATCCTCAAACCCTACATAAGGTACAATAATACTGTGCAGATAATACTGCCCAATGGAAAAGCAAGCAAAACTAAAAAGATGAGTCACATGAGTGATGGACGGACCGACAGATTTATTTTCAGTGTTACTTCTCAAGCTTACGTTCACAGACACATCTGTTCACTCTGTCATGAGTCATGGCTGCTAACCCACTTCAACATCATTATTCAACACACAAACACAGCTAGACCATAAGAACAAACTTGCTTGTGTTCTGCCTTCTCCAGGAGAGACTACGAGAACAAGCCCCTGAAGCTGCGGCTCCTGGCTGAGATCCGGGCCCACCCCCACAGGACGGAGCCTGGCTGGGCCCCGGAGCCCGAGGCCCCCATCGACTACTGCTACGTCCGGCCCAACCACATCCCCTCCGTCAACTCCATGTGCCACGACAGCTTCTGGCCAGGTAGAGCATCAGTAGAGCATCAGTAGAGCAGGCTGAGGTCCCGATACTAGCCACACCCTCACCGGTGTCACTCCTTCTGGGCCTGTGGACTCCTCTGATAGTCACACCTCAACTGGGATGGTTAAGTGACTCTTTTAACCACTTAAAGACAACAGTTTAGAACTTTGCTAAGGAGATGTGTGCCTCTTTCTAATGTATCACCACTACCATTGGGTTTGTATACCTCTAAGACAATACCACTTATGTTCTTTGACGCATGTCACCTCATCCACAGTTGAGCCAGTTTACGTTTTTGTGGCTAGGTATGACTGTTTTGTGACAAGGGTAAACACAACGGAAACAGGGTGTGGGCTCTATGAATGACTTCTATCCTCCTGTGGTTCTGTCAGGAGTGGATCTCTCCGAGTGTCTCCAGTACCCAGACTTCAGTGTGGTGGTGCTGTACAAGAAGGTGGTGATCGGTTTTGGCTTCATGGTGCCGGACGTGAAGTATAACGAGGCGTACATTTCCTTCCTGCTGGTGCACCCCGAGTGGAGGAGGGCTGGGATTGCCACCTTCATGATCTACCATCTCATCCAGGTTTGGAGCTCCACTCTCTATCAACAATACCGTTACACATACACACTGTATATCAATAAAATATCTTGTTGTGAACATGAATAAATAGAATATTTAACATTTTACAGTCTGTGGGAGGTATTTGATGATGTTTTTGGGGGGATATTGTGGGATTGAGATGTTGTTCTGTATCTTGTGTACTTGGTGTATGTTGTGCAGACCTGCATGGGAAAGGATGTCACGCTGCACGTGTCAGCCAGTAACCCGGCCATGCTGCTCTACCAGAAGTTTGGCTTCAAGACGGAGGAATACATCTTGGACTTCTATGACAAGTACTACCCGGTGGACAGTAAGGAGTGCCGCCACGCCTTCTTCCTGCGTTTACGTCGTTGACCCAGGAAACGAGAGGTCGCCAGCATCTGGGCGTGACTTGAAGGGATTCCGAGGTCTTTCACGGAAGAAGGCATAAGTAGTTGGGACGTTTAATACGAGAGCCAACTGATGTTCTCTTCAACCATATCAGTGTCCGGAATGTATGTTTGTATTTGGTTGTGTGTCTTCGTTGTATATTGTCATGGTAAAGTTGTTGCCATTGTTGTGTTCAGTGAAATACATGTATATTGGTCTGTTGTTTACACACATGTAAGCCCTCTGGCTCTAGGTTGCTAAACTAAGAATTAGATTTTGTATCTAAAGGACATGCTTTATTATGGTTTTGTAATACAACTCACACTTATGCACACTTCTACAGCTCACTTTTTGCATAAAGATGAAGTCACATTCACACCAACTCCTCTCATCGTCTCATCTTTGGCCCTCAGCTGAGAGTTCGGAAACAACTCTCCCTTGTAATTTATGAAATACCTTCATTCACATTGCTGAAAATACAAATTAACTAGAAAACAGTGATGTTGTCTAACAAAGTAAACTAGAGAGGGTACAATTTCTGGGGAAATTGTAGGGTGTGCTTGCTTGCGTCGGTTGCACAGGGGTCCGTTTTTGAATGACATTTTTACAACTGACATTTCTGTATATTTTATATAAAAATGCATACAATTATTTATAAAGATTACATAGATTTGAAAGCATTTTTTTTTTGCTGCTCATTTACAACTGAAAATACGAGTGAAGTGTAGAATGAAATAGATGTCTTCTCATTTCCCCTGCAAGAGGAAGCCTCATCGTTGAATCAAAACGAATAAATTTGGCAGACCGGTGTAAAAATTGACCTAATCTCTATGACTTAAACGTCCTTATAAGTTTTTCCCTTCTCGTGATATTTTAAGGAATTTAGCCTACTCATATTGCATTCATTCATGAATAAAGAACCCCCTTTGAAGATTATTCTACGACGTTACCCGGCAGTAGAAGATGGAATCGCGATTCAAACAGTACCAACGGAAATAAGCTTGACATTTATTTAGTGGAAAATCGCTTTCATAAAAAGCTCACTGGTAGCGATCATTGTCAGTAACAACGCCAAGTGCGATATAGCCCTGTGTGGAGAAGCTGCCCCGGTAAATTGTACTACTACGGTACAGTACTAGACTACTGCTGTGTTCGTCTTGGTAGCGATTGCGTTGGTTGAATTTGATTTAACGTTCCGTTGTACGGTTTAGGCTGAAATTAATTATTTTCATGAACAGATTGACAAAGTTTAGGCTGTGGCAATGAAGTTAAGGTTAGTAGTTAGATAGATTTTTGATTTAAGTAAGGGGAGTGCCAAACATGTTCTGTCGCCGTTTGACTTCCTACAGCTGTGTAGATGTTTTTGTAGTGTCTCGCGTAGGCTACAGCGTTTCAGTGAGCAACACTGGTTTGAAACCACAGGTAATGATAATTTCACCCACAAATTGTTTACTTGTAATGTAATGTCATAATAAATCCTACAACGAAAATGTATTTGTGAGGAATGTTTATTTTAACGATTGAAAACAGATGCATCATAGACCACTGTAGTATGTGTTGCCCGGGCAACAGAGGCTAATGTCATGAGGCTAATACTTCAGTGACATAGTAGACTACTGTTTCCGAAAGTAGATGTACTTCCTTCATAAAATCAGCTTATATTGTACATTACATGTCACAATTGTGTGTCATATCACAAAGTAAAATTAGTAAATAGTTATCACCCTGGCTTCTTTGCTTGTGGCGTTTCTGCAGCTGCCTTGCAGTAAAGCAGTTAGCTTAGCTATCTCCCAGAAGTTAACGAGCTGCTAAACTAATGTTCTGCTAGAGGTAGTCACGCGAGTTTTCGTGACGTTAGTGACGTAAGTAGCGTCATTGACTGTGGCTAGCAAGTTAGCCACCGTTAGCTTCACATTTCGCCACAAAAACTTAATTTCCACTTAAACCATGCAACGGAACGTAAATCCCAATAGAAGCAACTCAATCGCTACCAAGACGAAGCTTTTGACACCTAGGTTGTCTATGTAGGCCAAATATTGACTGAGTTTTAGGGGGGCAAAAAGAATAATAAAAACAATAATATATATGTGAGAGAACAAAGGTTGTGCCCTTGCCGAAGGCAAAGCACACCCAATAATTTCAAGAAAATTGCTGGAAAGATTTCTGGAAACTGGATTTAACAACAAGGTCACCAACAAATGCCCCTATTTGCATCATGGCACATGGGTCGGACTTTAACACAACATGACAACGACAAGCAACCATGAGCAGTGATCTCATCAGAACACGTCTAGTCCCGGGTTACTTCTAGGTCTGACCATCCTGTCCAGCATCCCCTGGCCCATCCTAGCGGCTAGGAGAGACACTAACGGGCTGCACTTGGTGATGACGGCCAGGTCGTATGCAGTCAGACCTCTGTCGTTCTTCCTCCTGATGCTGGCGTTGCACCTAAACCCCAGATGAAGAGACGGCTGTTCTCAGTGTACATGTAGACATTAGAGCAATAATACGATAGAGACATAGGAGGAAGTGATGGATGACTCCTTCATGATAGTCAAGTTGTTACCGTTTATGCAAAAGTCTAAAAACACCATGGCCTGTCTTTATCTGAGGTAGAAACAGCATAAAATGACCTATTCCAGCCTTTGTCTTTTAGAAGGAATACATGTTACAATAGGCACACATGGTTTCACTATACATTTCTCAAAATAAATTTACTTCAATTGAAGGGTGCCAATAATTCTGTAGTTGACTGTATGGTCACGTATCTCTTACCCCAGTAGTGTCTCAGCACACAGCAACCCTTTGATCCCCATGGAAGCCGCTTCATGGAGGGCTGTGTTGTTCGACCTATGAGAGAGAAGGAGATTTTTCTTTATCCTGGTTGTTTTTTGTAGAGCCCTCTCGTTTGAGCTGAAAGCACTCTAGAACGACGGTAAGAAGGAAGGTCTCCGGACCGAAGCCCTTACGGTCCAGACTGCTGGTTGATGTCAGCACCCCTTTGCACCAGGACTGGGATGACGTCTGCGTGCCCGTTGACCACGGCAACAACCAGGGCAGGATGCCCATCGGCCCCCTGGCACACTGGATCCGCCCCCTGGCATGACATTACCGTGTTAACAAGGCACCTGGCCACTTCCAAATTTAGCAAATGTGATGTTGAGGAAATGGTTTGTTTGCGGAATAAAAATGGCATCTTGAAAAGGTATCAAGATGGATGTTGAATCAGTGATACTGTACCTCGTCAAGCAGTTGTTGGACTACAGAGATCTGCCCTTTCCCTTCATGGCCCACTTCCTTTAGAAGCTGGCTGTCTTTGGTTTGCTGAGAAAAATAAATATCAATCATTTGCACAGGAATCACCAGAATTGGTAATGGAACCCCAGTTAGGGACATGACATAAGAATTTGCAAGCCACCAAATATAACCATACTGCGTTTGTACACAAATCCAGTAGAAATAAGGAATTATGACTATATTTGTCTGTAATTTATTAGTTTCAATTATTAAACATGGTTAATGACTGGTGGACTAGCTCCAAGAGAGAAACACTTGAATACGCATTCACTCAGAAACAAGTCAGACGTTTGTTTTGGAAGAGCCCTTGACAGACAGGGTCACATACCGGTGCCTGCTTTATGACATCTGAGGACAAGCTTTTATTTGTTTTTTTTGATGTCCTTCCATTGGCTCCAGACCTCTCATTACCTACCATAAAGATAACAATAAACACATGCATTTGGTTAAAAATGTAAATACCACGGTTGAGAAATGTATTGTCAAATGTGTGCCAAAATCAATTTGATTGTGTGTAAGATCACAGAGTGGCGTGTGAGAGAGTCACTGTGCTTACCCAGGCTGGTCTGGCTGAACAACACACTCCTGCCCTCTGTCACACTGCTGAGGTTCTGGCTTTCTGATAGGGCGATGCTCCTCTCAGGCCCGCCCCCCTGGCATAACTGACCACATGCATTGTGAGAAGAGGATGGAAAGTGTGGACTCAAATGTGTGACAAGAACACAATTACATGTTCCATTCTAATCCTATCCCTACATTAGCTGTTAAATAATATATTTTGAATTTACCTTATTATTGCACTGTAGTATTTTCTTTCATTCACCATACATTCATTAGCTAGCTGCTGTAATTGAGATGTTATTGTTGCACTGTACAGCCATTGCCAAAGTATTGGCAGTGACCAATTTAGTCTTTTGCAAAGTTTGCTGGTTCAGTATTTGTAGATTATTTTTGTAAATTGCCATGTTACACTGGAGAAAAATCTAACACATTTCATGTTTTAATAGGCTGTTTATAGCAATCAATCTGCTCTTATAATCCAGTTATAATGATAGAGTGATTTTACCTGACTCTTCGTATGTGCTGATCATGTGATTTAGTGAAATTATGTTAGCTGGTCATTTTATGCAAGGGCCCAAAAACTGTGAAATTAGTTTTTAGTCCGATGTAGCTTTATTTAAAATGCATGTGATCACTCTGCACAATAATTGAGTAACAAAGAGAATCAACGCCACAACAACTGAAGCAGAACATTTTGCAAACACAAAATGTATGTCACCTGCCAATACTTTTGGCCATGACTGTAATCAAGTCATTGAGATGTTATTGATGAATTGTAATATTTTTGGTTGAACCGTGCCTGATGGCCGAGATGTGGTTACTTTACTATGCGGCCAGTAACTTGACTCTGATCACTGTAGAATGATGCACTTCTGATCCTTGATCTTCTACTGTACTTATCTTATCTGACTTATCTATATGCACAATTTGTACTATACTTTGGATAAAATCGTATGCTAAACGAATGAAATATAAAATGTAAGGATATCTAGTGTAAAAGAGTGGAGAAACATAACAACCAACCTTGTTTTGTTCATGTTCAGCTGAGACAAAGTTTATTCTCAGACTGACTTCATAATTGTCTTCCTCAATCACAGCTGAAACCATCTATAGGAAAGTAAACAAACTATTCAATTTCTTATACTGACAGTTCCTTCCCAAATGTTCTTTGTTCTACAACCAGGTGAGGTAATAATATTATCGCTTTACAACCTACTTTGGTAAGCTGACTGCAGACAAGAATTCAGTTTAACAAGACTGTGGTTATACACTAGTGTAATAGGTCAACATTTCCATCTGTATAATCAGTATACATAGTCTATACATAACCCTGCAGTCCCATTATTTGAGTATATACACTGACATCTGAAGATGACTCATTCAGTAGTGGAGGCCTCATGGTGCCCTGATCTTACCCGGCCCATTCGAGGTTCCCCAACTATAGCTCTGAACTCTGTGTTGTTCTGGGTGTAGCTTCGTAGGTGTGCACACACATGGTCCAACTGTTTCCTCCAGTAGCCTGCGACCGAGAGAGACCAAGAGAGAAAGGGAAAAAGAGGTTCAGAGATTAGACTGGTAATCCTCAGACACAGCGAAGCACATCTACTCAGATTCATCCAAATCCCACTGAACCCATGATGGGACTCTATCCCAAATAAAAAAATGTAACTCAAATTTATGATACCAATATTTAAAAAGCTTATCACATCTGCCACTCATTGACTTCACATACAAGTAAAGACCAGAAGAGGCGTTAAGTTTTCTCTCTTCATCTCACTCATTGTTCTCCTCTGATACTGCGAGAAGAGTAGAGAGCAGAGGAACCAGGGAACTCGTTTGTGCCCACGGCTCTGTACCTCTCCCTGGACTTATAGCAGTGAGCAGCGGCCTTCGGTCCCTCATCTGATCCTGTCTGCTGAACTCTAGCGCCGCCTGCTGGCCCTTCCTGTGGAGCTCCGTGCTGGACGGGTAGAAGAGGCCTGTCGTCTGGGTGTGCTGCTCCACGTGGCCTGGTGCCGGGGCCATGACGGGAGATCCAGAGGGAGGCACGGGCTGCCATGTGGTAGCGTCTGAGCGCTGGGTGGACGGCTGTAGATGTTGCATGACAGTGATGGAGAAGAGGGAGTCGGAAGAGGGAGCGGAAGAGACCGTCCTTACAGTTGGAGACAAACACGTTCAGCATGGATTTCCTCCGGCTCTACAGCCTCATACCTGTTCCTGCTCGACAGCGGCCCCGGTGGAACAGGCCATGCTGGCGCGGGATTCACCCCTGGAAGGTCCCTCCATAAACACCCCGCAAGAGCCACAGAAGCTGGCATAGGGGTGGCTGCTGGCCCCGCATCGGGAGCAAATCAGACAGCTGGCTGCATGGCCGGGCTGGGAAGAGATGGGTTCGAACAAAGAGTAGATATGGATGAAACGTAAGGAGCGACGGAAACAAGTTACAGTATAGATAGTAATTGCCAGAGATGGATGTAGGTAGGTTGCGTTGTCTGATGGGGTGATGGATGGATAAAAAGGTTGGTGGGTTTGGAATTATGATAGATTTCAATAGATTTCAAATGATTTTTGACTGAGCATGCTTTGGGAATTATTTGAGTGTACGTAAGGTATGTCAAAAATAGAAGGAATGTTAGTGTGTGAGGTTATCTGTTTATTTTTGTAGCCACTAAATAAACTTTCGTTGCAATTCCATCTTTTTAAAACTCCAGATTGCTATTCATCAGTGGTGCAGTGTACATGATCGAAGCAAGGCCTCTCTTACCTTGGCGCCGCACCAATCGCAGAAACGTGCGTCAGAGTGGTTGACCCGACTGCACTTAGAACAAGACACCATCTTGTTTTCTCCTGAAGGAAGAGGTGGAGCACTCTGACCACTCAGAACAGCCTAGTAAGGAAATACAAAGCTTTCAAGCTAATTGTGATATACGTTCTTGTGTGTTTATTGGCTAAATGTATAAGAAACAAATACTGTAAGTGTACTGAAAGTTTTACATAAAAGTAGTCAAATGAAAAAACTAAAACTACATTTTCAGCATACAGAATGAGGCCAACAGAGATGGAGTCTCTCTCCATCTTCTATAATCTTACAGTAGCGGGCTGTGGTAGCCTGGTCTCACAGGTGACACAGAAGGAGATATGTGCTGGGTTTCCAGTTCCACAAGACTGACAAATCAGCTTGTCCTTAACCAAACAACAGGACATTATCATGTGCATTATCACATATTGTAAAACTCATATATCAATCTAGATAAGTGTGTTGTGAAATGTGCTCAAGTGGCTGTTGTTCACTTTTTATACAGTTCTACACCTAAATTTAACATGGATAGAATAAAATGTGTAACTTTTTCAATAATATAGGACAAATGGTCCTATGCCTATTTATATACTCCACAAGACAATCCACACCATAATATTACAGTGATGGACAGATTCATTTAGTTCAATATTGAAAAAGGAAAAAACCCTGATGGCTCTCTCACATGTAAAAAGGCGCTGAAGTCAAGTGTGAACACGGCCTAACGGTGCAACATTTGTTTAGGGTTAGGGTTAAGTCGCTCTGGATAAGAGCGTCTGCTAAAATGATTAAATGTTTACATCGTGAGTCAAAAACGTTTTCAGAAAGGTTCACAAAATTCTGAGTATGTTGTGTGGCATGTTGCTGTGTATGTGTGGCATTTTGCTGTGTATGTGTGGTAGGTTGTGGCAGTGGGGGTCAGATGGCTGAGCGGTTAGGGAATTGGGCTATTAATCAGAAGGTTGCCGGTTCGATTCCTGGCTGTGAAAAATGACGTTGTGTCCTTGGGAAAGGCACTTCACCCTACTTACCTCAGGGGGAATGTCCCTGTACTTACTGTAAGTCGCTCTGGATAAGAGCGTCTGCTAAATGTAAATGTAATGTTGCTGTGTGTGTGTGTAAGAGTGTGTTTTCGCCAGCTTCCTTTGTGCTTACCTGCAGTCGTAGGCTGGCTTGAGGCTGCAGCTGTGGGCCAATAGGGGCTTCACATACCACACATGCCACAGTGTTCATGGGCACTATGGTTTTACAGTGAATGCACAAACCCAACTAAAAAAAAATATGAATCAGAATCAGCTTTATTTGCCAAATAAGTTTGCACAAACAAGGAATTTACTAAGGCAGGAAGGTGCATACGGTAAACATATAAGAATTGTAAATATAAAATGTAGAAAATGTACAACAGTATCTAAATAATTCTAACCAATACTATATAATGTATTTTTTTTAATATAAAATAAGATATAAAGAAGAAGAGTGCAATGTGATTGGTGCATTGTGCAATAAAGTGACAGATGGACTTTATGACAGTGTTAGTGACAGTTGGGAGTTCTGGACCTTGTTGATTAGGCCAGCTGCAGATGGAAAGAAACTGTTCTTGTGGCGTGAGGTTTTGGAACAGTGTGTGTCCAGGGTGAACAAAACATTAGTAGTTCAGTCAAGACACTAGTATAGAGCATGGAAATAGGTTTGACTTTGGCGGAGTGGATGTATGTAGGGAAAGCACTCCCTGCCTCTAAGCATTAGCGAGCAACATACATGGAATATGACTCAGGGAGCAAATAGAGGAATAATCCCCCCTGATGACAGTACATACAGACAACACAGGGAGATGTAGAGGGTTCTACTACCGCCTTATCGACATGGACCTATGGGCTTGAAGTAACACAGGTGTAGTTGATAACATGACGTGATTTGACCATTTGACAATGACCAGCCTGGGCTCCTTAGCTGCAGTAAGGTAACCCATTCGAACTAAACTAATAGTTTGGAGCCAAACTATGGAAATTGATCAAATGTGTGGAAACGTGTATTCATACAGTGTAAATGATAATAGTACATGAGGTGAGCAGCGTACCTGTCCCCCCTCTGTGGGCGGCAGCCTCTGCCCCGGCACCAGTGGTACAGCAGTACCACACTGCAAACAGAAGCGGGCAAACGGGTCTGACGGACGAAGGCTCAAGCACTTGGTGCACCTGCACAGACAGGAGACCGGAGAGACCAATGATGGTCCGTCTTCAAGACATTTCACTCCTCTCTCCAAAATTATCTCTATATTTCAAGTCCTAACTAAAGAAATTGACCATATGACACAGGTTAACCTGACCATGATTCAAATCAATCTCTTTTTTAGAATGCGTACCTCAAGAAATCTGTCTCTCTTTGAATCCTGGATATTTGCGTGTTGGTCAGGTTATTGAAGGTGCTTTCTTCCAGGCTTGCATTCTATAAAGAATGATCAATGATTATTCTAAATAAACTGGCCATCCATTTAAAATTACATAAATAGTGGGATTGTTTTTAAAATCATTCTGGTCTCTACAAAAACTGGATATTTTGTGGTTCCCAAAATCAAGAAGATAACGGCAGGGGCAAGGCTATCTCATGTAGACCTCCTCTCCTCTGGATCTATCAGGGTGGGGTCTCGGTGTTCAAAGACAGTGAAAAACGTTAACTGTTTGTCAGTCTTATTGCTGAATCACTGCACTAGCTCTCATTTAACCAGTGAGGACTTCTACTAACGCTGGCACCAGCACCGCTGTTTGCTCCTCTGCTGTCGCTAACCTCATTTTCCTCTCCAATCTTTACCTCTATTACCCTTTGATCTAACAGTTGCCAGACTGGCGGATAACAGGGTAAAATAAGGCCTACCAATGTGTGAGGTGACGTAGGCTCAGGCACAGATGTGAGGCCCAGATGATTGCTGAGGAAGCGAGGAGCTTTAGGGGCTCTTTTACCGTTACCTTCCTTCATCTTCGGTCCTAAAAACAAAATACAAAAACACTGTTAATATAGATTTAGACAGTAACAGTCAAAGGACATTTCGAAAATGTCTAGAGGACATTTCGGGTTTTGTGACTTTTGTGGTTTAAGTGGCCAATTTGTCCAAATACAAATTCAAAGTCCAATTTGTAGTCTGAGTTACTTCATACAGTGCTTTTTTTGTACATCCTGTATGGCTCTTCATTTATTTAGGTCCTATTGTACACACTTTATAGTAACATAGTACTTTTATATTTTCAGTGCATCAGATTCTGTTTCTGAGTTAGTTGTATTACAGTTATGATATGAAGCAATAATGTTATCCACACACCCTGTGGCCTCAGTGAAGACTCTCCTGAAGCATGTTCCGCCCTCGTAGTACAAGCGATGCTGCCATTAGTTTCCTTAGAGAACTAGTAACAAAAGCATAGACTCCACTTTCTTGGTTTGAATGTTTCATCTCAAACGATATCTACAAGAGGTATAATTATGATTATGATAGATTAAAAGGAGAACTTTCAACAGAAGTGTTAGGCAAAAATACCTGTTTGATCCCTAGTTCATGGTCCTTCAAGACATTTTCCTCTTTGTCGTCTGTGGATAATGCCTCGCTTGGAGGCACATATTCCACCAGGAAGAGCTTGGTAACAACAGCGCTCTCCCTGCCATCTCTAGAGACAATTGACCATCAGATAATTTCAGTTCTGAAAATTGTCCCTTGTGTACAGTATGCTTCGGACTGAGAGTCAAACCCATTTACAGAAACTGGGGTTACTGGTTAGCTGGTGGGGAAGTGAGTGAGTGAATGAAGACAGGGGTGGAGAGAGAGAAACAGCCCAAGAAAGACAGACACCGATAGAAAGACGGATAGGAAAATAGAAAAAGAGCAGGGGACACTAAGTAGGCTTACATAATCTGCCATGTTTTGTTATTAATTTTAGACAACTTTTAGACAACTTCAGTTATTACTTATACATTATGGAATATTTGCAATAATCATTCTGAAGCATTCCCACCTGGTGACAGCCACTGCTTTGACAGACACTTTGCCGTCAGGTAAGCATATTGGTTTACTGTACTTTAGAGTGCTGCTCTCCCCAAATCCAGGTCTCTTGACAACCTCAGGTTTACTTCCATCCAGAGTGTAGTAGATGGTGACATCCAGTGTGTCTGGACCAAAATGAATGTCTTTTTTATTTTAAAGGACACACTGATGGGGCACCTGATCAACATTGCTGTTAATGTAGCTTACTTTAATTATACATGGCAAGTTAACCCTATACAAAATATTTAACGCTATAGACAATATGGCTTGTTTCAATACTTGAGATTCTATAACTCGGTTAAACATACACTTAAAAACTACAAGTGTGTTTTATTTATATATTTTTAAGAAGAAGAAAAAGAAAAAAAGCATGAGCAATTTCAAACCTGATTTGATCTCAACAACAGTTGTGGTATCGATCTCGTGCTTCCCTTTCCCAGGTTGAGGAATGCGAATGGGTATGATGTGAGGCACCACGATAGAACCAGCAGTCATGTTTCTGGATGCTGGACAAGAAATATAAACGTCTAAAATTATGACATTTAAGTGATTGGTTTAGTAACCTATGCCCAGAATAGGCCTACACAATGCTCACCTGGACAATCTTTATGGTTTGTTTGATATCTGCAATGTTTTTCTGTTTAAAAAAAAACGGTACCAATTTGAACTGTTAGCTAATTCATTAGATTACGGATTACTTTTCCCCTATTAACATTTATAAAAAGAAAACTTTCAAGCAGTAACATAAAAAAACAATTAGACCCAGGTTAATGTTGTCTATACATCTGGTAAGCATTTGGAGAGGGCAAGTCTTTAATTGAACAATTCGAATTCGTAGGAATACATTCAGCATAATTTAGGTACTAAACATTATTATTATGAAATAGTTTCGATGTAAGCTCTCACCTTGTTGCCACGTCTATGAAAAGAGAATGTTTAGGGTCATTATGTTTTATGTAGCCTACTGATGTTGGCAATGTATCTAGCGACGCTGCACTGTGCATTCACCAACACCATTGGTCTACATCATACGCCTTAGCAACGCTAACAACCAATAGCAATATTCTCAACAAAATAAAATAATTGTCTCGTTTCAAATGCCTATTTCTTGTTTATTTATTATTATTTTAATTAAACTTAAATAATTGAGTGAATATCTAGTTGTATTTTACTCACTGGAATGGATTAATCAGAGACATAGGCTACATGTATATTTTTCTAATTTGCCTCGACTATCAACTTTACATCCGTGAATGACTATTCTATATGTATTTAGTTTAATAAAAGACTAGGGAGATATTCCAGTTTTAAATAATTATAAAGCGTACATTTGTCAAGAATTCTATAGTATTTTTTTATCAGGCAATGTCGGGACTGCCAAACACTCAAATGAGACCACGCTACGAGACAAAGGACCTAGTATTGCACATTCGAATGTTGACGGTTATACATGTATAGCTCAACTTGAGCATGCTAACGACTTTTGTGTATACATGATATTTGAGGGTTGTAGAAGGTGGATTTAAATGTACTCAACAATGACGGATGTCAAAGTAAAACAAGAATCTACAGATGTTGCGGACATCGAAAACAGGTTGGCTTGGCGTTTCATCACCCTGCTATGGCTTGGTTGGTTAATTAGCCAGTTAGCTAAAATCGACTCCTACAGACCGATTATTGTAGCTGTGTAACGTTAGATATGTAGAATACGCTTTGTACTGATTGATTGTCGTCTTCATACATGCTTCTTGTTACACAGGATAAAAGAACTCTGCCAACAGTTCCCTCACGGGATAACTGACCAGGTCATCCAGAATGACATGCCGAACTTGGAAGCACAGCTCAGGGCCATGGCAATCAACAGACTTTTGTCACTGGTACGTAACAGTTGCAGTAGTCATCAATCCGGTTAACTGATTCACTGACACGAGGTTAAATTAAAGTGTATATTTGACGACGAGTTGGTAAGAGTTGCAATTAAGGCATTTGGACACAAAAAAACGTGCCATATAGATTTAATGATACCTGACCAGTTCAACAGGACAAAATCTCAGTGTCCAACATGGAACGAAAGACAAGCATTCTGTCGGTCAGGTTATTTGAGGGGCTGGAATTGAGGACACCAGCAGGGTTAGATTCATGTTTTGGTCGGATACTTATTCATTGAACCATGAGGCTGAATGAACCAAATATGAATCTATTCAGGGTCAGCTGGACTTACTACGAAACAGCTCTGGACTTCTGTACCGGATGAAGAATACCCAAACAGCCAGGTGTGTCTGCTTTGTCATTATGCTTTCATTACACATGTTATGATAACTGACAGGCTTGATACTCACTTCCTATTTACCATTCAAGCAAAATGAAAGGCTCTGACAATCAAGAGAAGCTGGTGTATCAGGTCATAGAGGATGCGGGGAACAAAGGTATTCTTACTATTTCCAACAAAATCAATGTGATTTTGAAATGTCTGCCCCCCCTCCACACACACACACACACACACAACCACACACACTAATAATGATGCCATTCATTGGTTTTAATTGTCGTCTATTTAATGAGTGGCCCTTTTCTTCATTGTCATTCATGCATTGTCTTCACACAGGGATATGGAGCAGAGATATTAGATACAAAAGCAACCTTCCTCTAACAGAGATAAACAAAATCCTCAAGAATCTAGAGAGCAAGAAGCTCATCAAGGCTGTCAAGTCTGTGGCTGTGAGTGAGAACTCCTAATGTCTTTGCAATTTTCTTGGAATTTCCTTTGGGATCAATAAAGGGATTTTAAAAAATGTTGTATTAGTACTTAGGGAGTCAGGTGGCTGAGCGGTGAGGGAATCGGGCTAGTAATCCGAAGGTTGCCAGTTCAATTCCCGGTCATGCCAACTGATGTTGTGTCTTTGGGCAAGGCACTTCACCCTACTTGCCTCGGGGGGAATGTCCCTGTACTTACTGTAAGTCGCTCTGGATAAGAGCGTCTGCTAAATGACTAAGTGTAAATGTAAATGTACTTCAAAGTATTTGAAGTTGATGTAAGTTGTGTCAAAACCATTCATGCCAAACATCTGACATGGGTCAATACTTTGCTCTCGCCTAACAGTAAAGTCATCCACTCGTGATAGTAAACACTGTTACTCAGTCAAACCAGCCTCCAAAATACAAAGTAATTTTTCAAAGTACTTTTTATGTTCATGATGTAAGGTTAATAAAGGAGAAGATGTATCAGCTAAATAAACAGCATATTATATAGGGTAATGGGTAACAATCTCAGCTCAAGTTTTTTTGGCACAACAGACCTGTTACTAAATCTAAATCTCTCACCTAAATGTTGATTTCATTGATCAGATCCCAGTGTGCACTTTTTCACTGTCCAAATTGTTTTTGTCATTCAGGCCTCAAAGAAGAAGGTTTACATGCTGTACAACCTGCAGCCTGACCGCTCCGTGACTGGGGGAGCCTGGTACAGTGACCAAGACTTTGAGTCTGAATTTGTTGAGGTTCTCAATCAGCAGTGTTTCAAGTTCCTCCAGAGCAAGGTATGCTGACTGGAACACAGCTCTGGAATGGCTAACACTTGGAATTGTAATGATTATAATAAGCATACAAGTATTCTGTATGAAAACATTACAGGTACAACATGTGCAAGGATACCATTTACTAATGCACCTGTGATTACAACTGGATAGTTGAATTGGATTTTAGCCACTCTTGTTTTGTATACTCTGTACTCCAGTCATGTTGGCCTTTCTTACCTAGGCTGACGCAGCAAGGGATAGCAAACAGAGCCCCATGGTGCAAAGGAACAGCTCTTTTGCTACCTCTCATGAAGTTTGGAAGTATATTTGTGAACTGGGAATTAGCAAGGTGAGACCACAAGCTTCCAGTTCCAACGTACATGAAGACCTGCTACCACATGAAATGCTTGAAATGAACAGAGTTCTATACTCGTGCGTCAACAATGTACTGCTCACCACAGGTTGACCTGTCGATGGAAGACATCGAAACCATCTTGAACACGCTGATCTACGACGGGAAGGTTGAGATGACCATCATAGCGGCCAAGGAGGGCACGGTGGGCAGCGTAGACGGCCAGGTGAAGCTGTACCGAGGAGTCAACCCCATCATCCAGCCCACGGGCCTGGTCAAGGCTCCCTGTGGCCTCTGTCCGGTGAGCCCACTCCCCTTCCTGCCTCTGGACTTCACCAGACAGCTGGCTCATTTGAATAGTACAGTCTAGGGGTGGGCGATATGGCCAAAATCTTCTATCACCGTATGAGTAATTTTATATCCCGGTTACGGTATACAGTTAGGTCCATAAATATTTGGACATTGACACAATTTTCATCATTTTGGCACTGTATACCACCACAATGGATTTGAAATGAAACAATCAAGATGTGCTTTAAGTGCAGACTTTCAGCCTTAATTTCAGGGTATTTACATCCAAATCAGGTGAACGGTGTAGGAATTACAATACATTTTATATGTGCCCCCCCCCCCCCCCCCTTTTTAAGGGACCAAAAGTAATTGGACAATTGGCTGCTCAGCTGTTCCATGGCCAGGTGTATGTTATTCCCTCATGGGAGTTCGTTATTTCATTGACAAGGAGCAGAAAAACCCCTTCACAACAGTTGGCCAGATCAAGAACACTCCAGGAGGTAGGCGTATCTGTGTCAAAGTCAAAAATTAAGAGAAGACTTCACCAGAGTAAATACAGAGGGTTCACCACAAGATGTAAACCATTGGTGAGTCTCAAAAACAGAAAGACCAGATTAGAGTTTGCCAAAAAACATCTAAAAGACCCTGTACAGTTCTGGAACAACATCCTATGGACAGATGAGACCAAGATCAACTTGTACCAGAATGATGGGAAGAGAAGAGTATGGAGAAGGGAAGGAACTGCTCATGATCCAAAGCATACCACCTCATCAGTGAAGCATGGTGGAGGTAGTGTTATGGCGTGGGCATGTATGGCTGCCAATGGAACTGGTTCCTTTGTATTTATCGATGATGTGACTGCTGACAAAAGCAGTAGGATGAATTCTGAAGTGTTTCTGGCAATATTATCTGCTCAGATTCAGCCAAATGCTTCAGAACTCATAGGACGGCGCTTCACAATGCAGATGGACAATGACCCGAAGCATACTGCGAAAGCAACCAAAGAGTTTTTTAAGGCAAAGAAGTGGAATGTTCTGCAATGGCCAAGTCAATCACCTGACCTAAATCCAATTGAGCATGCATTTCACTTGCTAAAGACAAAACTGAAGGGAAAATGCCCCAAGAACAAGCAGGAACTGAAGACAGTTGCAGTAGAGGCCTGGCAGAGCATCACCAGGGACGAAACCCAGCGTCTGGTGATGTCTATGGGTTCCAGACTTCAGGCTGTCATTGACTGCAAAGGATTTGCAACCAAGTATTAAAAGTAACAATTAGATTTATGATTATGTTAGTTTGTCCAATTATTTTTTTGTCCCTTAAAAAGGGGGGGGCCACATATAAAATGTGTTGTAATTCCTACACCGTTCACCTGATTTGGATGTAAATAAAGCTGAAAGTCTGCACTTAAAGCACATCTTGATTGTTTCATTTCAAATCCATTGTGGTGGTATACAGAGCCAAAATGATGAAAATTGTGTCAATGTCCAAATATTTATGGACCTAACTGTATATCACGGTATGTAGTACGAGCGTTCCGATTGGCTGATGCGCAGTCATGCCATCCGCCAACCTACTCACAGCTCAATACGGATCCGTAATGCCCTCCGACGAAAATTTCAAAATGAGCGAAAGCGATCAGTCTTGAGTTTTACTATCCATATCTAACTTCGGTTTCGGCGTATCAACCTCGTTAAAGCTCGGTCGATACGTTAAAGCTTCTGTTTGATATTTCCCGGCATGACCTCACTCTCAGTTAGTAAGTAGTTAGCCTTCACTAGTCATCCTAGATCAAGAATGCTAGCAATTTAGCAGTGTAATTTTACAACAATAATTTTACAGCACGACATAAAACTTGAACAACAAATCAAATTGGTTACCTGCAGAATGGGTCATCAAATTTATAATTAATTAGCATGGGCATGAATGTGGTCCGCTTAGACAAAATACATTCCACATCGAAAATTCCGTCAGACCAGGGCAAATGTACTTCAAGGTCAAACGAAAATAGCGAATCAAATAAAAGTTAAACTACAATTCTAAATATCGCAAGAATGCGATTTATATGATGGATTATATACAACACAACAACCAGACATTTAATTGACACGTGTAATACAAAAATATCACAAATTTGTAAAGACTTTGGATGCGAGCCCTTTTTGCCCAACCTACCTGCTGCAGTTATCGTCTTCTCTGCTGCAGGGCAACAACAACATGCAACTACTGTGTGAATTTGTTTTCAAAATAAGACTATACATCTACGATAAGCTAAAATATAATAAACCTCCTAAATATATAAAATAGTATACAATATAATACATTACATTTACATTTAGTCATTTAGCAGACGCTCTTATCCAGAGCGACTTACAGTAAGTACAGGGACATTCCCCTGAAGCAAGTAGGGCCTTGTGCCTTGCCCAGGGACACAACATCATTTTTCACTGCCGGGAATCGAACTGGCAACCTTCAGATTACTAGCCCGATTCCCTAACCGCTCAGCCACCTGACTCCCTATAGCCTAATATAGATTAGACTGTGATTAACCTGTTTTCCTGTTTAAGACAATGTTTCCCAACCGGGGTGCCGTCTGATGAGAGCAGGGGTGCCGTGTAAAAGTCCATCAACCAGTAGCGGACTGGCCATCGGGAGCACCGGGAGAATTCCCGGTAGGCCGAGACACGTCTGGGCCGGAGGGCCTCTTGCCTTATAATTTTTTTAACTACTAATAAAATGTCGGCAGGAGATTGAGCGAAACGGTTGGCCTTTCCCCAAGGCCGGTTGGTCTATTCCAAATGAATGTCTGGGCAGCCATTACCCCGCCCCCTTTGTCTTGCTTACTCTCGACAGTGACACTGAGATCAAAAACTAGCTAGTAGAGACTATATAACGATCGAAAACCAGGCTAAGAAACGTAAGGGGAAAAATAAGAGACAAAAATACAATCTTCACTAGACAACGTTTTACCAATTGAAAAATTGCTATGTTTATTTTACCTAAAGCTCAAAACTATTTTGCGCTCAAATAAAGGCCAAATTCTTAGCTCCCCATTAACTGTGAAACTCCCTAACTTACATTTACATTTATTCATTTAGCAGACGCTTTTATCCAAAGCGACTTCCAAGAGAGAGCTTTACGAAGTGCATAGGTCACTGATAACGACAAGATAGCCCCAAAAAACATTGCGGGTAGCCAAAACATGAAGCACATTTTGTGAACAACCAAAATAAGTGCCAAAGGGAAGAACCACAAGAGCATGTAGTTAAACAAGTTACAATTAAACAACATGAATCGCTATAAGTGCAAGTGTACCTGTAGAAAAGCAAGCAACAGTAAAAAATATTTCAACAATTTAAATCAGTTACCACTAACCAACAAGAGCAGCAAGGCTCTAAGCAAGAGTCATTGTGATCCTTTAAGAAACTAACATGGGGTCCAACTTGCATTACATCAAACAAGCATTGGCAGGGCAGCTGTGGTGGCGTATACGGGGGTCGGTTCTGGTGGCCCAGTCTGGATAAAAGTCCAGGGACTTTTAACCCTTTACTCCCAGTCCGTCCCTGCCTTCAACGAATTTTCCTTGTAGCTGGATGAGTCGACTGACATTAGTGGGCACGCACGCTCAGCTCCTGGCAAATGTTCGATTCGTAGATGGCGACAGCAGTAGAGAAACTTTTTTATTTTGTAAATCAATGCCTGACAAAACAACGGGAGAAGAAATATATTGTGTGACAGCAGAGTATCTTGAACAGGGTGGGTTGAATTGGAAGGACTGTCACAGTTTTATGTACTGATGGGGCCACTGCCATGACTGGGAGTATGAAGGGCTTCATTAGCAGAGTCAGAGCGCAAAACCCACATGTGAAAGCGACTGACTGCTTTTAACATAGGGAGGCACTGGTGGCAAAGATGCTCCCGAAGGAACTCTACTGGACAGAGTTGTAGATATAGGCCTAGTTAATTTCATCAAGGCACGCCCACTGAAGAGCCGTCTATTTTCGATTTTATGCGAGGAAATGGGAGCGCAACATCAGAGCTTGTTATACGGCCGTTTGATGTCACGCGGCAAGGTTTTGGCATGACTCTACGAACTGAGGGAAGAGTTAAAAACGTTCCTCAATCAGGAGAATTCGGGATATGTAGAGTGAAGTCCTTTTCATTTTTTTTTACTGTTTTAAGGGTGCCATGACTGAAAAAAGGTTGGGAAACACTGTGTTAAGATATGGTATATCTAAATAATTACGGGGTCCTTGCTTCGGAAATGCACACAAGCATAATCCCTGAGAATACCAAAGTACATGTTTAATCCCCTGTAGCCCTTAACTAAGGCAGTAGTTCTCAAACTAGTTATGTCTGGGCAGAAAAAAAAGAATTAAGAAAAATGTAAGTCCAAGACCGTCTGCTTGGTTTTGGTAAAAGTATACATTTTCAATGGAAACATTGATGAAAAGGTATTATTTTATGATATTATTATTAATATTTCATGTTTGTTCAAAGTCAATTCTCATTGTAATGTCTTTCTCAATCTTCCACAGGTGTTTGATGACTGTCACGAAGGAGGAGAGATCTCACCCTCCAATTGTATCTACATGACAGAATGGCTCAACTTTTGAGAAGCGACGTGTCATTTCTTTTGTATTGTTTTTCTCTGTGGAGAAAGTAAATCTGCATATTGTTTCAGCTACGAACATTATTAAATGTTTAAAGGATGCTTGGTTACACATCCAAAAAACAGATGATTGCAGCAGTATTTCCACTTATCTTCCTGTAAAAATCCCTCAAAGTCCAAATATATCCTTATTTATCTGGCATATTAAATAATACGTTTAAATGTTCTGTTCAGATCTTTGGATATGTGATGGGCACAAACTGAAACATATCATGGAATTTGGTCAAACTAGAAGTTAACTGCCAATTCAATGGATTCTATAATGTAGGAAAGTAGCCTGGTGACCTTTCTGAGTTTTGCTGTCATTCTTTTTCACTTGTATAATAATAAAGGGTGTGCACAGCAGTCAGTCTGGAAAACCTTTCTTATGGCAAATCTGGTCATGGTTAAAGCTGTGATGGAGAGAGGGACTGTCCTTCACTGTTGCAGCCTCCAGAGTTCTCCAGCTTTGACATTCTGTTTGGAATTGTCGCCACCTATTTGCAGTTGCTACTGTACACACACAATAGTGATGGGTCGTTCGCGAACGATCCGGCTCTAAGAGCCGGCTCTTGAAGGTGAACGCCGGGAGCTGGCTCTCATATCTGAAGAACCGACTATTTTTAATAGATTAATACAGCCTATAAAAACTAAATGATTATGAAATAATGAATTTTAATTGTATTTAAAATAATTGACTAATTCAAAGAACAACAAAAAAATACTTGTAGGCTTAAAGGCGCACACGACCATCCTCACATTCTGTTCCTGTCAATCCTGCATGAGGGAGGGCCGAGCCAACTCACACAGTCAGAGAGTAGTCAAAACTCGGAGGAGAGCCATGACAAATCAATGCATTTTTAAGATATGTGGTTACGGTCGGGTATGATTTCACTTCATAATTTAATTCAAATTGTTTTCACACCTATCATAGTCAAATTCATAGTTAAAACATGTATTTTTTAAAGAGCCGGCTCTTTTTAGTGAGCTGAGCCATATGAGCCGGCTCACGAAAAAGAGCCAGAATGCCCATCACTAACACACAACTACCACTAGCACTGATTGTGATATTGCTTATTATAAGCAAAATGCTGGTCATGTACCAAGGTTTGTATGACTGCACTTCACATTGACTAGCCTTGGTTTGCTCAGCTACCAAACGTGTTCTTAAAAAAATTAATAAATGAATGTCAATATTGTATGTCTTCACAAATGTATCACTATTAAAAAAGAATGTCAAACTAAAAGTGACTTCCACACCAAAGAATGCAGTGTATAAAGGGTGGTGTGTTTAATGTCATTGTTGACTTTCAGCAGTTTCACAAGATCAGTCATCCTTTATTGCAGGTGATATCTCCAGCTGTCTTCTATGTACCGGCTCTCAGTTTGTGTACTACGTTCATCAGCTCTGGAAACTGTGTGTTCTGGAAGTGGCCTTTGTCTGTGTATTTGCGCAGGTCAGCCTTCAAGCCTTTTGCAACAGCCTCCTGCTCGTCCCAAGGCAAGAAGGGGTCATCTGTTGAGCCAAACTGAACTATATGGCCAGCATTCCCCTTTATTTTTTCCCATTCCCATGGTCGGTTGAAATATCCTGTGCAGAAAATATTGTATGAGTGATGAGGAACAATTCTGACCTGAAAGTTAACTACTTCGGATGGAGGTGAATCATATCATTTTGACTGGTACATTGAGAAGGGTTTAGTTCATGATTAACATCAGCATACTTACCACTTTCTCTCTCATTCTCATCTTCCAGATCAGAGGTGTATGCTCCCACCAGGATAATGCCAAACACTTTGTGAGTTTCAGCATACCTGTACAGCACAGTTACAGAGATGTTCCATACATAATGCTATTTGCTAGGTCCTAGCTAATGTCTGGAATGCAACTGACTGTAATGGTCCTGTAATACAGTAGCAATATGATGATTATCACTTACCTCATGGCTGCGGCTGCTCCTGAGCTGTGACCAATGATTACTGTCTCAACATCACATTGCAGCTCGTCCTCCATGTATGGCAACCATATGCTCTCTCGAGCTGTAACTATGAAGAACACAATTCGGTTGGCTCTTCTAGCGACCGCCACGTTGACAGTCACAGATAGCCTTTAAAAACCTATACAAACCTGGATCAGGCATGTTTTCCAGCAGGCAGGTCATCTCTGGAATCTAAACATCAAATAAATTATTAGTTGCAGGCTAGTAAGAAACAAAACCCTCACAAAATGCAGGTCAACTCGTCATATGGTGTATAGCATACCTTATTGATTTGTTTTTTGGCCCAGCCATACCAATTGCACCGTTCCACATCTCCAGCCCCATTCCCTGGAACAATTACAGCTTTGGTCAAAGGCATCGTTTTAACTTCACGTTTGAAATAACTGGAAACCACTTCCTGCCGAAATCATGACCACGTGATTGGCGTATCAAAATACGTGCGCCACCGGCTCTGCGAGAAGTCGAACCATAGAGTTAATATAACTAGAGGAAGCAACTTTTGTCTTCCAAGATGGCGCCAGATTCATTTCTATGAAAAGTGCTCAGTGGCGCAGTGAGGCAAGCGAGAGTACGAAACTGGACCGCGCCATCTTTCCACTTCCGACTCTTCCGGTCTAGCTTTAAACAGTGGCTCTTTTTTTCCCTAGCTCCGAGACCTCGTGCACGCTTGCAACTAGCTGTACACGTCATACTTTGCGACAACCAGTCGCGAGCATAGATTTATATGGTTGCGAGCGTGTGAGCTAAGGCATTACAGTGGCAGAATGGGGTACAAGTCCGATAAGAATCAGAGATATGATGCAAACTTTACGGAAATGTATGCTGTCACTGTATTCCTTTCACTTGTTTTTTAGAAATAGGCTATAGAGCTAAATATAGGGCTATTCTAGATGGAACTAATCACATATGTTGTTTTTTTCTTCGTGATTTGAGTATGATTTCCAACGCATTGTATCGGATTAAATAAACTGTTAACATGAACACTTAGCTCTGTCGTTGTTCTCGCCAGGCAAAGAAAGCTTAATAGTTATTTTTGTAACAGAAATCTTCCATAATGCAGACTTACCATAGCTTACTGTCAACTTTATATTCAAACGAAATGCCACAAAAATCACACTGCCTTCAATTTAACATCAGTGTAGAAATGTGGCCTGTGTTTTATATGTTCAACCTTTGTAGGGTTAACCCTAACCCAAACGCCTATTAATGGATATAACGTGATCTAACAAGACTTGGTAATAATGTAATAAATTGAGAAGTGTGTCTAAAATATAATCTACTTTATTGAACGTGCCTTTGAAAGGGGCATATTAACAGAACTATATACAAGACGTTTCCATCAGATATAAGTGGGGGTGAAACATAGAGTCACTGAGGACCTTCATTGTCCCACAAAAGCAGTTTGGCTTTGACACGATCAAAAAAAGAATAATGAGTGTGTTTAACAAAAGCTTCTGAAGGCAAGACTAATATTATTTAAATATATATATCATTTCCTATTGTGGTTCTCAGTTAAAGTACTATTAAACTTCGTCTTTGCTCCAGATAGACATGTCAACAATCTATGCTCACGCTTAACATAATATTTGCCATCATGTCATGAACGTTTTTACGAAAAATCAAATATATTTTAAAATAACGGGAATTAACAACATTTCATGTATGTGTGACAACCATTTGCCAAACTTGCTACAACAGGGCAGGGAACTCAAGCCATTTCTTTCAGCTCCAGGTAAATCGGCTATCGGCCAATGTGAACTTTTGTGCTCGTGCCCTGTTAGTATCCGCGAGCACATTTGCAGGCAACTTTTATTGACGTAAGCAAATAAATGGGGCGCTAGTTTACCCATTTCGGATTGGTTTCAAACTTAGCAAAAAACAGGAAAAATTATTCTATGAAAAAGCTAGTAGTATGAGCCAGGTTCGTGAATCGAACACAAATTATTGGGGGAGATAGTTTTGTAAATGTTGACTGGAGTTAATAGAATAAAAACGACCGGAAGAGTCGGAAGTCAAACACGAAATGCAATACCACCTACATCCACCGGGGCCGTTGCTTCAAGCCGAGGGGCGAGGGGTGGGGGCTTGAGTCGAACACACCGAACGTCCACAAACACGACATTTAGTTAGCTCTTTAATTAATGTTATGGTAATTTCTTGTCCTGTTTGTTTGACTTTTGTCACTTTCCCTCCCCCCCTTCTCTTTCAAGACCTTTGTAAGGTGTTACCTTTTACAACATGTCTTGTGATGTTTTACCTTTTGTTTTGAGTCAATTTTTTTTCTGCATTGCATTAAATAAAGTGACACATCAAAAGTGGTGTCCACACACAAATGCTATGAATAGCGAAAACAGATAGCAATGTCAGCTGACGCCAGTCAAATTATGGTCAATATTATTTTGGGTCCGTTTTGAATTTAGAAAACCAAAATCGGAAAACGAGCTGAGCTGTTTCCCGACTACCATTTAGAAATAGGAAAACAAAAAACGGAAAACGACCCATTTTCCGTTTCGATAATAGAAAACGGAAAACGAAAAAACGGCCCGTTATCTGATTTTCTTTGATGTGCTTAAACATGGAAATCGGGAATTAAAATAGTGTGTGGAATCCGTGTATCATTCGTTCTTTCATTTTTCAATTGAGAAACGAAAAACGAGAAACGAAAAACGATTGTTTTTCTTGTTATTCAATTGAGAAACCAAAATCCAAAAACCAAATCCAAAAACGGGGCACTGACCGAAAATGATTTAGAATGTTGTTTTGGGTGACCCGGAACTTGTGACCCAAATGACTTCTTCGTGTATTCCACTAATGTCTCTTAATCTAGATAGCCTACTCAAACAATCATGGAGAGTTTTATATTGTTTAGAGGAACAAAACGTGCGGCCATGGTGTCGACACCACTGTTACTCAAAGTGGCTCTTAGCGCAGCGCTGGGTTTATAGGCAAAATAGATAGGCTAACCTGGAAGGTCCTGACGATTTTTTCGGTTGTCATCAGGATTGTAAATTAACTTTTTTGATCACCAGCCAATGTGGCTATGGTAACAATCAGAATTTCCACTAACCACATTTTCGGTGAAAATAAGAGAAATTATGAGTGCCACTGAATGCATTTGATCATTTTATTAACATTGTTGGCATGAAAAACACAAGTACAATACATACAACAAAATATACACTGAAAGTGCAAACATTCCATTTCAAGTTTGGGATCTATCTACATTCTTCCTTGTGTTTTCTGGTGGACGCTCGTTTCCATGGTTTCTCGCTCTGGTTACACTGCAAACTGCGCGCAGCCAACGGGCGTATGAGTAACAACTTCCGGGTCACCAAAAACACAATTTCTAAATCATTTTCGGTCAGTGCCCCGTTTTTGGATTTGGTTTTTGGATTTTGGTTTCTCAATTGAATAACAAGAAAAACAATCGTTTTTCGTTTCTCGTTTTTCGTTTCTCAATTGAATAACGGAAAAACGAATAATTTGGGGGTTTTGGTTTTTGGTTTATCAATTGAAAAATGAAAGAACGAATGATACACGGATTGTGTGGAAATCTTCTTTCTCAATTTTGCATAGATTTTTGTTTTGTGACCGGAAGTTGCTCCCACGAGCTTAACAGTCACATATTCAGGATGTCAGCAGAGGGCGCATAGCAGAGCAGATGAACAATAAAATTGCTCGCAGAGCAATCGAGCCTCAATGCAAAATTTGATTACATCGGACTGAAGCATGGTTCCCAGTGACGTGCGGTCAGGGGAGGCAAGGGAGGCAGTGCCTCCCCTTAGGCCGTAAGGTGAACCCTGTTATCGTTTCAACCCGCTCCACAGCCTGGCATCTACACAATATTTAGCTCATAAAAAAGAACGAATATATATTCATATGTGAATTCGGTGTTGTTTAAATTTCAGTATTAAGTATTCAATGCCTTTTAAAATTCAAAACATTTTGAATTTAAACAACACCGAATTCACGTATGAATATATATTTCAATAAAAAAAAAAATCTGACCCCAAAATAAAATTTAGGCCTTTAGGCTACCCCTAGCCCTTGCGCGTTCCCGTTAGAGGTGTCCCAATACCCTTTTTGATCGAGGGCTAGGGCTAAAGGCCGATTTATACTACTTCGTTTTCACGGACACAGGGAACGCCCTCTCCGACGTGAAACGCCCTCTCCGAGCCCTCTCCGAGCCCCTCGGAGAGCTCTACGTGCACCTGACTATAGGCCGATATATGCTTCTCCGTTTTCCAAAAAACTGACACATGGGAACGCCCTCCTCTACGGGGAACGCCCTCTCCGAGCTCTCCGAGAACCCTCGGAGAGCCCCGGAGAGCTCGACGTGCACCTCCTGAATTTTCTAAAGGCCGATATATGCTTCTGCGTTTTTCGAAAAACTGACACATGGGAACGCCCTCGTCTCCGTGGAACGCCCTCTACGAGCTCTCCGTCAGCCCTCGGACAGCCTCGGACACCTTGACGTGCACCTCCTGAATTTTCTAACTATCCGTCTTAATTTCGGATAGTTACGGATACCCCCTTGGCTGTGATTGGTCAGTATTAAGAACCGCTTGCGTCAGGGGCGGGGGCGGGGTTGCCGTGATAAACAGGATGAACAGAATCCTTTGACCGCCAAATTAGACTAACATTTGATTTTCTAAAGAAGGGAACAAAGAAACATATTCTCATTTCTAGGCATGACTAATGGGAGTTCAATATCAAATGATGATGTATTGTCTTATTAGATGCTGTTACATGTGTTTGCTCAACAATAAGAAAACTGAAGGGTCAATACTGCCTGGTAATTATAGATATGTTTACAGTGGATTGAAATCTTTCCCAGTCCTATACCAGATCCATAACAACATTTGAATTGAATTATGCAAGATCATAATTCCACAACTTAAACCTAAGGCTCACGAGAAAAGAGATGTCTTCTGCTAAATTCTTTTCCAGTTGAAGCAGTAAACCAAAGACTGCAGGAGTCAAACGAGGAGATTGGCTATTGATTAAAGTTATCAACGAAAGGAGGGATCTTATGAGATTTGTGTTTGTTGTCACACCCTAAAAGGGTGTGAAAGGAGGGATTTATTTGAACTTTAAAAATATCCACTTTAAATCCTCAAATGGGTTCTTTATTTCAATATCTGTGTTTAATCATTGGTGTTCGACTGTTCGCATCTCATTTGACTCAGTTACTGCTTGATCATGGGAGATAAGGTGATGCTGGGACTGTAACTCTTTTCTGCTTCAGGACGAGTCAGACCGGCGGGTCTGACTACCTAACCCCTGTTCTAAGGCCCCATTCCCCTGGAGACCATGTCCCCCCCCTTTCTCACTGGATGATCTACCCCTTCCCCTTGGAGACCCTGCCCCATCTGCCCCTATGCCTCATCAGACCTAGGAGTGGTCTGCCCCCCCTTCCCCTTGAAGACCCTGCCCCAATACATCATCAGATGTTCGGGGAAGCCTGTTGTACATTTATGGACAGGACCATTCAAGGTCATCCAGAGAACCTCGCACGCCCTAAGGGTGCTGGGGAAAGGAAGTACGTGGTACCACTGGAGCATGTGTTGTGCTGCTCAAGAATCCAGTCATACGTTGCAGGAGTTGGTGGAGAAGGGCCAGTGAACCGTTTGCTATTGCTACGAATGTGAGAGTCCGGAAAAGAGGGTTACGACTAGGTCAAGAGTGATACTGCTTGACCACACTAGAATTGTACTGGACTAAGAAGGTTTCCGCTATTTTACTTAAGAGTGTGCTATATCAATATCAACATGATTGTTGCTCTATCCCGTGTATCAGGTCCCTGTGCAACCAGATCATTGTCTCGGCTGTGGAGAACCCAAAGACGGGGTTCCAAATGCCGTTGCTGGGACTGGCTGACCAGGACGAGGAGGCGGTGGTTGGTCCGGGCTATGTTGATTGATCTCTGGTGTTTTCAGAGATCAAGAGAGGGATTAAAGAATATATTGTGCTTATTAAAGTTATGTCTTATGAAACTTAGAAGTGTGCTCAGGCTTAAACATAGAGTCTCACACTGAGTGTGGGAAGCAGGCTGTTCTTTGTGTCTCTATCTCTTCATTTTCAGAAACAACCTTGAAACTGGGTGGAGATGGCACCCGAGCAGGTGGGACGCGTAGGCACATGAGAGAACAAGCTGAACCATTTTTTGATACTTGTGTTTCAATTGCATTGTATATAATATGCTGGGGCAGGGAAAGATAGCCAGTTGGACTTCGTGAACCAGCCCAAACTCTGTTGTGGGTAGGGAAACGTAGACAACCCCAGAGCTCTGTACTTGTTGATTTCCAACTGCTGCATTAAAGCTGATATTATCGGACCTCTGCGACTCCAGACCACTCTTTCTAGAACACAGATTTGTGTCATTGAATACCATCATTACATATTGGAATAGACACATAGATTTATGAATCCTTCATTGGAGAGGGTCGCCAATTGCTTGTTGCCTAATTCGTTCATCGGGCTATGGTGCGTAAGTACCCGCCGCCAGTAACATGCGCGAAGATTAGGGGGAGCCAGTTAGCTAGATTAATGGGTAGTTAGTTAGGTGGGTAAGGGTGGTTGGTTGTGTGTGTGACTGTTGAGGTGACGCGGGCAGTATGACCGGCGTGGACGAGTTTGTGCGGGCTCCTTCCGAGGAGTTGCTGGAGGGCTGCACTAAGGATCAGCTGTTGGGGATTGCGCAGCACTATGAGATCGTTGTTAGTAGTAGTCGGTTGAAGAACCAGGTCAGGTCTGTTGTGGTGGCCGGACTGGTTGAGCTGGGAGTCCTCACCGACACCAGTTTTCCTGACAAGGAGGGTGTGGTACCATGGAAATCCCCAGGTTCTGCTCAGCTGGCGTCTGGGTTGACTTTCGAGCAACAGAAGGAGTTGTTGGAGTTGCAGTTGGAACGAGACAAGTGGGGAATGAAGCTCGAGCAGGAGCGGACGAGGGTCGAGTGTTATCGCCTAGATTTGATTAAGGAGGCTTGGTAGTGATGCCATGGGGTCCTCTTTTTTTTCTGGTGAGACTTTCGATGTGGGCCGCGGCCTACGGTTGGTTCCGAAATTCAACGAGGAAGATCCAGATACTTTTTTTTGTTGTTCGAACGTGTAGCCGTTGCTCGTAGGTGGACCGATTCAGATCGCACTTTATTGTTGCAGTGCGTTTTGACGGGCAGAGCTCAGGAGGCTCTGTCGCCATTGACGGTCGCTCAGAGTGGCGTCTACCGGTCTGTAAGGGATGCAGTACTGAAGGCGTATGAGTTGGTCCCGGAGGCGTATCGTCAACGTTTTCTAACTCTAAAAAAGTGGAAGTGATCTTGGGGAACATGTTGTGGAAAAAACATCACACTGCTGTAATTATGAAGATGGAGAAATGATTATGGATTATATGATTGAAAATGAACCTCTTAATCACCTTTATTACTTTTATTTGCTATATTACTGAAAAACAGATGCAAAGCTGTTGACTGATTAGTATTACCACTAAAACGTAGAAGATATAAAGGCCAAAATGTGGATGTCCAGATAGATAGAGTTTGAGTGCAAGAGAGAGAAGTATGTGTGTAGGCCTTTCCCATTGTAGTGGCAAAATTTCATGTCCAAATTCTTGTCGTTAATCCTCACCACTTACTCATGTGTGTAGGTTGAAAGTTTTGTTCTGACGCATATCTGTGGCTAGCTTTCAATTTCTTTCGTTAGTTGTGCACAGTTGAACTACTCACAAGACTCAGATGCCTGACCTTTGATGTCTTTTTTTTTTTTGTTCTTTAACAGAATCTCCACGCTTGCAGCAGTTATAACACAATTTCAAAATAAAATAATCATTGCAAACTTCAATATTCGATTACGGATAATGGTCAAAAAGCTGTATACTTCCCAACTGCACACATGTCTCACAGATCTAGTCACACATTCTCATCACATGTGCAGCACAGGATCCACACCATCCAATAGCAATTCACCATCATCATTCACCATTACTTACAGACTGTACATCACTAACTGTCAGATATTAACTCAGAATAAATTCTTAACCAAATTAAACATTGTAAATTAAATATTCAAATGCAAAATATTAACAAAGCATTTTCCTATAATTTGGCTCCTACACCCATGAAGGACTACAAAACCCAGATATTGAGAACTACAAGCGCCAGACATCAGGGGACAGATTTATGTCCTCAAACTCAGTGTCCCTGTGCAGCTGGGTGGCAAGGCCTCACGAGGGCCCTGGAAGGGGAAGGTAGAGGAAAAGTACTGGCAATGTAAATTTTGTGACAATTGACCAACCGGGTGTGAAATACATAAATGCATCTGTGACCAGAGATAATGTACCAATAATAAAATATCATACAATAATGGAGAGTAAATATATAAGCAAATGTCCGGAGAAAAATTCCAGTCTGATCTCGAGACCACACTCACGTTTTGTTGGAATCAATCCTTTGTGTTAGATTCGAATAAACACTTTGCATCATACTTTGCTGCCGTTTCCGTGCTGTTTTAAAACTTGGATATTGGGTAAAAACTTAGATTATTAATCCACGACAAACACCCTGTCTGGAAACCAGGTCTGGCCTGCTCTACCATCTTCCCTCGGGGTTACTTCTGCGCCAGAAGGGGGGGAGCCCATCGTGTGTGGGGACCCAGCAGTGTTTCCGGTCTGCGCGGTGACACGGGCCATGGGCCGTGCTAATGCTGGAGACGGTGAGGTTGTTGTCGATACATCAGAGTCAGTTTCTTTCCCTGTGCCTGCTTTCCCTTTATCTGTTTCTCGCAGTGAGCTGGGGAGAGTCACACACACGATCTTACACTGAAGGAGCTGTTTGACCAGGTTTTTCCTGTGGAGGACATGGAGAGTTCTGGCCAGGGGTACTTTATTCGGGAGGGGTTGTTGGTGAGAAAATGGCTGCCTAAAAGTGATCATTTTGTGGGAGAGGCTGTATTTCAGATTGTGATGCCGGTAAAGTTCAGGGAGATTGTGTTGCAGGTTGCACATGATGACATAGCGGAACATTTAGGGGTTAGGAAAACCTACGATCGAGTACTGAGGTACTTTTTCTGGCCCCAGTTGAAGACCACGATTTCGGCCTATATAAAGACCTGCCATGTCCGCCAACTGACTGGTAAGCCTAACCAAACAATTAAACCTGCCCCGCTGTATCCAATCCCTGCAGTCGGTCAACCTTTTGAACGATTGATCATCGACTGTGTTGGTCCCCTGCCCCGTTCCAAAACTGGTAGTACCTATTTGCTGACGGTGATGTGTCAGTCCACCAGGTACCCTGCTGCTTACCCTCTACGTAACATCACCACTAGGTCGGTGGTGAAGGCGTTGACCTCTGGCATGTTTTCTGCCATCCTAAAGCTGCTCAGAGTTAAACACTCGTTGTCTAGCGCCTACCATCCACAGTCAGGGGGCCCTGGAGCGTTTCCATTATACACTGAAGTCGTTACTGCGAGCGTACTGCTTGGAAATTCATCGCGACTGGGAAGAAAGTTTGCCATGGTTGTTGTTGGCAGCTAGGGAAGTGACGCAGGAGAGAACGGGTTTTAGTCCAAACGATTTGGTATTCGGCCATGCCGTTCGTGGTCCCCTGGCTGTGTTACGGGATGATTGGAAGGCCTCTGCGCCTCCAGTGAACCTGCTGGATTTTGTAAATGGTTTTCGGCGGAGGTTGTATGAAGCTGGGAAGATGGCCAAGGTGAATCTTGAAGCCTGTCAAACTAAGATGAAGCGTCTGTTCGACCGCCGTGCTGAATGCCAGGAGTTTAGCCCCGGTGATCAGGTACTTGCATTGTTACCGGTTGTAGGATCTCCTTTCCAAGCCAGGTTTACTGGTCTGTACTCGGTGGTTCGCAAGGGTTCGGATCAGAACTACCTGATCGCTACAACCTCTCGGAAAAGGTCAATCCAGTTGTGTCATGTCAACCTGTTAAAACCTTATTACGTCCGTTCCTCTCCTTTAGACTCCATACCAGAGGTGAAACCCGTGGCTTTGGCTGTGGGGGTGGCCGACTCTCCTCCTTTCCTGGCAGGGGGGGTTGAGGAGGAGTTGTCCTCACCGGATGACTGTGTGCTCAGAGGGAGACTAAGGAACTCTGAGTCCCTGGTTACCCTGGAGACCGCTTTGGGCCATTTGTCGGCAGTCCAGTGTAGGGAGTTGGCTGGGATGATACAGGGTTTCCCACAGCTGTTTGCGGATGCTCCATCTCGTACACACTTGATTCAACATGACATCGAGGTGGGGGATGCTGCGCCAATCCGTTTTATCACGTGTCCCCGGAGAAACGGGTGCAGTTGGATGCCGAGGTTCAATACATGCTTGACCACAACATAGCGGAGCCCTCTAGTTCCAGCTGGGCCTCTCCCTGTTTGTTGGTTACAAGCCCGATCACACCTTTCGCCCATGTACAGACTACCATAAGGTTAACGCCATTACTAAGGCTGACTCCTACCCTCTGCCTCGCATGGAGGACTGTGTTGACCAGGTGGGCTCTGCAAGGTTTGTTAGTAAATTTGACCTCCTCAAAGGGTACTGGCAGGTCCCTTTGACGGCTCGGGCACAGGAAGTGGCTGCTTTTATCACTCCTTCAGGGTTGTACTCGTACACCGTTATGCCGTTTGGTCTGCGTAATGCCCCTGCAACCTTCCAGCGTCTGATGAACAGGGTCGTTTCCGGGCTGGTCGGTTGTGCGGTGTACTTGGACGATGTGGTGATTTACAGTAACACCTGGAATGAACATTTGCAGCGGATTCAGGCTCTGTTCCTACGCTTAGCCTGGGCGAGGCTTACAGTAAACCTGGCCAAGTGTGAGTTTACCCAGGCCACCGTGACTTAGCCGATGGCCGGCCGATGGGCAGCCGATGGCCGGCCGATCAATCAGGAGAGACCTGGGATGAGTGAAAGATGTTTATTACAGAATAATAAATGTACTATGGTGTTTGGAGCTTGAACCCCACAGGAAATTATATAGATCAACGGGCGCCTGCCCAACGCCCGAAGAAGAATCCCCCACGGAGTCCAGACACTGGTGGCGGCAGCCGACGACCAATCGAGCCGAAGACTGAGACAGGAACCGGGTGGCGACGGGGTGGTGGAGGGTCGCGCACTTGATAGCATGGACAAACTACACAGGGAGAGAATCATATTTAAAGGCACGGATCATGTGACGCCATTAATTGATAGCGGGAGCGCTAATCGACCTGAACCCCAGTGACCGCCCGACCAGGGAACGGGGGAAGGTAGGGCGTTCTTAGCGGGGGGAGTGAGTAGTGTACACTACGATTAAGCCCGAGTGCAGGGATCGGTCTTGCCTGACTGAACTTGCGCAAGCTTCATATGGCCAGCCGATGGCCGGCCGATGGATAGCTATGTCGCCGAGCCTACCTGACCCCAATGACCATTAAAACTGTCTATATGTACGTAAATTTATATATAAAATATATATAATATGTATATGTGTGTGTGAACATTTCGGCGCGGTCTTTAAAACATTAGCAAACCAAAACTCTTTCTAGCACGTGTATTGACAGGGAGAGCCGAACCTGTGTTGTCGATGCTGAGAAAAGGAAGAGACCAGAGCCCGTCTACAGATATTAGACATTCTCTGAAGACTCAGAGCTTGCCGTAAAGTAGTATCTCTGGCCGTACAATGTGTAAGACGTCATTGACATTGTAAAAGGCTTTTTAGAACAAAAAAGCGACAAAAAAAAAATCTCACACCCAGCAGTGTGTATTTGTTTTACCTCCCCTTTCGAATTCAAAATTCAAATTACTAGAAAAAAATATGTATCGTGAGAAAAGTGGATTTTGAGGGGTATAGCTGCATAGACCTCCCTTCATTCTGCACTCGACCATTAGCGCCCTCATATGGAGCTAGAGTGGAACTGCAACCAGTTCAGAACCCGGAAGTTTCCCGAGAGTGAGAGTTCTCCCCATATTAGACATTCTCTGATAGCACATAAACAAGCCAGAAGATTTGCTGTAACCATAGCCACGATCCACCTCAAAATTGCATGGTAGTCAGCAGAATTCAATAACACTCTGCATTTTGGCTTGAGCACAGATGATATTATGACTTGCTCACCATACTGGAGACAGTAAAGGCATCAAGGCTAGTGCTGATTAGAGGCAGTAAGGTAAGCATTTTATGTTCACTGTTCGTCTTCTATAATCTATAGGCTATACGGTATTGCTTACACATTGTGTATTGTCTGTAAATTGTATATTGTCTGTATTGTTTGAGGGTCACCAACGACCAGAATTAAATTCTTTGTGCGTGTTAACATACTTGGCCAATAAATATGATTCTGATGATTAATTATATAGCCTACATTTTTACTGCATCCCATATAAACTTAGAGCTACATTCCTACTGTTGTACTCGCCATTGTTCTCTCTCATATATATTTATTATTATTTATTATTTTCCCACCCCTTGAATATTTGCACTACATAACGTTAACGTCGGTGTCAAAATGTTCGTCTTGGTCCCGATTGAGTTGCTTGTAACTCAATTGACCTAGCTAACTACACTTCTGCTGTGTGGGAATCGAATCGCAGGAGTTAACCAGTCGAAAGGCGTACAAAAATACAAGAGCACACCCCACAATCTCCCCAGAAATTCTACCCTCTCTGTCTTTGCAATATTAACGCATGACTCTAATATACTCTAATAGGGACAGACATTGACATTCACAGGGCTCTCAAGTTTTGAAGATAGGCAACATTCTCTATATATTCTCTATCTCTATATTCTCTCATAAAAATTAATTGCTTTTTAACTGACATCTTTGAAAGACAGCAATGATTAATGCATCCATGGCCAGGATATAATTATATGATTTTAAAAGTGACCTATAACATCTACTATGCAATAAACTTACATTTATTTAGTGCTAATAAAATTCTTAAGCCTATTTGGAGAGAGATGTTTATAATGTGACAATATGTCAGTCACCATGTGATAACGAAAATATGACCTAGTCCATATGGCCTAGACTACTTGTTCTGAGCATTATCTGGGAAACATTGTCTAACAGCAGTCAAGTTGTCGTTGTTTGTGTCAAACAGGTTGTGAATTAGTTGTAACATTAAAACAGGAGATGATAGTCTGTGCTTAAAGGGATGCTCGAGCTCAGGTGGTTTGCTCTGTGGGTGAACGAAACTTTCCAGGATATGCTTTTTTTTCATTGGTTGTTGCATTAAATATTACCCAGATACAATAGTGCTATTTTCTGATTGGCTATTGTGTAGCCCCTTTTTTTGATTGGCTGATAAGTGGAAGGCTCGACTAAGAACTCCAGGGGAGACGCGCTTGATTCCTGCCGGTTCCAAAGTGAGAGCGGCGCGGTCAGAGAAGTTTCGGTTGGGCGCTGCAGCATATTAAATATATTATAAATATTTTTTCTGCGTGAGAAATACAATGTGTGGCGGGAGTGCGTGACAAAAGACCGAAATGAGTGACTGTCACGCTCAATGCGTGACACTTGAGAGCCCTGCATTCATAGGTGTAGTTTGTACAGTATTAGGATACAAAACTTTATTTAGATAGAGTAGTTTCCCCCAGATATCCATGATGGATATCTGGGGGAAACTACTCTATCTAAATAATTAAATGTATTTAATTAAATTTTGTATTTAAATTATTAAATACAAAATTAAGTATAGTAGGCCTATACTTAATTTTGTATTTAATGGCTTTGTGAATGTAGAAAACATATAGTGACATCTCTTTGCCTAGCACAATAGTCAGTGATTGGAGGATTAGAGTTAAAACTCATTGTAATCGCCACACTTTTCAGCAAAGTCACAAAAGCCTTCTGCTTATCAGATAGCTTTAATGCAATTTGTTCTGCAACATCATAATGTCTTTGTCACAGCCAGCTTACAGTCAAATAAATATTGAATTGTGTTGCCTTTCACAATTTCAGATTTCACTCCTGTTCAGATGGAAGCTTTCAGCACAATTCTCAGGGCCCTTGTTTTAGTCATTGCTGTGTTGGCGGCCAGTTCTGAGCAACAATACGGATCAGATGTTAAAGAGGCAGCAAACTTTGCTGTTGGGTTCCATAACCGCATGAGTAACTGCACATATGCCTACAAGGTCATCGCCATCCTGTTAAACACATCTCAGGTCTGTAGACAAACTGGCCCTGCGCCCTGATAAACATTTCTGCTTTTGGTATGAAAACGAGGACATGATATACGTAAACTTCTCCATTGGGAGTGTGAGTGTTTGGTAGTGTCTGAAGGGGCACATTGGCACACATTAGCTTTTTAGGAATTAACAAAAAGTTGTGTCGAAGAATTCACAGGGGCAAGTTCTATCTCACTATAAACATGATGATTTACAACAGTATGATTAATGAACAAAATATGCATAGAAGACAATGTAATCAGTCAGGTTATTTTTACCCCTAGATTTACCCTCCGGCTCGTGTAAAGTACACCATGACTGTACAAGTAGGACAGACCGTTTGCAAGAACGAGCCCACTGTAAATCTGGCTGACTGTAGCTTACAGAATGCTGAGGATTCCAAGGTAATGGAGGATGTGAATTTATCATTAACGAATATATAGAGGTAAATTTGTGAAATATTACAAGAAATTGATATAGTAAAAAATAGTACAAAAATGTATTCATAAAATAACGAAATAGAGCATTGTGTGATAAATTGTGTGAAACGGATTTGAAAAGGGATAATGTGTCGGCTATAGAATGTGTTAGTTGAATACATACAATATGTGTTGTTTTAGGGTATCTAATGTATATATTATTATCCTTCTTTCTTCCCAGACTATGACCTGCCACTTTGTTGTGATGGCTGTCCCACATTCTGATGTTCCGAGCTATCTACTGGAGGATCAATGTCACTGATACTGTACAAGATTTCAAAATAATGTAATTTCACTGAACCTGTTGCAGACTGATTTATTGAACACATCTCAATAGTGAGATAAAAATATTAATTAATCATATATTAATTATGTCAGCCTTGTTGTGAACTGTGGACTAGCATACTGGAAGAGGAATTAACAAAAATTGAGTTAATTAAGTGATTGAATAATTCTTTGAGCAACTCATCCTTTCTTGGAAGTTATAATGTTCCTGCCACACTGTTCTAGTCATGTCCCTTAATAAATGATTCCGATTGAATTTGTATAAATGGCAATGTTGACTGATAGTGGGAGTCCTAACTTTATTTTTACTTTATTTTTTAAGTTTTCAAATTCCTTTTTACTTCAAATATACTGAATGTCTTGAAAACAGGTTTACAGCATATATTTATTGTCAGCCTAATGAAAAGTCTCAATCAAGAATCAAACTTTTCTCAGATTACTTTTACATGAGGATTACAGGAGTGAGACTGAATCGGATTAAACAATATGTTCAATCATAACATGATTCTTATAAAGGGGGTATGTAAATCTTCCCAATGGCAAACTTATATAGGACTTGCAACATCTTTAGTAGCAACTTACTAGCAGTTGACTCACATAAACCTTGTCAGAAGGCCTTGTTGTCATGACATCCTGGCAAAATAGGTGCCAGCCTCTTCAGCATTCTTTGTTTAACATAATCAACATTTGATTAACTCAACATTTAATACATCGGCAATATAATCAATACAAATTTTGGATACAGGATTTCGAGACTGTATTTGATTAACAACTTTATCAATCTGATACAATTTAATAGCAGAATTAATAAACATAAGAATTATTTGTGACTGTTTGGTATACCTAGATTCCAAGGATTCCTGAAATAAAGCTCAATGTTTGTATCTTAGAACCTAAACATGTATCAATACTAAATATACCTTTAGTGCCGATTTAAGAAACTTTTCACACTAATTTACACCACAACAATTAACATAGTACCATTAAAACTAATATGTTAAGCAAGTAATGCTAACCTTAACCCTATGTTCTTCATCTACTCATACATACTAACTGTGACTCTTGCTTAAACTAGCCAAAAAGAGATTAAACAGCTTTAATTGAAATGGTCTCACATGGCTAGATTTAGATTAAGCTCTTTCCTAGTACCTACTTAGTGACTGCAGGCTGTCTGGATGTAAGGTAAAGGTCTCATTGAAACCTCGTCACTGATCAGACATGCATGCAGCTGTGTCTTCAAGGTGAGTTGTGTGTGTTGTATTTTCACATGTCGTGACGGTGTCACATTTTTTTCTTTCTGAATGCAATGTTTTTAGAGAGATTATAGTGAGTTAAGAATATGAAGAATGTGGTGGTTCGATTTAGGAATACTAATTAGGTTTTATAGACTGTTAAGCTGGGCAGACCAACAGCAAGTTCACAGAAGTGAAATGAAATACAAACCTATAACACTGTGCATACACTGTATGTCTGTAGACACCAGTACCTCACATCTTTGACTGGTAATATAGAACAATTGTTGAAAGAGTTGTATATCAAATTAAAATACAATGATAGGTGATTCTGAGTAGTTTCCATTTGTCACAGACTCCACAACTGTAGACTCAACATATCTCTAGCTGGTCTCAGGTGCAGGGGTCCTGTCTTGCCCCGGCTGGTTGGTGCCAGAACAGTCACCACCATTCCAATTGGGGATGGCTGGTGGGGGTCAGAAAGACAACAGAGGTCTAATGACACCGAAATCTATCAATTTACGGTGGAAACCTCCGATGAGGAAATAAAGGTAACGTGAATGAGAGTAAGAGCCAGTAAGACGTGTAGAGGTCCCAGTAAACTGACATGTGGATTCATTCTTTAGAATAGTGCCAAGTAGGACATAAACATACATAGAAATGATTATGTTTCCAAGAAAGGTGAACATTCCCCTCTTTGTCCTCAGGATCTTCACCAACGTCTTGACAGAGCCAGATACACCGATGCTTTGGTGGATTCCCAATTCAACTACGGCTTCAACTCAGCATACCTCCAACGAATTGCCTCGTATTGGAGGAATCAGTTTGATTGGAATGGACAGGTCGACGTCCTCAACAAATACCCACATTTCAAAACCCGAATTGAAGGTAACTTATTTTTACACCACAAAAGTGAAAATATCGTTATTAGATTACCTCTGTACATGTTAAAAGACAACATAAAACAAAAACATTAAATGTTTTGAATCAAGTAAACGTCACTACAGTGCAAAATGTAACAATGATAAAATATCTAAAATAGATATTCATGTTATGTACCACTGAGCAGCTCAATCAGGCTGGATAGGACAAGTAGAAGTATGGGTTGGTTGCTCCATCTTGTTCATTTGGGGATCCAGGTCTGGATGTGCACTTCCTTCACATGAGTTCTCCTCATGTGCCTGACGGACAGGCAGTTCAGCCTGTGATGCTTGTCCATGGTTGGCCCGGGTCCTTTTTTGAGTTCTACAAGATGCTACCCTTCCTGCTTCAGCGTGAGGATGGCCTGGCCTTTGAAGTAATCTGCCCCTCCATCCCAGGCTTTGGCTACTCAGACGCCCCACAACAGCAAGGTACGCATGCAGCCTAACATTTCTGCAAGGAAACCTTTAAGTTTACTTTTGACACTAAACTGTAGTATGAAAAGATGATTTTACCCGTTGCTGTGCAATGTCCACACATTGTGCATCTCAAACTGGCTTCTGTGCTGCAAGGTGAATCTAATGTTTGTTCCTGTAGGGTTTGATACTTTAGCAGCAGCTCGAGTGTTCCTCAAGTTGATGGAACGTCTAGGTCACAGCCAGTTCTACCTACAAGGAGGGGACTGGGGCTCCATCATCACCAACAACATGGCCCAGATGAGACCAGAGTAAATAAAACCCATGGTAGTATTTCGCAGCCTTGTCTTTCAGTAAAAGAGACACTGGCACTCGCAGTATGAAACTTCTGATGACTGGATAGTTTGTGTAGACCCACGCTAAAGTTTATAGGAGAATGCAAACTTGTTATTCAGTAATGGGAAGCATGTCTCACCCGCTGTGATATCCCACGATCTTGGTCTGATACAAGATCATAATTTTTATAATAGTCCAAAAATCCAAGTGCATTCTGACAATGTTACTGCATGAATTCTTCATTATATTGCATTGCTGCAAGGTGTGTGAAAGGTCTTCACCTCAACATGTTCAACGTGCCTTTCGGGGGTCCGGCCATGTTCCTGTCCTTGCTGCTGGGATCTTACCTCCCCTCCCTCGTTGGATTTTCAAAGGAAGATGTCAAACGCCTCTACCCTGTGGAGAAGAATTTCCATGCTCTACTGAGGGAGACCGGCTACCTACACATGCAGGCCACCAAGCCAGACACAGCAGGTCAGCTACAAGCACAAGGCCTCCATGTCTCATTTTGTCCATCCAATTGAACATCACCCTTATGAAACTGTGAGTCGTGTTGAATTATAATGTTGCAGCAATCAGTAATGTATAAAAAAAAACAGTTTTTGTGTCAACTGGGCCGGTCTTACTGCAGGTGCTTTAAAACTAAGAATCAGCAATCTGGACATTAGCATTAGCGATCACAGCTTTCTCCTCCCTCGGTTCCCTCTCCAGGGTGTGGACTTAATGACTCTCCTGTGGGCTTAGCGGCCTATATCTTGGAGAAGTTCTCTGCCTGGACTGATTCTGAAAATAGCAATCTTGAGGACGGAGGACTGGAGAGGTACAGTAACAAGCACATTTTCTTTGATGAAACTGACAGAATCTAAATAAAATACAATAATAAACACTTTCGTGCTGTATCACTGAACATTTAAATGAGAGTTATATATTGCTTGAGTAATAATAAGGGCAGCATTTTGTTTTAGGAAGTACCAACTTGATGATCTCCTTACCAATGTCATGATTTATTGGACAACTGGCTCCATAATTCCTTCGATGCGCTTCTATCGTGAGAATTTAAAGGAAAATATTCTAAAGAGAGTTGATGCGAGGTAAGGTTTATACTGATGTCTTTACTTGTTCCGATTGTCTCTGGCAAACCTAGCACACTGTAGCTACAGTAACACACTGATGTAGCAATTCCACATCCTATCAATATCCACCAACCTAGAAAAGCTGCAATTTTTGCTCAATGACACTGACAAAATGTTGCGACATGATGGGTTTAAACAACGTTTGACTGACATGGACCTTTTGTTGCCTTTTGTGATAACAGGACAGGGGTGTATGTTCCCACCGGACTAGCAGCCTTCCCTGAAGAGCTGTTCCACTGCCCCCCTCCTTGGGCTCGTCGCAAGTATCAGAACATTTTGTCCTACTCTTTCATGCCCCGGGGGGGTCACTTTGCTGCCTTCGAGGAGCCTCAACTGCTAGCTGATGACTTTAGGAAGTTTGTGATGGCAGTGGAGTCAAAGGCCAAGGTCAGCTAGATTAAAGCTAAATTCATGTCAAGGAGGTACACAGAACCTTTTCACAAGACTTGACTGATTGGTGTCCAAAGGTGGTAATTAATCAACTTTAAACGCTACATTATAAAATTGTTATGGTAGGCTTGTAATGTCATTAAGATTAATAACAACTTCAACATCAAATATATAATTGCACTTTTTTGATATACTAACATACTGTATTCAGTTATTTAATTAATAAACAACCAAAGCAAATAAAAGTTGTAGTTATATTTATTTCACTTTACCAATCCCTTTGTCTCAGAACACTGTTTGGCCTTGGTAGAGGTTTCCTTTCAGCCTCCTGTTCCTTTTGTGAAGTAATGAAGTAATCCCAGCTCTCCTTCTCCTTCTGTCAGCCCCTCAGCTGGTTACCTGTGGCTGCTAGTCCATATGTCTCACTTCTCTCTCTGGCTTCCAAGTCAAGTGGCTTTTATTATCATTCAATCATAAACAGCAATATATGTGGAGTGTAATGTCTGCGGTTGTGATATCAGGTGTGTGTGCAGGAGTAAATATTATTTTCTTATTTTCTTTCAATAAAAAGTGCAGGGGGAAAGATTTGCTGTTTTTGAAAAGTGGTCGGGACATGTCATAATATATAATGAAACCTACGCCCCTGTGTAATAATGTACTACACCACACCTGAATGCTATATTCATTGTCAGGTTCTGGACCTCTGTGAAGCAGCACATTTCCTGTCCTCTATATCAGTGTTTACAGCCAGAGCTGGGACCTCCACCGTTCAGGGTTTGCTCAGCCAGGGGATCTGCTGTCAGGAGCTCCTCATCTCTCCAGCAGCCTTGCTTCAGATGTCATCCTCATCACACACACACAGACACATACACGTGGGATGGGAATCTCAGTTGAGCAAGAGGAATGTGCATATGCCCTGTTGTTTATGGTCATTTGCCTCTTTCTCTGTGTCTGTGTGTTGTCAGCATGTGTTCCTCTGCTGTGTCATGGCAACACCGGCAGACCTTCCTTCCGTCCTGCAGGGAAGGACACCAGGCGGAATGCAAGACTTTCTTTTTCCAGGTCAGAGTAAAACTGTGTCTCTCTATGCTGTCTATGATTCTATTATCAAATCCCCTTATGGTATTAACACTAGACACTCATTTGATTCTTAAAAGTTGCAAGGTACAATGATCATCCTACTACTCTCTCCATAACCTCCTCTGTGTGAAGGCTGCTGGTATTCCAGTTCACCCCTGAGAGGGATGTGGAAAAAGTTGAGGACCCTGTCCTGGAGCTGTAGAGGACACTGAATCTGCCCAGCAACCACAACCAGGAGTAGGAACTAGGCCAAAGTCAGCGGCCAGTTTCCTGACAAGGACCAGACCCACACTCACGGTCAGGACCAAACAGTGGCCCAACTGACTCTTTCTCTTTTGCCTCAGGTACAGTACAGTGGTTCTGTTGAGTCGTGGTGCATCAGACCAGCTAGCTGTATCTGTGACAGATTGGACCATCCTCAGGACTTGCTGAAGAATGGCTCTGGAGCACAGAGCTTGTCAAGCTACTGAGTTCAACCATTGGGTGATGCAGCTCCATGTCAGCACAGAGGAGAGAGAAGCAGAAGAAGAGGCAGAGGTGGATGGCTGAGGACTCATGGTGAGGTCAGATAGCAGAGAGAAGAGATATCAGACTGATATCTAATGAAAACAAACAGATTTAAAGTCAAATACATAATGTGGAGGATCATTACAAACGTGTTGACTGTAATCGCTGGACAGTGACTGTGTACATGTGTGGAATGTCTTGGGTGAGTGTTACTTGGATGTGTACTGTTCATGGTGAGAATGTTGGAAGTACTCATATACCCTCATAGCTCATATACATATTTTAATTGCACATGTTTTTCTAGTCTTACTCACATACTGTATTTAATCTTGCTTTCTTTAAAGGTCCCATGACATGAAAACTTCACATTAGGAGGTTATTTAACATTAATATGAGTTCCCCTAGACTGCCTTTGGTCCCCCAGTGGCTAGAAATTTTGATAGGTGTAAACCAAGCCCTGGGTATTCTTCTCCGCCTTTGAGAAAATGAAAGCTCAAACGCTCGGTTTAGAAAATCCCCCTATTGTGACATCACAATAGGAAAGGTTACCTCCCCTCTCTCTGCTTTGCCCGCACAGAGAATTTGGCGCACCAATGAAAAAATGAGCTACAACTGTGCGAGCGCGACATTGGTTTTTCCTCAAGACATCATGGCTTGCAAACGACCGAAGCATGGCAGTTAGCTCCGCCTCTTTCTTCCTCATAGCATTTAAAGCTACAGACACAGAAACGGCACGTCCTGAGGAAAGCTCATTGTGGGACTGCTCGTAGTGGCTGTAATTCTGCACCAAGGCTGAATTTCGGGAAAGAGACTTCAGATACAGTATTAGGGGACCACTAAGGCCTATATAAAAGCATCCAAAAACAGCATGTCATGGGATCTTTAAACACAATTTACTACAATTCTCACTCCAACAGTCATTTCCAATAGTTGATAATTTCCAATACTTGTGGATCCAAGCAGATGCATAGTTGGTGAAGATCTTGCTCCACTTGCTGATGTTGGATGGTTCTGCTCCCTGGCTAGTTGAGCAAACTCAACTCTCACAGTGTGACCTCTCAGATCTCCCTGACATATAGCCTGGGGAGCTAGGGCAGTTTAATCAGGGACTATATACAATACACAGCACATTAGTCAGGGTGAATTTAACCAGGAACATTCATTTGACTTGTAGAGTGTTTATACTTTACCAGGTCAACTCTCATGAGATGGAGGCATAGTCCTGATGTACGTGCAGTTCTATGGGCATTTGTGAAGCACTCTGTGACATTGCTTGTAAATAAAGACAAGGAAAACCTCAGAGGACAACTGAGAGAAAACATGTCAGAAACCTTGTGAGGAGCAGGTCAGTGAGGGATCCCCTCCTGTTGTGGAAAAAACATCACACTGCTGTAATTATGAAGATGGAGAAATGATTATGGATTATATGATTGAAAATGAACCTCTTAATCACCTTTATTACTTTTATTTGCTATATTACTGAAAAACAGATGCAAAGCTGACTGATTAGTATTACCACTAAAACGTAGAAAATATAAAGGCCAAAATGTGGAAGTCCAGATAGATAGATTTTGAGTGCAAGAGAGAGAAGTATGTGTGTAGGTCTTTCCCATGAAGGACTACAAAGCCCAGATATTGAGAACTACAAGCGCCAGACATCAGGGGACAGATTTATGTTGTTAAACTCAGTGTCCCTGTGCAGCTGGGCGGCAAGGCCTCACGAGGGCCCTGGAAGGGGAAGGTAGAGGAAAAGTACTGGCAATGTAAATTTTGTGACAATTGACCAACCGGGTGTGAAATACATAAATGCATCTGTGACCATATATAATGTACCAATGATAAAATATCATAAAATAATGGAGAGTAAATATATAAGCAAATGTCCGGAGAAAAATTCCAGTCTGATCTCGAGACCACACTCACGTTTGTTGGAATCAATCCTTTGTGTTAGATTCGAATAAACACTTTGCATCATACTTTGCTGCCGTTTCCGTGCTGTTTTAAAACTCGGATATTGGGTAAAAACTTAGATTATTAATCCACGACACTCCTCCAGAGATGGTTGGTGACACACAGAGGTGTAGATCAGAGGCATAATTATGCAGCATGAGCAGTAAAAAAGAAAAGAACATGTGCAATTGGATGGTGAAACACAGAACATCCAGAGTTCCAGATCAGTAGAGCATCAGCAGAGGCCCGCACTGGCGTCTATCAGTTTAGGCAGAGGACGGTGGGCTTGTGTTCCAGGCCAGCAGCCAGAAGATGGACCAGGATCCCATCATAACTACAGCTCTGACTTGTTGTACCTGGTATGAGACTACTATGTAGTTACTTGCTGCATCTGAAGGGAAGTTTCTGAGCTTTTGTGTGACTCCACAAGCCACGTATTTCTCATAGGATACCCCTTTGGAAATTGAACACTTTTCACTCAAAGCCAGAAGGGGGCGATAAACATACAGCCTCTGTGGTCTATAATAATTGGACGTGGATTGTTCAACCAGCACCGCACGGTAAAAGGGAGGAGTTTAACGTTGCTAAGGGATTAGCCATAGAAGCCTTCAGCGTCACTCAGGGTTAGGTTGTCGTCTGTCGACTCCGTGTTGAATACATTGAGAGGACAGGAGCCAAGCATAGGACACGCGAGGACGGAGAGGCACAGCATCCTAAATGAATTGCATCACAGTTGGGACATCGAGGATTTACTGGACATAAAAGCGTTTGCGCGTACCAGAAGAATCAGTTGTTATATCAATAATTGGGCTGCTGCAATTTGAACTTGATCAAATTCGGTATCAGAACATGTCAATCTGGTGGCCTCCGGACCTTGCAATGAGATAACAATTTATTTGGCAACAGATCAATATCTTAAAGAAAAGAGGCACATTGCAACAGGTCTACATATTATTTAGGAGAGGAGGACAATAAAGAGCATGCATATTATAATTGAGCAGTAAAGGCAGACAGTATCAAGACTGATTGGATCTGACTACACGGCTGGATTATCAATAGCCCCCCCCCCCCCCCCCCCCCGTTCATTTGAGATTTATTTCTTCGGAGCCTAAGTGGAGGCGACGCTGAACAAACCCCTGTCAAGCGATCAAAATGATGCCGGTGAGTTAAAACGGGTGTGCCTTTTTTGTTGTTGTTTTGTGCGTTGCTTTTGATAATCAACTGTCCAAATATTCAACACCGGTTGGTTATTGTGAACATAGTTGCATGTGGCACTGTGCATTCTTGAAATATATTACCATAGTTTCAACAGCCACACCTTTTTATTAAAGTGTTTATGTTGAATAACAAGTTTTATAATAATGCATTGTATCCAGTGTCAATCAATCATGCACACAATTTCTCAATGGTTAAATATGATTTATGATGATTTTTTACAGACGCAGGTAGGCTACTGTCCATCCTTCCCTATTTTACACTGTATGTGGCCCATTTTAAACTTTTATAATCCTGTACAGCTTCCAGGTTTTTTTTTTACTTGTTTAACTTGTTTAAATGAATTTTCACATAGTTCATTGAATCAATCATTTGTCACAAAACCAAAGCCATATATAAAACGCCACATTTAGAAAAAGGGTAGCTCAAAGCTTTACGTTCTGTAGGTCATTCTCCGTTTCTACTGAATGACTGAAATGCATGCGTCAAGTACAACCTGGTGTGTGGTGGATATTAAACACTGAGGATAGACCTTGCTAAAGAATACGCTCAGAGACTGCTAATGAAATGCCTCATTTGACCTTCACTGATTTTAGAATCAGTCACAGTGAAGCCTGCAGAAGGGTCTAGTTTTATTCAGTAGCTTTTCTGGCTCGTCTACTGGCTGTTTTTTGAAGTTAAGAAGTAGCCTAAAGCTTACATAGCTGCAGTGAATCAGCCTAACATTATTCAATAAACCCCCAAAAAGAGTCAGTCATACTTGTCACAGGAAAACTGCTGTGGAAATGTGAAAAAGCTCTGAAGTTAGTGTAAACTTGTCCCCTGTCAATAGGAACCTGCATATTTTTCAGTTTCCATGTGCACTCCATCCTTCACTCTCAATAGGGAAACTGGTATTCTAAGAATAGCTAGCGTACAGTGCACAGAATGGTAAATCAAGATAGCTATCATATTCTGAGCGTGCAATTTGTTGAGAACCGGTCTTATGTTTCGTCAGAGGGTTTATCGCACTGGCATGCCAGTTGGAAGTAAAATATTCAGAAACTGCTCCATTTAATATATTTTTAAGTGCATAGCAGTTTAACGTCCTTGATTATGAGTGAGCTCTGTATAGGCTCTTGTATTGATTCTGTGCTCTTGCTTTCAATTAGCCAAGATCATCAGTACAAGTCAGTAAAACACATGATGCTCCTCTTATTTAGAGTGCCGCTTTAAGGATTTCCTTTATTACATGGCTGACGGCAGATAGTAGATGCGACCAAATCAACAAAGCAGAAATTGTTTACTGAAGTTCACTGCATTGTGTTAATACAATGGCTCTGATGGAAACATTTAAGTTTAAGTCATTGTGTGCCACATTTCCTCATGTTGGGAGGTAACCACAACATGGGTTTACACATAGTGCCTAGCCAAGTAATGCACCAATAATGTTGGTCAAATCTTTTTTGACCAACAATTGTGACACCATGTCTGCATCCAGTTCCATCCCAATCTTGTGAGAAGCTCTTTTACGTTCAACATGCTTAAAAAGAGAGGTTCATTTGGAGGCAAGTGTTCATTTTGCAGCTATGCTGTGGATGTTCTTACTAGGTCAGTGGTGACAGACAAAGGGAATGACTAGTAGACTAGTTATAAATTGTGGCCTATTTAAACTACCAAGGTCACATTTCCATTGATTTCCATTGTGAAGCCCTAACCTGAGCTCACGGTGTATCTTGGCAACCGTTGCCACAGTGACAAAAACCCATACACACACAGTCACACTCCTCACATATCTGCCTTTTAGATTCACATTATAAAATATGTGACTGTGCTACTGATCAAAGCCCTCACCAAAAGGGCTAGTGCACAAGTACTATCACAGAAAGGTTAGCAATCTTCTTTTTGTTATTCTTGCACAGTGTCCTGCTGTCTGAATAATGTGCGCTGTCGAAGGGGGAGGGGTGCGTCGCTGATCCAACTGTAACGTCACGTGACCCTTGCCATATGGCCTAGACGAGGGACACAGCTTCAAAACATTTGGGAGTAGACCGGCGGTGGCACGCAAGCCTGTCACCAAGAGTCCAGACCCAAATTCACATGCACAGTAGCAGCACATTATAAACGATCCCTCCAGAAAGGGACATTTCTAGGGATCTCAAGTGTTCCACTCTGTTGTGTTAGCCAGGTAATTCATGCATCAACAGATGCTCATTTGTTTGCTGTTTTGTCAGCAACCATGAATAATTAATTAATCCCCCAGATTGGATTACCCCAGTGCTTGTCACTGGTCTGCTGTCACATCTCAAATTGGCTCTCAAATTTGTGTGTGTTATGGTATATTAAACATATCAGTTCAACGTGTTTATCAATGTTGAATATATGTATGTGTATCATTTCAAGTCCTATTCCAAAACCTATATTTGAGCACCCAAGTGCTGTCAAAGCAAGGAACAAATATGTGGAAAAGAATCGTCAGTGCGACTCCAACAAGGTTGTTTTTGTTGAGCTGGTGAGACACAAGCAGCTTTGCTGCTAATTACGATTGGGATTAAGACCTCCAGCACCCAGGATTAATTGACCTCAAGCTACAGTATCAACATCCTCCAAGCCAACAGCCAAAGTAATGGGGTACAGAAGCACTACTGCAGCTTTTTCTACAACTTTATTTTTGTATTCTTTATCAGTGATTTCACTGTTTTGGCTTTAGGTGCCACCTCACCAGATTACACTGACAGTTAACAATGAAGTAATTGATTACTGTAGTCCACAGAGTTTTAACTGTTAGCCCTGGACTTCAGACAACTGGCTCTAAGCGACCGTCCAATTCTTTCAGCCTTGCGACACCACAAGTTGAACTACCTCTTAGTCAGTCTTGCTTTGTCAGAATAACAGAGCATTTCTGTAAGACATGCCCTGCCTTTCTCCCTAGATTTATTCAGGGAGTCCAACTAACCTCTCCTTTAGGGTTGCATTTCAACTGCCTCAGGAGTGGTCTCATTTGGACTCAAACGGATTATGTTGCTGCATGGAGGGATGCTTTTCCTTGAGTATTTCTAAACAAGAATAAAATAAAATCTTGAACAGAAAAATAAATGTGTTTTAGAGAGCCTTTGGCTGGATGATATGATTTACACCCTCACATCAAAATGTTGATCATGTATGTATTTGAAGGAGGAAGCAAGTTGTTCCCCTTTTACTATTTACACATTACTTTAACACTATATTGTAAATCACCATTTAAACCACACATTTAAAAGCATGAGCTCAGCTGTGGCGAATGGTTGGGAAATATTGTACAAAGGTAGAAGGGAAATAGTTTAATTTCCATATTATCTCATATAGGGAGGGAGGAAACACTTTCCTTGTCATCCAGAATCAGGTACACATTTCTTTATTGAAAGTCCAACCCTTACAGCGATAAACAATAAGTAGAGCACTTTGCATGGCCTTTGATGTTCTGTGCTGATATATAGGGAAGAGGAAAGGAGAGTCTAAACACTGTCCTGTATGCTCCCAGGGGACACAGAGGGTTGTATATCTGCTGTCTCTTCCAATTTTCCAAAATAGATGACATGTGAAATGTGACATTGTGAAAGTAGAAGTGACATACTTCTGTTCAACTTTCAACCTCTGACACTTGAGACCTACTTTTTAGACATAAATGGGATTAAGGGGGAGCTGGTTTTAGCAGACTATTTCCTTTTTCAACTGCTTGACAGTTAGCATTGTGAAGGGGTTTAGCCTTGCTTCTGTACATGTCCAGCAACCACTTTTGTTACAGTGGCAGATGTTTGTGGCAGATGTGAAAGACGGGATTCTTTCATACTGTTGCCTCAACATAATTATGTTTCTGTCCTTATCCCTGTTGCTGACAGCTTGTGCGGATCATAGATGGTTTTAGACTAAATTTGTTGGCGCACATGTAAAATCTTGGTTAAATTTGAAATATATCCTAGCCACTTTGATAAAGGAGATCATATGATATTCCAGTTAAATTTACATTTATGCATTTAGCAGACACTTTTATCCAAAGCAACTTCCAAGAGGGAGCTTTACAAAAGTGCATAGGTCACTGAACATAACGAGATAGCCCCAAACATTGTGGGTAACCAAACATGAAGCACACATTGTGAAAACCAAATAAGTCCCAAAGGTAAGAACCATAAGAACATGTAGTTACACAAGTTACAATTAAACAGCATTGAACCTCAATGTGTACCTGTGGAAAAAGCAAGTAACAATAATATATTTCACAGCGAGTACAATCATTTTAAATCAGTTACAACTAACCAACAAGAGCAACAAGTCTCTCAATAAGTCATTGTGATCCTGGAGGAAACTAACATCAGGTCCAGCCAAACATTCCTAAGTACCGTTGTACTCCTGGAACAAGTGCGTCTTGAGCCTTTTCTTGAAGGTGGGGAGACAGTCAGTGTGTCTCCACCCTAACAGACAGTTGGTATTCTCTGGCTAGCAATTCCAGAGCAAAGCATTTTTCATTTAGTTGAATACCCTCAACCTGAATTAACAAATATTTAGGCCTGCTATTTCTTGGTTCAAGAAATCTAATGTAAAAAATGGTGGCCCCTAACACAGTTGAGGGACTGTTCTAAATGGTAAGTACCTGTGATATTAAAGGGGCTGAAATGCTGCAGTTGTGGCCATCTCTAATAAAATACCCTGTGTCATCATTCATCTGTTCCCTCAGTGGTGTAGCAGTACTTCACCTGCCTGAGGTCATCAGACCTTTATCAGGCAAAAAGTATCTACTGCACCCCCTGTTAAACGTTAGTATAAGTCATTGTCTGTTGAGTAGAAATGGCTTGGCTTGTTGTTTATGGTGTGAGAAAATAGCTGACACACTTCATAACTCTTTTTATTGTCCCCACAAACAGTTGTTGCACAAACACTTTGGTGTTTGTGCATTGTAGGTGGAACTGTTGACCTTTCTAGCAGAGCGGAAAGGACAGGATGCATCTCCAGAGGGCAGCTTCCTGCCAAGGGTGTCTTTGTATCACCTCCTCCTCATCATAGTTTTTACTAAGAGAAGCAGCTCAGATATTTTTATGGAAAGTGTCCTCCACTGCATTCACCCCTCATATATTGAGGGACATTTCTGGGGTAGGCCCTCTGCTTGTCCTCATTCTGTCTCCAGGCTGGGTGGCCAGATGCTTAAGCTCACTGTGTATACTTGCTGAATTCCCTGTTGTCATAATCAAGTGATACATTCATAGGATCCATAAAAGCAGCATGTTATCAAACTATAACAAGGAGTTTAAACAGAAAGTGACCATCTGCTTCAGTCCCTGTAGGGAGGCAGAAAAATGTTGTGCGCTAATTATTATTGTTTCTGTTTTTCCAAGTCCTTAGTAGTTTTGAGTAAACTAAGGCACACTAAAAAGGAGTATCTCAGTCCACATAATTGTGTTCCAAACATCAACACTAATACATGAAGCGTAGCAGTCATCTGAGTTCACAGTGTCACCCCATCGTGAAGCTCAGTTACATGCAGCATGCTTGGAAAAACACCAATTGTGTTTTTAATGGAGGTTATGTCAACCTTGGTATGATTATTTTGTGGATTCCTGTTTAGATGTCTGTCTAACTACCAACAAACAGACAACTAACTATCCACAAACCATGTTGTACAGTAGTTCCATAAAATGGCAGTTTATGAATTGATTTGATCTTCAAAAGAAGGGTTCTTAAAGTGTCTTTAGAAGGTTATCCACGTAAACAACCAAAGTACCTTTAGCGACACAATTTCTTCAAAATAATAACGTTTGAAATTTAACACTTAATGTTTTTTAACTTTTAAAATCTGATTTAGATTTAGATTATACATATTGCTGACAGGTCCACCACTGATTTGTGTATTTTCCTGCTATAGATGTTCCTCACCGTGTTCCTTAGCAACAATGACCAGCATTTCACAGAAGTGCCGGTGACACCAGAAACATTGTGCCGAGATGTGGTGGAGCTGTGTAAAGAGCCAGGGGAGGGCGACTGCTATTTGGCTGAAATGTGGCGAGGAACAGGTGACTGTCAACACATCCACACACATCCGTCCATTACAATTTGATTGTTTACTTTTTTGAAAGCATATTTTCAAAACCATACTGATGTCCAGCCTACTTTGTTGTGTCTTAAAATGTTTGCCCAACATGTATTGGAACAAAATCATGGCCAAACCTGTATGCAACATGGAGAAGGAAGAGAATAGCCAGCAAGCAACGTTTTTGTCTGGACTATTTCCAATTTCAGACACTTACTTGCTACTTTGGTCAACTTTTTACTTGAGTTGAGGAAAGCAGTCACTAAACACCACTGAGCATCTCCAAGGTCAGTGCAGGGTGCCTGTGTGAAGCCCAGGATTTGGACTCAAACTGATCATGTTGCTGCTAGGTGTAATGCTTCACCATTAGGATTTATAAACAAGAAAAATATTGCGTATTGAACAGCAAAATAAATAACTGATGTGTCTGTTGCTTTAGAGAGCCTGTGGCTTATTTAATCATGTATGTATTTGAAAAAGGAAGCAAGTTGTTCCCCCTTTACAATTTAATATTTATTAGTGCTGCATTACCTGCCAACTGACTCTGGTTCATATGTTCTATTCTATGATTAGTTGAGCAAGTTAGTGGTTAGTTCAACACTATATAGTAAATCCCTATTTAAACGACTAATTTAAAAGCCATGTGATGACTCCTTGTCTGGTGTACTCCATGCTCTCAGAGCGTGCCATAGATGATGGTGAGCGGATGCTGGATGTGCTGCAGCGTTGGGGTCAGCAGAGAGGGGAGGTTCGTTTTCTCCTGCGCCACGAACGAGCGCCTTGTCGGGAGACAGGTGAGGACACACACAAACACACCATACCCATTTCCATTGTTTACTCTGGAGATTCTGTCTATATGTCTCGCTGGAATACAAGTGAGCTGTTTTAAATGAGCTGAATTTGTGGTTTTGACTATCTGCCGAGGATGCTACTGATGATACAAACTCCCTGTCAACCCTTTGTCACCTGACAATAGTAAATCATTTCTGTATTTGTATACTGTATATGATACTAAATCATTTCTCTTAGTGACATAGTAGTGTATACCACAGACAAGTTTAAAACTTGTGGTGCTCATTAATAATACATGTATTATACTTATACATACAGTCGCCCCTGGTAAAGATGAGTGTAAAGGGTTATAAAAAAATTCCTTTTGGTAATTTGGCTTTATGTCACTTTGAAAGAAATGAGAACAATCCAACCTTTTCAAGGTACATTTATTCAGAGGAAAAAAATACTGTATTAGAGTTTAGGCACACTCTGTGTCTGTGGAACAAGTATGTAGTATATGGAATGGGTTTTTGAATATGGCTCAATGCCAAGCACTTCTAACAGCATAGAGATAATTCCAACCCCAGTGCTGTTGTTGCAGAAGGACACAGCTATTGCAGAGAACACTGAGTGATTTGTCTGTGTACTCCCACATCCTAGCACTGCAATGGGTGAATTGTGTCCTCTCAAGCCCCACAGTTCAGCCAGGGTTGCTGAAACTGCAAAAGGCCAACGACAGGTCACTGTCATAGTCGTGTCAGAGAAGTCCCTGCCAGGTCATGTGGCACACAGAGGATTATGTAAACCTTCCTCCTAGGTTCCTGGCTGAAATGAGCCCCTAGTGGATGGTATGAACTTTGCTTGAGTGTTTAGATATTCAGTCTGCTGTTGTTTTTAGGTGGGTGGTTTAACATTAGTGAATTGTGTTTATGTTCTACAAGTATAAGAGCACCATGATGGACCTAAGAAATGAAAACTGTAATTTCTCTTGGTGAACTAGTCTTACGGCTTTTCATTTGACAAGATTGTCTTTCTGTTCTTAGATTCCATGTAACAAATCACTTTATACAATATATGTTAAGAATAACACAATATACTGGCTGTATAGATGCATTGAACTGGTTGATGGTTGATTGATGCAACCCTTGTTTGTTTCAGTTGCATTATTAGACAAAACCCCTACTCAGGACAAAGCCATGGTATGCAACAGTGGAAGTGATGTGGCCGAACAAAGAGCTTATTATTAGTCTTGGGAGCATGATTGTAGTCAATTACAACCAGCTTGGCTCCCTGCCCTGCTTGTGTGTGTGTGCACGTGGGTGGGTGTCAGTGTGTACCCCACGGAATACTGGGATTTTGGATTGTGTAACTGGAAAGCTTATGTTGTGACCCATCAACTAGCCATTGATATTTACAGATATGTATAGTCTTATTTTTTCCCATGACTTAATGATAGGGCCATGTTTATCAGCCGTTTACAAAACCTTTGCCAAAATACGTAATGACATAACTGGATCGTGTTTGGTGTGACAAGACAGTCTTGTGGAGGAGGCCTGGTTTACTGCTGGTCCTTACATAAGACTGTGTCCTTAAACTTACAGTGCAAACTTGGTTGTACTTGTAACTAGGCTGTACCTATTAATCCCAAATTTAATAGACATGACTCAAAGCAGTGAGATCCTTATAACTAAGGTTTTTTGGTATAGATGGCTTTGGATTGGTTTTGATATTTAAACTAATTAAAATATTTGTTTGGTTCCATGAAATGTATTGGTTCCTTGCAGCTACAATGAATTGTTAATAGTGTTGCATTATAAGAAAATAGAAAATAGTCAAATCCTTGATCAACATTGCTCTCAGAAAACGGTGTACAGACACATGAAGAACACACACACTTCACACTAATGTGATGTGGTTCAACAGGTGGATCGAGAGCTCCGGAGCACCTAGCCAAGAGAAACATGTTGAAGGGAACAGTGGACAGACGCATGGACAATGGAGTGAGTGAAAATATGCAAACATTTAAGAAAAGCAAGATATTTTTGTCAAAGAGTGACTGTTATCATTGGTATCAGATCAAAATCTAATTTGTAAAATGTATTAGAACTTCTTGAAAATACATACACTTCATTGGTAGTTAGTAGTGGTGAATTGAAATGTGTAGTGAATTACAGACAGTAAATGCAGAAGCAAACTTTGCTTTGAGACTGTGCTGTGAGACTGTTCTGGATGACTGTGTTGTGTTAACTATGTTGTTAGACTGTGCTGTAGGCTATAGGCAGTGCTCCGTCAAAAATATATCTATAATATATATTATAATATATATTATATTATAAGTTACCGAACTTCCGATGGTGCGCTTTTATTTTGAAAGGTGCTCAAGTCTCACCGTGAGACACCGAGTTGATAGCCATCTCGAGTTATACAGAGTTACATTCCACCTACCTGCCAATCATAAACACCACCAGCACCCCCCCCCCCCCCCCCTCTGACTGTGCTGTACAGAATGTGCTCTATAGACTAGACTGCGCTGTACAGACTGTGCTGTACAGGCCGTGTTGTACAAGACTTCCATGTGAGATGTTCTCTATTGTCCCCAGGTTCCTCCTCGCATGGACATTACCCTGTCAGAGTTACAGGAAATGGCGTCACGTCAACAGCAACAGATCAATGCTCAGCAGCAACTTCTGGCCTCAAAGGTGTGTTAATTCCCCAAGCCAAAGCCTGTAAATCTATAAAGAAAATTGCCAATAACTTTATTGTTAAGGTGCACTTGACAAAAAAAGTTGAAACTTGAAAGTATAGATATTATATTATTAATGCAAATTCATAGTATGAATTATGTTAATTACCAATTTAATACTACTGACACTATGACAACATCCCAGCACTACAAAAATAAAAATAGAGTATATTTTAAAACATATGTCCAAAAGATAAAGCAACCACTGATTGATACTATATTAAGAATATAAAATATTACGAATTAGCAAGGATAAACAGCAGGCATATTTTAAATTGAGTCGAGCATAGAATGAAATACAATAGAGTAGTTCTTTATTGGTCGATCTGCGATAGGTAAATTGAATGGGAATGCTTGATTGGGACTGATGTGGTGGTGTGATGGTGGACCAGGAGCAGCGCCTGCGCTACCTGAAGCTGCAGGACCAGCAGCAGCAGCAGCAACAGCAGCAGCAGCAGGCGTCCGAGCAGGAGAGGCTGCACCAGCTCCGCCAGAACGCCCAGAACCAGGAGGCCAAGCTCAGGAGGGTGCGGGCCCTGAAGGGCCAAGTGGAGCAGAAACGCCTCAGCAATGGCAAACTAGGTTAGCGGCTCACTGGATTAGCCACAGGGCGACTGGGCCACAACGCGGAGAGGGAGGTTGTGGGAGTTGGGGGAGGGTGTGCAGCGGAGGGTGACCGGAGGAGGGAGGGCCGAGGGGGAGGGCTGAGCAGTGGGCAGCTGGGAGGAGGGTGAAGAGGCGGGGATGTTGCTGGTGGGGAGGGGGTGCATGTTGTTTCTGGCTGACATCCCTTTGACCTTCAAACCAGAAAGAATTTCAATGGCTGTGAATACTGATAGAGATTTATTCATTTATGCTTTGGTGTAAAAGGTTTCATAGATACAGACTTCACACACGTTATAATAATTTCTTAATCCAGAGTTATGTCACGCACCACTAAAATAGTCAAAAATGCCTTCTTATAAGCATTTTACTATACTCTTTTTATGTATGCAACTTGGCAGTTGAAGGATTACTGAGTGTCTGTGTGCTTTTATATGTAGAAGACAGAGACACTTATACCTTTGTATAGATAAATAGCTATGTGTGCTGTATAAAGTATAGTGCCTTGAGAAGGCTTCATTGCCTTTAAAATAACACAAAATCATCAAATCGTATTTTTATTATATTGGGACCTACATGTTCCAAATAAGAAGTTGAATGACAAGTCTATGCTATCACTGTACAGTAGATGAATGCAATAACTATTGGATAACAAAATAAAGATACATATTTTGGCTTTAAGGTTGAAGAAAAAAAATACAATGAGGATGGACTGTTGATGTTCTATAGCCACCGTAAATGTGTACAGGTGTGGTTGTGCATACATGTATGTACAGTTTATGCCTCTGTGTGTTGTGTGTGTGGCTTCACATCGGTGTATGTGCGTGCTTTCGGCCTTGCAGTGGAGGAGATCGAGCAGATGAATGGCTTGTTCCAGCAGAAGCAGAGGGAGCTGCTGTCGGCCGTAACCAGGGTGGAGGAACTGAGTCGCCAGCTGGAGACCCTGAAGAGTGTGAAGATGGAGCCCCCTCACGACGGGCCCAGCTCCACCAGCGATCTGGAGCGCCTCTACAAGGAACTGCAGGTGAGGAACACAGGCCTGAGGTACCACTTAAAACAACAAGACCCACAAGTTGATTTTGTACTTTATTGACATCTCATATGACATTTTAGAGAACATTGGTATTTTGTTGAAAGTCTATGTCTATGCTTGGAAAAATAACACAAACTCAGTTCTGCTTCCATAAAAAAATGAAAAGGAATTACATTTAAGTTTAATTTTGGGTTCTAAGAAGCCCAGGGCCAAAACATGAGGGCAAACCCCTTACTGTCCTATATGGTTCCTTAACTGACTCTGTTTGCCCCACCAGGTGAGGAACAAGCTGAACCAAGACCAGAATGTGAAGCTGCAGCAGCAGCGCGAGAGCCTCAACAAGCGTAACTTGGAGGTCGCTGCCATGGACCGCCGGGTGGCTGAACTGCGTGAGCGTCTGTGGAAGAAGAAGGCAGCTCTGCAGCAGAAGGATAACCTACCCGTACGTTCGGTTTAGCCTAATAAACGACAACAATTCAATTCACTTAATCGATGGAACATTCCAGTGCTACAAGAACGAGCTGCCAATCTTTTGGCGCTCACCTCTCACATGTATTGTTTAGACAGAAAGTAATTTGAAAGTGAAGCATAGAGATTATATACATTTTGTTTATATGTAAATCACCACCTCTGTCTACTAAGTCACACTGTAGAGTGTTGTTTTAGTCATATATCCTAGAACTGATGTATGGGCCCAATAAGTCAAAATAAGGAGAGCATTTTGGATAATAAAGAATGTATAGCTACAGAGTGTGTTTTCTCTCCAGCTTCCTACAGACAGCCAGAGTCCTCAGCAGAGTGGTACTTCCAGAGTGGCAGCAGTGGGCCCCTACATTCAGTCATCCAGTACGGCCTGCGGGCCCCCAGTACCCAGCCGGCAGGAGGTGCTGGTCAAGCCTGCCTACCCAGACGGCACCGCCACTTTACCAATGCCCGACTCCTCCATGAAGGCGCCTCCCAGACCGCTCAAACCTGCCTCAGGTGAAATATTAATGAAACAAAATGTTTATGGTTAAAACACTGGATCAAAATACATGTGTGTCGAGGTGCCCCGGTGGCTGAGTGAGTAGAGCGTGTACCATATGGGCAGCCACACAGGTTTTTATTCTAACTTGGGCCATTTTGAATGTCTTCCCCTGGCTCTCCCGTACATTTCCTGTCTCTCTGTAGCTGTCTCTGTCCAATAAAGCCATAAATAGGTCAAAACATTTCTTAAAATTAATGTAGATTAATGTCTAAAACCAGCAATATTTACATTTTCTGATAAAAAACAAGTTTGGAGCTGGCTTGACCAGATGGCAGCTATTTGGTATTTAGGGCACAACAACATAACTTAATTAATATCGACTGTGCTTGTTTCTCAGCCTTACCATTATTGTTAACAATGGTCATTCTTTTATTAAATAGCGATGACCATTTAGATAGGAGTACTAATACGAGCATCTTTATGATTCAACATCTATGCAAGTGTCCTTATGCTCCATCTTGAATAGTATTTTTATATTTCACATAAGGACAGACTACAGCTATGCATCCTGTTCTAGGTTTGATGGTTGCATGGAACCCAATTTCTAAATGACAGTTCACACTGGTTCTTGGTATGAGTCATTGTCACTGAGCTCCACGATAAGTTAATTTACAACATGCAAATGTGTCCCACAGGAGATCATGTGTCACAGTTCCAGGGTTCACTCAGTGTTTAAACCCTTATCCTCTTAATTGGTCAGGTTTCCATCCATCCAAGACATCCAAGGTCTCCGATTGGACCATCTCAAATGGAGAAGCGAGCGGAGGTCACGCCTACTCAGCCACCCTCCCTCGCAGGTCAAGCCTTCACTCCCAAGAATCAAGTAAACCTATTTTTTTGCATCCAAAAATGTATTTAAGCATGTACTTGCAATGCATTTTAGACTAAAGAGAAGCCCTTAACATCCTGTATATGAAAAGGCTATAAGTCCCCGTCTGCCCAATCCCATCCTATACCAGTCTGTTAACTAACTCCAGCATTTTCACTATTCTGATCATGTGGTGTTGCTTCTGTGGTAGATGTGGAGATGAAAGGACACACCATGCTGGAAGCTCCACCCCCCATCCCCTCACGGAACAATCAGAGCAGCGAGGACCTCTACAGGGACACCCAGGTACCACACTGAGCCAGCCCCTCAAGCTTGCAGTATTCCTACACTTTTCAGCTACCCATGATGACCTTCTCCTTGTATGAAAAGACCACCTACCACACAAGATGTGGCCTGATACAATGACCACAATCATATTGCCTTGCAAAGTTTGATGGTGTCAGATCAGTAATTATTATACAGTTATACAACAGGTATAAAATAACCACATCTTCCAGTAAAGTGCATCTATTGTCATCAAAGTTCCTTCTTTTCGCAAAATGTTCCTTAGGCCTGTTTTACTCGTTTTTTTCAGCTTCCATGTGCCTTTGCATTGTAATGTAGTTTATATACAAGTATATATTTGATCTTAGATGCCTTTGGTTAGGTTAATACACACATTCATTTACATTTACATCTAGTCATTTAGTCATTTAGCAGACGCTCTTATCCAGAGCGACTTACAGTAAGTACAGGGACATTCTCCCCAAGGCAAGTAGGGTGAAGTGCCTCGCCCAAGTACACACGTCATTTGTCACGGCCAGAGAATCGAACCAACAACCTCATGAATTCATGAATGTTGTTGACTGTGTGAGTATCCCATGGATTTCATAAACTATATTAAATGGCTATTACCATGTTTGTACCCATAGGCTGCTGGAAAGAGTCTCTCAAAAATGCCACCACCGGTACCTAGCAAGCCTAAATCAATGTCCCAGCCTGGCCCTCCCATTTTTAGTAAACCCCCCTACAGCACTGGCACCTTCCCTGGCAAGGCCAAACCTGCTGCCCCCCACCCCCGTCCACCGCCATCTGTTCCCAGCCACAGCCACACGCTACCCCTGCCTCCCAAGCAGGAAACCCCGCCGGCGGCCACGGTGCGACCTTTCACCCCTGACCCTCCAGAGCCCCCACCTCCACTGCTGCAGAAGCCCCAAACTGTGGCGGCCTCCTCCATCTACTCCATGTACACACAGCAACCGACCCCAGGGAAGGGCTACCCACAGTCAGGAACAGGCACCCTGACACGCACACAGCCCAGAGGTGAGGAAGTTCAGCTGGTTATACAGGAAGTGACAGAATATACACAACATATTTAGAACAAATATTTTTACATAATTGTCTCCGATATACAGTATGCTTTCACATTTCCACTCTCTCTCACTCTGTTCTCTCTGTCCCCCAGTGTATGGAAAACCAGTCATCCCAGCCAGTGGGGGACAGCAGTCTTTCACCACAGACAATATTTACTCTGAAAAGGTCTCTGAGACTGAGTTGGACCAGGGGGCCCTGGCCACAGCCGTAGCCCCTGCCAGCGAGGGCCCGGGTTCAGAGTCGGAGCGTGCCCCTCGGCCCCTCAGCCCCACAAAGCTGCTGCCCTTCATCTCCCACCCCCACCGCCACCCCAGCGATGCTGACCTGGAGGCCCTGCGCAGGAGGCTGCACCACGCCCCGCGGCCCCTCAAGAAGCGCAGCTCCATCACAGAGCCTGAGGGTCCCGCCGGCCCCAACATTCAAAAGCTTCTCTACCAGAAGACGACTCTGGCTGCTATGGAGACCGTGGCCGCAGCGGGGGTTCCCACAACGGCCTCGTTCTACCAGTCTGACGAGGTGGAGGTGGGGGCGGGTAAGGCCGGAGGCTCCCCGGGACACGTGTGGGCGCACCGCGGCACCTTGGAGCCGCCGCCCGTCGAGAGCGAGGAGAACGTTCAGAAGCCTCCTCCACTTCCTCCTCGTCTGCCCATCCCTTCACCCTCGCCCTGCCATTCCCTGCCCCCGCCCCTGGAGGAGGAGGAACAGGAGCCCTGCCCTCTGGCCCCTGTCCATCCTGAGACTTACCTAGAGGAGTACCCCCCCTACCCTCCTCCACCCTATCCCAGCTCCGTGGAGCCCGACGTAGGAGAAGACACCCTGGACATGCAGCCTCCTGAGGTGACGGGACAGATCACTCTGCCACCGGTACGGGTCCACACCCACAGGCTTCGTGCACGTTAGGGGCAAAATGTTTCTCTTCTTATGTCCTTCTTCTGCTGGTTCCATCTCTCTATATCAGCCTCTTTGTAAATGTAAAACCTTTTCATGCCTTTTCATGCACTTCTCCTAAGCTGTGGAACTCATTACCTGTTTCCATTAGGAATGCTTCCCCGTTTGATTGCTTTAAGAAACTGCTTAAACTGCTTTTTTAATCAGCTTATTAATAGCTAATTTCTTTGTGATGGTTGTTACTGTTGTTATATATTATGTTGTAAGTTTGTGATTGTAATGTGCTGTAGTACTTTGAGTACAAGAAAGCTCAGCTGTCCCCCTCCTGGTGTGTGTCCTCAGGGCAAGAGGACCAACCTGCGGAAGGTGGGTTCTGAGCGTATCCACCACGGCATGAGAGTGAAGTTCAACCCCCTGGCCTTGCTGCTGGACTCCTCTTTAGAGGGAGAGTACGACCTGGTGCAGAGGGTCATCTATGACGTACGTATTCAGAATAGTACATTTCACTTATCTACAGAACTACTTTATGCTAAATTAGTAAGCGAATGTCAGAGTTGTCATAATGTGATACACCCTGATTCATAAAACTAAATATTTGATTCAGTGCTCAAACCAATCAAATAACATCCCAAACCGTTTTTTTAAAGGCAGATCTAGTTCAAACAGAGCTGCAAGTTCTTGCCAGGTAATTGCACATGCTCATATGTTACCAGGTGGACCTAGGAAAGTAGTTTTAAGCAGTCACCTTCTGTAAAGCTGTTAATGTTGCTGTCTATGTTGTTGTCTATTTTAAAGAGCTGGGTACGCAGTGACGAAAGTTCATAGCACATAGAAAGATCAGTGCCCATGTATATTTATTCAGAACCATTTCATTTACTCAGATAACTGCAGGGGCAAATTACATTAAAGGTTTAAGTCAGCTTCAAGCTTGTTTTGATGTAACACGTTTGGCATTTTCTAAAGTTATTTGAAATTGCCCATTTCCATATGAGGGTGAGTACTGCATCATCCAACCCTAATACTTCCAGTTTTTAAAACGTTCAACGTGAATTTAGATGATATAGACCTTGCATACAAATTATGCGTTGGAATTAATCCTGTATTAAGAATGGGACACTTTCTGATAATGCTTTATGTCCTACCAGTGGGCACGGATTAACCTGAACCTTAGGGGAGAAATAGTAACAGATGTACAGTGACTGAAAGTACTTAGACCCTGCATTATATTTTTCCCACCTATTTTATTATACACTTAATTTAAAAGGGAAATGTGTAGAAAAAAAATACTTTCAATCTACACACAATACCCTATCATGTTTTAAAGCCCCAGGAAACCCACATCCACAAAACTATGTAATTTAGAGTGTTATGTACATAATAGTAAGCATCTAAAAGTGTTAGACATTAGTTTCAATCAAACATCAAAATATTGTCATTTAAGTTTGTGTAGCGTTCCTGACAGTGGGTTTGAATTGGGAGGGCTTATGCTAGGGTATTTATGACTAAATAAATTCTGCGAACCAATCATGAAAAAATCCCCGTCAGTTGTCCCAACCCCCCCCCCGTCAGTTGTCCCAACCCCAACAGGCCCAACTGCAACAAATCCTCAACTCAAACTCAAAGACATTTATAAATAACAATATGGCACTAGCCATATTGCAACCCTACAGAGCCATCATTTAGCATTGTTACATAGTTCTAGCTTTGAGAGTGGCATCTAACATTGCATGTGTAACATTGTGCTAACTATCAATAAGCATTTTGTAGCTCACCGTTTTTCACTGCTTTGTCTTCTGATTATGAATAAGACGGCTGAAACATAATATTGTAGGGCTGGACTAAGCAGATTTTTTGCGCCATTGAGCGTGACTGTTGCTATGAAAGATTGTTTGACATAGGCGAAGCTGTCGAGATGTCAATCATAACGTGATCAGCCACGCCTACATAGTCTTGAGAAATGGTCTAAACAGAAAAATATACTGGTTTTAAACTAGGTTTTCTAATACTTCTGAATGTTTATTTTCACTCTGATTATTTTGGATGCTAAATGAGACATTGAACTTTGATATCAAATATCACCAAGTTTCTTGTGACTTTAATGGCAAATTGAAAACATGTTTCTGTACCTTAACAAAAGAAATGCATCAAAAATAATGTTTCTAATGTAAAGATATTACATGTATTCAATACTTTTTTATACAGCATGGGTGTCTGGCAGCTTACATTCTTCTTGAGTTTGCCTCCTGGATTTTGGAAGTTTTTCTGAAGTCTAGTTAATCTTCTCAAGCTCTGTCAGATGAATGGAGAACATTAGTGAACTGCATTCTTTCTCCTGCTTTATCTTTTAATACATCCCTGATGCAGATAACATGAGCTGCCCTTGCTTTTCGGAACTGCTGTAACTAATATGGTAATATCAGATAACGTATCTGGTGATTTGTCGACTGAAAGTAAGGACGCATTTTAAATGCTATAAACTCTGTCTTGTTATCTAAATGCCTCCCATGTTAATAAACAAAAATCTTAGGTATCCTAAGATGTTGTCTTCTACAGGTAGAGGACCCCAGCTTGCCCAATGATGAGGGCATCACAGCTCTGCATAATGCTGTTTGTGCTGGCCACACCGAGATTGTCAAATTCCTGGTGCAATTTGGTGTCAATGTGAATGCAGCTGATAGCGATGGATGGTGAGTATATAAAACATCTTTGCGATGATATGTATTTATTATTGTATATCAATTTCTAATTATTGGTATACTGTATGTATATCAAGAAATCTGTATTTAAGACTAGATGAGTCTCAGATTAGGCCCAGATTGTATTCTTAGTATAGGGTTAGGGTTAGGGATGGTTACATATTTGGTAGGGATGGTTACATCTTCATTTGATGAAACTATCTCTTTTCAGGTGTGTGATAAAGTTACTAATATATTTATATTACCTTATAATATCTTCATATTATCTTCAGTTGTCTTCATAGTTCTATGAATGGATGTATTGTGGTCTTGTTGGATTGTAACCTTGTCACCGTATGTTCCCCATCACCTGTGTTTAGACCTGGGACCAGTCGTATCAAACTCTGTAAAACTGAAAATCATCTGTAAAAGGATGTGTACGGAGGAAACTGTACTGCATACATCAAGCTTTTCTGAGATTTATAAACACCTCGTATGTGACCTGTAGGCACGTTTTTACAACAGCGTGGTTGAAGTTAGTCTGATAGACAGATGTGACATCCAATCACCTGCCAAGTATTTTTGCCTGCCCTTTTCCAAACAGACAACTTCCCAGATGGATATGTGTAACAAACCGTCTGCCGAGTCATTTTATCCACCCCTAGCTCCTTGGCTTGAAGCAAAGGCCTTTTTGCATTGCCGTTTTGGCACCGGTTCATCTACTCCAGTCTAAATATTCCAAACTATTCCCATGTATTTTTTCTATCCTCGAACCTGGCTCAAAATAAAAGGCAACGTCTTTAAACAGCTTTTGAAAAAATGGGTTCTGTGCTCTGAAAGATAAATAAGCTCTTAATATTTGATCAATAATTTTGTAGACCAAGTAAAATGTTGCCTTGGATCCAAAGTCACCATATCACATAGACTCAAAGCATTGCTTACACATTGTGTCTAAACTGCAGAGAAGTCCGTTTTTATACATGTGACCATACATGCCTACACTTTCTGCCACCTAGTTTTTCTTGCTAAGCAGGTTGCACAAAGGCTATGTTGCAGATGTTAACAAGTTCTCCTGAGTTTCTGAGTTTCTCATCAAATTGTGTGAAAGAAAGTTTGGGCTTATGTTACGTGCTTTATTCGAATAAAGAATTTGTATCAATTTGGCAGTCATCATATCAATCTAGAAATACAGTGCCGTCGGAAAACTTCCTTTACAACTGACCCTAGCTCTCCACGTCCCATCCTTCGCATCTCTCTTCACACACTCCTCTCATCCTTCTGTCCTGCCCCTCTGTCAGGACCCCCCTGCATTGTGCAGCGTCCTGCAACAACGTGCAGGTTTGCAAGTTCCTGGTTGAGTCCGGGGCTGCTGTGTTCGCCACCACTTACAGTGACCTGCAGACGGCCGCGGACAAGTGTGAGGAGATGGAGGAGGGTTATGCCCAGTGCTCCCAGTTCCTCTACGGTGAGTCTCTTGTTCCCGTCGGCACAGCAGACATAAGTTGACCATTAGAGAGCCACACTCAGACTCCCCTGGGGCAATCAGATGTAGGAGGACAAGGGCCAGTTATGAGTGGCTTTTTATTATCAACTGTCTAATGCAGGGCTGAGAGGAAATGTCTTTTCCTATTGAAGTTTAAGTTTTGGAGGGCAATCCTTATACAAAGCCTATAGCACTAGGAATAAATTAAGTTAGCAGGAGGTGAGTTATCATCTTAAACACTGAGGCCACCAAGAAAGGCTCTAGAAGGTTGTGGATTAGGAGATGACAATCTTGGGTTTTGCTGAAATCCTGCTAAGTTTACCACGCAAGATGGGTTATGGGGTGTAAAGAGAAGAGCGCAACAGATGTATTTGAAAGTAATTCAAGTCATTAACTCATGACTACATTTACAATGTATATGACTTTGTTAGCCCACAAAGGTTAAACATACATGTTAATTTTTTTGGTCAGCTACATGACTGAATGAGTCTGTAAGTTTCTGGGCTTCACATTTCTCGCCTTTGTTTCCCTCAAGGGGAAACATAATATTTTGACATCTTGATTAAAATCAACTGTAATCAGCTTACTGTTACAACTGTCTCATGTATATTATGGATGCGGCAGAAGCCTATCAGGTCTGAAAATTGTAAAGAAATATACAAACTTAAAAGCTGTATATTTCTATAGAATAAAAAGTTGTAACTAAGACTATAATAAGGAATGGCAAGTGCACCATTGGGAATACATATATTTTCCAATAATTGCACCCTCTGAGTTTCTTTATTGGCACAAGAAATTCATTTTTGTAGATGAGGTTGGTGTAGAATACTGACTAAAGTGTCAGCATAAACTTAGCATAAACGACCCATGCAACCCATTTTCCTTAGATTTGCCCTAGGGATTGTTGTCTACCAGATGAACCAACGTTTAATTAGTAAATGTTGAATATGGTGAATGCAAGCATCAGTCACCACTGATGTGGGGATTGATTTATTCACATGACACCTTTTTAACACAAATATGACTACAATTATCATGGCCTATATATTTTAATATAGCCAGATTAGTAATGATTGTTACCTTGGAACGTAGTTCTTTCCTTTTAAAGTTCCCTAATACAGAGACAGCCCAACTCCTTTGCAAGAGGACTTTGTTGTATTATGACTTGCTAGTGAGTGAGTGTCAATGTGTGAGTGTGTATTCATGGAGCACACACACCTTTGTGTTTGTAGGGGTTCAGGAGAAGATGGGCGTCATGAACCGAGGGGTGGTGTACGCGCTGTGGGACTATGACAGTGAGAGCGACGACGAGCTGGCCTTCAGGGAGACGGACTGCATGACCGTGCTGAGGCGTGATGACAAGGAGGAGACGGACTGGTGGTGGGCTCGTTGTGGAGACAGAGAAGGCTACATTCCAAGGAACCTGCTTGGGGTGAGCAGAAGGAGATCCTCCGCTCGTTCAGGAGAACGTTCAACTTCCTCAGCCCGTTAGGGATCATATTCATAAATGTTTATGGTCATAATAACACACTGGTGGAATTTACAAGGCATACAGTTACATAATAGAATCTAGAGGATACATTTTAAGTTCAGCAGCATTATATTTTCAAAAACTTTTTTTTGGTATGTCATGGTGTAGTTATGTTATTGAATTTTAAATAATATTTGACATTTTACCTATTTTGATAGTGAATATTTTTTGCATGACTCCAGAGTTGACTAGATGACTGTTTTTCCTATTATAAATGACATCCAACCCAGCCAGCTCTCCTCCGCTTAGCTTTTCATCAAATTTGTAAAAGTAATCCTGTTACTTATATAATACGTTTTTTCCCCAGCTCCAAGTTAAACCATACTAACACTGTATTCTGCTCCTTACCCAGCTTTATCTGAGGATCAAGCCACGGCAGAGAAGCCTGGCCTGAATGCTGTTGGCTGTGCTAAGAGATGGATGGGAGCCCAGCATGACTTAACATGTCAAAGACATGAAAATAAGTTCTTGTTGAAAGGGCACACTAGCACTGAATCTCAGCATTTCGTTTTTGACCTTGATCAAAGGGTCACAGCAACAAGGCCATACATTGCTTTGAATACATTTCACGTGCGTGCAGGTTGAAATGCCAGTATGACCAGAAGGAATGTCCTTGTTGTATTACATTTGTAATGAAGAGGATTTTTTTCTAAACAGTGTTTTTTGTAAATCTGAGCGCTGTTTCTGAGCACATTTGTTTTGTAAAAGTTAGTAAATATTATGATGAAGCTTTTTGTATCTCATGGCAAGAGGCCAACATCTACTCTCAAGCCTTGGTTGACAATGTGCCGTGATATATTATCACAGGAAGCGAGCAGTCAAAGCGTTATTACGCTTGGACTCAATGCTGTGTAATTTTGTCCTGTTATTTTTTTGAATTTCATATGAATGTTATTTTTTCATGTGTTAATGTGTTATGCGTGTGTGAGCAGTGTATGTGTGCCGTGTATGTGTGTAGTCTAGCATGCAGTTTTATCAAGTGCAACTACATAAACAATGAATGTCGATTTGCACAAGCTTAATAGGTTCCTTGGATGGAATATTTTCGAAACCCTTCCATCAAACTGACTTCATACAGAAAGACAAGCATTTGTTGACAAAATGTGTGAGGAAATGTTTAAGCCTGTTCTTACTTCAACGATAAAAAAGAATAGTAACTGTCATGTAAAATATCTGTTGATCAAGCCAAATAAGTAAATTGCTAATAAAGAAATCCCATTTAAAACTCATCTTTAAAACACGTATTATTGCTGCAGTAAAATGTGATCCAAGAGGGATATAATTATAATAGTTTTAACATGGTACATGGACAATACACAAACAACAAAAAGAGCATGAATCAAACTCGAACCTTTAAGATTGTTTTCTGATTTATTCAAGGTGCATTATCTTATTAATAAACTACAGCTTGTATCATTCAGTCTTTAAACTGATATCCCAATGTATCATAGCTTCAAACTAAAGTCTACATAACTTGAAATGTCCCAAGACCAGATTTTACAATAAGTACTACATGCAGAAGAGATTCCAAAATGTGCAAAATCAACATGTTTAATTAACATTTGTAGTGCCATAATATGATAACACTGAGGTCTAGTATGTACAGTACATTCAATGCTTTGTTTATAATTGCACAAAACCTCATAAAATACAAGGGAACAGACAATTCTCAAACATTTGACTAGTTATTCTGAGGATTAAAGTCACGGTTGGGCATGCAGTTCTAACATGGTTAGATGTGCAAAGCTGCCACTGACACATAGAAGGTTCTGTTCACTAAATAGTCCAGTCATTTTAAGCCAAAATGGGGGTCAAACGAGGACAAATTGATTTTGTATCTTCAATATGTCCTGAGTAAGGAAAAAAAAGTTTAGAAAAAGACCCAAATATTGCTTATTCATACGCCTATTCATTCTTTTTCTCATGTGAAAAGGCTAAACATTTTAACCTTTAGATATCACCATGAAAATTACTGAGTTCATTACTTACATTAAGACAAACAAAATTTTTTTTTTGAAATTGTTTGGTAACATGAACAAACGGTGCATAATAATGTATGCACTAATTTGCAGCATATCTAAACATTGGATATAGCCAGGTGAAAATGTCTTGTAGAATCTTGTTGACATCTTACAGTAAAAGACTATAGAGGCAAACAAATGTCACCATAAGGGGCAGAGATTCAGTCATTCATTCAAGGTCCACTCAACTGTCAATCAACTGTCACTTTTGTTTCTCATACATGGATTATTCAACCTACATTAATAAAACATACCTGGCGATCAATTACAATTTTTTGGGAACATCTAGATGTGTGTTGAGCTGTGGTACGACTATTATTGGTGAAACGACCTAGCCCAAACCCCATCTCTGCGATATTAATTAATTAAGGCTGGTTTAAAGTACTTCTTCCTGCCTCTATGTATTTATGCTCATGGGTAGCTTAAATGGGTTCCATTCAGACCTTAACGTTAAGTATTTTACTGTTATATGTCAACAAGATTCAACAAGACATTTTCACCTGGCTATACCCAATGTTTAGATCTGTTGTGGTATTTATGCAAATTAGCACATACCTAATTAGATTATGCACTGTTTGCCCATGTTAACAAAAAAATTCAAAAAACGTGTAATAAATGTTTTGTTTGTCTTCATGTAAGTAATCAACTCAGTAATTTTCATGGTGATATCTAAAGGTTAAGACATTTACCCTATTCACGTGAGAAAAAGAATGAATAGGCGTATGAATAGGCTATATTTGGGTCTTTTTCAAAACTTTCCCCTAATGGGATTCTTCTGGGCTTTTTTTCCTTACTCAGGACATATTGAGGATACAAAATCAGTTGAGTTTGCTTCTGTTGCAATTTGTCTTATCTTTTTTCATAAAATGACTAGACTAAAAGTCTTTAAGCCCTCATTGTCTTCTGAAATGTACCTTTAAGATAACAGTACATCACATCCACAGCAACATTATGAAAATGTAAAAAAAAAAAAGCATTACTTCAAATACACACCACTTATTTGGGAATGTATTTTAAAAGCAACATACAGCATTGTAATTACACAATGGTATATACCTAGTTGATGCAGGTGCGGTGCGTTTCTCTCATTAAAATGGGTTCATTGGTCTCTTAACCTCACAATTGACTAAAGTTAAAGTGCTGAAGATACACCAGAGGACATACTAATACATACATACATAATATTTGTCTTCAGTTGTGGACTTTCACTACTGTACTTTAGCCATTAATCTGGGATGAGTGAAACAAAGAAAGCGTCCATTTTAATGGTTGATTCACCACCTATCTTACATTCTTTCATTCTAGCAAGGGCAGTCACTGCACCTTCCTATTCCTTGTTCCCTCTGGGAATTATATAACAGCTACACACACTTTTAAGATGGCATTAGGCTGATGCTCAAATCAAATGTCAAAGTTTGGTTTGGCCCTTGCTTCCATGCAACGTTTAAACACTGGCGACCATGTTGAAAGGACTTTCATGGGACATCCTGGTATTTAGTCTATGTAATCCCTAAATACTCGAAATAAAAATTAAGCAAGCAACTACTGCATTGGATCCGCCTATCCAAAAACAGATTTGCAGTCAAATATATCCCTATTTTATCTCAAAACAATGCCTCTTTTCTGTCTGTCTCACATGAATTTTGAGAGAAGCAGAATAAACCAGGGATAGGAACCAGACTGATGCTGAGAATTGCCTTTTTTAAGCAATCTGCTTCAGGATTTCAGCAAGTTAGTTTTTTTCTTTAGCACTTAAACGGGTCACCCAGCATTACTATCAGATGCTGGAGGGCAGAGGGCAGGAGAGGGATACTTATTCCAGCTTTGCTCCAGAATCCCAAAGGGATCAACATTGTCTGATCAAATACATGTCCCGACGTGGAACAACAGTGTGGGTAAATAAGGACGTAAATATGTGGCAAAACAGTGGCACTGATTTAAATGCTCATGGGTGATGTGTGGAATCCAATCCACTCTGATGACGTCCACGTATCGGGATGGGTTGGGCAATCACGGACCAGTGCTGGGCATCTGTCTCCGTCTGGAGTGCGTGTGTGAGAGGGTGGTGTTCCTCCTCTCCTTCTCCACCCGTGCCACTCCCTAATCAGTGGTCCTTCAGGTTCTGGTCGTGGTTCTGGTCATGGTGCTGGGAAGCAGGCAGCAGGCGTGTGACATGGCCGATGCCCTTGGTGACGCCCTCCCTGAAGAGCAGCTTGGCTCCCAGGCGGAGGTACTCCGGATGCTTGAGGAAGCGGAAGCAGACCACCGCCTGCTCGCCCGTACGCAGCTCCTCCTGGTGGTCAGGAGAGGGACATCATGTCAGGGCAGGGTGGGCCACAAGACAGCTTAGGTTCAGACACTGGAGTTACTCTCTACTGCCACATAATACATGCCATTGACAAATATTTTTGTCTAAATTGGGCCCCATACTGAAATATAGGTCAAATATATTTTTTATTGTAAGGACCTACAGTTAGGTCCATAAATATTTGGACATTGACACAATTCATCATTTTGGCTCTGTATACCACCACAATGGATTTGAAATGAAACAATCAAGATGTGCTTTAAGTGCAGACTTTCAGCTTTAATTTCAGGGTATTTACATCAAATCAGGTGAACGGTGTAGGAATTACAATACATTTTATATGTGGCCCCCCCCCTTTTTAAGGGACCAAAAGTAATTGGACAATTGGCTGCTCAGCTGTTCCATGGCCAGGTGTATGTTATTCCCTCATGGGAGTTCGTTATTTCATTGACAAGGAGCAGATAAAAGGTCTAGAGTTCATTTCAAGTATGGTATTTGTGTTTGGAATCTGTTGCTGTCAACTCTCAATATGAAGTCCAAAGAGCTGTCACCATCAGTGAAGCAAGCCATCGTTAGGCTGAAAAATCAAAACAAACCTATCAGAGAGATAGCAAAAACATTAGGTGTGGCCAAATCTACTGTTTGGTACATTCTTAAAAAGAAAGAACGCACTGGTGAGCTCAGCAACACCAAAAGACCCGGAAGACCACGGAAAACAACTGTGGTGGATGACAGAAGAATTCTTTCCCTGGTGAAGAAAAACCCCTTCACAACAGTTGGCCAGATCAAGAACACTCTCCAGGAGGTAGGCGTATCTGTGTCAAAGTCAAAAATTAAGAGAAGACTTCACCAGAGTAAATACAGAGGGTTCACCACAAGATGTAAACCATTGGTGAGTCTCAAAAACAGGAAGACCAGATTAGAGTTTGCCAAAAAACATCTAAAAGACCCTGTACAGTTCTGAAACAACATCCTATGGACAGATGAGACCAAGATCAACTTGTACCAGAATGATGGGAAGAGAAGAGTATGGAGAAGGGAAGGAACTGCTCATGATCCAAAGCATACCACCTCATCAGTGAAGCATGGTGGAGGTAGTGTTATGGCGTGGGCATGTATGGCTGCCAATGGAACTGGTTCCCTTGTATTTATCGATGATGTGACTGCTGACAAAAGCAGTAGGATGAATTCTGAAGTGTTTCTGGCAATATTATCTGCTCAGATTCAGCCAAATGCTTCAGAACTCATAGGACGGCGCTTCACAGTGCAGATGGACAATGACCCGAAGCATACTGCGAAAGCAACCAAAGAGTTTTTTAAGGCAAAGAAGTGGAATGTTCTGCAATGGCCAAGTCAATCACCTGACCTAAATCCAATTGATCATGCATTTCACTTGCTAAAGACAAAACTGAAGGGAAAATGCCCCAAGAACAAGCAGGAACTGAAGACAGTTGCAGTAGAGGCCTGGCAGAGCATCACCAGGGACGAAACCCAGCGTCTGGTGATGTCTATGGGTTCCAGACTTCAGGCTGTCATTGACTGCAAAGGATTTGCAACCAAGTATTAAAAGTGACAATTAGATTTATGATTATGTTAGTTTGTCCAATTATTTTTGGTCCCTTAAAAAGGGGGGGGGGCACATATAAAATGTGTTGTAATTCCTACACCGTTCACCTGATTTGGATGTAAATACCCTGAAATTAAAGCTGAAAGTCTGCACTTAAAGCACATCTTGATTGTTTCATTTCAAATCCATTGTGGTGGTATACAGAGCCAAAATGATGAAAATTGTGTCAATGTCCAAATATTTATGGACCTAACTGTATATTTGTGAAAATATATAGCTTAATATTCATTCCAAAATCATTGTTGGCAAAAAAAAAATCTTGCCTTTTTGATATGAACATACCATTTTCAGGCAGACAAATCTGTGGACCAATTTCACCCCAATGAATATGTTTGGAATGAAACTTCAGACATAGATTAAGGACCCTTTATAAGTAGAAGATCCAGAACAGAAACATACTTGACTGAGTGAGATTTATATTTACATTTAGTCATTTAGCAGACGCTCTTATCCAGAGCGACTTACATTAAGTACAGGGACATTCCCCCCGAGGCAAGTAGGGTGAAGTGCCTTGCCCAAGGACACAATGTCATTTGGCACAGCCGGGGAATCGAACTGGCAACCTTCAGATTACTAGCCCGCTTCCCTACCCGCTCAGCCACCTGACTCCCTAGATGGCAAACTTTAACTCCACCTTCTCTTCACAAGTTTGCCGTCTCACTCAGTCAAGTATTTTTCTATTGTCTGCTGTATTCCCCATGTCAAGCCAAAAGGCCGCGTGTGAACAGAACAAGAGAGGCTGAGCACCTTCCCATGCAGGCTCTCAGCAGTGGCTGTCTGTCTCACGTTCCCAACGTGCACCGTGACCTGGGAGCCTCTGCGGAACGTCTTGGCGTGGAACAGGAGAACGATGGCCGCCTCAAACCGACAGCAGATAGTGGGGTTCATCTTAGGGCTGACCATCACCATGCCCTAGCCAAAACAAGTGAACAGGGAGACATTTACATTTTAGTCATTTAGCAGACGCTCTTATCCAGAGCGACTTACAGTAAGTACAGGGACATTCCCCCCGAGGCAAGTAGGGTGAAGTGCCTTGCCCAAGGACACAACGTCATTTTGCACAGCCGGGAATCAAACCGGCAACCTTCTGATTACTAACCCGATTCCCTAACCGCTCAGCCACCTGACTCCCTGAGACATAACTATACGTTTAATGGGACCAGGTTAACCAACATTGCATTTTTGCATTGTCGCGGTTAGGTTTCTGCTTGGAATTTTTCTAACTTGAACTTTGAAACAGTGACTTTGATTAACATTGTGACTAGGGCTGGGCTGTATGGCCTAAATGTATATCGTAGTATAATTCTGAAGCACTGACGGTAACGATCTATATCACAATATATTTGTTTTTCTTAAAATTTCATGACAATGCAATCCGCACCGCAGCGGCAAATCTAACGCAATCGGACGAGTTGGGATTGGGTAATTATGTAGCTTTCATCAGTAGCCTACGTTTATGGGATAAATCAATATTTGTAGTGAGCTAGCTATAACAAATTATTACATGGCTGAATACTCAATTCTGAAATCGTGCATCTGTGCAACATGCCAACTTTTGAACAGGATGCGGAAGATTGATTGCGATATTTGCGTTAAAGTTCTGTACGGTAATTTTATGCCGTGCCTGGTGTGAATGGGGCTGTGACCAATCTTATTCTGGAAGGCTCTACCGCGGTTGCACGGTGGAGTCAAAATCCATATCATAGGCCAAATTCATACCGGTATATTTCTATACTGTTCATACTGCCCACCCTTAATTGAGACAAATAGAGAATAAAGATCAACTTTGGTCAACATGGAATACCCAATAAATGGGATAGATTTTTTAAAGGTTATTAGATTCCAATCTTAATGACAGACACACTGATTGCACATAGCAATTCATTTTAGGCTGCTTGTGTTCAAAAATAAATAATAGTGAAAAATGTCCACAACAATATCGCTTTAGCAAATAACAGTTTCATTTATTTATCTATTATGTACTCATTCATTTTGTTATATTAAAAACAATATATTATATATGCATTATGTAACTGTACAGTTTGTGGGCAACACTTTACATTAAGGTTACAGTACCTACAGTCTGCACTTTCAACGTGTTTTGCGAGGATCTCTATTCGGTACGAGAGCTGAACTGCTAAATATAAATTATGTCATTTGTACACAGGTGTCTGTCCGTCGACCCCAGAGAGATATTTAGGCAAGACTTTACATCAAGGTAAAATTAACTACCATGTAACTACCTAACAATACCAATAGTAAACTAGAGAGGGTACAATTTCTGGGGAAATTGTAGGGTGTGCTTGCTTGCGTCGGTTGGACAGGGGTCTGTTTTTGAATGACATTTTTACAACTGATATTTCTGTATATTTGATATAAAAATGCATACTTATTATTTATAAAGATTACATAGATTTAAAAACATTTTTTTGCTGCTCATTTACAACTGAAAATACGAGAGAAGTGTAGAATGAAATAGATGTCTTCTCATTTCCCCTGCAAGAGGCAGCCTCATCGTTGAATCAAAACGAATACATTTGGCAGACCGGTGTAAAAATTGACCTGATCTCTATGACTTAAACGTCCTTTTAAGCTTTTCCCTTCTCGTGATATTTTAAGGCATTTAGCCTACTCATATTGCATTCATTCATGAATAAAGAACCCCCTTTGAAGATTATTCTACGACGTTACCGGCAGTAGAAGATGGAATCGCGATTCAAACAGTACCATCTGCTAACTGAAAATATGCCCCCAAAAACGTAAATAAGCTTGACATTTATTTAGTGGAAAATCGCTTTCATAAAAAGCTCCCTGTGTGGAGAAGCTGCCCCGGTAAATTGTACTACTACAGTACAGTACTAGACTACTGCTGTGTTCGTCTAGGTAGCGATTGCGTTGGTTGAATTGGATATAACGTTCCGTTGTACGGTTTAGGCTGAAATTAATTATTTTCATGAACAGATTGACAACGTTTAGGCTGTGGCAATGAAGTTCAGATTAGTAGTTAGATAGACTTTTGATCTAAGTAAGGGGAGTGCCGAACATGTTCTGTTGCCGTTTGACTTCCTAAACAGCTGTGTACTGTAGATGTTTTTGTAGTGTGTCTCGCGTAAGCTACAGCGTTGCAGTGAGCTACACTGGTTTGAAACCACAGGTAATGGTAATTTCACCAACAAATCGTTTACTAATGTCAGAATAAATCCTACAACGAAAATGTATATGTGAGGAATGTTTATTTTAACGATTGAAAACAGATACATCATAGACCACTGTAGTATGTGTTGCCCGGGCAACACGGGCTAATGTCATGATGCTAATACTTCAGTGAAATAGTAGACTACTGTTTCCGAAAGTAGATGTACTTCCTTAATAATATCAGCTTATATTGTACATTACACATCACAATTGTGTGTCATATCACAAAGTAAAATTAGTAAATAGTTATCACCCTGGCCTCTTTGCTTGTGGCGTTTCTGCAGCTGCCTTGCAGTAAAGCTATAGTTAGCCTAGCTATCCCTGAACAGATGCGAAACGAATGTTCTGCCGAAGGTAGTCACGCGTGTTTTCGTGACGTTAGTGACGTAGTGACGTTAGTAACGTCAGTGACTGTGGCTAGCAAATTAGCTGCCTTGCAGTAAAGCTATAGTTAGCCTAGCTATCCCCCAAGTTCACAGATACGAAACGAATGTTCTGCCAAAGGTAGTCACGCGTGTTTTCGTGACGTAGTGACGTTAGTAAAGTCAGTGACTGTGGCTAGCAAATTAGCCACCGTTAGCTTCACTTTTCGCCATAAAAACTTAACTTCAGCCTAAACCATGCAACGGAACGTAAATCCCAATAGAAGCAACTCAATCGCTACCAAGACGAAACTTTTGACACCTAGGTTGTCTAGGTAGGCCAAATATTGACTGAGTTTTAGGGGGGCAAAAAGAAATTAAAAAAATAATAACTAGAGAGGGTACAATTTCTGGGGAAATTGTAGGGTGTGCTGGCTTGTGTCGGTTGCACAGGGGTCCGTTTTTGAATGACATTTTTACAACTGATATTTCTGTATATTTTATATAAAAATGCATACTTAATATTTATAAAGATTACATAGATTTAAAAGCATTTTTTTTTGCTGCTCATTTACAACTGAAAATACGAGTGAAGTGTAGAATGAAATAGATGTCTTCTAATTTCCCCTGCAAGAGGCAGCCTCAACGTTGAATCAAAACGAATAAATTTGGCAGACCGGTGTAAAAATTGACCTAATCTCTATGACTTAAACGTCATTTTAAGTTTTTCCCTTCTCATGATATTTTCAGGCATTTAGCCTACTCATTGCATTCATTCATTAATAAAGAACCCCCTTTGAAGATTATTCTACGACGTTACCCGCCAGTAGAAGATGGAATCGCGATTCAAACAGTACCATCTGCTAACTGAAAATATGCCCCCCAAAACGTAAATAAGCTTGACATTTATTTAGTGGAAAATCGCTCATTCATAAAAAGCTCACTGGTAGCGATCATTGTCAGTAACAACGCAAAATGCGATATAGCCCTGTGTGGAGAAGCTGCCCCGGTAAATTGTACTACTACGGTACAGTACTAGACTACTGTTCGTCTTGGTAGCGATTGCGTTGGTTGAATTGGATTTAACGTTCCGTTGTACGGTTTAAGCTGAAATTAATTATTTTCATGAACAGATTGACAACGTTTAGGCTGTGGCAATGAAGTTCAGGTTAGTAGTTAGATAGACTTTTGATTTAAGTAAGGGGAGTGCCGAACATGTTCTGTCGCCGTTTGACTTCCTAAACAGCTGTGTAGTGTAGATGTTTTTGTAGTGTGTCTCGCGTAAGCTACAGCGTTGCAGTGAGCTACACTGGTTTGAAACCACAGGTAATGGTAATTTCACCAACAAATCGTTTACTAATGTCAAAATAAATCCTACAACGAAAATGTATATGGTAGGAATGTTTATTTTAACGATTGAAAACAGATAACGCTACATCATAGACCACTGTAGTATGTGTTGCCCGGGCAACACAGGCTAATGTCATGATGCTAATACTTCAGTGAAATAGTAGACTACTGTTTCCGAAAGTAGATGTACTTCCTTAATAATATTAGCTTATATTGTACATTACACATCACAATTGTGTCATATCACAAAGTAAAATGAGTAAATAGTTATCACCCTGGCCTCTTTGCTTGTAGCGTTTCTGCAGCTGCCTTGCAGTAAAGCTATAGTTAGCCTAGCTATCCCCCAAGTTAACAGATGCGAAATGAATGTTCTGCCAAAGGTAGTCACGCGTGTTTTCGTGATGTTAGTGATGTAGTGACGTTAGTAACGTCAGTGACTGTGGCTAGCAAATTATCCACCGTTAGCTTCACTTTTCGCCACAAAAACTTAACTTCAGCCTAAACCATGCAACGGAACGTAAATAAAAATACAAGCAACTCAATTGCTACCAAGACGAAACTTTTGACACCTAGGTTGTCTATGTAGGCCAAATATTGACAAAGATTTAGGGGGGCAAAAATAAATAATAATAAATATATATGTGAGAGAACAGAGGTTGTGCTCTCGCCGAAGGCTTGAGCACACCCAACTAGAGAGGGTACAATTTCTGGGGAAATTGTAGGGTGTGCTTGCTTGCGTCGGTTGCACAGGGGTCCGTTTTTTAATGACATTTTTACAACTGATATTTCTGTATATTTTATATAAAAATGCATAGGGCCTACTTATTATTTATAAAGATTACATAGATTTAAAAGCATCTTTTTTTTGCTGCTCATTTACAACTCAAAATACGAGTTAAGTGTAGAATGAAATATGTCTTCTCATTTCCCCTGCAAGAGGCAGCCTCATAGCTGAATCAACGAATACATTTGGCAGACCGGTGTAAAAATTGACCTAATCTCTATGACTTAAACGTCCTTTTAAGTTTTCCCTTCTCGTGATATTTTCAGGCATTTAGCCTACTCATATTGCATTCATAAATAATAATAATTATGAATATTATTTATTATTTATATTATTAATTTATTACTTAATAATAATTAATAAAGAACCCCCTTTGAAGATTATTCTATGACATTACCGGCAGTAGAAGATGGAATCGCGATTCAAACAGTACCATCTGCTAACTGAAAATATGGCCCCAAAAACGTAAATAAGCTTGACATTTATTTAGTGGAAAATCGCTCATTCATAACAAACTCACTGGTAGCGATCATTGTCAGTAACAACGCAAAATGCGATATAGCCCTGTGTGGAGAAGCTGCCCCGGTAAATTCTACTACTACAGTACAGTAGCCTACTAGACTACTGCTGTGTTCGTCTTGGTAGCGATTGCGTTGGTTGAATTCGATGTAACGTTCCGTTGTACGGTTTAGGCTGAAATTAATTATTTTCATGAACAGATTGACAAAGTTTAGGCTGTGGCAATGAAGTTCAGGTTAGTAGTCAGATAGTTTCACCTATTGAAATACTTTTGATTTAAGTAAGGGGAGTGCCGAACATGTTCTGTCGCCGTTTGACTTCCTAAACAGCTGTGTAGATGTTTTTGTAGTGTGTCGCGTAGGCTACAGCGTTGCAGTGAGCAACACTGGTTTGAAACCACAGGGAATTATAATTTCACCAACAAATCGTTTACTTGTAATGTAATGTCATAATAAATCCTACAACGAAAATGTATTTGTGAGGAATGTTTATTTTAACGATTGAAAACAGATGCATCCATAGACCACTGTAGTATGTGTTGCCCGGGCAACAGAGGCTAATGTCATGCTAATGCTTCAGTGAAATAGTAGACTACCGTTTCCGAAAGTAGATGTGGGCCTACTTCCTTAATAATATCAGCTAATATTGTACATTACATTTCACAATTGTGTTTCACATCACAAAGTAAAATGAGTAAATAGTCACCCTGGCCTCTTTGCTTGTGGCGTTTCTGCAGCTGCCTTGCAGTAAAGCTATAGTTAGCCTAGCTATCCCCCAAGTTAACAGATGCGAAACGAATGTTCTTCTACAGGTAGTCACGCGTGTTTTCGTGACGTTAGTGACGTAAGTAACGTCAGTGACGGTGGCTAGCAAATTAGCCCCGTTAGCTTCACTTTTCGCCACAAAAACGTAACTTGAGCCTAAACCATGCAACGGAACGTAAATCCCAATAGAAGCAACTCAATCGCTACCAAGACAAAACTTTTGACACCTAGGTTGTCTATGTAGGCCAAATATTGACTGAGTTTTAGGGGGGCAAAAAGAATAATAATAATAATAACTAGAGAGGGTACAATTTCTGGGGAAATTGTAGGGTGTGCTGGCTTGTGTCGGTTGCACAGGGGTCCGTTTTTTAATGACATTTTTACAACTGATATTTCTGTATTTTATATAAAAATGCATACTTATTATTTATAAAGATTACATAGATTTAAAAGCACTTTTTTTTGCTGCTCATTTACAACTGAAAATACGAGTGAAGTGTAGAATGAAATAGATGTCTTCTCATTTCCCCTGCAAGAGGCAGCCTCATCGTTGAATCAAAACGAATACATTTGGCAGACCAATGTAAAAATTGACCGAATCTCTATGATTTAAACGTCCTTTTAAGTTTTTCCCTTCTCGTGATATTTTAAGGAATTTAGCCTACTCATATTGCATTCATTTACGAATAAAGAACCCCCTTTGAAGAGTATTCTACGACGTTACCGGCAGTAGAAGATGGAATCGCGATTCAAACAGTACCATCTGCTAACTGAAAATATGCCCCAAAAACGTAAATAAGCTTGACATTTATTTAGTGGAAAATCGCTTTCATAAAAAGCTCAGTGGTAGCGATAATTGTCAGTAACAACGCAAAATGCGATATAGCCCTGTGTGGAGAAGCTGCCCCGGTAAATTGTACTACTACAGTACAGTACTAGTAGACTACTGCTGTGTTCGTTCGTCTTGGTAGCGATTGCGTTGGTTGAATTGGATTTAACGTTCCGTTGTACGGTTTAGGCTGAAATTAATTATTTTCATCAACAGATTGACAAAGTTTAGGCTGTGGCAATGAAGTTAAGGTTAGTAGTTAGATAGACTTTTGGTTTAAGTAAGGGGAGTGCCGAACATGTTCTGTCGCCGTTTGACTTCCTACAGCTGTGTAGATGTTTTTGTAGTGTCTCGCGTAGGCTAGCGTTGCAGTAAGCAACACTGGTTTGAAACCACAGGTAATGATAATTTCACCCACAAATCGTTTACTTGTAATGTAATGTCATAATAAATCCTACAACGAAAATTTATTTGTGAGGAATGTTTATTTTAACGATTGAAAACAGATGCATCATAGACCACTGTAGTATGTGTTGCCCGGGCAACAGAGGCTAATGTCATGATGCTAATACTTCAGTGACATAGTAGACTACTGTTTCCGAAAGTAGATGTACTTCCTTAATAAAATCAGCTTATATTGTACATTACACGTCACAATTGTGTGTCATATCACAAAGTAAAATTAGTAAATAGTTATCACCCTGGCCTCTTTGCTTGTGGCGTTTCTGCAGCTTCCTTGCAGTAAAGCAGTTAGCTTAGCTATCCCCCAAGTTAACGAGCTGCTAAACTAATGTTCTGCTAGAGGTAGTCACGCGAGTTTTCGTGACGTAAGTAGCGTCATTGACTGTGGCTAGCAAGTTAGCCACCGTTAGCTTCACTTTTCACCACAAAAATTTAATTTACACTTAAACCATGCAACGGAACGTAAATCCCAATAGAAGCAACTCAATCGCTACCAAGACGAAACTTTTGACACCTAGGTTGTCTATGTAGGCCAAATATTGACTGAGTTTTAGGGAGGCAAAAAGAATAAAAATAATAATAATAATATATATGTGAGAGAACAAAGGTTGTGCCCTTGCCGAAGGCAAAGCACACCCAATAATATATATGTGAGAGAACAAAGGTTGTGCCCTTGCCGAAGGCAAAGCACACCCAATAATAATATATATGTGAGAGAACAAAGGTTGTTCCCTTGCCGAAGGCAAAGCACACCCAATAATATATATGTGAGAGAACAAAGGTTGTGCCCTTGCCGAAGGCAAAGCACACCCAATAAGTGGTATGTAGAAAATGCTTCATAATGTACTGATATTACATGGTTTAGGTCATTACAAAAGAGTAAGAAGGCACAGTACGAGGGAGGGGTGTATGCTGAGGTGAGTGGAGCTGCGAAGGGGCAGTTGATGCTGCGAAAGGGCACACAACCCGGCACACAACCCTGTGGTAACACAGGGTTGTGTTACCAAAACAATCAATGTGTTATCAAACAAATCAATCTTAACATCCACGTTCCCCTGGAAAGCCCAACCTCCCCCATACCAAACTTCACTTGTGTAATAATTCAGTAATAATGTGTTATTACATAGCAGTTCCTATGTAACTACACTGTTGTAACTTTAGTTACATAGTAGTCAACATAACCTTACTGTAAAGTGTTTCCTTTTCCGTTTAACCTGCAAGGGGAGGTGACGCAAATTATACTGTCAATACAGAACCAATATCGCAGTTGACATAGGCCTGAAGTCTATGTCAACTGTAGACATTGACTTCCAAATGAAGCACAAACAAGAAATCCTGAAGCCTCCCTCAACATCATGTGGTAAGGCAGCTCTGTCTGACAACTGACCTTCCGGAGCAGAGAACGATCAAAGTTCCCCAGAGCCAGCGTGGCGGCCTGGCCGGCCCTGAGCACCCTGCAGGCTGAGCGGTTCCTCTGGATGCTGCCCACCCTGAGGCGCAGGAAGCGGCCCTCGTCCGTGGGACCCACCACCAGCCTCTCGCCCTCCTTACACACCCCGCTGGCCACAGGGAGACACCACACAGGGGACACCAAAGCTAAACACCAAAGTGCAGAAGGCCTAGTTTTTTACTGATCTGCAGTGTGTGAAGTGCAGTGCCGGTAATTTAAGATGTCGGTTAGTTGATTAAGTGTTAACTTAATTGGAAATGTGCACACGGGTAAAACCACAGTTCAATTTGAGATATTACTGCACATCTACATGGATAATCAGTAAACAAGTTAGTTAATTGACATAAAATTCATAATCTATACTGAAAATATAGTATTACTATCCACTTTACATTGTCTTGCTTTTAGTTAGCTAGCCAGTATTTCACCCATAAAGAAAACCCTCTGAAATAAGCTGTTTCAAGCTTCTGATTCTGTTGTGCCAGCGTTACCAGCACAGCTCATCAGGCCAAATCTACGCTATAGTTAATAGTAATTAGAAAATGTACTTCTAAGTGACAGTATGCCCAAAAACCGTTTTTGTGAATTGCCAGTTTAAATGGTGTCCAGCAAGTAAGTCACTGATGATTCCATTCTAGCCACAAGTGCGTTCACGTTAAAGGGCCGGCATTTGCTCTTATGACCAATCGCAAACCTGGAAGTCTACCAGAGCCACATATCTTACAAGATGAGCAAACAATAATATTAAACAAATATGAAAAACATAATATAATCCAGGCTAAAAGCAACACTGTTGCCGCTGCAAAAGGCAGGAAGGACAGATAGTAAAATATTGCAGATCGTGTGGATGCAGTTTAAAGTTAATAGGCTTAGCTAACAATTAGTAGGCTTACCAACATCACTTCCCTATCATTAACCCTTGTGTTATCTTCGGGTCGTTCTGACCCATCAGTCATTGTGACCCACCGTCGTATTGCGACAACTTTACCGCATACAAAAACAAAGTGAAGCATTTTCTTTTAACCGTTGGGCTGTCTCAGACCCCCCACATTGCGAAGGTTAAAAGAAAATTATTTTTATTTGTTTTTGTATTGGGTAAAATTGGGTAAACACAACGATGGTTCGTTATGAACCTTTGGGTCATGTGACCCGAAGGCAGCACGAGGGTTAAGGCACAAGTAGGCCTAGCTCTGACCATAATTGCAATTATGTAATCCATTAAATGAATGTGTTACTTAGGTGTATTCTTATGGCGTGAGACAATTTTAGCCTTATTCCTTCAGCTGCATGATGCTGTTAAACGGTATTTTGATCAAATGAAAATCAAATACAAAACATAATTCAACCTGTAACTATGCTTACTTATAAGCAAAAGTAATTAATAAGGTTTCAGTGCTTTAATCCGTCTCTGTTTTAGAATAATATTGGCATATAGGCTAGGCAACAAAGATGGGCCACTCGTCAGGGAAACTCAAACTATTGATGCACCAAGGTCACAGGATCGTGACCGATGATGCTATATTCCAAGAGAATTGATTGGTCAGTCGGCGGTGCTTACATACCTATTGATCTATTATCTCAAACATAACTTGCTCCGGATCAGGTTAGGTGTGCAGCACAAGTTCCCATGGTGATCTACCCTGGTAGAAGTGAACCACCGTTGTAACACTGAAAACCCAGGGTTAAATCTGAAGTTCAGTGTTTCCCCTACCATTATATTAGGGGCACCCCCCACCCCCCCCTGGAAGGTCCAGTACATTTAATTAATTTTTGTACATTTTTAATATAGCGCCAGATCACAAAATAAGTAATTTAAGGTGACCTTTCCTATAAAACAGGTCTATAGCTTGCTCTTTTATTAAACAATCTAAATGGCCTTATGTTATTTATCTTATTTACACAACGGCATTTCATTTCTGTCTCTACATGGTCGGGCGACCATGTCTCTACACCCCCCCCCCCACCCCACCCCAAAAGATGTAAACCTAGGGGAAACACTGTAAATTACCTCGCTAACCCCAAATCCTGCTTGGTAGTATCGGCCCCTGCTGTGCTACAGGTGGTGAGTGTGTTCCAGTGACTGACCTGTAGAGCGTTCCACCCACCACAGTGCCTACATCTGGTACTGTGTAAATCTCATCCACCTGTAAAGACACACACAGACCATGGCTAAAGTTAGAGAAAGTGTTGAATTTAAAGCCAGGATTACATACCAAGGTATCTTATGCATGGATTACAGGCCATACCTTCCCTTAATTATTACTACCTGATATAACACATATTCTCTATGTGTATTTATATTTAATGGTTGCTTTGACAAAATAGTATTTTAATGCTAATATAATAATAATTGAGAAAGAGAATGAGCTGTACCTGGAACTCTGTCAGCTGCTGCATGAGCTCCTCCTGCTCTTTGCTGTTGCTCAGGGGTGGGAGAATGTTCAAGAACACCTTGAGCAGGTCCAAACTCTCCCCGGACACACTGGACAGTGTGAATATTGGTGTGATGCTGCACAGCACAAGCACAGTAGAGACACGCTATAAAGGCACTGGCATTCAATGTTACTCTACAGTGCGTTCACACTGCAGCGGGGGCGCTGTTTGAATCTGTTTGGCGCTGTTTAATCTGTTTGAAACGCTCGGGGGCGTTTCAAACAGATTAACCCTCGTGCTGCCTTCGGGTCACATGACCCAAAGGTTCATAACGAACCATCGTTGTGTTTACCCAATTTTACCCAATACAAAAACAAATAAAAATAATTTTCTTTTAACCTTCGCAATGTGGGGGGTCTGAGACAGCCCAACGGTTAAAAGAAAATGCTTCACTTTGTTTTTGTATGCGGTAAAGTTGTCGCAATACGACGGTGGGTCACAATGACTGATGGGTCAGAACGACCCGAAGATAACACAAGGGTTAATTTAGAATGTAGTTCCCTAAAGTCACTGTTGTAGTTGTCATGGCCAAGTGTGCAGACTTGGGTTTACGTACTCGCAACATCGATCAAAATACAACTTGTATACAAAATACAAAACTGTTTAATAGACATACACGTTGACATGTGTAAAAAACGTTTTATTATATTACTCGAAGTCTCTGCTAATCTGTCGATACGATACAGTAGGGAGTTCCAGCCGGGCTAGCTAGCTAGTTACCACAGAACGAAGTTACGTAATGTGACTAGACTGAATTTGAAAGTACAAGCACCAACAACTTCGGCAACCTTGCGCCATGAATCGTTTAATTTTTTTTTTTACATCTGTACGAATACAGCTATGTATCGTACAGGACTGGGTAAGCAGCCACACAAACGATTAGTTTCTCCTTCACCTTGAAACCTAGAAAGCTAGAAATGTTTACCATGGTTGCTATGTTACGAGAAACAAGAAAACACTCCTATTGGCCATCGCTAGCGAAAATCGCTCCTCATTTACATAAAGTTGAGAAAATCTCAACTCGGTCGCGTCGCTACCCACAATGCACCACGCAAGCGATTCACCTGGCTCCATAGAAAATGAATGGAAAACATGTTGTCGCTCGCATCGCGTCGCTGCAGTGTGAACGCACTGTTAGAATTAAAACTTTGCTTATTGACATAAATGGCCTCCTGACAACATTCTTAGCATGAAATGTGAAAATCATTGATAATAAATAATATTCATTATTATTCATATCCATCATGGGTCTTTCATGGGTCTTTCATGGGTAGTTATGCCCAATATTGGTGAGATTCAAGGCCAACTTTCTGAAGCTTGGTAGACTTTCCTGCTTGCTTGAGTGTGCTTCGCAGTGTGTATATAATACTTAATGCTTTAATGTTTAATAAAAATGTAAGTAAGATAACTGAACTATTATCTCAAATCTTTGTTTAATGTACCATCTGTTATTCAAGCTTTCAGGGGCTGGCCAGTAGCAACCAGAAGGATTGAGTAAATCTGTTATTCCAGCTTTATGGGGTCTGGTCAGTAGCTACCTGGAGGACTGAGCGAACTGTTGGGCAGCAGTGACAGCATCGTCTGGGCTGGCCACCACCATGGGGACCTTGTTACATCCGGGCTGCTTGAGCACTCGCTCCAGCTGGCGCACGGTCCGCTCCACCGTACCCTTGGCGCATAAGTCCACCTTGCTAACGGCGATGAAGATCGGCACCTTGAGGGCCATGGCCAGGCCTAAGTGCTCTCGAGTGGTACCGACTGGGGGTCAGAGGTCAGAGGTGCATGGCAGTCACATACATTCATACATTTGTGTGTTCTTGTACAGTCCCAAAGAGGTGGGAAAGAAATATGCAATACCAGAGGCAAAACATGACTGGGCACACCCACCTATGCCTGTGTTAGCGCTGACTACTAGCATGGCAAAGTCCGGGCAGTAGCTAGTGAGGCCGAAGATAGTGGTCTTCAGGTACTTGTGGTGGCCTGCCAGGTCAATAAAAGTGATCATCTTGGAGGAGCTTTCGCAAATCTCTTCAGCTGTACGGGAGTCACTGTAGTTCACCACCTTAACATGATGAAACGCATTAGCAACTTTTCAAAATGGATTTTTTTTGTAAATAAATGCCGATCAGTAACTAATATTACAAAACGTAAATAGTAACCTTTATCATGCATTGAATGCTGACATGACAGAGTTATCAAAGGGCCGCACATTCAATCATATCCTCTCTGTGTCTTCGCCAGCAGTTGTGTTTGAACCCACCTCTCCTTTGCTATTGAACCCCAGAATTTCAAAGCTGATGCTGGAGGTCCTCCCAGTCTGGATCTCATGAAGGTGCCGGAACAGGTTGAGGCGTGCTCGACCTCTGCCATTATCTAGCTCTCCTTGTGTCAGGACACCTAATAGAGTCGATTTCCCAGAATCCACATTTCCCAGAACAGCAACACGAAGGTCTAGAAACTATACTCACACACGAGACATCAAATGTGAGGACAATAGAAGAAAAAATCCATTACAAAAATACAAAAAAAAGACTACTATGTCAAACCAAGTGTTGCAAAGTTTGTTGTCCACAATACTTTCTAGGTGTCCAAATCAAAAAATTAATATTGTCAGTTGCTTTGTCTCACCTGCTGGTCATCTGGAACTTTTCGAACAAGAACCTCTGCGATTTTACGAGAGTTTCTTTCCAAGTCATAGTCCACCTCTCTCTCCCTGAGTAGTGTGATATCAGCACCAACCCTGGCATCATAGAGATCAAGTAGTCAAGTTCCTAAGCATAGTCAGGCTTGAGTGTGTACTGAAACCATCATAAATAATAAACTGCTTATCAATACTTGCTTGATATAGCCTTTCCCAGGATATCCCAAGTAAATAAGATGGTCTCACACTTGTCTTTCTACTGTACTGAGTCGCTTAATTCTGACAAAGTTGGCAGGCATGGCACTGCTTAAGTTGTTGTTGTTTGTTGTTTTTTTTTTTGGGGGGGGGGTGCAGGACTTATGTTAAGGTAAAAGTTAAGGAAGTACGGTACTTTTCTGCCATCCTGCGCAGGGTCTTCAGTGAAGCTCTCATGTCTGCTTCTGACAGACCAACTAGCAAGCCATTGTCCTCTACCCCGATTTGGTACACTGCCTCTCCTCGTCCTTCCTGCAGACGCCACTTCATTTGTGTGGCCAGGTGCTCAAATCTATATTGAGTAGGGTTCACCAGTTTGAGCTAGGATGAAGAATAAAAGTGGCATCAAGATTCAAGTCAAGAGTGTAGGCTATTTAAGAATAGTGTGCCACCCTACAGTAATATGAAATAATGCTGATAGAAAGAGGAGCATCATACCTTATATTCAATATTTCCCTCTTCTGCCTGTGAAAAGGGGTGAAAACGGTCAATGAAAATAGTCATTTAGCAGACGCTCTTATCCAGAGCAACTTACAGTAAGTACAGGGACATCCCCCCGAGGCAAGTAGGGTGAAGTGCCTTGCCCAAGGACACAACATCGTTTTTCACGACCGGGAATCGAACCAGCAACCTTATGATTAATAGCCCAATTCTCTAACCGCTCAGCCATCTGACCCCCAATGAGTTCATACCACCACGCCCCCTTGCAAACTGTATAGGTTGGATTTTATCAGAAACTATCAACACGGTAGTTATTACTAGTCTAGTTAGCTAGTAAATTAGACTCGACTAAATAATGAACACAACATTATCTATAGCCACAAATATAACCATACCAGGTGCACACCGAAGATCAAGGGTGCTTTGCTAGCTACCTCGTAGAAGCTTTCCTGGCTAAGCTAGATAACGAGGGTAGCAAGCTGTGTGGGTTTTGACAGGCTACACTGTTTGGTATACCACGTAGCTAGCTAGCTAGACTAGCTACGAGGGGTATACAGATCGTTGGCAAGCTATCGGATTCAATAATAGCAGTAGCTACCTCTGGTGGTAAATATGGTGGTGCTTTGTTATTCCTTGTCTTTTTAGTTCGTCGCCTCTTTCCTCTTTTGCCTCTTTTTGAACGCGATTTTTTAGACATTATTCTTTTCCCATTAGCATTATTGCACGAGCTGGGTCCATGAAAATGAGTCCTCAGACTAGCAACTCCACTTTCTGACATTCGGGCATCCATCATGACCAGAGCTAGAGCCTTATTTTTATCTCGATGACTGCACGCTTACGTTGCCATTTCTCATAGACTACTAAAGTGAAGTCCTCAAAAACCGGGGCACAGACAAGTTGGTCCAGCGGAGGCTGTAGCCTCTCCTCCATCATCCACACAAGACAACGCTATCAGCTGCTAGTGACGTCAAAGGATGCGTTATGGTGCAAATGTGTCTACACAGATAACATGCTTGTATCTAAAATAATAATGTTGTATCTTCTTCCAGCGGTGCATGAACAAAACTACTCATTCCAAATGCCTGTGAAATCGTGTCACGTTTATTTTAATATACATTCAAGCAGTATATTCGTGTGTCTTCAATCTTTAATTAAAACTGCCTTGAAGCGCACGGGCTGCATAACAACAACCTGTCAAGTGGTCACATGACGCATTAAAAATAAACCACTAATGCATACTTGACATTATCTGCCCGACATTGGCCCCATCACAGCCAGATTAACTGGGGCAAATCACAGTGCCTTTTTCTAAAACTGTAATGTTTGTTTTCAAAAATCCAATTAGATATTAGGCCTACATTAAGTAGCCTACAAAAGTCCAAGTCAAACATGTACGCTATATAATGGCAACTTTTGTGGATTTCTTACTCTTTATTTCTTTAAAATCAAGCAAACCCTTTGCACTCTTATTTTGAGTGGTTGCCCCTTGGGCAGCGTTTAAGGACAATCAGGTGGACAATCACAAACCGTTACAACTTTTGAGCCTGAGGCAATTTGTTTACGTAACAAATACAATAGTCCCCCCCCCCTGACCACATATCCTCTTTAATGTAGGCTGAAAACTAAAATCTGTACTAATCTATATTAATATACTCCCAAATCATTGTAAATACAGACTGTGGCTTTCAACACTATCAGAGTAATCTCAGAAACGTACTGTAGGCCTACTGTTAGTTTACAGAAGTATCACTTAAAATAAGTATTTAAAAACCTTCTACCTTCATGAAATATCATCCATGTAGGGAAGAACAGTGGAACAGTTAGCTCCTCCCATGTTCAATCTAGAATGGTGTCCAACCTTCACCTCCCCCCTGTGCATCCCTGAACTGAAGCCCTTAGAACCCAGAGCATTCCAATACTTCCAGAACCTCTCTGGGTTTTCAGGGAGCGGCTGCCATGTGTTGTGACGTGTCACTCTGGTCACGTCATCAGACAGAGAGAGAGACAAGGATGTGCAGTGTTGGGGTCCAAAACCACAGGAGCTGCAAAACAAAGCCAGAAGAATACTACCCATTAGATACTCCACACCAATAATACAATATCTATCCATCTGCCACTGGCCTACTCAACAAGGCCAAGGGCTCGCACAGACTTTAACACTACCTGCACAATGACACCTTGACAGCTTGTTTTTCTGTTTATTGTATATCACTGCTACTTTGTACTTTATTTTGTATTTTACATACCTTCCCCTTAGTATTAGTTAGTATTAATTAGTTAGACTTTGTACCGTTAGTATAGTTTAAACTTGAACCACTTATTTAAGATTTACTCCTATATGTTGTATGTATGCACCTTCCTGCCAAAGTAAATTCCTTGTCTGTGCAAACTCATGGCGATTAAACCCCTTTCTGATTCGGATTCTGATATGAATTTGATTTTGTTTTTTTGAATTTGTTGATTTTGATATGAATTGGTCAACTTGCTCACTAACTGCACACCTTGTGGTGAAGAGTGGTATTGCTCTGTGCAACAGGAATGTGTTAAAAATCTGCAGAGCTACACACGTTGTTCCATGAACCAGTGTGAGCAAATGCTGAGTGTGCCTTGAGTGGCCCCCACAGTCGTACTGACTTTGCAAGGTGAGTTAGCAGGTGTACATGACATGTCATGGATGCTTCCCCAGACAGTAACTGAAATCTTGTCACAAACTGGAACAGCATGTTATTTGCTTTGTTAATTTCCTGCAAGGGGACGTTCTCTTTCAGAAGTAGAAATACTGCTGACACCAGAAGGCCTGGGTGCTTCACATAGCTGGGTTCAGGACTGGCAAGCTGTAGAAATGGAGCCATGCTCGCCACTGTGAGGCTTTCCAGGACTTGAACTCTGCAGGGGGTCTGGGTAGTCGTGTTATTAGGTGTGGTGGCTTTATATCCTTGATCCTGTTGTTTCAGCACCCTCATGTAGCAGGGTTGATCACTTCTGTTCAGAAGAACCTCTGCGAGCTGTATAATGACACTAAGTAAGACATCATTCATCTAGTCTGGATCAAAGCCCACCCTATATCAGCATGGCATGTGCTACTGCTTGCTATGTATCTTCCAGCATGTTCTTTGCCTCTCTGTCAGGATGTTCTGTAGCAGCACAGTGTACGTCACCTGTTTCTCTACTACCAGGAGTACCAGGATGTAAACAGAAGCCAAAACCAAAGTACTCATTCAACTGTGTAGTGTTTTGCATGGCTGCTCTGCCTTTACATCTACACAACCACATAGTCCAACAATTTTGCTGTTCACACATATTCCAGGTTTTCTCCAAGACCTTTGGATGCCAGTGTTTTGGCCTGATCAACAAAGGGTCATAGAAAAATGGACAGAGTTTCTCTTGAGCACCAAACCAAAGACGCGCAAGCACTCCCTTCTGAATCTCATTCTGGGAGGGAGCTTGTTCAGACGCAGCTGTATTGGCCATATTGAACATGTGGAAGATGTACACAGGTGAGCCATCAGAATTGAAATGAAAAGACAAATTGTTTGGATCTGACAGAATTCCACCTGGTTTTGATAAGTTTTGATATGATATGTTTTGATACATCTTTCACTATCATATATGTCAGAGGTGACATGTTCATTCTGTGGCCTTTGGTGTCTGTAGCTCATGCTGTTTTGAATCTGAGGATTCTAAAGCAGTGCCTGAATTTGAGGTGCAGTTGATATGTTGATAAAAAGCTAAGTATAAAAATGTCCAGCTCCCTGTTCCAGCTGAGAAGCAGGCCTCTTTAAAAGCTGTGACTTCCCTCACTAACTCCTAGAACCTCTCTACTCTCTATTGAGATACTGGAATCAGACACCTACCATATGCACATTATATGGCTGCCCTCAGGGCTTCTTAAAACCTAGACCAAATCACACAGGCTGCCCTCAGGTATCTCCATGTGAACCACTTATTAGTGCTTCCACACACAATAATGGAAAACACTCTCTCTCCCTCCCTCTCCTTCTCACACCCCCCCCCTCTCTCTCTCTCCCACCCTCTCCCTTTCTCACTTCCCCTCTATTTCTTTCACTCTTTATTAAAACACTTTAAGTGCTTTATTGGCAGCTTAAGAGATATTTCAAATATTGCCAAAAAAAAGCATTGTATATTATATAAACCTCCATACACATACATACACACACACACCACACAGTGTGGTACTACATTCACTGTACATTCTTCCACTCACACTCCACCCACACACACAGATATTTACATATATAGTACACTGATACAAACACATTCAAACATATACAGTGTACATTCTCTATCTTTTTCTCTATCTCGCTCTCCTTCCCGTCAAGATTCAGGTTGAGAAGAAGGTGCAAATGCAAGTGCGAGTCAACACACCTTAACCAGGATCAAATCCTCCCACTCTCTCCTCCTCACCCCCTGTCTCCTTTACCTCCTCTTTCCTCCTCTACACCTCCCCCTTTCTCCTTCACACCTCCCCCTTTCTCCTTCACACCTATGCCTTTCTCCCATCCTGTTTTGGCATGCATGCACCCTTACAGAAGTCAGTTCCAGTAATGAGACTCCAAACCGGATCAACTGGTCCAAACAGAAGTGTGTATGAGTGTGTGTATGTGGGTGTGACACATTCAAATATGTACAGAATGTTCCATGAACAGTAACAATAACAACAGCAGTAAGAGGAATCTTCATGGTTGAGATCATATTAGTACAAGGAAGCACTACAGGTGATCAGACTGTCAGCAGTACTGTCAGACACACACAGAACCAGATGGAGCACAGAGAGGAGGCTGATGGTGAAACCAGAGTTTTGTAAAGGTCAGTACAATGTTGTTTATTCACATGTTGGAGAGTGAAGGATTTACTGTCAGTTCATAATAGGTTATGATTAAGTAAACTAGAGAGGGTACAATTTCTGGGGAAATTGTAGGGTGTGTTTGCTTGTGTCGGTTGCACAGGGGTCCGTTTTTGAATGACATTTTTACAACTGATATTTCTGTATATTTTATATAAAATGCATACTTATTATTTATAAAGATTAGATATATTTAAAAGCATCTTTTTTTTTGCTACTCATTTACAACTCAAAATACGACCGGTGTAAAAATTGACCTAATCTCTATGACTTAAACGTCCTTTTAAGTTTTTCCCTTCTCGTGATATTTTCAGGCATTTAGCCTACTTATATTGCATTCATTCATTAATAAAGAACCCCCTTTGAAGATTATTCTACGACGTTACCGGCAGTAGAAGATGGAATCGCGATTCAAACAGTTACCATCTGCTAACTGAAAATATGCCCCCCCGTAAATAAGCTTGACATTTATTTAGTGGAAAATCGCTCATTCATAAAAAGCTCACTGGTAGCGATCATTGTCAGTAACAACGCAAAATGCGATATAGCCCTGCGTGGAGAAGCTGCCCCGGTAAATTACAGTACAGTACTAGACTACTGCTGTGTTTGTCTTCGTAGCGATTGCGTTGGTTGAATTCGATTTAATGTTCCGTTGTACGTTTTAGGCTGAAATTAATTATTTTCATGAACAGATTGACAAAGTTTAGGCTGTGGCAATGAAGTTCAGGTTAGTAGTCAGATAGTTTCACCTATTGAAAGACTTTTGATTTAAGTAAGGGGAGTGCCGAACATGTTGTCGCCGTTTGACTTCCTAAACAGCTGTGTAGATGTTTTTGTAGTGTGTCTCGCGTAGGCTACAGCGTTGCAGTGAGCAACACTGGTTTGAAACCACAGGTAATGATAATTTCACCAACAAATCGTTTACTTGTAATGTAATGTCATAAATCCTACAACGAACGTTGTACACCATCATAACTTTTTTTGAGCAATTAAATATATCTCTTGTTCTGCCTGTTTTGTGATATACATGCCTAAAAGGTGCCTAATATTTATATACTGATATAATATCGGCATTATAATTATTAGTACTATGATGATTTTTGAGGTGGCAATTTGTTGGTGCCCCCTCAGGACTTGGTGCCCTACGCACAGCGCGTAGTGCGCGTTATGGGAGCGGCTGTACGGCCTACTTCCTTAATAATATCAGCTAATATTGTACATTACATTTCACAATTGTGTTTCACATCACAAAGTTTTCCAGCCTTTTGTCCGGACCGCTGTTGCGTGTCCGTCTTTTCGCCCTTTTGTCCTCCTTTTTGACCCTTCCTGCCCACCGTCGCAATTTAGCACTCGTGCGGGCTTCAGACAGTGCCAATTATTCAGTAGGCTTTCAGATGCCGAAGAGAAAGACCTCCTTCAACCATACGTGGAGTTCAGAACTCCCCTTTGTCAGTAAGAGCAGCAAAGACCAATTCCATGCCTTCTGTAAACTCTGTCATATTGACATAGACGTGAGTAGTAAGGGGAAAGGGGCTGTAGAGCGGCATGCTGCTACAGAAAGGCACAAAGATAACACTAGTTCTGCCGGGCACTCTTCGTTGACATCGTTTTTTGCTCCGAAAACAACAGCGGATGATAAAACGACCGCTGCTGAGCTGACAAAATTATTTCATACTGTAAAACATCACCACTCTTATAGGAGTTTAGACTGCAGCGCAAAAGTTGAGAAACTTATTTATGAAGACTCGTTGTGATAATGTCAGGCATGGATGTCTCTGTCATCGACGCGTGACGTTTACGGATATGGTCCACGTGACGTCTCATGACGCGTCCATCTCCTGTCTGCACTGTGTAGGAGACAGGCCCTGTGTTCATCTCAATGACGGCTGGGACCCACCTTGGTCCGTGACCATAGTTTCGGATGTACACGTCGTCACCAGGAGAGAAGCTTCTCCATTTGCCGTGTAAGTCATGTTGTGCTTTCTGTTTGAGTTGTTTCTTTTGAATCTTTGACTTCACATCGGGCAGCAGAAGATCCAGTGTGGACCGCAGTCTCCTAGACATCAGCATTTCAGCTGGAGACAAGCCAGTCGTACTTTGGGGTGTTATTCTGTAATTGAACAGAAATCTTGCTATTTTGGTTTCCAAAGTATCTCCTTTTGTTTTCTTAATTCCTTGTTTGAACGTTTGCACGGCTCTTTCGGCTAGGCCATTTGATGCCGGGTGAAAGGGTGCAGATGTTATGTGCTGTATACCATTCTGTTTCAGGAATGATTCAAACTCTTGGCTTGTGAAGCATGTGCCATTGTCCGATACTATTGTCTGAGGCAGGCCATGTGTGCTAAAGCACTGTCTGAGTTTTTCAATGGTGACTTGGCTTGTTGCATTACTTGTTGGATACACATCAAGCCATTTTGAGTGCGCATCGATCACGATAAGAAACATCCTGCCTAAGTGAGGGCCGGCATAATCAACATGCAATCTACTCCAGGGTGTCTCTGGCCACTCCCAGGGATGGAGAGGAGCTGCAGCTGGAGCCTTTCTGTTTTCCTGGCATGTGTGGCAGGACTGTACTTCTCTTTCTATGTCAGCATCCATACCTGGCCACCACACGTATGAACGTGCCAAGCCCTTCATCCTGGAGATGCCTGGGTGTGTGTAGTGTAGATGTTTTAAAAGGGTGGCCCTCCCCTTCTTTGGAACAACCACTCTCGCTCCCCAGAGCACACATCCATCTCTGACAATGAGTTCAAGCCTTCTCTGGCTGTAGGCCTTGAACATTGAAGCCACCTCCTTTGGCCAGCCATGCAAACACCACAACAGCACTTGTGATAATATTTCATCTTTCGCAGTCCACTGCTTCACTTGGGCTGTTGTGATTGGTGGGTCTTCCACCACATCCAGCATGAGGACCTGTCCTGTGTCATCCTCCTCTTCAATGTGTGGCAGTGGTAGCCTGCTCAATGCGTCTGCGTTTGCGTGGTCTTTGCCTGGCTTGTACACCATATTGTACTCGTACGCTCTCAGAAGTATTGCCCACCGTTGCACTCTTGGTGACCCCATCTGTGGCACCGGCTTCTTTTCATGGAAAAGCGATATCAATGGCTTGTGATCAGTGCTGATCGTGAATCTTCGTCCATAGATATACTTGTGAAATCGCTTGATTCCGAATATGATGGCTAACCCCTCCTTGTCGAGCTGTGAGTAACGCTGTTCAGCTGGTGTCAGTGTGCGTGACATGAAGCCTATGGGTTTTTCACTTCCGTCTTCCATGATGTGTGACAGCACGGCGCCGACTCCGTACGGTGAGGCGTCGCATGCCAGCACAAGTTCTTTGTCTGCTGAATAGTGAGCCAGGACTTGTGCTGATTTCAGCAGCTGTTTAGACAAACAAAACGCATCTTCTTGTTCTTTCTTCCAAGTCCACTGAATGTCTTTTCTTAACAATCTGTGTAATGGTGCTAGACGTGTGGCGAGATTAGGAAGGAACTTATTATAGTAGTTTAAAAGGCCAAGATATGCTTTCAGCTCAGTCACTGTGGTTGGAGGTGGAGCTTCCTCGATGGCTGTTACCTTGCTCAGCACTGGGTGCAGGCCTTCAGCATCAATCTTGTGACCCAAGTACTCAACCTGGTCTTGCAAGAATGCACACTTGCTTCTGCGCAGTCGCAGTCCTGCCTCTTCCAGTCGCCTGAGTACCTCCTCCAGCGTGCTCAAATGCTCTACAGTGTCTCTTCCAGTCAGTAAAATGTCGTCAAGGTAAACAGCTACTCCGGGCAGGCCTTGCAACAAACTCTCCATTGTTCTCTGAAATATGGCTGGAGCAGATGAAACTCCGAATGGGAGCCTATTGTAGGTGAAAAGGCCTCTGTGTGTGTTTATCGTTAGGTATTTCTTGGAGTCATCATCCATCACGATCTGCTGATAGGCGTGGCTTAAATCAAGTTTGGAGAACCGTGTCCCTCTTGCCAGTGTATTGAACAGGTCTTCTACACGAGGAATAGGGTATTGCTCTAGTGAGGAGGCGCTGTTTACTGTTAGTTTGTAATCGCCACATATTCTAATGGAGCCCTCCGGCTTCAACACCGGAACAATTGGCGCTGCCCACTCAGTGTATTTGACAGGTGTTATGATGTCCTCTTTCAGGAGCCTATCTATCTCCTCTTCTACTTTCGCCCTCATGGCATACGGAACTGAGCGGGGCCTATAGAACTTTGGACGGGCATTCGCAGACACACGGATTGTTGCCTTCTTGCCTTTTAACATGCCTAGTTCTTTTTTGAAAACATCCTCATGCTTTGACAGTACTTCCTGTAGCTCATGTGCATCTGTTTTTACATGTTTAATTTCATCCCACTTGAGCTTTAAAGCCTCCAGCCAGCCTCTACCTAACAAGCTAGGTCCAGTGCCCTTCACCACCACTAGGGGTAATGTCTTAATTTGCTGAGCAGTTTACTTTTACTTCAGAAACTCCCACTACTTTGATTTTTTCTCCCGTGTATGACTTCAGAGACATTTTGCTTTCATTTAATTTGGGGCGTTTCTTTTCTTTCCACATCTCATTGAATTTATTGTCATTCATAATGCTCACACTGCATCCTGTGTCTATTTCGAAGTGTACTTTCTTTTTATTCACTTCCACGTTGACTTCGAATGGTTTAATTCTCTGCATGGAAGTTTCTGTATTCAGGCATGCCAGTATGAATGCTTCTTCGTCATCAGAGCTATCATCATCATTTTGTCTCTCACACACGTTGTGTGACCTGTGTGGACGGGGTTGAAAGCGTGCGCGCCGCTCTGCTCTGTGTGCTTTGGTTTCACTGGGACGGGCATCATCCTTACTTTTATTCCTACAAGCCTTAGCGATGTGCCCTACTCTCCCGCAGAAATGACATCTTTAAATCTACATTCGGCTGCACTGTGCCTTCCGTGACAACGATAACAATCTCTCTCTTTGTTTCTCCATTCTCCTCGTCTCATTTCCCTCCGTTTTCATGCTGTTACATGCTACGGCCGCCTTTTGTAGGTCTTGGGCATTTTTACTTGCAGTTTCTGCAGCTACTGCTATCTTAAATGCTTTTTCAAACGTCAGGTCTATTTCGGAGAGCAGACGTCTTTGAATCCGGTCGTCATTCATACCGCACACAAGACGATCTCTTAACCTTTGCTCCAGTGTAGTGCCAAAGTTACAGTCATGAGCTAGTCGTCTGAGCTCCGCTACATATGCACTCACAGATTCCGTAGGCTGACGTGAACGCGAGTCAAACACATATCTCTGCACCATCTCGCTTGGTTTAGGATTGAAGTGCTCTTTCATTACTTGTTTTAACTGATCGACTGTTTTCGCAGATGGCTTATCAGGACTCACCAGGTTTCTCATGAGCTTGTACGTTGATGGACCGACCACGCTGATTAGGATAGCCCTCTGTTTCTCTCCATCATCGATCCCATTAGCTTCAAAAAACTGATCAAGAACCTCGCAGTACTCTTCCCAAGTCTGCTCTTTTGCATCAAAAGTTGACAGGGTGCCTATCATCATCGTAGTCATCTTTCCGTTTTGCTCGTTACCTCCAGTCCAATAGCACTTTGCACGTTCCTACCGTCTGCCACCTGCGGTCATCCCGACGCATCCGACTTCAATCAGGCCCTTTTTTTCTCCATCCAGTATCCTCGTCGCCAATATGTGATAACGTAGTGTCCATTAAATGAGGATTCAATCCAGATGATCATGTTCAGTATTTAATATAAGAACTCACAGAGGTTGTAGATGACAACACTCAGGTTGGGACTGCTTAATCTACTGTCAAGGTCTTGACCTTCAGGGTTAACTGTACCTCCTGCTGGAGTGGGGTGGTATTGCAATAGTATCTATATGAACCAGATGATCACGATACCACACTCGTGGTAGCTAAAGGTGTGACCCTAGGCAGAACCAAAGCACAAGCATTGTGTGAAAATGTATTAGCCCCATACCACACGTGGATTCACACGTGTGTGAATCCACACGTGGATTACATAAAAGAAAACAATCTGCATTTTTCGATAGCGAGTGATGCATCGAACAAGGGTGCAACTAAGTGCTTTCCAATACTCCTGAGATATTTTAATTTTGAGAAGGGAGTGCAAAATCTGTTGCTCGACTTCTACAAGGATAGCGATGAGACGTCTGAAGCAATAGCCAGCCAGTTACTCGCAAAGCTAGACGCAGCTGGTCTAGATTTGAAAAAAGTGCCTGCTTACACAGCAGACAATGCGAGTGTGAACTATGTGAAACACAAGAGTGTCTATCAGAAACTTAAACTGGCTCAAAATGACAAATTCTGCTAATTGTCTTGCTCACGTATTGCACAATGCATCCAAATTTGCAGCAGTAAAAATGGATATTGAAGTTGAAAATATTGTGCTCAAGGTCTATAGCCATTTCAGCATCTCAGCCAGAAGGACAGCACAGCTAAAATAATTTTGTGAATTTTTGGAAATGCATAACTGCAATCTTTTGCGACATGTTGTGACAAGGTGGTTGTCATTACTTCCAGCAGTTGACAGAATAGCAAAATACTGGGAACCTCTCACCAGTTACTTCAGGAGTTTAGGAGAGGATGAATGTCCCAAAGTGCTATGGGCATGTTTTGGCGAGGAACATGCCTGTGATGTGCATGAGATTCACTTTTTCTTCCTCAGTCATGTTTTGAAGCTATTCACTGACTGTATAGAGACACTGGAAGCAAAAGCTTTTTGCATCATCTCAGATTACCAGCTCATGTGTGATCTGAAAGGCCATCTTGAGAGAAGACAGAGGGACACGTTTTTTGGCTTCACTGTCAACAACAAGCTCAAAGAGCTTACTCCAGATGTAGCCAAGAAATGTAAGGCTGACTTTACTGTTGTCTATGAAAGGGCCATGAAGTACCTCAGTGACAGATATGACTTCTCTGAACATAGCTTTCACAGCCAAATGGGTCAATTGAGTCTAAAAGGTACAGTCCCCTTTGAGAAATTCTCTGAAGCAGTACATGCCTGTAAGTTGTCAGATATTGACATGGATGGACTATATGAAGAATATGGCTTTGTTGAAAAGATTCTCAGTGGCTCTGCAGAGTTCGAGAATCTGAGCAGTGTGGAGAGGTACTTAAAACTCTTTACTCAGTCTGATGTCCCTCTAAAGAATCTGAGGATCATTAGTGCCTACATATTCTCAATCGCATGCAGTAATGTGCACACAGAGAGTTTTCTCAATGATGACCACAGCATGGAGAAATGAAAGGAATCGTCTAGAGATAGACTCAGTCAAGGCAGAACTCCAGGTCTGCATCAACCTTTCAGAGGGATGCACAGAGATGTACCACAGGTTCCTGTCTAATAGGAAACTCATGGAAGCAGCTAGGAGGAGTGTGAAATATAAGAACTAGAACATCTTTGGTGAGTAGTTATGGATTTCATTCATCAGTTAGTAAAATGTGGGTTGATATAAATATATCTAAATGTCTAGTTTTTGTTTGTTGGCATCTTGTTTGGTGTGGTCCTTGCAGGAAAGGATAGATGCTAGAGGAATCACTGTTAAGAGGATCAGCAGGGAGGCAGCCCAGGCTTAAGTGCCCCCTTACCCCTTCCCAGCAGAGGCACAGACACTGGGCCTGAGTGCCCCCTCACATTAATGAGTAATGTTATCGTTCTGTTTTCAGTTTTGAACTAAAAATCTGTTGGAAGACCATGCATACCAGAATTTGTACTACAATTGAAATAGTTTGGGCAATGGTACTGCCTTATTTTCTTCTTTGTATTTTGACTATACATATCACCATCATATCACCAAAGACAACAGCAAATTGCACTTGTATTGAGTTTGTATTAAAATACAAATGTTGACTGCGAAACGAATGTTCTGCTACAGGTAGTCACGCGTGTTTTCGTGACGTTAGTAACGTCAGTGACTGTGGCTAGCAAATTAGCCACCGTTAGCTTCACTTTTCGCCACAAAAACTTAACTTGAGCCTAAACCGTGCAACGGAGGGTAAATACAAATACAAGCAACTCAATCGCTACCAATACGAAACTTTTGACACCTAGGTTGTCTATGTAGTCCAAATATTGACTGAGACTTAGGGGGGCAAAAATAAATAATAATAATAAATATATATGTGAGAGAACAAAGGTTGTGCCCTTGCCGAAGGCAAAGCACACATTATTGTATTCTCAATAATACAATATCTATCCATCTGCCACTGGCCTACTCAACAAGGCCAAGGGCTCGCACAGACTTTAACACTACCTGCACAATGACACCTTGACAGCTTGTTTTTCTGTTTATTGTATATCACTGCTACTTTGTACTTTATTTTGTATTTTACATACCTTCCCCTTAGTATTAGTTAGTATTAATTAGTTAGACTTTGTACCGTTAGTATAGTTTAAACTTGAACCACTTATTTAAGATTTACTCCTATATGTTGTATGTATGCACCTTCCTGCCAAAGTAAATTCCTTGTCTGTGCAAACTCATGGCGATTAAACCCCTTTCTGATTCGGATTCTGATATGAATTTGATTTTGTTTTTTTGAATTTGTTGATTTTGATATGAATTGGTCAACTTGCTCACTAACTGCACACCTTGTGGTGAAGAGTGGTATTGCTCTGTGCAACAGGAATGTGTTAAAAATCTGCAGAGCTACACACGTTGTTCCATGAACCAGTGTGAGCAAATGCTGAGTGTGCCTTGAGTGGCCCCCACAGTCGTACTGACTTTGCAAGGTGAGTTAGCAGGTGTACATGACATGTCATGGATGCTTCCCCAGACAGTAACTGAAATCTTGTCACAAACTGGAACAGCATGTTATTTGCTTTGTTAATTTCCTGCAAGGGGACGTTCTCTTTCAGAAGTAGAAATACTGCTGACACCAGAAGGCCTGGGTGCTTCACATAGCTGGGTTCAGGACTGGCAAGCTGTAGAAATGGAGCCATGCTCGCCACTGTGAGGCTTTCCAGGACTTGAACTCTGCAGGGGGTCTGGGTAGTCGTGTTATTAGGTGTGGTGGCTTTATATCCTTGATCCTGTTGTTTCAGCACCCTCATGTAGCAGGGTTGATCACTTCTGTTCAGAAGAACCTCTGCGAGCTGTATAATGACACTAAGTAAGACATCATTCATCTAGTCTGGATCAAAGCCCACCCTATATCAGCATGGCATGTGCTACTGCTTGCTATGTATCTTCCAGCATGTTCTTTGCCTCTCTGTCAGGATGTTCTGTAGCAGCACAGTGTACGTCACCTGTTTCTCTACTACCAGGAGTACCAGGATGTAAACAGAAGCCAAAACCAAAGTACTCATTCAACTGTGTAGTGTTTTGCATGGCTGCTCTGCCTTTACATCTACACAACCACATAGTCCAACAATTTTGCTGTTCACACATATTCCAGGTTTTCTCCAAGACCTTTGGATGCCAGTGTTTTGGCCTGATCAACAAAGGGTCATAGAAAAATGGACAGAGTTTCTCTTGAGCACCAAACCAAAGACGCGCAAGCACTCCCTTCTGAATCTCATTCTGGGAGGGAGCTTGTTCAGACGCAGCTGTATTGGCCATATTGAACATGTGGAAGATGTACACAGGTGAGCCATCAGAATTGAAATGAAAAGACAAATTGTTTGGATCTGACAGAATTCCACCTGGTTTTGATAAGTTTTGATATGATATAAGTTTTGATACATCTTTCACTATCATATATGTCAGAGGTGACATGTTCATTCTGTGGCCTTTGGTGTCTGTAGCTCATGCTGTTTTGAATCTGAGGATTCTAAAGCAGTGCCTGAATTTGAGGTGCAGTTGATATGTTGATAAAAAGCTAAGTATAAAAATGTCCAGCTCCCTGTTCCAGCTGAGAAGCAGGCCTCTTTAAAAGCTGTGACTTCCCTCACTAACTCCTAGAACCTCTCTACTCTCTATTGAGATACTGGAATCAGACACCTACCATATGCACATTATATGGCTGCCCTCAGGGCTTCTTAAAACCTAGACCAAATCACACAGGCTGCCCTCAGGTATCTCCATGTGAACCACTTATTAGTGCTTCCACACACAATAATGGAAAACACTCTCTCTCCCTCCCTCTCCTTCTCACACCCCCCCCCCCTCTCTCTCTCTCTCTCTCCCACCCTCTCCCTTTCTCACTTCCCCTCTATTTCTTTCACTCTTTATTAAAACACTTTAAGTGCTTTATTGGCAGCTTAAGAGATATTTCAAATATTGCCAAAAAAAAGCATTGTATATTATATAAACCTCCATACACATACATACACACACACACCACACAGTGTGGTACTACATTCACTGTACATTCTTCCACTCACACTCCACCCACACACACAGATATTTACATATATAGTACACTGATACAAACACATTCAAACATATACAGTGTACATTCTCTATCTTTTTCTCTATCTCGCTCTCCTTCCCGTCAAGATTCAGGTTGAGAAGAAGGTGCAAATGCAAGTGCGAGTCAACACACCTTAACCAGGATCAAATCCTCCCACTCTCTCCTCCTCACCCCCTGTCTCCTTTACCTCCTCTTTCCTCCTCTACACCTCCCCCTTTCTCCTTCACACCTCCCCCTTTCTCCTTCACACCTATGCCTTTCTCCCATCCTGTTTTGGCATGCATGCACCCTTACAGAAGTCAGTTCCAGTAATGAGACTCCAAACCGGATCAACTGGTCCAAACAGAAGTGTGTATGAGTGTGTGTATGTGGGTGTGACACATTCAAATATGTACAGAATGTTCCATGAACAGTAACAATAACAACAGCAGTAAGAGGAATCTTCATGGTTGAGATCATATTAGTACAAGGAAGCACTACAGGTGATCAGACTGTCAGCAGTACTGTCAGACACACACAGAACCAGATGGAGCACAGAGAGGAGGCTGATGGTGAAACCAGAGTTTTGTAAAGGTCAGTACAATGTTGTTTATTCACATGTTGGAGAGTGAAGGATTTACTGTCAGTTCATAATAGGTTATGATTAAGTAAACTAGAGAGGGTACAATTTCTGGGGAAATTGTAGGGTGTGTTTGCTTGTGTCGGTTGCACAGGGGTCCGTTTTTGAATGACATTTTTACAACTGATATTTCTGTATATTTTATATAAAATGCATACTTATTATTTATAAAGATTAGATATATTTAAAAGCATCTTTTTTTTTGCTACTCATTTACAACTCAAAATACGACCGGTGTAAAAATTGACCTAATCTCTATGACTTAAACGTCCTTTTAAGTTTTTCCCTTCTCGTGATATTTTCAGGCATTTAGCCTACTTATATTGCATTCATTCATTAATAAAGAACCCCCTTTGAAGATTATTCTACGACGTTACCGGCAGTAGAAGATGGAATCGCGATTCAAACAGTTACCATCTGCTAACTGAAAATATGCCCCCCCGTAAATAAGCTTGACATTTATTTAGTGGAAAATCGCTCATTCATAAAAAGCTCACTGGTAGCGATCATTGTCAGTAACAACGCAAAATGCGATATAGCCCTGCGTGGAGAAGCTGCCCCGGTAAATTACAGTACAGTACTAGACTACTGCTGTGTTTGTCTTCGTAGCGATTGCGTTGGTTGAATTCGATTTAATGTTCCGTTGTACGTTTTAGGCTGAAATTAATTATTTTCATGAACAGATTGACAAAGTTTAGGCTGTGGCAATGAAGTTCAGGTTAGTAGTCAGATAGTTTCACCTATTGAAAGACTTTTGATTTAAGTAAGGGGAGTGCCGAACATGTTGTCGCCGTTTGACTTCCTAAACAGCTGTGTAGATGTTTTTGTAGTGTGTCTCGCGTAGGCTACAGCGTTGCAGTGAGCAACACTGGTTTGAAACCACAGGTAATGATAATTTCACCAACAAATCGTTTACTTGTAATGTAATGTCATAAATCCTACAACGAACGTTGTACACCATCATAACTTTTTTTGAGCAATTAAATATATCTCTTGTTCTGCCTGTTTTGTGATATACATGCCTAAAAGGTGCCTAATATTTATATACTGATATAATATCGGCATTATAATTATTAGTACTATGATGATTTTTGAGGTGGCAATTTGTTGGTGCCCCCTCAGGACTTGGTGCCCTACGCACAGCGCGTAGTGCGCGTTATGGGAGCGGCTGTACGGCCTACTTCCTTAATAATATCAGCTAATATTGTACATTACATTTCACAATTGTGTTTCACATCACAAAGTTTTCCAGCCTTTTGTCCGGACCGCTGTTGCGTGTCCGTCTTTTCGCCCTTTTGTCCTCCTTTTTGACCTTTCCTGCCCACCGTCGCAATTTAGCACTCGTGCGGGCTTCAGACAGTGCCAATTATTCAGTAGGCTTTCAGATGCCGAAGAGAAAGACCTCCTTCAACCATACGTGGAGTTCAGAACTCCCCTTTGTCAGTAAGAGCAGCAAAGACCAATTCCATGCCTTCTGTAAACTCTGTCATATTGACATAGACGTGAGTAGTAAGGGGAAAGGGGCTGTAGAGCGGCATGCTGCTACAGAAAGGCACAAAGATAACACTAGTTCTGCCGGGCACTCTTCGTTGACATCGTTTTTTGCTCCGAAAACAACAGCGGATGATAAAACGACCGCTGCTGAGCTGACAAAATTATTTCATACTGTAAAACATCACCACTCTTATAGGAGTTTAGACTGCAGCGCAAAAGTTGAGAAACTTATTTATGAAGACTCGTTGTGATAATGTCAGGCATGGATGTCTCTGTCATCGACGCGTGACGTTTACGGATATGGTCCACGTGACGTCTCATGACGCGTCCATCTCCTGTCTGCACTGTGTAGGAGACAGGCCCTGTGTTCATCTCAATGACGGCTGGGACCCACCTTGGTCCGTGACCATAGTTTCGGATGTACACGTCGTCACCAGGAGAGAAGCTTCTCCATTTGCCGTGTAAGTCATGTTGTGCTTTCTGTTTGAGTTGTTTCTTTTGAATCTTTGACTTCACATCGGGCAGCAGAAGATCCAGTGTGGACCGCAGTCTCCTAGACATCAGCATTTCAGCTGGAGACAAGCCAGTCGTACTTTGGGGTGTTATTCTGTAATTGAACAGAAATCTTGCTATTTTGGTTTCCAAAGTATCTCCTTTTGTTTTCTTAATTCCTTGTTTGAACGTTTGCACGGCTCTTTCGGCTAGGCCATTTGATGCCGGGTGAAAGGGTGCAGATGTTATGTGCTGTATACCATTCTGTTTCAGGAATGATTCAAACTCTTGGCTTGTGAAGCATGTGCCATTGTCCGATACTATTGTCTGAGGCAGGCCATGTGTGCTAAAGCACTGTCTGAGTTTTTCAATGGTGACTTGGCTTGTTGCATTACTTGTTGGATACACATCAAGCCATTTTGAGTGCGCATCGATCACGATAAGAAACATCCTGCCTAAGTGAGGGCCGGCATAATCAACATGCAATCTACTCCAGGGTGTCTCTGGCCACTCCCAGGGATGGAGAGGAGCTGCAGCTGGAGCCTTTCTGTTTTCCTGGCATGTGTGGCAGGACTGTACTTCTCTTTCTATGTCAGCATCCATACCTGGCCACCACACGTATGAACGTGCCAAGCCCTTCATCCTGGAGATGCCTGGGTGTGTGTAGTGTAGATGTTTTAAAAGGGTGGCCCTCCCCTTCTTTGGAACAACCACTCTCGCTCCCCAGAGCACACATCCATCTCTGACACTGAGTTCAAGCCTTCTCTGGCTGTAGGCCTTGAACATTGAAGCCACCTCCTTTGGCCAGCCATGCAAACACCACAACAGCACTTGTGATAATATTTCATCTTTCGCAGTCCACTGCTTCACTTGGGCTGTTGTGATTGGTGGGTCTTCCACCACATCCAGCATGAGGACCTGTCCTGTGTCATCCTCCTCTTCAATGTGTGGCAGTGGTAGCCTGCTCAATGCGTCTGCGTTTGCGTGGTCTTTGCCTGGCTTGTACACCATATTGTACTCGTACGCTCTCAGAAGTATTGCCCACCGTTGCACTCTTGGTGACCCCATCTGTGGCACCGGCTTCTTTTCATGGAAAAGCGAGATCAATGGCTTGTGATCAGTGCTGATCGTGAATCTTCGTCCATAGATATACTTGTGAAATCGCTTGATTCCGAATATGATGGCTAACCCCTCCTTGTCGAGCTGTGAGTAACGCTGTTCAGCTGGTGTCAGTGTGCGTGACATGAAGCCTATGGGTTTTTCACTTCCGTCTTCCATGATGTGTGACAGCACGGCGCCGACTCCGTACGGTGAGGCGTCGCATGCCAGCACAAGTTCTTTGTCTGCTGAATAGTGAGCCAGGACTTGTGCTGATTTCAGCAGCTGTTTAGACAAACAAAACGCATCTTCTTGTTCTTTCTTCCAAGTCCACTGAATGTCTTTTCTTAACAATCTGTGTAATGGTGCTAGACGTGTGGCGAGATTAGGAAGGAACTTATTATAGTAGTTTAAAAGGCCAAGATATGCTTTCAGCTCAGTCACTGTGGTTGGAGGTGGAGCTTCCTCGATGGCTGTTACCTTGCTCAGCACTGGGTGCAGGCCTTCAGCATCAATCTTGTGACCCAAGTACTCAACCTGGTCTTGCAAGAATGCACACTTGCTTCTGCGCAGTCGCAGTCCTGCCTCTTCCAGTCGCCTGAGTACCTCCTCCAGCGTGCTCAAATGCTCTACAGTGTCTCTTCCAGTCAGTAAAATGTCGTCAAGGTAAACAGCTACTCCGGGCAGGCCTTGCAACAAACTCTCCATTGTTCTCTGAAATATGGCTGGAGCAGATGAAACTCCGAATGGGAGCCTATTGTAGGTGAAAAGGCCTCTGTGTGTGTTTATCGTTAGGTATTTCTTGGAGTCATCATCCATCACGATCTGCTGATAGGCGTGGCTTAAATCAAGTTTGGAGAACCGTGTCCCTCTTGCCAGTGTATTGAACAGGTCTTCTACACGAGGAATAGGGTATTGCTCTAGTGAGGAGGCGCTGTTTACTGTTAGTTTGTAATCGCCACATATTCTAATGGAGCCCTCCGGCTTCAACACCGGAACAATTGGCGCTGCCCACTCAGTGTATTTGACAGGTGTTATGATGTCCTCTTTCAGGAGCCTATCTATCTCCTCTTCTACTTTCGCCCTCATGGCATACGGAACTGAGCGGGGCCTATAGAACTTTGGACGGGCATTCGCAGACACACGGATTGTTGCCTTCTTGCCTTTTAACATGCCTAGTTCTTTTTTGAAAACATCCTCATGCTTTGACAGTACTTCCTGTAGCTCATGTGCATCTGTTTTTACATGTTTAATTTCATCCCACTTGAGCTTTAAAGCCTCCAGCCAGCCTCTACCTAACAAGCTAGGTCCAGTGCCCTTCACCACCACTAGGGGTAATGTCTTAATTTGCTGAGCAGTTTACTTTTACTTCAGAAACTCCCACTACTTTGATTTTTTCTCCCGTGTATGACTTCAGAGACATTTTGCTTTCATTTAATTTGGGGCGTTTCTTTTCTTTCCACATCTCATTGAATTTATTGTCATTCATAATGCTCACACTGCATCCTGTGTCTATTTTGAAGTGTACTTTCTTTTTATTCACTTCCACGTTGACTTCGAATGGTTTAATTCTCTGCATGGAAGTTTCTGTATTCAGGCATGCCAGTATGAATGCTTCTTCGTCATCAGAGCTATCATCATCATTTTGTCTCTCACACACGTTGTGTGACCTGTGTGGACGGGGTTGAAAGCGTGCGCGCCGCTCTGCTCTGTGTGCTTTGGTTTCACTGGGACGGGCATCATCCTTACTTTTATTCCTACAAGCCTTAGCGATGTGCCCTACTCTCCCGCAGAAATGACATCTTTAAATCTACATTCGGCTGCACTGTGCCTTCCGTGACAACGATAACAATCTCTCTCTTTGTTTCTCCATTCTCCTCTTGTCTCATTTCCCTCCGTTTTCATGCTGTTACATGCTACGGCCGCCGTTTGTAGGTCTTGGGCATTTTTACTTGCAGTTTCTGCAGCTACTGCTATCTTAAATGCTTTTTCAAACGTCAGGTCTATTTCGGAGAGCAGACGTCTTTGAATCCGGTCGTCATTCATACCGCACACAAGACGATCTCTTAACCTTTGCTCCAGTGTAGTGCCAAAGTTACAGTCATGAGCTAGTCGTCTGAGCTCCGCTACATATGCACTCACAGATTCCGTAGGCTGACGTGAACGCGAGTCAAACACATATCTCTGCACCATCTCGCTTGGTTTAGGATTGAAGTGCTCTTTGATTACTTGTTTTAACTGATCGACTGTTTTCGCAGATGGCTTATCAGGACTCACCAGGTTTCTCATGAGCTTGTACGTTGATGGACCGACCACGCTGATTAGGATAGCCCTCTGTTTCTCTCCATCATCGATCCCATTAGCTTCAAAAAACTGATCAAGAACCTCGCAGTACTCTTCCCAAGTCTGCTCTTTTGCATCAAAAGTTGACAGGGTGCCTATCATCATCGTAGTCATCTTTCCGTTTTGCTCGTTACCTCCAGTCCAATAGCACTTTGCACGTTCCTACCGTCTGCCACCTGCGGTCATCCCGACGCATCCGACTTCAATCAGGCCCTTTTTTTCTCTATCCAGTATCCTCGTCGCCAATATGTGATAACGTAGTGTCCATTAAATGAGGATTCAATCCAGATGATCATGTTCAGTATTTAATATAAGAACTCACAGAGGTTGTAGATGACAGACATCACTCAGGTTGGGACTGCTTAATCTACTGTCAAGGTCTTGACCTTCAGGGTTAACTGTACCTCCTGCTGGAGTGGGGTGGTATTGCAATAGTATCTATATGAACCAGATGATCACGATACCACACTCGTGGTAGCTAAAGGTGTGACCCTAGGCAGAACCAAAGCACAAGCATTGTGTGAAAATGTATTAGCCCCATACTCCGTACACACACACACGTGGATTACATAAAAGAAAACAATCTGCATTTTTCGATAGCGAGTGATGCATCGAACAAGGGTGCAACTAAGTGCTTTCCAATACTCCTGAGATATTTTAATTTTGAGAAGGGAGTGCAAAATCTGTTGCTCGACTTCTACAAGGATAGCGATGAGACGTCTGAAGCAATAGCCAGCCAGTTACTCGCAAAGCTAGACGCAGCTGGTCTAGATTTGAAAAAAGTGCCTGCTTACACAGCAGACAATGCGAGTGTGAACTATGTGAAACACAAGAGTGTCTATCAGAAACTTAAACTGGCTCAAAATGACAAATTCTGCTAATTGTCTTGCTCACGTATTGCACAATGCATCCAAATTTGCAGCAGTAAAAATGGATATTGAAGTTGAAAATATTGTGCTCAAGGTCTATAGCCATTTCAGCATCTCAGCCAGAAGGACAGCACAGCTAAAATAATTTTGTGAATTTTTGGAAATGCATAACTGCAATCTTTTGCGACATGTTGTGACAAGGTGGTTGTCATTACTTCCAGCAGTTGACAGAATAGCAAAATACTGGGAACCTCTCACCAGTTACTTCAGGAGTTTAGGAGAGGATGAATGTCCCAAAGTGCTATGGGCATGTTTTGGCGAGGAACATGCCTGTGATGTGCATGAGATTCACTTTTTCTTCCTCAGTCATGTTTTGAAGCTATTCACTGACTGTATAGAGACACTGGAAACAAAAGCTTGTTGCATCATCTCAGATTACCAGCTCATGTGTGATCTGAAAGGCCATCTTGAGAGAAGACAGAGGGACACGTTTTTTGGCTTCACTGTCAACAACAAGCTCAAAGAGCTTACTCCAGATGTAGCCAAGAAATGTAAGGCTGACTTTACTGTTGTCTATGAAAGGGCCATGAAGTACCTCAGTGACAGATATGACTTCTCTGAACATAGCTTTCACAGCCAAATGGGTCAATTGAGTCTAAAAGGTACAGTCCCCTTTGAGAAATTCTCTGAAGCAGTACATGCCTGTAAGTTGTCAGATATTGACATGGATGGACTATATGAAGAATATGGCTTTGTTGAAAAGATTCTCAGTGGCTCTGCAGAGTTCGAGAATCTGAGCAGTGTGGAGAGGTACTTAAAACTCTTTACTCAGTCTGATGTCCCTCTAAAGAATCTGAGGATCATTAGTGCCTACATATTCTCAATCGCATGCAGTAATGTGCACACAGAGAGTTTTCTCAATGATGACCACAGTATGGAGAAATGAAAGGAATCGTCTAGAGATAGACTCAGTCAAGGCAGAACTCCAGGTCTGCATCAACCTTTCAGAGGGATGCACAGAGATGTACCACAGGTTCCTGTCTAATAGGAAACTCATGGAAGCAGCTAGGAGGAGTGTGAAATATAAGAACTAGAACATCTTTGGTGAGTAGTTATGGATTTCATTCATCAGTTAGTAAAATGTGGGTTGATATAAATATATCTAAATGTCTAGTTTTTGTTTGTTGGCATCTTGTTTGGTGTGGTCCTTGCAGGAAAGGATAGATGCTAGAGGAATCACTGTTAAGAGGATCAGCAGGGAGGCAGCCCAGGCTTAAGTGCCCCCTTACCCCTTCCCAGCAGAGGCACAGACACTGGGCCTGAGTGCCCCCTCACATTAATGAGTAATGTTATCGTTCTGTTTTCAGTTTTGAACTAAAAATCTGTTGGAAGACCATGCATACCAGAATTTGTACTACAATTGAAATAGTTTGGGCAATGGTACTGCCTTATTTTCTTCTTTGTATTTTGACTATACATATCACCATCATATCACCAAAGACAACAGCAAATTGCACTTGTATTGAGTTTGTATTAAAATACAAATGTTGACTGCGAAACGAATGTTCTGCTACAGGTAGTCACGCGTGTTTTCGTGACGTTAGTAACGTCAGTGACTGTGGCTAGCAAATTAGCCACCGTTAGCTTCACTTTTCGCCACAAAAACTTAACTTGAGCCTAAACCGTGCAACGGAGGGTAAATACAAATACAAGCAACTCAATCGCTACCAATACGAAACCTTTGACACCTAGGTTGTCTATGTAGTCCAAATATTGACTGAGACTTAGGGGGGCAAAAATAAATAATAATAATAAATATATATGTGAGAGAACAAAGGTTGTGCCCTTGCCGAAGGCAAAGCACACATTATTGTATTCTCAATAATACAATATCTATCCATCTGCCACTGGCCTACTCAACAAGGCCAAGGGCTCGCACAGACTTTAACACTACCTGCACAATGACACCTTGACAGCTTGTTTTTATGTTTATTGTATATCACTGCTACTTTGTACTTTATTTTGTATTTTACATACCTTCCCCTTAGTATTAGTTAGTATTAATTAGTTAGACTTTGTACCGTTAGTATAGTTTAAACTTGAACCACTTATTTAAGATTTACTCCTATATGTTGTATGTATGCACCTTCCTGCCAAAGTAAATTCCTTGTCTGTGCAAACTCATGGCGATTAAACCCCTTTCTGATTCGGATTCTGATATGAATTTGATTTTGTTTTTTTGAATTTGTTGATTTTGATATGAATTGGTCAACTTGCTCACTAACTGCACACCTTGTGGTGAAGAGTGGTATTGCTCTGTGCAACAGGAATGTGTTAAAAATCTGCAGAGCTACACACGTTGTTCCATGAACCAGTGTGAGCAAATGCTGAGTGTGCCTTGAGTGGCCCCCACAGTCGTACTGACTTTGCAAGGTGAGTTAGCAGGTGTACATGACATGTCATGGATGCTTCCCCAGACAGTAACTGAAATCTTGTCACAAACTGGAACAGCATGTTATTTGCTTTGTTAATTTCCTGCAAGGGGACGTTCTCTTTCAGAAGTAGAAATACTGCTGACACCAGAAGGCCTGGGTGCTTCACATAGCTGGGTTCAGGACTGGCAAGCTGTAGAAATGGAGCCATGCTCGCCACTGTGAGGCTTTCCAGGACTTGAACTCTGCAGGGGGTCTGGGTAGTCGTGTTATTAGGTGTGGTGGCTTTATATCCTTGATCCTGTTGTTTCAGCACCCTCATGTAGCAGGGTTGATCACTTCTGTTCAGAAGAACCTCTGCGAGCTGTATAATGACACTAAGTAAGACATCATTCATCTAGTCTGGATCAAAGCCCACCCTATATCAGCATGGCATGTGCTACTGCTTGCTATGTATCTTCCAGCATGTTCTTTGCCTCTCTGTCAGGATGTTCTGTAGCAGCACAGTGTACGTCACCTGTTTCTCTACTACCAGGAGTACCAGGATGTAAACAGAAGCCAAAACCAAAGTACTCATTCAACTGTGTAGTGTTTTGCATGGCTGCTCTGCCTTTACATCTACACAACCACATAGTCCAACAATTTTGCTGTTCACACATATTCCAGGTTTTCTCCAAGACCTTTGGATGCCAGTGTTTTGGCCTGATCAACAAAGGGTCATAGAAAAATGGACAGAGTTTCTCTTGAGCACCAAACCAAAGACGCGCAAGCACTCCCTTCTGAATCTCATTCTGGGAGGGAGCTTGTTCAGACGCAGCTGTATTGGCCATATTGAACATGTGGAAGATGTACACAGGTGAGCCATCAGAATTGAAATGAAAAGACAAATTGTTTGGATCTGACAGAATTCCACCTGGTTTTGATAAGTTTTGATATGATATAAGTTTTGATACATCTTTCACTATCATATATGTCAGAGGTGACATGTTCATTCTGTGGCCTTTGGTGTCTGTAGCTCATGCTGTTTTGAATCTGAGGATTCTAAAGCAGTGCCTGAATTTGAGGTGCAGTTGATATGTTGATAAAAAGCTAAGTATAAAAATGTCCAGCTCCCTGTTCCAGCTGAGAAGCAGGCCTCTTTAAAAGCTGTGACTTCCCTCACTAACTCCTAGAACCTCTCTACTCTCTATTGAGATACTGGAATCAGACACCTACCATATGCACATTATATGGCTGCCCTCAGGGCTTCTTAAAACCTAGACCAAATCACACAGGCTGCCCTCAGGTATCTCCATGTGAACCACTTATTAGTGCTTCCACACACAATAATGGAAAACACTCTCTCTCCCTCCCTCTCCTTCTCACACCCCCCCCTCTCTCTCTCTCTCTCCCACCCTCTCCCTTTCTCACTTCCCCTCTATTTCTTTCACTCTTTATTAAAACACTTTAAGTGCTTTATTGGCAGCTTAAGAGATATTTCAAATATTGCCAAAAAAAAGCATTGTATATTATATAAACCTCCATACACATACATACACACACACACCACACAGTGTGGTACTACATTCACTGTACATTCTTCCACTCACACTCCACCCACACACACAGATATTTACATATATAGTACACTGATACAAACACATTCAAACATATACAGTGTACATTCTCTATCTTTTTCTCTATCTCGCTCTCCTTCCCGTCAAGATTCAGGTTGAGAAGAAGGTGCAAATGCAAGTGCGAGTCAACACACCTTAACCAGGATCAAATCCTCCCACTCTCTCCTCCTCACCCCCTGTCTCCTTTACCTCCTCTTTCCTCCTCTACACCTCCCCCTTTCTCCTTCACACCTCCCCCTTTCTCCTTCACACCTATGCCTTTCTCCCATCCTGTTTTGGCATGCATGCACCCTTACAGAAGTCAGTTCCAGTAATGAGACTCCAAACCGGATCAACTGGTCCAAACAGAAGTGTGTATGAGTGTGTGTATGTGGGTGTGACACATTCAAATATGTACAGAATGTTCCATGAACAGTAACAATAACAACAGCAGTAAGAGGAATCTTCATGGTTGAGATCATATTAGTACAAGGAAGCACTACAGGTGATCAGACTGTCAGCAGTACTGTCAGACACACAGAACCAGATGGAGCACAGAGAGGAGGCTGATGGTGAAACCAGAGTTTTGTAAAGGTCAGTACAATGTTGTTTATTCACATGTTGGAGAGTGAAGGATTTACTGTCAGTTCATAATAGGTTATGATTAAGTAAACTAGAGAGGGTACAATTTCTGGGGAAATTGTAGGGTGTGTTTGCTTGTGTCGGTTGCACAGGGGTCCGTTTTTGAATGACATTTTTACAACTGATATTTCTGTATATTTTATATAAAATGCATACTTATTATTTATAAAGATTAGATATATTTAAAAGCATCTTTTTTTTTGCTACTCATTTACAACTCAAAATACGACCGGTGTAAAAATTGACCTAATCTCTATGACTTAAACGTCCTTTTAAGTTTTTCCCTTCTCGTGATATTTTCAGGCATTTAGCCTACTTATATTGCATTCATTCATTAATAAAGAACCCCCTTTGAAGATTATTCTACGACGTTACCGGCAGTAGAAGATGGAATCGCGATTCAAACAGTTACCATCTGCTAACTGAAAATATGCCCCCCCGTAAATAAGCTTGACATTTATTTAGTGGAAAATCGCTCATTCATAAAAAGCTCACTGGTAGCGATCATTGTCAGTAACAACGCAAAATGCGATATAGCCCTGCGTGGAGAAGCTGCCCCGGTAAATTACAGTACAGTACTAGACTACTGCTGTGTTTGTCTTCGTAGCGATTGCGTTGGTTGAATTCGATTTAATGTTCCGTTGTACGTTTTAGGCTGAAATTAATTATTTTCATGAACAGATTGACAAAGTTTAGGCTGTGGCAATGAAGTTCAGGTTAGTAGTCAGATAGTTTCACCTATTGAAAGACTTTTGATTTAACCCTCGTGCTGCCTTCGGGTCACATGACCCAAAGGTTCATAACGAACCATCGTTGTGTTTACCCAATTTTACCCAATACAAAAACAAATACAAATAATTTTCTTTTAACCATTCCAATGTGGGGGGTCTGAGACAGCCCGACAGTTAAAAGAAAATGCTTCACTTTGTTTTTGTATGAGGTAAATTTGTCGCAATACGACGGTGGGTCACAATGACTGATGGGTCAGAATGACCCGAAGATAACACAAGGGTTAAGTAAGGGGAGTGCCGAACATGTTGTCGCCGTTTGACTTCCTAAACAGCTGTGTAGATGTTTTTGTAGTGTGTCTCGCGTAGGCTACAGCGTTGCAGTGAGCAACACTGGTTTGAAACCACAGGTAATGATAATTTCACCAACAAATCGTTTACTTGTAATGTAATGTCATAAATCCTACAACGAACGTTGTACACCATCATAACTTTTTTTGAGCAATTAAATATATCTCTTGTTCTGCCTGTTTTGTGATATACATGCCTAAAAGGTGACTAATATTTATATACTGATATAATATCGGCATTATAATTATTAGTACTATGATGATTTTTGAGGTGGCAATTTGTTGGTGCCCCCTCAGGACTTGGTGCCCTACGCACAGCGCGTAGTGCGCGTTATGGGAGAGGCTGTACGGCCTACTTCCTTAATAATATCAGCTAATATGGTACATTACATTTCACAATTGTGTTTCACATCACAAAGTTTTCCAGCCTTTTGTCCGGACCGCTGTTGCGTGTCCGTCTTTTCGCCCTTTTGTCCTCCTTTTTGACCCTTCCTGCCCACCGTCGCAATTTAGCACTCGTGCGGGCTTCAGACAGTGCCAATTATTCAGTAGGCTTTCAGATGCCGAAGAGAAAGACCTCCTTCAACCATACGTGGAGTTCAGAACTCCCCTTTGTCAGTAAGAGCAGCAAAGACCAATTCCATGCCTTCTGTAAACTCTGTCATATTGACATAGACGTGAGTAGTAAGGGGAAAGGGGCTGTAGAGCGGCATGCTGCTACAGAAAGGCACAAAGATAACACTAGTTCTGCCGGGCACTCTTCGTTGACATTGTTTTTTGCTCCGAAAACAACAGCGGATGATAAAACGACCGCTGCTGAGCTGACAAAATTATTTCATACTGTAAAACATCACCACTCTTATAGGAGTTTAGACTGCAGCGCAAAAGTTGAGAAACTTATTTATGAAGACTCGTTGTGATAATGTCAGGCATGGATGTCTCTGTCATCGACGCGTGACGTTTACGGATATGGTCCACGTGACGTCTCATGACGCGTCCATCTCCTGTCTGCACTGTGTAGGAGACAGGCCCTGTGTTCATCTCAATGACGGCTGGGACCCACCTTGGTCCGTGACCATAGTTTCGGATGTACACGTCGTCACCAGGAGAGAAGCTTCTCCATTTGCCGTGTAAGTCATGTTGTGCTTTCTGTTTGAGTTGTTTCTTTTGAATCTTTGACTTCACATCGGGCAGCAGAAGATCCAGTGTGGACCGCAGTCTCCTAGACATCAGCATTTCAGCTGGAGACAAGCCAGTCGTACTTTGGGGTGTTATTCTGTAATTGAACAGAAATCTTGCTATTTTGGTTTCCAAAGTATCTCCTTTTGTTTTCTTAATTCCTTGTTTGAACGTTTGCACGGCTCTTTCGGCTAGGCCATTTGATGCCGGGTGAAAGGGTGCAGATGTTATGTGCTGTATACCATTCTGTTTCAGGAATGATTCAAACTCTTGGCTTGTGAAGCATGTGCCATTGTCCGATACTATTGTCTGAGGCAGGCCATGTGTGCTAAAGCACTGTCTGAGTTTTTCAATGGTGACTTTGCTTGTTGCATTACTTGTTGGATACACATCAAGCCATTTTGAGTGCGCATCGATCACGATAAGAAACATCCTGCCTAAGTGAGGGCCGGCATAATCAACATGCAATCTATTCCAGGGTGTCTCTGGCCACTCCCAGGGATGGAGAGGAGCTGCAGCTGGAGCCTTTCTGTTTTCCTGGCATGTGTGGCAGGACTGTACTTCTCTTTCTATGTCAGCATCCATACCTGGCCACCACACGTATGAACGTGCCAAGCCCTTCATCCTGGAGATGCCTGGGTGTGTGTAGTGTAGATGTTTTAAAAGGGTGGCCCTCCCCTTCTTTGGAACAACCACTCTCGCTCCCCAGAGCACACATCCATCTCTGACACTGAGTTCAAGCCTTCTCTGGCTGTAGGCCTTGAACATTGAAGCCACCTCCTTTGGCCAGCCATGCAAACACCACAACAGCACTTGTGATAATATTTCATCTTTCGCAGTCCACTGCTTCACTTGGGCTGTTGTGATTGGTGGGTCTTCCACCACATCCAGCATGAGGACCTGTCCTGTGTCATCCTCCTCTTCAATGTGTGGCAGTGGTAGCCTGCTCAATGCGTCTGCGTTTGCGTGGTCTTTGCCTGGCTTGTACACCATATTGTACTCGTACGCTCTCAGAAGTATTGCCCACCGTTGCACTCTTGGTGACCCCATCTGTGGCACCGGCTTCTTTTCATGGAAAAGCGAGATCAATGGCTTGTGATCAGTGCTGATCGTGAATCTTCGTCCATAGATATACTTGTGAAATCGCTTGATTCCGAATATGATGGCTAACCCCTCCTTGTCGAGCTGTGAGTAACGCTGTTCAGCTGGTGTCAGTGTGCGTGACATGAAGCCTATGGGTTTTTCACTTCCGTCTTCCATGATGTGTGACAGCACGGGCGTCGCATGCCAGCACAAGTTCTTTGTCTGCTGAATAGTGAGCCAGGACTTGTGCTGATTTCAGCAGCTGTTTAGACAAACAAAACGCATCTTCTTGTTCTTTCTTCCAAGTCCACTGAATGTCTTTTCTTAACAATCTGTGTAATGGTGCTAGACGTGTGGCGAGATTAGGAAGGAACTTATTATAGTAGTTTAAAAGGCCAAGATATGCTTTCAGCTCAGTCACTGTGGTTGGAGGTGGAGCTTCCTCGATGGCTGTTACCTTGCTCAGCACTGGGTGCAGGCCTTCAGCATCAATCTTGTGACCCAAGTACTCAACCTGGTCTTGCAAGAATGCACACTTGCTTCTGCGCAGTCGCAGTCCTGCCTCTTCCAGTCGCCTGAGTACCTCCTCCAGCGTGCTCAAATGCTCTACAGTGTCTCTTCCAGTCAGTAAAATGTCGTCAAGGTAAACAGCTACTCCGGGCAGGCCTTGCAACAAACTCTCCATTGTTCTCTGAAATATGGCTGGAGCAGATGAAACTCCGAATGGGAGCCTATTGTAGGTGAAAAGGCCTCTGTGTGTGTTTATCGTTAGGTATTTCTTGGAGTCATCATCCATCACGATCTGCTGATAGGCGTGGCTTAAATCAAGTTTGGAGAACCGTGTCCCTCTTGCCAGTGTATTGAACAGGTCTTCTACACTATTGCTCTAGTGAGGAGGCGCTGTTTACTGTTAGTTTGTAATCGCCACATATTCTAATGGAGCCCTCCGGCTTCAACACCGGAACAATTGGCGCTGCCCACTCAGTGTATTTGACAGGTGTTATGATGTCCTCTTTCAGGAGCCTATCTATCTCCTCTTCTACTTTCGCCCTCATGGCATACGGAACTGAGCGGGGCCTATAGAACTTTGGACGGGCATTCGCAGACACACGGATTGTTGCCTTCTTGCCTTTTAACATGCCAAGTTCTTTTTTGAAAACATCCTCATGCTTTGACAGTACTTCCTGTAGCTCATGTGCATCTGTTTTTACATGTTTAATTTCATCCCACTTGAGCTTTAAAGCCTCCAGCCAGCCTCTACCTAACAAGCTAGGTCCAGTGCCCTTCACCACCACTAGGGGTAATGTCTTAATTTGCTGAGCAGTTTACTTTTACTTCAGAAACTCCCACTACTTTGATTTTTTCTCCCGTGTATGACTTCAGAGACATTTTGCTTTCATTTAATTTGGGGCGTTTCTTTTCTTTCCACATCTCATTGAATTTATTTTCATTCATAATGCTCACACTGCATCCTGTGTCTATTTCGAAGTGTACTTTCTTTTTATTCACTTCCACGTTGACTTCGAATGGTTTAATTCTCTGCATGGAAGTTTCTGTATTCAGGCATGCCAGTATGAATGCTTCTTCGTCATCAGAGCTATCATCATCATTTTGTCTCTCACACACGTTGTGTGACCTGTGTGGACGGGGTTGAAAGCGTGCGCGCCGCTCTGCTCTGTGTGCTTTGGTTTCACTGGGACGGGCATCATCCTTACTTTTATTCCTACAAGCCTTAGCGATGTGCCCTACTCTCCCGCAGAAATGACATCTTTAAATCTACATTCGGCTGCACTGTGCCTTCCGTGACAACGATAACAATCTCTCTCTTTGTTTCTCCATTCTCCTCTTGTCTCATTTCCCTCCGTTTTCATGCTGTTACATGCTACGGCCGCCTTTTGTAGGTCTTGGGCATTTTTACTTGCAGTTTCTGCAGCTACTGCTATCTTAAATGCTTTTTCAAACGTCAGGTCTATTTCGGAGAGCAGACGTCTTTGAATCCGGTCGTCATTCATACCGCACACAAGACGATCTCTTAACCTTTGCTCCAGTGTAGTGCCAAAGTTACAGTCATGAGCTAGTCGTCTGAGCTCCGCTACATATGCACTCACAGATTCCGTAGGCTGACGTGAACGCGAGTCAAACACATATCTCTGCACCATCTCGCTTGGTTTAGGATTGAAGTGCTCTTTCATTACTTGTTTTAACTGATCGACTGTTTTCGCAGATGGCTTATCTGGACTCACCAGGTTTCTCATGAGCTTGTACGTTGCTGGACCGACCACGCTGATTAGGATAGCCCTCTGTTTCTCTCCATCATCGATCCCATTAGCTTCAAAAAACTGATCAAGAACCTCGCAGTACTCTTCCCAAGTCTGCTCTTTTGCATCAAAAGTTGACAGGGTGCCTATCATCATCGTAGTCATCTTTCCGTTTTGCTCGTTACCTCCAGTCCAATAGCACTTTGCACGTTCCTACCGTCTGCCACCTGCGGTCATCCCGACGCATCCGACTTCAATCAGGCCCTTTTTTTCTCCATCCAGTATCCTCGTCGCCAATATGTGATAACGTAGTGTCCATTAAATGAGGATTCAATCCAGATGATCATGTTCAGTATTTAATATAAGAACTCACAGAGGTTGTAGATGACAGACATCACTCAGGTTGGGACTGCTTAATCTACTGTCAAGGTCTTGACCTTCAGGGTTAACTGTACCTCCTGCTGGAGTGGGGTGGTATTGCAATAGTATCTATATGAACCAGATGATCACGATACCACACTCGTGGTAGCTAAAGGTGTGACCCTAGGCAGAACCAAAGCACAAGCATTGTGTGAAAATGTATTAGCCCCATACTCCGTACACACACACACGTGGATTACATAAAAGAAAACAATCTGCATTTTTCGATAGCGAGTGATGCATCGAACAAGGGTGCAACTAAGTGCTTTCCAATACTCCTGAGATATTTTAATTTTGAGAAGGGAGTGCAAAATCTGTTGCTCGACTTCTACAAGGATAGCGATGAGACGTCTGAAGCAATAGCCAGCCAGTTACTCGCAAAGCTAGACGCAGCTGGTCTAGATTTGAAAAAAGTGCCTGCTTACACAGCAGACAATGCGAGTGTGAACTATGTGAAACACAAGAGTGTCTATCAGAAACTTAAACTGGCTCAAAATGACAAATTCTGCTAATTGTCTTGCTCACGTATTGCACAATGCATCCAAATTTGCAGCAGTAAAAATGGATATTGAAGTTGAAAATATTGTGCTCAAGGTCTATAGCCATTTCAGCATCTCAGCCAGAAGGACAGCACAGCTAAAATAATTTTGTGAATTTTTGGAAATGCATAACTGCAATCTTTTGCGACATGTTGTGACAAGGTGGTTGTCATTACTTCCAGCAGTTGACAGAATAGCAAAATACTGGGAACCTCTCACCAGTTACTTCAGGAGTTTAGGAGAGGATGAATGTCCCAAAGTGCTATGGGCATGTTTTGGCGAGGAACATGCCTGTGATGTGCATGAGATTCACTTTTTCTTCCTCAGTCATGTTTTGAAGCTATTCACTGACTGTATAGAGACACTGGAAGCAAAAGCTTTTTGCATCATCTCAGATTACCAGCTCATGTGTGATCTGAAAGGCCATCTTGAGAGAAGACAGAGGGACACGTTTTTTGGCTTCACTGTCAACAACAAGCTCAAAGAGCTTACTCCAGATGTAGCCAAGAAATGTAAGGCTGACTTTACTGTTGTCTATGAAAGGGCCATGAAGTACCTCAGTGACAGATATGACTTCTCTGAACATAGCTTTCACAGCCAAATGGGTCAATTGAGTCTAAAAGGTACAGTCCCCTTTGAGAAATTCTCTGAAGCAGTACATGCCTGTAAGTTGTCAGATATTGACATGGATGGACTATATGAAGAATATGGCTTTGTTGAAAAGATTCTCAGTGGCTCTGCAGAGTTCGAGAATCTGAGCAGTGTGGAGAGGTACTTAAAACTCTTTACTCAGTCTGATGTCCCTCTAAAGAATCTGAGGATCATTAGTGCCTACATATTCTCAATCGCATGCAGTAATGTGCACACAGAGAGTTTTCTCAATGATGACCACAGCATGGAGAAATGAAAGGAATCGTCTAGAGATAGACTCAGTCAAGGCAGAACTCCAGGTCTGCATCAACCTTTCAGAGGGATGCACAGAGATGTACCACAGGTTCCTGTCTAATAGGAAACTCATGGAAGCAGCTAGGAGGAGTGTGAAATATAAGAACTAGAACATCTTTGGTGAGTAGTTATGGATTTCATTCATCAGTTAGTAAAATGTGGGTTGATATAAATATATCTAAATGTCTAGTTTTTGTTTGTTGGCATCTTGTTTGGTGTGGTCCTTGCAGGAAAGGATAGATGCTAGAGGAATCACTGTTAAGAGGATCAGCAGGGAGGCAGCCCAGGCTTAAGTGCCCCCTTACCCCTTCCCAGCAGAGGCACAGACACTGGGCCTGAGTGCCCCCTCACATTAATGAGTAATGTTATCGTTCTGTTTTCAGTTTTGAACTAAAAATCTGTTGGAAGACCATGCATACCAGAATTTGTACTACAATTGAAATAGTTTGGGCAATGGTACTGCCTTATTTTCTTCTTTGTATTTTGACTATACATATCACCATCATATCACCAAAGACAACAGCAAATTGCACTTGTATTGAGTTTGTATTAAAATACAAATGTTGACTGCGAAACTAATGTTCTGCTACAGGTAGTCACGCGTGTTTTCGTGACGTTAGTAACGTCAGTGACTGTGGCTAGCAAATTAGCCACCGTTAGCTTCACTTTTCGCCACAAAAACTTAACTTGAGCCTAAACCGTGCAACGGAGGGTAAATACAAATACAAGCAACTCAATCGCTACCAATACGAAACTTTTGACACCTAGGTTGTCTATGTAGTCCAAATATTGACTGAGACTTAGGGGGGCAAAAATAAATAATAATAATAAATATATATGTGAGAGAACAAAGGTTGTGCCCTTGCCGAAGGCAAAGCACACCCAATTAGCATCCATAACTCTGGTATGTTGTATTATCCTTTCAAATACTGGACATGTGTTTGTTTAACAGCATAGATCCTAGGCTGTACAGTATACCATTATTTCATGTCTAGTGTGTTTGTAAATGTGATCAGAGGCTAACGTGTGTTAAGGACTACAGTGGTTAAGGACCTCCCACCTGTGTACATCAACAGGAAGAGTACTGTGTTATCAGTTGACAGTGGTAAGGGAAGGAGACAGGCTGTGACCTTTGACAACAACACTGTACATGTGTAATCATGGGTTAAAAATGAACATATCAAATGTATATATCCTATTAAAGATCCTGTAAAGTGGAATTGAAAACGAGTTTTCAGTTCACCACACCACAGAAGAATATGTTATTAACTACCCATCCAAATTCGAATGCAAAAAAACACCGACAAGTATGTTAACCCTTGTGTTATCTTCGGGTCATTCTGACCCATCAGTCATTGTGACCCACCGTCGTATTGCGACAACTTTACCGCCTACAAAAACAAAGTGAAGCATTTTCTTTTAACCGTTGGGCTGTCTCAGACCCCCCACATTGCGAAGGTTAAAATAAAATTATTTTTATTTGTTTTTGTATTGGGTAAAATTGGGTAAACACAACGATGGTTCGTTATGAACCTTTGGGTCATGTGACCCGAAAGCAGCACAAGGGTTAAATTAGGCTTTGAAATCGTGAGAAAATCACCACTCTTCTCTGCTTGAGACTGAAGCTCCGCCCCTCGCTGCCTACCTACGACCCAGATAATGGACGCTACGTCAAGCCGAACAAAACAGTATAGAATTATAATTTATTTGTTCAATGAGTGAAACATACAGATGCATATAAATGAAATGTTCCCCTGAGCTGTAACACAGGAGTAAAAATGGACACCAGAGACAGCAGACAGTGAGCTCTCCAACTACTAGCACATACTACCACATACTAGCTACCATTTCACCAAAATACCATCATTCTACACCGAGTAGCCTAATATCAAGTTAGCGGTTTGCACGAACTCATAGCAGAGATACCTTTGGAAAAGTTATCTAGCATAATTATAACAAGGACACAGAACTGAGTGATGAACTGCTGGCGGCGGTGGATGGTCCAGGTGCGACCGGAGGCGGAACGGCCGGGAGGGCGATGCTCGGTACGGCTCCGCGCTGCAAGAGAAGCCGTGTGTCCCAGAACCCCGTCTGTCTCTGGTCCATGTTAAAACTATCCGCCGTGAAATGGTCACTGCAGAGGCGGCTGTTGGAGTTTATCCGAAGCTCTCCATCAGCGTGGCTCTTCACAAAATAAATCTGTCTATTTTTCTTTTCCTCATCAATAGGGAAACTAAATAGCGTTGCAGCGCAGCTGAAGTTCTTGCATCCAGGGAAGATGCAGTTGAGGGTAGTGATGGGTCGTTCGCGAACGATCCGGCTCTAAGAGCCGGCTCTTGAAGGTGAACGTCGGGAGCTGGCTCGCATATCTGAAGAGCCGACTCTATTTTTAATAGATTAATACAGCCTATAAAAACTAAATGATTATGAAATAATGAATTTTAATTGTATTTAAAATAATTGACTAATTCAAAGAACAACAAAAAAATACTTGTAGGCTTAAAGGCGCACACGATCATCCTCACATTCTGTTCCTGTCAATCCTGCATGAGGGAGGTGTAGCAGCCCCGGTTGAATAAGATGGTCTCTTTCACTGATGGTTCACAATCCTTTATTAAAACCTTGTGTTGCGAACACACCGTAAGAGCTGAAGATACAAATACATTGAAATTAGTGACTCTTACGTGATGTGCTTCCATTACCTTTCAATATAGCTAGCAACAAAACGCCACGTTTTATCAATAGCATTAGCAATAAACATATGCGCATAGCAAATGATTATAAACATGAAATATTAACAACTTAAACACATTAATCAAACAAAACTTGTTCCCTCATCAACCAGTTGCTAAATATTAATGATCTTCTCCGTATTTATTACACTTACTACTAATTATTCTACTCTATGAATGCGCTATCTTTCACAAAACTCTTCGTCGACTTCTTCTTCTTCTGCAGGTAATTCACAGCACCTAGAAGCAGCTTGTTACGCCATCATTTCAAAATAAAAGCAAATACCATATAAAACGGGAAAACAAGAAACAAAGCATATAAAACATTTGCAACCGTAAGAAATGGTTGTGAAGTCATTTACACTCCCATCAAATCATTAGAGCTTAATGGAGAATCGGTAATGTAGAACGATAATGATTTCTTAATGAAGTAATGACCATAAACTCTTAAAGTCAATGAACACTTTAGTCCATATGCAAAACAATGTACTTCAAACTTTAAAGGATATCTGTAGAATGGGTTAAACAGTCTCTAGGAGCAGAACTAGTTTCTGCACTGGGCGGTCAACAATAGACCGTTTTCCAGAAGAATGTCCCTTTTCTATCTTCCTTTCTCCAAAACAAAACTTCACTTTTCTAACTAGTCCATCATTGTCTATTACTGTACCTGTTACTCGTGCTAATCTCCAATCATTGCGAGGTAAATCGTCCACCTTCTCCATGACAACATCTCCAACCTTTAAGTTTCTCTTTGGGGTATGCCATTTCTGTCGTGTAGCAATATTGGAGAGGTATTCTCTTTTCCAACGGGACCGAAACTGTTCTGATAAGTACTGAACTTGTCGCCACCTTTTACGTGCATACATGTCTTCTCTGATGAATTGACCTGGAGGAGGCAGTGCTACTTTAGACTTCATTGTTAGCAGGTGATTAGGGGTCAATGGCTCTGGGCTATTAGGGTCACTTAGATTGTCCACTGTAAGAGGCCTACTGTTGACGATAGCCATTGCTTCGTAGAAGAAAGTCCTTAGTGATGCATCATCTATTCTACCAGATGAAAGTGAGACGGTGGAGCGAAGAACATTTCGTACCGTTCTGATTTGCCTTTCCCATACGCCTCTTGTATGGCTTGAATGAGGAGTATGCATTATGAAATCACACTGTTTTTCAGCTAAGAATGTGGTGAGGCGCTCAGAGTCCACTTCCTTTAAAGCCTCATGTAGCTCATTTTTAGCTCCCACAAAGTTACTTCCTTGATCACACCTTATTTCACTCACGGCTCCTCTTATGGCTATGAAGCAGCGGAGCGCATTGATAAAGGCGTCCGTGGTCATATCGTCCAACATTTCAATGTGAACTGCTCTGCAGCAAAGGCATGTAAAAAGTAGTCCATAACGCTTATGAACTTTGCGTGCTTGTTTAGTCAGAAAGGGACCAAAACAGTCCATTCCACAATATAAGAACGGTGGAGATGGATCTAAACGCTCTGATGGGAGATCTGACATTCTTTGCTCTTCTGTAGGTCGTCTTAATCTGCGACACTTTACACATTGATGCACATAGTTAGCTACAGCTTTGTTTATGCCTGGGATCCAAAATCCATTCGACCTGATCTCATTAATAGTCTGTCCTTTGCCTTGATGTTGCACTTTACTGTGGAAATGGGCTATTATTAGTTTGGTTACATAATGATTCTTTGGAATGATAACTGGGTGTTTCAGTATAGTTGAGAATGATGCATTTTTCAGCCTTCCTCCCACCTTGAGGAGTCCATCGTTATCAAGAAAAGCATCTGTTTGAAACAGTTGGTTTTGGTGAGGAAGTGACTTTCCCTTGGTAAGCATCCTTATCTCTTCTGCATAGACATTAGCTTGTAAGTCCTTTAGTATAACACATTGTGCATTTTGTCTTTCTTGTACTGTACTATGGCCTGTAGCTTTATCTTTCTTTGCACGACGGATGAGACGAGCTATAGCTTGAGTGGCCTTGTACCATGAAGAAAACTTAACCAACTTGTCTGATAGACTTGAGTGTTCCGTTTTGAGTGTGTTCAATGAATGTACCTTTTTGACCTCTGGATCTCCCAGTGGTATGTCTGTGACGATTTCTGCAGCTGGAGGTATTTCTTTGGCCCGGAGAAACTGTGGCCCTTTAAACCAGTCCGATGTGATGAGCTCACTTGCACTTGAACCTCGGGAAGCCATATCCGCGGGGTTTTGATCTGAGGGGACATATCTCCACTGCTGAGGGGAACTGTTAAGCCTTATCTTTTGAACTCTATTGGACACAAAGGTGTGGAAACGACGTGCTTCATTATTGATGTAGCCTAAAACGACCTTAGAGTCCGTCCAGAAGTATTCATCCACTTGTGTCAATCCAAGCTCATCCTTTAACATGTTACTGACAGTGATTGAGACAACAGCAGCTGTCAGTTCGAGTCTTGGTATTGTTGTGATCTTTATAGGAGCGACTCTGGTCTTTGCTGTAATTAAAGCACAATGTACATTATTCTCTTTGTTTACATGACGTAAGTATGAACATTGACCATAACCATATGAGCATGCGTCAGAAAAGTGATGCAACTCTGTTTCCACTACTTGGCCCAAGTCTTTAGGCACGTAACAGCGTGGTATTGTGATTTTCTCTAAGTTCTCTAGGTCACTTTTCCAGTTATCCCATACTGGCCTTAGTTCAGTGGGAAGGGGATCATCCCAGTCCGTGCCTTGTTTGCATGTCTCTTGGAGCACTCTTTTACCTATGAGTACAAAGGGGGAAACAAATCCCAGTGGGTCGTAAAGAGATGCTACTGTTGATAGGATGCCACGCCTTGTGGCATGTTGGTCGTTGGGGCGAAAGCGAAATCTGAGTGTATCAGACTCAATGTGCCAGTGGATGCCTAGCCGAAAAGGTGCACTTTCATTCTAAACTCTTGAGGCTCAGTATTCAGATTGCCATTTTTCCACCATAAAAATCTTAAATAGTCTCTGTCAGCTTCGTACACGTGAAACTGATGGAACATTTTTTCAATGTCACAAAGTAATGCAACTTGGTGCCTTCTGAATCTGATGAGAACACCGTTTAGACTGTTCAGCAGATCTGGGCTTGATAACAAGTGCTCATTCAGACTGGTTCCTTTGTATTTGGCTGAGCCGTCAAAGACTACTCAGAGTTTGTCTGGTTTCTGAGGATGATATATCCCATGGTGGGGAATATACCATTTTTCTCCTTCCTTGGCTTCACTGTGCGCTTCCTCTGCGTCACCCTTTTCTATTACTTCACTCATGAACCGTATATATTGTTCTTTGTACCTTTGGTCCTTTGACAGTTTTCTTTTTAGATGTTCTAGTCTGACAGTGGCTGTTCGTTTATTGTCAGGTAAGTGTGGTCTGTCTTTAAAGGGGAGCGGCATTTCGTAATGTCCTTCTTTATTTTTATATATGCTTTCTTTTAGTGTGTTCAAAAAGAGAATGTCGTCTTGGGAGACTGACCTGTCATCTTTGTTGTCATCCTTGAAGTCAGACTCGAGAACCTTGAGTGCATCAGCAGGAGTCACTGGGGGGAAATCCTTCACTATAACTCTGTGACACATAGTATTCATGTTTAACGAGTCATCGTGATATGATGATGGGCCTACTATACTCCATTCTAATGCTGTGCGAACTGCATAGGGCTCTTCCTCTCCTCCTAGTATTACCTGCCTTGGAGCCAGGGCCTTAGAGCAATTGTAGCCTATTAACAAGCCGACTTCACATCCTAACTGTGGGGGAATCTCATTTACTATTACCGTGAGGTGATTCCATGGCCTTGCCGTTTCACAGGTAGGGATGTGTGAGCGGTTCACTGGTATACAGTCCTTAGTGTAAGCAGGAGGGAGTTTGATCATTTCTGGGGAGTTGTAGCCTCTCACTCTAAGACCGGAGACACGTTTGCTTGACATTATAGCATCCTTTCCAAGCATTGTAGTGAGTTTTAACCTGACAGGTGTAGACTTAGCCTTGAGACTGTTAGAAACATCTTGGTCAATGAATACTGTGTCACTTTGCGAGTCTAAAAGTGCATAGACAAGTTTTTCCATACCTGGGTGGTGCTCTGAAGAAAGCCATACTGGTACGATCATTGAAGTGCTGGCACAGTGTTCGTTAGTGTCTGCGTTGAGTGACAGAGTAGTTGCAGCCTGCTCTATGTTGCCTTGATTTGTGGTTGTGGCTGATTTGTCATTGTCATAGCTAAAGTTATGGAGACATGTGGGGTGTTTTTTCTTACACACTTCACATACAAGTCTGTAGCGAGAGTCCTTTGCACTGTGTCCAAGTTTGAGGCAGCCATAACAGTTTTTTTTCCTTTATGTATTTCCTTCGTTCATCCAGTGATTTACTTTTAAACTGTGTGCAACTGTGAAGTCTGTGTCCGTTGTCTTGACATAGCATGCATGGTGGTTTTGCGTTTGGTTTGCTGTGGTTTGAACTTTCAGTCTCTGTTGTTGTCTGTGTGTGGATAACATTAGATGCAGGCCTTCTTTCCCTTTGGTGACCTTTACTAGTGGTGGTGATGTCAGATGAGCGGAGTGCATGGAATGATGTAATTGGGTTGCACACAATCTCTGCTTCTGATGACATGAACTCAGCAAAGTCCTTGAAACTTGGGAATTCACCACTTCAGATGTTAGTAAAGAGACTCAGCAACCCCTTATAATTTCAGCTCTTGGTCAAATGCCCAACAGTCACATAATGTCTACTGCAGAACCAAAGGCAGATGTAGTTTACCTAGCTCAAGCAGTACAAGATAGCATTACAATGAACAGACTGCCAATACCAGAACCCTCATTGTTCACAGGAGACCACTTGTTCACCACTTCTTTTCATAGACTGAGTAGCCTGTCGATTCCACCTTGCTGCTGCCCAGTCTGGCAGCTTTTGAACCAGTTTTTGGTTCTCCTCACAATCGTTGAGGATGGTTAATCCTTTAATGTGTGGCATAGCTTCTTGACATGTTTGAATATAATCTGCAAATGTTCTGAATCCTGCAGAGTCCTTTGGCTGAATCTTCGGCCAGTTTGTCAGCTTTTCTCTGAATGCCTTTTGAATGACAAATGAATGTCCGTACCTCTGGTTGAGACGTTCCCATGCATCCTTGTAGGCGTCATTGTCATTTCTGTAGAAGATACCATCAAGTGTCTTACGAGCTGGACCTCCTACGTACTTCTTTAAGTAATGCAGTTTGTCAGCGGATGATATGTTCTTTTTATCAATGAGCGCAGTAAATGAAGCTTTCCACTCAATGAACTGTATTGGGTCTCCTGTGAACAATGAGGGTTCTGGTATTGGCAGTCTGTTCATTGTAATGCTATCTTGTACTGCTTGAGCTAGGTAAACTACATCTGCCTTTGGTTCTGCAGTAGACATTATGTGACTGTTGGGCATTTGACCAAGAGCTGAAATTATAAGGGGTTGCTGAGTCTCTTTACTAACATCTGTGTGAATACTACTCTCATTCCTTATCTCTTGATCATAGGTTATTAATCTGGCTCGTGCAGCCTTAACATCCCCTTCTGCCTTTATCCTCTCTAGCTCACGTTTTTGAGATTCAAGTTCCTTTCTTTGCCTTTCTTCTAAAAGTTGAATCCTTTCTTTTTGTTTCTCTTCTATTAACGCCTCATATTCTGCTTCCTTAGCTGCTAACTCTGCGGCAGCCTCCGTTCTCTTTGCAGCTACCACTGATCTTGATGAATGTGATTGGCTAGAAGTGGAGTATTTACCTGAAGGCGTGACTGAAGAACCGTATATGGACTGAGCATAGTCTGGGTCACGTAGCTCACGGAGACGTGCCTTTACTTCTTCACTATCATAGTCATCTATGTTTGAGAGTCTTTCATGTGCAACTTTAATAATGTCCTTTGTGACAGCCTCACATGCATCTATCAGTCTCCTTGTGTCACTAGAGGGAGTAATGTGTTCCCTGATTTCTGTATACCACGTAATGACACTGTCTCTTTCCTTCTCTATATTGTCCATAAGTAAGGAGATTTGACTGTTTGATATGTCTTCCTTTAATTGCTGACGTGCTGTACGTACCTGGGTTTTCCATTGATCATACAGATGCGATAGCCGTTTTTCCTTTCTGTATGCTTCTTCCTCCAGATACATTTGCATCTTTTCTGTAGGTTTCCTTGGGCGAGCAGAACGTAGAAGTTCCTCTTCCTTCTTGATCTGGCCGGCCTCCGTGTTCTCTGCGCCTTCATTAGATACTTCCATGTTGAGGATAGGCGATGCCGTAGACCATCGAATCCCAGTGGACCTTGATTAGAGCTGTGGTACCTTGCTGGAGTGGCTCTTACTGGGACCTCGTGCGTGAAGCTCTGAGCTGAGCTTCAGGTCAAGCTCTTACTGTAGCATCCCCGGTTGAATAAGATGGTCTCTTTCACTGATGGTTCACAATCCTTCATTAAAACCTTGTGTTGCGAACACACCGTAAGAGCTGAAGATACAAATACATTGAAATTAGTAACTCTTACGTGATGTGCTTCCATTACCTTTCAATATAGCTAGCAACAAAACGCCACGTTTTATCAATAGCATTAGCAATAAACATATACGCATAGCAAATTATTATAAACATGAAATATTAACAACTTAAACACATTAATCAAACAAACCTTGTTCCCTCATCAACCAGTTGCTAAATATTAATGATCTTCTCCGTATTTATTACACTTACTACTAATTATTCTACTCTATGAATGCGCTATCTTTCACAAAACTCTTCTTCGACTTCTTCTTCTTCTGCAGGTAAGTCCGATCACAGCACCTAGAAGCAGCTTGTTACGCCATCATTTCAAAATAAAAGCAAATACCATATAAAACGGGAAAACAAGAAACAAAGCATATAAAACATTTGCAACCGTAAGAAATGATTGTGAAGTCATTTACAGGAGGGCCGAGCCAACTCACACAGTCAGAGAGTAGTCAAAACTCGGAGGAGAGCCATGACAAATCAATGCATTTTTAAAGATATGTGGTTACGGTGGAGTATGATTTCATTTCATAATTTAATTCAAATTGTTTTCACACCCATCATAGTCAAATTCATAGTTAAAACATGTATCTTCTAAAGAGCCGTTCGTGAGCCAAAAGAGCCGGCTCTTTTTGGTGAGCTGAGCCATACGAGCCGGCTCACGAAAAAGAGCCGGAATGCCCATCACTAGTTGCGGGTGGTGGCCACTGGTGGGAGACATCCTGAAGCTAGCTAGCTGATGTAGGCTACAATAACAGTACAGCAGGAGGAACCATTCAGTGATCTGACGTAGATGGGTCAAAATGACATATATAGGATAGGTAATGTTTTGGCTCCGCCCATTAAAACCTGATCTGAAAACGGAAGAGAAACTGTTCTACAGTCTAACTCCACATTTCAGTGCGACAAAGCTTTCGCGCTTTGCACATGCTTTTAGGAACTCATTTCACACGTATATAATGTACTGAGAAGCAATACATGGAATTTGCTTTACAGGATCTTTAAGACTACTTTGGTTCTCTATGGACTGGGGAGCTAGTGCTAACAGCTTTTGATTGTGGGTCAAAGAGATGGCTATCTAGCCCATGACAAAATGATGACATAAACCTTCATTCAATACACTATCTAGTTTAAACCTGTTCCATGTGTTCCTCTGTGCATTGGTGAATGTTTCATTTGCACTGTGTAAGAGTATCCTGAGCATGAGAAAGACCCTGATCAGAGACAGGGCAGAGAGAGGAGGGTTCTGGCAGGGCAGGTGATCAGAGACAGGGCAGAGAGAGGAGGGTTCTGGCAGGGCAGGTGATCAGAGACAGGGCAGAGAGAGGAGGGTTCTGGCAGGGAAGGTGATCAGAGACAGGGCAGAGAGAGGAGGGTTCTGGCAGGGCAGGTGATCAGAGACAGGGCAGAGAGAGGAGGGTTCTGGCAGGGCAGGTGATCAGAGACAGGGCAGAGAGAGGAGGGTTCTGGCAGGGCAGGTGATCAGAGACAGGGCAGAGAGAGGAGGGTTCTGGCAGGGCAGGGGATGTAGGCTGCAGGTGAGGGAGGACAAACATCCAGAGTTACAGTATAGAACACAGTACAGTGATAATCATGTGAGAGGATGAGAAGTCATGTTTCTGGAATGATTATGGTTGATTGTACATCAGACTGGCTTTTTTTACTTCTTAAAATAATTAGTTTCGATCATGTCGTATTTACCCATCATTCTTATAAGTCATCATGCGGCCCTCAACTCCACCTAACCTAAAGTGTCATAGTCTATACAGGAAGTGTCAGTGAAACATTTTCTCATACATTAAATGGTTTCAACAAGACCCTAACCCAGTATCCCAAAAAATATTGTGAAAAAACTTTGTTCATGGAGTTCATGGAATAGAATGACCATGGAGTTCATGGAATGTTCAAGTTCATGGAATAGAATGACCAGAACAATCCCAGTACAACCAAGATCAATCAGGGCCTTTCCTTCAAGCTGAGGAGCTGCTAGGGCTTGCATTAGATGAAAGCTGCAGCAACTTTTTGCCCTTCTTTCACGGTCCCTGTGATAGTGTCTAAATGCCTGTGTGTTAGTGTGTCTTCATATTTACAGTTAAGCAATGTTTTCTTTTCCCTCCCTAGGAAGACTGCTCTTGAGTCTGACCACGCCCCTCACCCTTCCCAGCCTGCTCCTGTAGGTCAACCCCCCTCCCTTGGAGTGGGCGTGGCCACAGGGTTGTAGTTGTAGCAATGAGCTTTCAGAGGCGCAGCAAAGGTGTGGTTCTGGTGGAGGTGGAGTACCTGTGCACAGACAGAACTGGCAGCAGCATCTCCATCAAACCCAATGAACATTACCTCCTCCTGGAGAAGACCAGCGACAGCTGGTGGCTCGTCTGCAAGGATGAGAGGACTAAGCCCTTCTACGTCCCTGCCAAGTATGTCAGGGAACTTCCCAGCAGGTTCCCACCAGACCATGCTGACCCCCCCAGACCAGACACCACCAGAGTCCCTGAGCCAAGACGACAACACAAGACACCACAGGTGTGTTTCAGTGTGGTGAACAGGGTCGTACTGAATGTAGAACAACATGGGGGGACGGTGAACACTCATTCACATAGATTTAGAAGCATCATTAGTTTATAAATGTGGTGTGCAGAATGATGTGTTACAGCCGTGGACATTGAACAGTTTTAAAGGATGAGACACTGTCCTGAAACTTGCTGTACAGATCCTCCCTGAAACAACACAGGGAGCATGTGTACAAGGACAGTGGGTAACACTTGACACAGTGTCAACATGTGAAACAACACAGGGAACATGTGTACAAGGACAGTGGGTAACACCTTACACAGTGTCAACATGTGACTCTGAATGAGGTTTAATCCAAGTCACTTAATATGCACTTGTGTTTGCTTTTAAAATGCATTGTTAGGTAATCCTAAAATATTTAAAATTGTGTTTGAGTGTTTTCATGACTCTAGACTGCTGCATCTAATGTAGATAGCCTCTGATCACAAAGATAAATAATTCTCTGAACTTTTGGTACCAAACCTCAGTTTGACAGCAGTATTACAACTTGATCCTGTGACAACTTGCCCCTGTCTCCCTATTATTATTATTATTTATTTATGAATCGTTACTGTGTTTCAGAGGGCTGTCTCTAAAATGAGTCTCTCTGGGAAACATGACATGGACACCAAAGCTAAGAGGTAAGATGAGAATCCATAACTGTTCATGACTGTTCTCCATCTCAGAGCTCAGCAGTGATATTATGACATCATCATTAGTCAGAACTGTTATGCTTCTAATAAGGAAGGGTGTGTGCTGGTATTTTTACGGTGACAAATATCTGAAGTAGTCATTAAAATCAGGATCATCATGTGACATTTTTAAAATCTTCTAAATGAAGGTTAGAACTCATAGCCTGGCTGTGCTTGTTGACAGGATCAGACTGCAGAGACCAGCCTCATCTGTACCCAGCTGTGTGTCCATGAAGAGTGACAGGTATATAGATCGACCCATCAACTTCAGTGCTGGAGGAGGGCCTTCTAATGAGAAAGGGTATGTACTGACCTCTGCTGGTTAACCTAAAACAGGGTTAGAGCTGCTGACTGTCTCTACTAAAACACAGGGTTAGAGCTGCTGACTGTAGATACTAAAGTATTCCTCATCACATCTCTACTAAAACACAGGGTTAGAGCTGCTGACTGTAGATACTAAAGTATCCCTCATCGCATCCCTACTAAAACTCAAGGTTAGAGCTGCTGACTGCCAGACCATGTGGTTGAGCAACACAGTGACCTGCAACCGGAAACATGGATGAATACAGGGCAGCCTCCTATACCATCCGTAGTGCGGTTAAAGAGGCAAGAAACTGGAGTTACAGATGCAAGGAAGCAATTCCAGGGGACTGTGGCAGGGACTACGCACCATCACAGACTACAAAGCGACACACACACCCGCAGTGAGGGCCGACGCTTCTCTGGCGGATGAATTAAACAACTTATTTGCACTAGGGATGGGCGGATCGATCCTAAAGTATCGATATTTTCGATACTGGCATTGTATCAAAAGGATCGATTCTCAATTTGAAATATCAATCCTACCTGGGATTTCTTTTAACCCTTGTGTTATCTTCGGGTCATTCTGACCCATCAGTCATTGTGACCCACCGTCGTTTGCGACAGATTTACCGCATACAAAGACAAAGTGAAGCATTTTCTTTTAACAGCTAGGCTGTCTCAGACCCCCCACATTGCAAAGGTTAAAATACAATTATTTTAATTTGTTTTTGTATTGGGTAAAATTGGGTAAACACAACGATGGTTCGTTATGAACCTTTGGGTCATGTGACCCGAAGGCAGCACGAGGGTTAAACAAGTGATTTTATAATATTTTTATAATAGTTGCAGGCCGCATAGTATAGAAATATACTTAAATAAGAAAGTCAATGGGAACTATTTTTTCTTCCGCTGTGTCTGTACTTATCATGAGTTCATCAGCGGCAGCGCACCACGCTCTCTCACTCTCACTCAGTGAAAGCACACTCAGCGCAGATTCGAGTGCATTGCTGCGGTCATGAAAGAAAAAGAAGCATAAAAAAAAGAAGCACTGAAAGAAAAAGAAGCATAATCTGGAGTTATTTCACTCCAGTTAACAACGATGAAGCTTTAAGTGACATTTGTCAAACAACAATACGCCATTGTGGCAATACCACAAACATGACAAGCATCTAAAAGTTACCCTAAAGAGCACAACGAAGTACAGCTGACGCGAGCAGAGGAGGCAACACAGACACGTAATGCCTGTTGCGGTTTATTTAATATTAATAATGATGGCTTTCAGAATGCATTATAAAATTACTCAAATCAAAGATTTTCATAGAAGTATCGGTTTTGATATCGACGATACTGGTCTTGAAAGTACTTGGTATCAGATCGAAAAGAAAATGATTGGTATCGCCCATCCCTACTTTGCACGCTTCGAATCGGATAGCCGACAAGAAAACTGTACTCCCGGCCGGAGATGAGGAGACGCTCAATGTGGCAGAACAGGATGTGAGAAAGATGTTTACCGTATTTTACGGAAAATAAGCTGCGGCTTGTACTCCGATTTTACAGTTTTCTTGTGCGGCTTATATTTCGAAGCGGTTTATAGTCTGGTTTTAGAACAAAAAAGTGGCTTCTCTCAAGATCTCTACTGACCATGCAGCTAATTTTATGCTCAACACTTGAACGGGGGCTTATTACTTGAAAGAGGAATTATTTACTGTTTTCTCAGTTACACTATCAGGGCTTCGAAATACAGTGACTTGCTAAAGTAGGCAAATGGCAAGTAGAACATAACATTTCATAATAATTTCAGTTAATCAAACAGCTGCAAACCCAGTGAAATGTTATAGGCTAGCAAGCAAAATAACGCTAGCATCGCTAACAACATTACTAATTCAACTTTGGTAGTCTAACCAAGCTCTTTGTAAGTTCGTTTTAGATATAAATGTATATGATAGTGTGGACAATAAGACACGGACGCGGTCTCTTTTCATAACTTGTATTTTACCACTACTCTTCTTGACATTGCCATTCGACCAGCCCTCACTGATTTCACGTAATGCTTTCAGCATCAAGCCTACGGCAACTCCCGAGGGACAAAACACCCTTGTCCGTTGTCACATAGAAAGGTCTGCTACAGTAGGCTATCCTCAGGATTTGCAAGCTAGCTAAACTTATAATATATCTAAATAATTTTGTAGACATAACAATGGATTCTGCCACTAAATGAGTGACTTGGATTTATTTCTGGACATACTATCCACAACCAAAGTGTGTTACACAATGCTGTAAGATCGCCTATACTCGTGCATTGCTCTTGGTACCCAGAATGCCCTGCGGCAAGCTGAAAAGCTACTAAGTTAAGGGCATTAGCTTAGTTAAATAAGCATTGTTTGGAGTTCTATTGTTGTGTTCGTTCTGTTTTGATATGTGTAATGCTATGGTCTATAGTTTAGATAACACGATGCAGTTTATTTACCGTAAAATACGGTAGAAGTGTAAACACTAGGAAGGCAGCAGGGACTGATGGCATTAGTGGGCACGCGCTGCACAGTTAGCTCCTGTGTTTACATTAATATTCAACCTCTAAATAACTTTGATCAGAGCGAGTATTATTAATAGTGGGGTCGAAACTGACATCAGTAGATTCTGCAACATAACCATGAGCACATTTACCTGTATCACACTTAGTGTACTTTCCAAAATTGTCAGCGAATCTAACTCCACAACCTCAGATATTGATCCTATACCCACAACATTCTTTAAGCGAGTGTTTGATAGTGTCTCAGGTCCGGTGCTAGAGATTATAAACACATCCCTTAGAACTGGCGTCTTCCCAGATGCCTTCAAAACAGCTGTTGTAAAGCCCCTATTAAAGAAACCCAAATTGGATAACAGTCTACTTGCAAATTACAGACCAATATCAAACCTTCCATTAGTAGTAGTGTATTGAACTGGCTGAAATCATATATCACAGGAAGGAAGTTTTATGTTAGTTTAGGTGACCATAGGTCCAAGAAACATGAGAACTGCTACGGGGTTGCTCAAGGAAGCTGCTTAGGTCCATTACTTTTTTCTCTTTATATGTTACCACTCGGCGACATAATCAGAGAACATAACATAGATTTCCATAGCTATGCGGATGACACACAACTATATATATCCACTGAACCCAACGATGCAACGGCCATCAATTCCATTACCAACTGCCTGTTGGCAATAAACAAATGGATGAATGATAACTTTCTTAAATTAAATGAAGACAAAACCGAAGTCCTACTATGTGGCCCCAAATCCAAAAGAGAGATGCTTATTAAGAATCTTGGAGGCTTAACCCCCTGTCTTAAACCAGAGGTGACGAGTCTCGGTGTAATCCTGGACTCAGATTTGAATTTCAACTCTCACATTAATAAAGTGACCAAAACAGCTTTCTTTCACCTGAGGAATATAGCAAAGGTACGACCATTCATAAACCAAAATGATGCAGAGAAGTTAATTCATGCTTTTATATCCAGCCGGCTGGACTACTGTAACGCACTTTTCACTGGTCTTCCCAAGAAAACCACTGAAAGACTACAGCTCATTCAAAATTCTGCAGCTAGATTATTAACCAAAACTAAAAGGAGAGAACACATTAGTCCTGTCCTAGCTACTTTACACTGGCTCCCTGTTACCTTCAGAATTGACTTTAAGGTCCTTTTCCTCACATACAAATCTCTACACGGACAAGGACCTAGCTACATTGCTAACTCCTTTATAAACTACACACCAGCTAGAACACTGCGATCATCAAATGCAGGCCTATTAGAGGTCACCAGAAGCAGTCATAAGAAGATTGGTGATTTGGCCTTTGTCAATTACGCCCCAAAACTATGGAACAAATTACCCATAAATATTAGGGAAGCAAACACTCTAGACATTTTTAAAAGACAGCTTAAAACCTACCTTTTTACCGAAGCATTTAAGTAATTTTATCTCAAAAGGGTTTTCCTAAGTTGTTTTCTCTCTTGAACAGAGATCTTATTGGGATTTTTATTTTTGTTTGAATTGTTTATCACTTGTATTATTGTTTTTATTGATTTTATGTAAAGCACCTTGAGCTACAATTCTTGTATGAAATGTGCTATATAAATAAAGTCTTACTTACTTACTTACTTACTCTCCCTCTCTCAATGTGTGATTCCCACCTGCTTTAAAAAGTCTGTTGTGGTCCCTGTCCCAAAAAAAGCTTGACCCAGTAACCTGAATGACTACCGCCCCATTGACCTCACATCTGTGGTGATGAAATGTTTTGAGAAACAGGTCAAAACTTTCATCACGTCCTCCCTACCTGTCACCCTGGATCCGCTGCAATTTGCATACCGCCCAGACAGATCTACAGACGATGCAATAGACTTCATTCTCCACAAACCACTCTCCCATGAGGACATTGGGAAAGGGAAGCTGTGCGACCTTGGTTTGAACTCCCACCTGTGTAGGTGGGTTCACAGCTTCCTAACCGGCAGACAAGAAGTTGTCCGCATGGGCACCCACACATCATCCCCTCTCACCCTCAACACCGGATCCCCTCAAGGCTGTGTGCCGAGCCCTCTGCTGTACTCGCTGTACACCCATGACTGTGTGTCAACATCTGTAAACAACACCATCATCAAGTTTGCCAACGACACAGCAGTTGTGGGGTTGATCTCCAACAGGAACGAAGAAGCCTACAGGATAGAGATCCTTCACCTGGAGAGCTGGTGTCGGGAGAATAACCTCCTGCTGAACGTCGCAAAAACCAAAGAACTGATTGTGGACTTCAGGAGGAAACAGCAGGGTGATATCCACCCACTATGGATCAACGGGTCTGAGGTGGGGAGAGTGGACAGTTTTAAATACCTCGGTGTGACCATCACACAGAACCTGTCCTGGTCACTTCATATCCAGAGAATTGTGAAGAAGGCCAGACAGCGTCTCTTCCACCTCAGACGCTTGAGAGACTTTAAGCTCTCACTCAAGGTGCTCAGGAACTTTTACACCTGCACCATCAAGAGCATCTTGAGTGGGAGTATCACTACCTGGATGGGCAGCTGCACCAAGCAGGACTTCTCAGCCCTGAAAAGGGTGGTCCGTTCAGCCGAGCGGGCCATCAGAACCACCCTCTCCGACCTGCAGGACATCTACCAGAAAAGATGCAGGTTGAGGGCTGAGAAGATCCTAAAACATCCCAACCACCCTGGATACTCACTCTTCTCCCTGCTGCCGTCAGCCTGGAGGTTCCGCTGCCTGAGAGCCAATATGGAGAGGATGAGGAGGAGTTTCTTCCTTCAGGCCATCCGTCTGCTCAACTTAAAGCGTTGACATACTGCTGTGTGCTATTTTATTTATTGTAATTTATTTATTTATATTTTAATATCCATTTATGTCTCTCTTAGAATGGTATGTCTCTCTTAGTATCCTTTTTATTTATTTAAGTGGTTGCAGGTACACAAACACAGTTCACTGCATATTGTACCATGTATAATCATGTATGTGACAAATAATAAAATCTTGAATCTTGAGTGGGAGCTGTTATTTAATATTATTTCATTAACATGTGGTGTTGGTCTTCTCTTTATGTATCTATGGTTAGCCACTAGACCACCATCAGGCACATCAAACCCTTTGACCTCCTGTTGTGTTTGATCAATGAGAGACAGGACCACAACCTACCAGTCCAGTTGTCCCCTTTAATGTTGAGGTCTTAACCTCCTGGGTGGAGGAGTGCTGCAGTGTCTAAAGCAGGCTGCTAGCAAACATGCACCCCTTTGTGAGGTGGACTCTGATGTCATTCTTCAGTATCTGGTTGAAAAACAACACACTTGTTTACCTGGGAAGGACAGTGTTTCTATCTTTGATAAATGTATTAAAGGAATAGTGCCTTGTAGTGGTATAGAAGATGGTTTACTTGGTAGTGATGGTATCACTCTGATACAGTGTGTCTGTGTGTATGCAGTTAAGTTTACCACTCATGTTTATGTATGAGATACTAAAATATATTGTAACTTGTTTAACTACATGCTCTTATGTTTCTTCCCATTGGCACTTATCTGCTTTTAACAATGTATGCTTCATGTTTTGGCTACGCAATGTTTTTCAGGCGATCTCGTTGTTTATGATCTCTGACCTATGCACTTTTGTAATGCTCTCTCTTGGAAGTCACTTTGGATAAAAGCGTCTGCTAAATGAATAAATGTAAATACTCTTTAGTCGATTATCAGCCCTTGTACATATGGTTCATGTGGTTAAGTCATGTAATCTCTTGTCCTCAGAGATCAACAGGAGAAGTCTGAGTCAGACCAGAGTCACCATGAGGACTTGTCCTCCATATTTACAGTGAGTTTTGTGTTAATCTAAAGTACAATCAAGACATAATCATTTTTATCATGTTGTTCTACTGTGTAGATAGTTCCTGTTTCATCTGATATCTCCCCTCCCTGTTTCAGGTGCTTGAGGAGACTGTAATCAGGTTTGTGAAGAAAGAGCTGAAGAGGATGAAGAGGATTCTGAGTTCAGATTACCCAGGATGCTTAGAGAGTCAGAGGGAGGACCAGGAAGTGGTGGACCCTGAATATCAGAAGCAGGAGAGCAGTGCCAGAGAGGGAGCTCTGAAGATCACACTGCACGTCCTTAGGAACATGAACCAGAAGGAGCTGGCTGACACTCTGGAGAAAAGTAAGAGACTCCATATTTAGTCTGATTTGACAGATTGATGGTATATGATGAAGGTTAGATATCCCTCACACTGTCCTCGTTGTTTGTATAGGCAGCCCATGTCATCCAGGTGGCACTGTCTGACTTCAGCAAATCCCTCTCCGATATACTCAGTTGTTGTCTTCTGTACACCCCCGTGTCGTCGAGGTCAACGATGCATGGGAATGGGTTTTGGTGTAAAAATTGTGTGTCAATAATATTGAATGCATTGTAGTAGTTCACATTACATGTCAGTGCTTAGATTTCAGCCTAAAACAGGTCATACTGACTCAAATAAACTGTACTTCATACTACTGACAAGATTTTGACCTTAGAATAATTAAAGTTACATTACAAAGTAAAGGATACCTTTACTTTGTAATGTAACCGCCGTCCTAATTGCCTGTACACGCCATGTGGTAGCACTGTCTGACTTCAGCAAACCCCTCCCCTTCCCTTTACTCAGTTGTTGTCTTCTGTACACACCCCTGTGTCGTCCAGGGTCAACGTGACTGCCCTTGGTGGAAGCCCCGCTCGGTGGGGCATGTGAGACAGTATCCATGCGAACAGGCTTTGCAGACATGCCTCACACCCGCGACAAATGGTGAACGTTTTACAGTCCTTCTTCACCGGGCAGACATCTCTTCCTCTTACTGGCTGAGACCGGTGAGGCCGGTCCTACCGATGCGGCAGCCTTTTCGGGTTGCCGTCGAGGTGGATCGCGACCGCTGGCCATCTGGAGACCTTTCACAACCGCCGCTGCCGCTTCCATGCAGGGGAGATGTTGTCTTCTTTCGATCAGTCACGAGTCACGAGTGCCCTTCCAAGCTCCTTGATGAAAACTCTCCTCTTGCGCTTACGAGGCATCTATTTGGGGTTAACCTCTCTCCATATCACAAAGGCGTTGTAGGAAGAAACGTCAATGATGTTGTGGAAGATGACCAGGGGCCAGCGGGCAGTCTTTATTTTACAGCTGTAGCAAGCGATGACCATATCTAGATTGTCGACACCTCCTTTGTTGCAGTTGTAGTCCTGGACGATGGTCGGTTTCCCGTCGTCTCTATCACTGGTTTCCGTGTCTGTGTGCCGTGTGCACTCATAAGTAAAACATTCTTATTTTTCTTTGGGAGGTAGGAAACTAGGAGTTCACTGGGAGTGAAGGCGAACTGTGACGACAGCACCCGTCGCGTTATTAGCAGCTCAGACGGAAGCTCGGACCTGTTCTTTCGGACCGTGCCCACCATGGTAATGCTCCTCATCATTAGGTTGCATCTGAGTTCGTAAGAGGTAAATAAATTGTCACATGTGACTTTGAGATCCTTCAGGGCCTCTGTCATATCGAGTACGATGCGCATCCCCTGGTTCTTCTCCGGGGCTCCGTCAATCTACTTCCCGGTGTAGACTTGCATCTTCCAAGCGTAGCTTGATTTTTCATCGCACGTGACCCATGACTTGATCCCGTATTTCGCTGGGTTGCTTGGCATATACTGCTTGAAAGGACACCATCCTCTGAATGCGACCAGTTGTTCATCCAAGGTCACTTTATGCCCTGGGCCATAGAGGCGTGGTAATCTCTCTACCCACATATCCCAGACCTCTCTTATCGCCGCCAACTTGTCCTTTGCGCGTCTCCCACTCAAATATTTTATTTTTCTTAATTTCCATTTATTATGGCGTGAGTGGCTGTAATGTAGTGCTCACTACATTTGTTCAGAATATAAAATTATGAAATTAATTGATTTCAAAAGATATAGCGAAGAAACACTCAGCCATACACAAAATCGCATAGGAAACGAATAGACCCATGTTGTGTTTCAAAGGGTTACGCGTAGGCTATTTTGATCGTATTTTCTGGGTTAGCAACGACGTTCTTAGTATGAATTTTTAATATGTGGTGTCAGAAGGAGCTGTGATGTCGTAGAAAATACGGCTCCAGCCTCGAAACAACCCCAAATACGTGATTAGTAGCCTACATTCGGGTAGTGTCTATGGGAACCAGTTGTTTTAGAAGAAGCCAAAACAAGATGTTACCTGAATAAATAGTTAATAAATACGTAACGATTTACCAGATCTTTTATGAACTAGAATAGCTCGCAGTGTAAAGCAATGGGCTTTGGTGTAATACGTGTTTTTGCTCTAGTGCGATCGAATCCCACTTCATGCGAGCCTGCAAATGTATTATTTTGTTTCCATTTATTTTGTCCTGAATGGATGTAATGTAGTGCGCACGTACCCTATACTTTCATACTTTCCTATTCGCCGCAGCAAATATGCGATCCGACTTGAAAATCGCCAGTAATATGTTTTGTGAATTTGTGACGAATCAGGTGATAGAGGAAGACTGATATGTGAAAGCACAGCTGGGGAACCAGTTAGCGTGGAAACCAGTTGGGCGACAACACCGGCGAATCCAGCGATATACATTTAATGCCCAGTTGGGCGACAACACCAGCCCTGATTATGGTATTGCAGCTCAAAGTGTTCAAACAAACAGAATGGCTCTCAATGGGACTTGATGTACTTCTCTGCTGCATGCTCATTTGGTTGATATATAAATTACTTCAAGCTTACCATCTGTTTATAGCTGTACACCCCCCATCTTTTAATATTTTAAACTTTCATGCTACAAAATCAATTGAAGTCAGTGGAAGATATTCTTTTCATCATATTTGCTCATTTTACTCAATAAGAAATGATAAAACATTGCAAAACAATACTTCGCTAATGCATGGTGAATTTGATTAAATATTAAACCTTCACTATTCAAGGTATCAAAAGAAAATTAATTCAACTGCTGTCAGCAAACACACATTTTCTTCAGAAAATTTACCTCCAGAGCTCTGACGTTTTATCAAATGTTTGGAGTAAGGTTAGGGGAGATGCCACTAAAATATTTGCAGCAGCGGCCCCTCCCAATTCTCTTTTTTTTTTTTGCTAGCCGTTCGATTTGACCTATTGTTAATTGACCAGGCACAAATAGCAATTATAACCATTGACAAATCTGATAAGACAAATTCATCCAAATATAATAAATTGTTTTATGTCTTCCAAAAATATAAATGTATCAGAAATATGAATACATTTTGCCCCAAACGAGCGAACTGAACAGCAGTGCTCAATGTAGGCTACTTGCATAGCCGTTGTAGATCGGTTTACTCACTCCTCAAGTACACTCCCGGTGAATGCATGAGACCTGAGAACTACGGTGGCCGACATGTGCAAACGCGCTGCAAATTAAGAAAACACATGCAAATAGACAAAACACAAGCAAATTAAGAAAACATCTTCATGAATTTGACAACACATGCGCAGCATTCAGCAAACGTGCTGCAAATACACACAACACAACCAAATACATAAACGCGTTGCAAAATGAAAGCACGCAAACCAAAAACGCTGCAAATACATAAACGCGTTGCAAAAACGAAAGCACGCAAACCAAAAACGCTGCAAATACATAAACGCGTTGCAAAAACGAAAGCACGCAAACCAAAAACGCTGCAAATACATAAACGCGTTGCAAAAACGAAAGCACTCAAACCAAAAACGCTGCAAATACATAAACGCGTTGCAAAAACGAAAGCACGCAAACCAAAAACGCTGCAAATACATAAACGCGTTGCAAAAACGAAAGCACGCAAACAAAAAACGCTGCATCCAGTTTTCACAACTGAAGTTGACCAGGCCTCTAGGGGGAGCGCTAAGTGGAACAGCTTGATTTTCGGCCCCACGGAGCGAAAGAGAGAGAGCATATGAGAAGTTTGGACCAACATCGAAGTAAAGAGGCGACATAAAAATGTTATTTTCATTTTTACATGCGGCCCTCCTCTTTTACAGTTTTTCAAAAGAGCAACTTCGATTTTGGTCCCATTTCCAAAACAAACTTCTCATATGTTGTCTCTCTCTCGCTCCGTGGGGCCGAAAATCAAGCTGTTCCACTTAGCGCTCCCCCTAGAGGCCTGGACAACTTCCGTTGTGAAAACTGGATGCAGCGTTTTTTGTTTGCCTGCTTTCGTTTTTGCAACGCGTTTATGTATTTGCAGCATTTTTGGTTTGCGTGCTTTCGTTTTTGCAACGCGTTTATGTATTTGCAGCATTTTTGGTTTGCGTGCTTTCGTTTTTGCAACGCGTTTATGTATTTGCAGCGTTTTTGGTTTGCGTGCTTTCGTTTTTGCAACGCGTTTATGTATTTGGTTGTGTTGTGTGTATTTGCAGCGCGTTTTCTGAATGCTGCGCATGTGTTGTCAAATTCATGAAGATGTTTTCTTAATTTGCTTGTGTTTTGTCTATTTGCATGTGTTTTCTTAATTTGCAGCGCGTTTGCACGTCGGCCACCGTAGAGAACACCTGTACCTCAGTGTGCGAATTACGGGGGGGTTTGGGGGAGTCTGACCCCCCCGATTAAGGCTCGGACCCCCCCAAAAGAGGTAAAAACCACAGGTCGGGGGGGTCGATACATTTCGTTCTTAACTGTAATCGTAAATATTACAATATATTTACCATATTCATTCAGTAACAGGTTGGCGATACACAGAAATGTTGACTTTATGGCAGGGAATATCACACACAGTATTACACTGACTGCCATCTAGTCAAAATTCACTCAATAAACACAGCGCGAGTGACAAGTGCCCAATACAACTCAAGAAACAGCGCGAGTGACCAGGCAGTGTACACTGCTGGTTCAATCACCTCAGTGTAGCTACGTAGCGTTACGTTCCGCGTCGTGAGAAAGTTCAAGAAAGGCAAGTTATCTAATACTGAAGGACTGAAATATTTTGTGTGTATTCCAATATGTAATGATGGTATTCAATGACACAAATCTGTGTTATAGAAAGAGTGGTCTGGAGTCGCAGAGGTCCGATAATATCAGCTTTAATGCAGCAGTTGGAAATCAACAAGTACAGAGCTCTGGGGTTGTCTACGTTTTCCTACCCGCAACAGAGTTTGGGCTGGTTCACGAAGTCCAACTCGCTATCTGTCCCTCCCCAGCATATATTTATACAGTGCAATTAAAACAGAAAGATGAAAAGAGGGTTGAGCTTGTTCTCTCGTGCATCAGGGAGTTGTTCTTGCCTACGCGTCCCACCTGCTCGGGTGCCGTCTCCACCCGGTTTCAAGGTTGTTTCTGAAAATGAAGAGATAGAGACACAAAGAACAGCCTGCTTCCCACACCCTGTGTGAGACACCATGTTTAAGCCTGAGCACACTTCTCAGATCATAAGACAGAACTTTAATAAGCACAATATATTCTTTAATACCCCCAAAAAATCTATCACGAATGTATTTGTAATGGCAATTAGCTGTATAATATTCACAAGAATGTTAATGATAGAAACATGGTTTCTATCCTTCTGAGCTCTGCTGAGAACCAGGGCTTCAACAACGACAAGCCCTGGTTCTCAGCAGAGCTCAGAAGGTTGAGGTCAGAGGAGGAGGAAGCATTTCGGAGTGGTGATAGAGACAGATACAAGGAGTCGAAGAACAGGTTTAGCAAGGCAGTGAGAGAGGCTAAACGACTGTACTCAGAGAGACTGAAGCGTCAGTTCTCTGCTAACGACTCTGCTTCTGTCTAGAGAGGGCTCAGGCAGATTACCAACTAAAAGCCCAGAGCCCCCCACTCCACTAATGACTCCCGCCTGGCCAACGACCTGAATGAGTTCTACTGTAGATTTGAAAGACAATTGGACTGTCCTGAACCTAACCCTAACCCTTCCCACCCACGAGGCCTCCTCCCTCACCCCCTCTACAGTGACAACTCTCTCCATTCAGGAGGGTGAAGTTAACAGACTTTTCAAGAGGCAGAACCCCCGCAAAGCAGCTGGGCCGGACTCTGTCTCTCCTGCCAGCCTCAAGCACTGCGCTGACCAGCTGTAGGTGTTCACCTACATCTTTAACACCTCCCTGGAGACATGCCATGTGCCAGCCTGTCTAAAGTCCTCCACCATCATCCCTGTGCCCAAAAAGCCAAGGCCAACAGGACTCAATGACTACAGACCCGTCGCCCTGACCTCTGTGGTAATGAAGTCTTTTGAGCGCCTTGTGCTGGCACACCTCAAAGCCATCACAGACCCTTTCCTGGACCCACTGCAGTTTGCCTACAGAGCCAACAGATCTGTGGATGACGCCGTTAACATGGCCCTCCACTTCACCCTACAGCACCTGGACTCCCCAGCATCCTTTGCCAGGATCCTGTTTGTGGACTTCAGCTCTGCCTTCAACACCATCATCCCTGCCCTGCTTCAGGACAAGCTCTCCCAGCTGAACGTGCCTGACTCCACCTGCAGATGGATCACAGACTTCCTGTCTGACAGGAAGCAGTGCGTTAAGCTGGGAACACAAGTCTCTGACTCCCGGTCCATCAGCACCGGATCTCCTCAGGGCTGTGTCCTTTCCCCTCTGCTCTTCTCCCTGTACACCAACAGCTGCACCTCCAGTCATCCGTCTGTCAAACTTCTGAAGTTTGCGGACGACACCACCCTCATTGGGCTCATCTTTGACGGGGATGAGTCTGACTATAGGTGGGAAGCTGACAACCTGGTGACCTGGTGTAGCCAGAACAACTCAGAGCTCAATGCTCTTAAGACAGTGGAGATGGTTGTGGACTTCAGGAAGAATACAGCCCCACTCACCCCCATCACCCTGTGCGACTCCCCAGTCAACACTGTGGAGTCCTTCCGCTTCCTGGGCACCATCCTCCCCCAGGACCTCAAGTGGGAACTGAACATCAGCTCCCTCACCAAAAAAGCACAACAAAGGATGTACTTCCTACGGCAGCTGAAGAAATTCAACCTGCCAAAGACAATGATGGGGCACTTCTACACAGCCATCATTGAGTCCATCCTCACCTCTTCCATCACCATCTGGTACGCTGCTGCCACTGCCAAGGACAAGAGCAGACTGCAGCGTATCATCCGCACTGCTGAGAAGGTGATCGGCTGCAATCTGCCTACCCTCGAGGACCTGCACACCTCGAGGACCCTGAGGCGTGCGAAGAAGATCGTGGCCGACCCCTCCCACCCTGGTCACTTCCTGTTCCAGCTACTCCCCTCTGGCAGAAGGCTGCGGTCCATCAGGACCAAAACCTCACGCCATAAGAACAGTTTCTTTCCATCTGCTACTGGCCTCTTCAACAAGGCCAAGGACTCCCATTGACATTCATTCACTTATTTAACTATTATAAGTCCATCTAATGGCAATTCAGTATGCATAAGCCACTTCATCTCAGTTTCCGATTGCACTATGTTGACCATTCACGCTGCTCATTCTATTCTTATTCTTATATATATTTTATTTCCTATTTAAATTGTTGTATTCTTAGATTGTTTAGTTCTTAGAAATAGTTAAACTTTTGTACTTTTACTTAATTTAAGATCTGTATATGTTTAGTGTTTTGCACCTCCCTGCCACAGTAAATTCCGTGTTTGTATAACATACATGGCGAATAAACCTGATTCTGATTCTGATGGTTAACCACCCAGCTAACAAGGGACGTCCTGGGGACGTCATTTTGTTAGCTGGGCACCCACCAACTTAAAAGATAGCTATCGCTAGCTCTGTATCAAGCAAGATAGCTTAATTTATCTGTCTCATTGGTTGTCAGAATCTGGAGAGATTTCACTACCGTATTTTGTGATGAACAGTCAGATATGTTCCTCTGGTAGTTTTGTAAAGATCAACTTTTTTTTATTTCAGAAAGAAATGATTACAATAGTGTTTGTAGTTTTAGTAGTGCGTGTGTGCCATTGCCGTTTACTTGGTTGGGGCGGCGGCAGGGGTGAACGTCGTTCCGGAGGCGGGGGGTGGGGGGAGGGTCACTGAGTTGACCCCCCCGATTGTCATTGTATAATTCGCACACTGCTGTACCTCGTCTAGTCAATTACGTGCTTTACCACTAAACTCTTTCCATAGAAACCAACGGGACCACAGCTCTAAACAGCTTTGATGCTGGGTCTATATCATACAGTCTATGCCATATCCATGACTCTGGTCTAGTAGCCTATATGCAGTCAAGCCACCACAGCAGAAGGCGCGAAGGTTGGAAGAAGCCAGGGAACTGATCACCGGAACACGGTGACTTGTTTACATCCGGCTAGAAAGAAGCGCTTGAGGGAGAATTTCGTAAACTATCCGAGTTTTTCAACACCAAAATGTCCAAACTAGATGTGTTCAAGGATTTTCTCAGTGAGCGCTTAACAACAGCAGTTTTGGAGATATTTAGGGCAGCTGAAAAATCGTTTGCCGAGTTCGAAGAGGAGATTTCTCTTTCAAAGGAGGAGAGTGCGCGACTGCAAGGGTTGTTGGACATTGTTACTCAACCTAAAATCAAGATTCGCCGAGCAGGTGATTATAATCTGCTATGTTTATATTCATTCATCTTATTTGATGTAGCACAGTCAGACCGAAATGTCGTGTCAAAATTTGGGTAGTAAATAAAGTCAGAATGAAGTAAGTCACGTTTCTTTTGTGAATGGACGATGGAGTTAGGGTGGACAGACCAAAAATGTCCTATCAGTTTTCTCTCCGTTTTACTTTTCAATCCGTATGTAACCTAACGTAATTTAAACTAATCCGAAGTCACAAATCCAGTTTTTGTGCGTGATTTTAGGTAATTTTTTTTAAACGTTCCACCGCTTTAAGCCTTGAGTTTTGTGGCACCGAGAGCATAGACATACATGTATATCAGTGGCGGCTGCTGGTCTTTCAAAGAGGGGAAGCTCATTTTCGGCATACATCCTAAAAATGTTTTATTTATTTGGCTAGTTCACTGGCTAGTTCACCCCTACGACACTAGCCTACTGAATGAATGAACGAACGAACGATCTAACAAAACAATATTAATAAAGGAGGAAATGTGGAAATAAGGTTAAACTGAAACAAGGAACGTGGTGTATAATTGTGTGAAATGTATGATGAAAATTGGTTAGCAATTTTGCCAAGCAAATACCTAGAAATAGGTTGCTGCAGTTTGTCTTTCAACTACAGTTGCAAAATCCGCGATGGGACTGAGTTTGAATAGCTTTGGTGACTTTTTGTAGTACAAAATTACTGTCAATCAAAAGGAGATGCAGTCTTTCGCAGAGCCATAGAAAAAGAGAGTTGCGACACTTCCATAGACTCCCATTGTTATCGAGGAATGCGGAAGTAAAGCGTGTCACATGCGACCTGTAGTTCCAAACATTGCATTTTCCACCGTTCAACCCCATTCATTTTCAGTCTCCGAAGCAAGTTAGCTGGTAAATTGATGAAAATCCTTCATTTTTTCATATTTTTACCACCACATATCAATTGTTATTAGTAGTGTTTCATATAGCTAGCTTTAGATAAAGTTTATCGTAAGATTATAGCTTGTTTGATTCGAAACGCAGTTAGAGCTTGACTGTAGGTCTAGCTAGTATCTAACATAAGCAACACTTTTACTGAAGCTAGCTAGAGAGCACGTGTATCATAACCAGAAGTCAGTTGGCTTATAGTTTGTCAAATTAGTTCTAATTATTGGTGTTCGTTGGCATACAAAGTAAGTCTTCTATATATAGCTCTTATTAGCCTAGTTAGAAGAGCTAGCAACAATGAATTGCAAATTAAGTGGTCCGAAGCAAGTTAGCTGGTAAATTCACGAAAATCCTGCGTTTTTTCATATTTCGACCACCACATATCAATTGTTATTAGTAGTATTTTATATAGCCAGCTTTATTTAAAGTTTATCGTAAGCTTGTTAGATTCTAAATGCAGTTGGAGCTAGACTGTAGGTCTACGTAAGCAACACTTTTACTCTAGCTAGCTGTACATGTATCATAGCCAGAAGATCACCGGATCACTACAAACAAAAGGAGTGGAAGAACACAGGACATATTGTACAATAAAATGTTTTATTGAATGCAGTTGGTTGCCTTGTTTATTCTGTTCTATTTACCAAACTCCTTTCTTGTCTTAAATTGAGCAGTTGCTGGTGATAATGGTTAGATTCAACTTGCATCAAGTACTACAAATATAAGTGTTGTTAATGTTGTAGGCTAAATTGTAAGTGGGCTGATGAATAAAAAAACGTTTAACAAGACCCATTTACTTAAACCGTCCAAGGTTAAACGTTAAGTGGAACAATATAGTCCTCATTAGGCTACTGTTTGGTAAGTACAGTATGGTACAGTACAGTACAGTTTGTACAGTATGGTAGCTAGCATAGCCATTTCTAGCTCTGCTTCACAATATTGCGTTATGTATAAGTTCATGTAATACATACATGTTAATAAAGTATCAGACATACATGATACAACACACAAGTAACCAATTGACATTGTGTTAATATACCGAAAATGTCCGTGAATCGAGATGGTGCTGCTGTCTGTCCCGCCGAAAACCATTCAAACAGGTTGACAGCAGTGGGGGTTTTGTTTAACTACAGGGAGCTACCGGAACCACGTGACGAAAAAGCTCTAGCTTTTTTCCTGTGTTTCACTGGCAGTGAGTGTTCACAATGTTGTATTTCACTCCATTCTACACCAAACAAGTCAGGGAGGACTGCCTTTTGTAGATACAAGTCTGCTGAAGATAGCCAGAATATCGGATTTCTTTAACCGAGCCTGTTTCATTCATCATTTGCCTGAGAAAGCGACTTCCGTTGGCCAGCTGCATTGAAAACCATTCAAACCGGTTGACAGCAGTGGGGTTTTTTGGAACTACAGCGAGCTACATGAACCACGTGATCACGTGTCGGCGAGATCAAAGCGTGTCGCAACTCTCTTTTTCTATGGCTCTGGTCTTTCGACAGACCCTCCAATCATCACGCGGAAGCCCAGCGTCCAGGCCAGCCCACTCCTCCATTCACCCCCAGAGACGCTGAGCGTCCGAGGCGGGACATAATCTCAGCATTCATCCAATGACCGTATAGTTTCGAAGCACTGAAAAAAACTGTTAAAAGCAGCCCCATTGAAGTCCATGGAAGCTGAGCTTCAACAGGGAAATGCACTGTGACGCTACGGGAATGTATGAGAAGGAAATCAGTCAGTCGACCTGCTAATATATGTAGCTGATTCTGAAAGAACTCGTCTTCGATATGAACGTGTTCTAACGCATTTAAAATGTTAACACAATAGTAAATATTTGACCATTAATTTTTTGAAATTTTAGGGGACGCTGAGCTTCCCTTGCAGTCTTAAAGAAATCGCAACTGATGTATATGTCTATGACCGAGAGGCTGTCAAGCTCCCTTTAACCCTCGTGCTGCCTTCGGGTCACATGACCCAAAGGTTCATAACGAACCATCGTTGTGTTTACCCAATTTTACCCAATACAAAAACAAATTAAAATAATTTTCTTTTAACCTTTGCATGTGGGGGGTCTGAGACAGCCCAACGGTTAAAAGAAAATGCTTCACTTTGTCTTTGTATGCGGTAAATCTGTCGCAATACGACGGTGGGTCACAATGACTGATGGGTCAGAATGACCCGAAGATAACACAAGGGTTAAGAACGCCATTGTTCTACGTCACAGAGCTCTGCTTCTAGCCAGGGCGGGAAATATGACTTACGTCATAGATATATATAAGGGGTGTGTCTATTACGAACACTTTACAAAGTACACTGCAATACAGTGCACTTACATCTGTAGTGCACTCCGTCGCTGATTAGTGCTGTTTCAAATGAAACACTTACGTTAACCACTTGGTTAACGTAAGTGTCTGCTAACGTGACGTCTGCTAAATGACTAAATGTAAGTGCTTGGTACTAGACACAGCCAAAGGCTACGCACTGCAAACGGTCAAAAAATGCAGTGTACAACGATGGACACTACTCGCCCTAAACGGGCGCCATCTTGGCTACGTAGCGGAAGAGGAGGAGCCCTTTCGGCAGCATTTCATTTCTAAAATAATGGCGGACAAAATGACTTGCGAGCAGATTTGAGTCCGTCACTTCTGCCTTAGATTCGCGGGTGCCGCGAGCAGATTTGCGTCCGTCACTTCTGCCAAGTGGTTAACGTAAGTGTTCCATTTGAGACAGCACTAATCAGCGACGGAGTGCACTACAGATGTAAGTGCACTGTAACTTCCGGGTTCTGCAGTTCCACTCTAGTTCCATATGAGGGCGCTAACGGTCGAGTGCAGAATGAATGGAGGTCTATGGAGCTATACCCCTCAAAATCCACTTTTCTCAGGATATAATTCTTTGTCTAGTAATTTGAATGTTGAATTCGAAAGGGGAGGTAAAAAAAATACACACTGCTGGGTTTTAGATTTTTTTTAAGTCGCCTTTTGTTCTACAAAGCCTTTTAAAATGGCAATGATGTCATACACATTGTACGGCCAGAGATACCGCATTACGGCAAGCTCTGGTCACTTCCTTTTTTCTCTCGAGGCATCGACAACACAGCTGACAGGTTAGGCTTTCCCTGTCAATACACATGCTAGAAAGAGTTTTGGCTTGCTAATGTTGTTGCTAATGTTGCTAATGCTCTGACATTCTGGGGTCCGTTCTCCGTACGTCGCTTATTACATCCGAGATCAAATGACACATCCAAGATGACATCATCTTGCTTATCATGATCTGGCTAATTCGGTTCTTCGAACACACTTGTTGTTTATGATTAGTATAGCTGGATTGAGTTATACGTTGGTCAAAAAGGGGGTATGTATCGATAGTAGAAACCTTGATCATCAACGCTGCTATTGGCTGCTCACATAAGTCTATGGCTGCTCACCATGGCCAAAAAGAGCGCCCCGTTTTTTCCGCAACAGAGCCAACAGAGCAATAGCTTGCTCGAAGTTTACTCCGAAGCTAGGCCTATGTTTTTTTATTTTCATACTTTGTTTATCATCTTTAATGTCATAATGTGGTTTCAACAAATTTATGATGTAAATGACACCCTCACAAAAAAAACGATGGGCTATATCTCTCAAAAAGTATAGGCTATTAGCATATCGCGCTGTGCTTGGATCTATCTATCACGCAATGAGCAATTAATTCGGTTTCATGTTAAATTCTGCTAATTATTCTTGCACCTTCCGCAACAGATTGTTGCCTTAAAAACGGACAAGACATGTCTGTGACAGACTTCCTGTATCACCTCTGCTTATATAGTCGCAATCAAATCTTGTTTACATAAAATAAACCTGCTCCCGAGCAGGTTTAAGCTAAAGGACTTGTTGCTATGACAGCAAGTCCAGAATGAGCTTCGAAGAACCGAACAATCCAAGATAATGACAAATCGTCAACAATCAAATCCAGCTATGAATAATTGTTATTTAAAAAAAAAAATAGAATAATTATTCAGAAGTATGCAGTGGCATAACGACATCTCTGACGTTGATAACAAACCAAACCGTTAAAAAACCGGTTGAAAATTGAGCAAGTTATGGTCATTTAAAAAGTACATGTAGCACAACACAATGTTATGGGTGAGGGAGTTGACTGTAGCAAGATGGCCGCCATGTGCGGACGTTCGACTCCGTTGTCCGGCAACGCGGACGAGACATCTAGCCTTTATATATATCTATGACTTACATTCTTTGTACATTGCGAGCTAACGTTGTGCGGTCCTTCACTATAAATAATGATGTTAAAAGACCCAGGGGCGCCGCCAGCAATTTCGGGCCCCATGGCAAAAAAATAAATAAAAATAATTCTAAGATTTGCGCCCCCCCACGGCGCAAATTGCAAATCGGACATATGAGGTGTTGTGGTTGGCGCCCTCTGTTGGTAGTGCGGGAGGGTTAATTAATGGATTGCTTCTTGGAGTTCAATAGTAATGGGAAGACTGGGGTGCTGCTGTCTCATCTGTTGTTAAGTCTGTTAAAAGGGGCAGGGAGTCGGGACAATGATTTAATCTGAATATCTTGCAAAATGTTTCCCTGCACTGATTAAATGTTGATTAAATTTTTTTGGGGGTTACTGATTGAATCCCTCTCTTTTGTCTATCCTCTCTTTCTTTTTTCTCTGATCTTTTCCGAAACCCTGATTTGTGTTTACCATTCATTGATCATTCATTGTATTATTATATTTTAAATGTATTATATACTCGATGATGGTTTATATAATATAATTTTATATTACTTTTTGCCTATTTTTTGGGGCCCCTGTCAGTCAGGGGCCCTTAGAATCGTCCTAACCTTTCCCCCCTATACGGCGCCCCTGTCGAGACCACAAATATGCAAATGTTTGTCACGTTTGGCGCTACTGTTGTTATGTAGTGATGGTGGAAAAAAAGCTTTCCGAAGCAACAAGCTATTTGACACAATTGTGTCGAAAAAGTATCGCTTTTTAGAAGCGTTAGATACATCTTCTCCATAGGGACAACTGCTGGTCAGTTCATGGTATGGCGACTGTATCGAGCGATGGAAGGAATCAAGTGACGTCAAGTCCTCGAGATGTCAGTCTCACAATCGTCATTGACAACTTGATAAATAAAGGTTATGTGACAAATGTGTCGATGTGTAAGTGTCAAAAATATGTTATCATATATCTTGTTGTATTATAAACAACGTAACGTCTTTGCTACTTTAAGTTCCTAAAATTTATTTTTAGGTTCTTATAGCATGAACATGAACATGAACAGCTAAGAGAAGTATGGCCTCGTGGTAAGAGCGCTGCTCGGATCCTCAGTCCGACATAGTGAGATCGCATCCTCGTACCCCGTTTTAGTGGAAGTATATGCTAAATGAATACATTATTATATGATAATGTAGGCTAGCGGTTAAGGTTTTTGAACATGATTTTGCAACCGGGAAAGGGATGGCCACATTTGAAGGCTGGTAAAACTAGAGAAAGATGTATGTGCTTGTGTACACAGGCTACACTCTCACATCTCACATCTGTATCTATCTCTGTCTGTCTAGCTCTGGCAATCTATCTGCATCTCTGGCTCTGTCAATGAATTTATTCTATAGCGTCCGTAAATAGGCCTATGTCTCCTCTCTATAACCTACGAATATTAGTGATTTCTGATGTCTTTTTAAATGTTTGCATAAAAGCCGTTTGTCTCAGCTACTCGTGTGACGTCCGAAGCTTCGGACGTCACTTCGACAGGTGATCACGTGGTTTCTGCCCATTTGAAGCCACGCTCGACACGTTTGTGTCGGTACCAATTGTTTCGAAAGGTCGATACCTCTTTGTGAGCACGGTATCGAGCGTAACATCACTACTGTTATGTTCATTTTTGGCCACTTGGGGGGGTATTTAACCTTGAACAGGGCTTGGGTGTTGGGTGCTTGTTGTGATATTGGCATTGCCCATTCTTTTCAAATACCTTGATTAGATTTTTTAGCAAGTTTTACAGAAATCTGCAAAAATCGAGGCTTACAACGCTACGACTGTCATAGCTGCCATATGGCGAAACAAGGTCACATAGCTAGCTACGTTTTCCTGAAGCAAACAAATGCTTCGTAACAGAAGAGTATTTACTTTTTATTGGAGATATTGACAACAGAGGTTAAGTAACTTGTCTTTCATCAAAAGATCGTCTCCGTTTTCAATTTGAAGCAGTAGATCTAGCTTACTGTAGGAAATCTCCCATTGAATCCTCTCTCTAGCTTTGCTTCGGCTAAAGATGGACGACGATGACGATGCATGCATTATTCACGCCTACGGTGTTAATACAGTCTGTAAAAATACCACTTTGACACACTTGCAAGAAATGATCCGCTGGTTAGATGTAGCATGATCTTATTTACTATCCACAATAGTTCAGCTTTTTGCAGCAGCAGCAGCATTTATGCACCGAACCGTACCGTTCCACCCCTAGTACACACAGTGCATTGCTCCGTCTTGGTAACTTAACCATTGCCGCCGCCGTCAGTATTGCCAGTATTGCCATGGAAATACTACTTTTGAAACAAGTATTGCCTCATTTGCTTGGCAAAAGGCCAACTTTTTCGCAGACCTTATGAGGTTTATTTAATTTAGAAGACTTAAGTAAACTAATGACAACCACATTTTATGTAGTGAGGAATCTGAAGCGATACGAAAACATTACACTTTTCAACTATGACCATACCTATGACCACTGGTATTCTTCGACCCACTGGTGTCGAAATTCAAATGTCCGTATCATTCTCACTCACATGCTCTGATGACATGGCGAATTGTCTGCTTCATTTTAACACGTCAGATTTGAGTAGCCTATGCGATTGCTGCGTGCATCTTGACGAGAGGTTGATTTTTTTTTTTATCGTTCCGGGAGGGGGGCGGGGGGTCGCGGGGCTGAAGCCAACCTGATGTGTTGAATGCTCAGAGCACGTTTTAAAACGTATTCTTAAAATACACATTACTGTTTTAATAAATGCTCATAATAAATCATAGCATATTGCCTAAAACCTAAGGTAAGCACAAAAATAATCAGTGATACATTTGCGACCCATTAAAAATGGCAATGGCATTTCAAAAGGTCGCAAATGCGACCATTTCGGTCGCAGTGTATTGTCCTGCATTTAAATTTACTGTCTCTCCCCTTTATGTAACCACATTCATTTTTCAAAAATCATATGGCATTTCAAAAATAAATAAATACTGAAAGTGTCAAAATATCATGTGGTGCGACCGGTCAGGCATGACTGCTATTTTAGAAACTTCTGGAAATTTGCTCATAATGTATTAAAATATATTTTCTGCCCTGTTTGGCATCATTTCCAAAGTGTTTTGTAGTCTTATATGAAATTACAGTGTTCTTGTATTGATATTTCTGTCATAATATACAAACAAACTTTGTCCGAGTATGCCCATTTTATGAAATATGCGGTGCGACCATCAAGAATTACAATTTTGGCGCTTTTATTTTGAATTCCACTGAAAGCAGGGCTCAACGTTAACATTTTTTGGCACTGGCCCCACCGGGCTAGTGGGTTTGAAACTTACTGGCCCCAGGACAATTTTTGCTGGCCCCCCCCTCCAAAAGTTGTAATTTATCATTGTTACAACAAAACCAAAGACTTCTAAGTTGTGTTATTCTGTTAACATGTTTAACCATTTATTAAACACATCCTGGATATAAAAAGAACAAAAATGAAATCACATTTCTAGTGATAAAAAATAAAAAGGTAATAGTCAGCCAAACAATTGACTTTTAACCTAAAACATGACGTGCTCTCTTCCCTGCTGACAACCATCTCTGCACAGCTCTGTCAGGCTGAAACTGAAAACTCTGGTCCCTCAATGCTAATATATAAAAGCTTCCATAGCATTTCATCAGTATGTGATACTAAGTACCCAAGTCGACACCATTCTTTTGCTGCAGTTCAATAGCCTGGGGGAACGAGGTGAACGGCTGGCCCGTCTTAACCCTTGTGTTATCTTCGGGTCATTCTGACCCATCAGTCATTGTGACCCACCGTCGTATTGCGACAAATTTACCTCATACAAAAACAAAGTGAAGCATTTTCTTTTAACCGTTGGGCTGTCTCAGACCCCCCACATTGCGAAGGTTAAAAGAAAATTATTTTAATTTGTTTTTGTATTGGGTAAAATTGGGTAAACACAACGATGGTTCGTTATGAACCTTTGGGTCATGTGACCCGAAGGCAGCACGAGGGTTAATTACGTGATATTACGTTGTTATAAGTCGTGCAATAACACGATGGGCATCTACATGTAAATTCCTAACCAGCATGGTCAACGGCCTGGAAGATGGATTGTCAACCATCCGCTTAGCTGTCACGCAAACCAGGTGCTGTCTGCTAGCATGGCTGGTCAGGGATTGTTTTCGAAAATTGTCGGTGCCTGTGTAAAAAGATCCACTTTTGTCTGCTTTAGACGGGAACATACGACAGACGACACAGTGCACCTTCGTTCCATAAAAAAAATTGCTTCCGTTTGAGCTCGTAGCTCTACTTTGCTGCCATCTTCACTTTATTGTCTCGTGCCAGTTGTTAAAAAATGTATCGAGATTAGAGAATTACAATTTGACAACCACTCGTCACTCACTACTCAACTCTTGATTTGCCAACTGTGCGCCCCACAAGCTGAAGTTATTTATGCATTTAGGAAAACATATGAAGGATGTTAACTTTTACAATGCAAATTTTGTTTTCAATCAATAATTTGCAGTGGCCCGATCGGGCCAGTGAGTTGCTAGTTTAACTGTCCCGACGTTACCTTTTACTGGCCCCGGGACATCGGCCATCGTTATTGTCGAGCCCTGGAAAGACAGGAAGTTGCATCATGCAAAGGACCCTTGAAAGCAACAAGCAGACTTATAACCCTCTCTCATATTTTGAAGAAAATAACTTTTTGAATGGCTGGTATGTAGTTTCCACTTTTGGATGTCATGTGGTATGACCTCAAAAAGACAATAAATGTTAATGTATATTTACTAATTGATATTTTGATAGAAAATGTTTCTTCTGCAAGAAACTAGCTAGTTGTATTTAGGTGGCCAATGCTGTGTCTGTAAATTTTGACAGAATTTTAAAAAATCATGTGGTGCGACCATTGAATCATGCCTTCCAAGACTGATATATATCCGATATCAACAGGTTTTATGCTCTTCTTTTCTTTTGATGGTTTATATACAAATAGTCATTCATTTTAATATCCTATTAACAAGATTTTATGGCTTTTCACAATTGTTTCATGTATTTCAGAGACAATGGTTTATGATTAGTATTTGTACAATATAATGATAAAAATACAGAAAAATAACATTTTATTAATAATAATAATAATATTAACAATAATAATAATAAATATAGCTGCAAGCAGCAATGGCGGATTCCTCCAAAACATTGCGAACCATTTAAAAATAGACATCCTCAGAAGATGTTTCCAAGTGCACGCAGCAAGTTTGGTGTGAATATTAACTGTCTGGCCCCTCAATGGTGGAATCAAAGTGGCACTGTGTAGATCTGAATAGTCAAGATGGCGGTTTCAATACAATTTATTTAGTTTGTACAAATTAAGAATTAACAGAGTACTCTGGACCGGTCATAGCGAAAGACATGCAGATGTAGCCCACAGCTCGTTCGAGAGAGTGGTGAAGAACAACCCTAAAACCCTGCCTTATATAAACTTAGAACAAATGGTTCTTCTGATGGTCAATCCATCAATATAGCGGTCTCTGTGATTGGCCAGCACTACTCAGTGACAGTTTGACTCCACATCAAGTGTCCCACAGTTCTTTGATGTCACAGCTCCCTCTCTAAATGAGGAGATGGTTAATGATACACAAACAGGACACAGGACACAATCTCCTTGGCCAAAAGGTTAGGTCAGCTCGCTCAACTGAGATAACAATCTCCCCCAACCCCCAGACCTAACTAAGACCCTCTGGCTCTTAGTTAGGTATCATAAATACCTTAAGACAATCTGAGTGTCCATTCTACAGAGTAAACCACACCACAGAGCCTCAGTTTCTTGTCTATAACAAACGAACTTACTTTTTACAGCTTAAAGAAACATAGATATTGTAACTATGTAAAAAAATGCCATCACACCACCTCCATCAGAGACACTGACTGTCTCTCCCCCTTCAAGAAAAGGCTAAAGACGCACTTGTTCCGGGAGTACAACGGTACTTAGGAATGATTTGCTGGACCTGATGTTTGTTTCCTCCAGGAAAACAATGCCTCTTATTGAGGGACTTTACTTTGGTTAGTTGTAACTGAATTAACTTATTGTACTCGCTTTGAATTATATTATTGTTGCTTTCTTTTGTGAAAGAAATGTTGGTCATATGTACAATGAATGTGTTTTAAAAGAAGTTTACAGTTGGCTAAAAAGCTTGATACAATGAATGTTGATTCAACTCCATTTGGTAGAGATGCCATTTGCAGTTTTATGACACCTAACTAGGAGTCTAGAGACGGGAAATCTGGGTGACCTGGAAGAGTTCATGTCACCTGGGGGGAAGAAGCAGTTGGTCTGAAGAAAATGTGGATTCAACTGTATTGTTCTTAGGAGTTAACCAATAACAGAAGAGATTTGGTATAGCTGCATGTCTGTAGGATGGACCAATGACTTTTGAGAACTGTTGTATCTATAAAATGGTCTGTTGAAGAATGTTATTGGGGGTTCAGGGCCATCAGCTGGGTAGTATCAGCTGGGTAGTGTCATGTTTTAGCTACCCACAATGTTTTTGGGGCTATCTCGTTGTTCATGATCATTGACCTATGCACTTTTGTAAAGCTCTCTCTTGGAAGTCGCTTTGGATAAAAGTGTCTGCTAAATGAATAAATGTAAATGAATACATCAAAGATTTGCTGAGATATGACCCAACTTCCTGTTTGGCGGTTTGCTGCACATTTCGATTGGATGTACCGGGCAAACGGTTTAGAAATTCTGAACCATGTGCTTACTTTTGTGAGGCTTGGTCTGAAGATAATCTCTGCCAAATTTGGTTATTGAAAATTGACAATTGGGGTGTGGCCATAGCGCCACCTATGGGTAATGGTGGGCCATTTGTGGTGTGGTAGTTACTCATGGCCTATACTATCAATGTTTCAGGATTTGGAGAACTTTTTACCATTGCGTACAAAATCGGAAATGCAATGACACCAAGGTCCTCAAGGGCCTATGCTAAAAATCAAGGATTGAGTGGGGGCTTCGTCAGCCCACAATGTCCTGAAATGTGTGTGCGTCTCGCCAAGCTCGCACGTGTGTCAGGGGAAAAACTGAGTGTGTGAGAATGTCGAGCGCGCGCGGGCTGAGGAGCAAAGGGAGAATTTTCATTAGACAAAGCCCTAGCAATTAGCCAAGCATGCATATTTCAAATATTCACAATAAATCTACTTTTCATCCTACAGTCAAATTTTTTCTCAGATTTGTGTACTAAACATTCTCTTCATATGAACTTGTGATTGAATCAGAGTATCAGTTTTGGACCGGCGGATGTGTAAAGCATTATTTTAGCGTTAGCGATAAATTTGATTTCATTTATTTCAATCATTTCAATCAAGATATTAAGTTGCCTTTGCATATGGGAACATGTTGTAGTGTCTTCCACGTGACATACCAAGTTTGGTGTTGATATCTCAAAGATTTGCTGAGATTTAACCCAACTTCCTGTTTGGTTGCTTTGTTGCCAATTTTGATTGGCTGTACCGGACAAACGGTTTTGAAAATCAAAAATCTGTTTATCTTCAGTGAGGGTTGCTCTGACAATGATGTGGGCCAATTCTGGGGGAGATTAGAAAATTTAAGGAGGAGTAGCGAAAAAACGTGTTTTATTAAAATTCCAAATGGCGGAAAATCTATAGAACCGGAAATTGACGCTATAGGGTGTGTTGAACTCGTCTTGATCCAGGGAATCCAATGGTACCTCATTTTTCAAACTCGGTCATACGGTTCAAAAGTTGCGTGTGTAAACACAAGTCCAACTTTGACCCATTGGTGGCGCTAGAGTGGTCTAATGGGAAACATGAAACTTAATGTAAATAAAGAAAAGCCTTAATTAGTGTGCCAAATTTCACAACTTTTTACCGTACGGTTCTAGGGGCTGCCATTGACTCCCATGGTACTAGAATAATAATAATAAAACTAATAATAACAATAGGTTTCCTCCTGACGACCAGACTCACACAGGACAACTTTGACACGTGTTTTGTAATTATTCTGACACCTTCAGTTTCGCCAATGCTCAAATCAGGACCAAACTGTTAAGTTGAATAAAAAATTCGTTGAAGAAAGGGTTTTAGTCCGCCTCTTCACTAACGGAAAGACTAAGTTTAATTATAAATAAAGTAAAGTAAGCAAACAGCGCTTGATGGGCCATGACTGACGTCAACGCAGCAAACCACGAGAAGCTGGAATGTCCGACTTCACAGAGCCGTTTTTAACTCCTCCCTGACTGCAAGCGGCTACTCTCGCCGGTCGTTTCATGCAGCCGCAGTCCATGTCGAACGCACCTAATGTGATATCTTTCGACTTGGTATGCCACATAGATTCAGAAGAGACCAATCTTGTGATTTATGACAAATCTGTTCAGAAGATATACCGTATTTCTTTGAATAAACGCCGCCCTCGAATAAACGCCGCACCAGAAATGAACGTTGTGTAATAAACACTGCCCTCGAATAAACGCCGCACCAAAAAAATCTGAAAACGGTTATTTAATTGGTTAAATACAACCCCAGTATTTATTAAACATGTACATAACTTTCTGCACAGCTTTCTGTTTGAAAGCTAGTAGAACGCTATGTAGAACGCAAATGTTTACACCTCGACAGGTCTGCAAACGCCTTTGTAAACCGAGATTTGTTAAAACGTTTGTTAACCGAGACCGTACAAATCATTTTAACAAATCGAGGCGACAAAGCGTTTGCTGACCTGTCGAGGAGTAAACATTTGGTTTCTTATATACTACAACAATACGTGGGAAGATTCCAAATCAAACACGTCGAATCTGCAGCAGACGCCTTGTTGTCAGAGCAATCAGCTGCACTTGCACTGGTGATGTCACTACATCTCCAAGGCAACATATCAACAACTCTGTGGAGTCTGGGATTGCCTCTTCATTTGGCAAGTCTTTCTCAAAAAGAAATTCATAGAATATCCGCAGAATGTTTTTAGCTATGCTATGCTATGTTTCTATTTGAGCTATTTCTTTCAACCAGAATTCTTCTTCTGTCTGCTTCAGATACTTCTACGGTCTCGGTTAACAAACAAATCGTTTTAACAAATCGAGGCGACAAAGCGTTTGCTGACCTGTCGAGGAGTAAACATTTGGTTTCTTATATACTACAACAATACGTGGGAAGATCACAAATCAAACAGGTCGAATCTGGAGCATGTTGTCAGAGCAATCAGCTGCACTTGCACTGGTGACGTCACTACATCTCCAAGGCAACATATCAACAACATCAATTCGTCTTCTGTCTGCTTCAGATACTTCTTTAAAACGGGAAGCGATTGCAGGGCGTTTGCGGACCTGTGCAAAAAACATATTTGGTTGTTTTAGGGTTTTTTAGGCAATTTAGGCTACTTTGTTGCCGACCAGATGCCACGTTGTTACGGTCAATTGCTACATCTCCAAGGCAACCGCTTGTTGCAAGGTCCGTAAAAACGTTTATTTACCTCTGCGAACTTTCAGGGGGTATACAAACCATAGACATATATACACAAAAAGATTTATTCACTTGAAAATGTCTTCTGGACCAATAGGAACAGCGTATTGGTCCAATTATTACACTAGTATATAAGAAACTTGTATTTGAGACAGTTGTATTACCAACGCACACCTAATTGATAGCCAATGAGAAAGGGAGTTGCCGCACTCATAGACAAACAAAGAATAGACAAGGAGGTCAGCGGTAGTAGCCTAAATGAAACCTGCGTTTTTAGCTGCATGATTCATTTGTCACAATGCCAGCAACGAAGTTGTCTATGGCTGCACTGCAGCTACAATTCACGAAATCTCTCTTACTCATTAAAAATGAACGTTGTGTAATAAACGCCGCCCTCGAATAAACGCCGCACCAAAAATGAACGTTATTTAATAAACGCTGCAGCGTTTATTCGAAGAAATACGGTAAGCAAAACAAATATTTTGTTGTATTTCCTGACCAGTAGGTGGCGCTGTGCCTAAACTAACTACCCTCAAATCATGCTTGTGATGACATTTCCAAAGTTTCGTCTTCATACAGTAAACCGTTGCAGAGTCATGGCCTCACGTCCGCTGTGGCGTACTCTTTGTCAAAATCATTTGCGCGTTATTCTTGAATGGTTTGACTTACTACAATTTTGATAACTTTTTGTCGGCATAGTCTGAAGATGATCTAATACGATTTTCATGAACATCGGAGCAACGGCCTAGGAGGAGTTCGAAAAATAGGCTTTACAGAAAATTCAAAATGATGTAAAAACCTTCATGAAGAAAATGACGTCATAGGGTCCAATCGAATCGTCTACATCTAGGGAATCCAATGATACCAAAATTGGTCTTACGGTTTAAAAGTTATGGGCGTAAACACACCTCCAACTTTGACCCCTTGGTGGCGCTATAGTGCTTCAGTGGTCGTGGATTTTCTTTTTACCATACAGTTCTATGGGCTGTCATAGACTCCTATGCCTAAGTATCGTTCGTTCGTTATCTGCCGCTTGTCCGGGGGTCGGGTCGCGGGGGCAGCAACCTAAGCAGGGAGGCCAGACTTCCCTCTTCCCAGCCACTTCCACCAGCTCTTCCTGGGGGACCCCGAGGCGTTCCCAGGCCAGCTGAGAGACATAGTCCCTCCAGCGTGTCCTGGGTCTTCCCCGGGGCCTCTTCCCAGTGGGACGTGCCCAGAACACCTCACCAGGGAGGCGTCCAGGAGGCATCCTTATCAGATGCCCGAGCCACCTCAGCTGGCTCCTCTCGACGCGGAGGAGCAGCGGTTCTACTCTGAGCCCCTCCCGGATGACCGAGCTTCTCACACTATCTCTAAGGGAGAGCCCGGACACCCTGCGGAAAAAGCTCATTTTGTCCGCTTGTATTCGCGATCTCGTTCTTTCGGTCACTAAACACAGTTCGTGACCATAGGTGAGGGTAGGAACGTAGATGGACTGGTAAATAGAGAGCTTCGCCTTTTGACTCAGCTCCTTCTTCACCACGACGGACCGATGCAGAGCCCGCATCACTGCGGACGCCGCACCGATCCGCCTGTCGATTTCGCGCTCCATTTTTCCCTCACTCGTGAACAAGACCCCGAGATACTTGAACTCCTCCGCTTGGGTCAAGATCTCCTCCCCGACCCGGAGATTGCACTCCACCCTTTTCCGGTCGACAACCATGGCCTCAGATTTGGAGGTGCTGATTCGCATCCCAGCCGCTTCGCATTCGGTTGCGAACCGCTCCAGTGAGAGCTGAAGGTCGCGGCCCGATGAAGCCAACAGGACCACATCATCTGCAAAAAGCAGCGACCCAATCCTGAGGTCACCAAACCGGACCCCCTCAACGCCCTGGCTGCGCCTAGAAATTCTGTCCATATACAGTTAGGTCCATAAATATTTGGACATTGACACAATTTTCATCATTTTGGCTCTGTATACCACCACAATGGATTTGAAATGAAACAATCAAGATGTGCTTTAAGTGCAGACTTTCAGCTTTAATTTCAGGGTATTTACATCCAAATCAGGTGAACGGTGTAGGAATTACAATACATTTTATATGTGGCCCCCCCCCTTTTTAAGGGACCAAAAGTAATTGGACAATTGGCTGCTCAGCTGTTCCATGGCCAGGTGTATGTTATTCCCTCATGGGAGTTCGTTATGTCATTGACAAGGAGCAGATAAAAGGTCTAGAGTTCATTTCAAGTATGGTATTTGTGTTTGGAATCTGTTGCTGTCAACTCTCAATATGAAGTCCAAAGAGCTGTCACCATCAGTGAAGCAAGCCATCGTTAGGCTGAAAAATCAAAACAAACCTATCAGAGAGATAGCAAAAACATTAGGTGTGGCCAAATCAACTGTTTGGTACATTCTTAAAAAGAAAGAACGCACTGGTGAGCTCAGCAACACCAAAAGACCCGGAAGACCACGGAAAACAACTGTGGTGGATGACAGAAGAATTCTTTCCCTGGTGAAGAAAAACCCCTTCACAACAGTTGGCCAGATCAAGAACACTCTCCAGGAGGTAGGCGTATCTGTGTCAAAGTCAAAAATTAAGAGAAGACTTCACCAGAGTAAATACAGAGGGTTCACCATAAGATGTAAACCATTGGTGAGTCTCAAAAACAGGAAGACCAGATTAGAGTTTGCCAAAAAACATCTAAAAGAGCCTGTACAGTTCTGGAACACCATCCTATGGACAGATGAGACCAAGATCAACTTGTACCAGAATGATGGGAAGAGAAGAGTATGGAGAAGGGAAGGAACTGCTCATGATCCAAAGCATACCACCTCATCAGTGAAGCATGGTGGAGGTAGTGTTATTTGCGTGGGCATGTATGGCTGCCAATGGAACTGGTTCCCCTGTATTTATCGATGATGTGACTGCTGACAAAAGCAGTAGGATGAATTCTGAAGTGTTTCTGGCAATATTATCTGCTCAGATTCAGCCAAATGCTTCAGAACTCATAGGACGGCGCTTCACAGTGCAGATGGACAATGACCCGAAGCATACTGCGAAAGCAACCAAAGAGTTTTTTAAGGCAAAGAAGTGGAATGTTCTGCAATGGCCAAGTCAATCACCTGACCTAAATCCAATTGAGCATGCATTTCACTTGCTAAAGACAAAACTGAAGGGAAAATGCCCCAAGAACAAGCAGGAACTGAAGAGAGTTGCAGTAGAGGCCTGGCAGAGCATCACCAGGGACGAAACCCAGCGTCTGGTTATGTCTATGGGTTCCAGACTTCAGGCTGTCATTGACTGCAAAGGATTTGCAACCAAGTATTAAAAGTGACAATTAGATTTATGATTATGTTAGTTTGTCCAATTATTTTTGGTCCCTTAAAAAGGGGGGGGGCCACATATAAAATGTGTTGTAATTCCTACACCGTTCACCTGATTTGGATGTAAATACCCTGAAATTAAAGCTGAAAGTCTGCACTTAAAGCACATCTTGATTGTTTCATTTCAAATCCATTGTGGTGGTATACAGAGCCAAAATGATGAAAATGGTGTCAATGTCCAAATATTTATGGACCTAACTGTAAGTTATGAACAGAATCAGTGACAAAGGGCCTATGCCTAAGTATAACTAGAGAGGGTACAATTTCTGGGGAAATTGTAGGGTGTGCTTGCTTGCGTCGGTTGCACAGGGGTCCGTTTTTGAATGACATTTTTACAACTGATATTTCTGTATATTTTATATAAAAATGCATACTTATTATTTATAAAGATTACATAGATTTAAAAGCATTTTTTTGCAGCTCATTTACAACTGAAAATACGAGTGAAGTGTAGAATGTCTTCTCATTTCCCCTGCAAGAGGCAGCCTCATCGTTGAATCAAAACGAATACATTTGGCAGACCGGTGTAAAAATTGACCTAATCTCTATGACTTAAACGTCCTTTTAAGTTTTTCCCTTCTCGTGATATTTTAAGGAATTTAGCCTTCTCATATTGCATTCATTCATGAATAAAGAACCCCCTTTGAAGATTATTCTACAACGTTATCGGCAGTAGAAGATGGAATCGCGATTCAAACAGTACCATCTGCTAACTGAAAATATGCCCTCAAAAACGTAAATAAGCTTGACATTTATTTAGTGGAAAATCGCTTTCATAAAAAGCTCACTGGTAGCGATCATTGTCAGTAACAACGCCAAGTGCGATATAGCCCTGTGTGGAGAAGCTGCCCCGGTAAATTGTACTACTACGGTACAGTACTAGACTACTGCTGTGTTCGTTTGTCTTGGTAGCGATTGCGTTGGTTGAATTGGATTCAACGTTCCGTTGTACGGTTTAGGCTGAAATAAATTATTTTCATGAACAGATTGACAAAGTTTAGGCTGTGGCAATGAAGTTAAGGTTAGTAAGTTACATAGACTTTTAATTTAACCCTATCCTGCCTAAGCCAACATTCCAAACATTACATATGCTGTTGAAATATGATATTTATATTAATATTCAAATTTTATGAATTTTCATATTAAATCATACACCTTAACTGTTGATACCATATTGAAGAAGAGAACTAGGGGATTGTTATGATGTGAATAAATATATGATTACTTAAGGCAAATCATATTTTATCAAGGTGATTTCAGGCAGCCATTTTTTACAAAAACTTCTCCATCCACCATACCTCATCAGACAACTTCATTTTTAACCACTTTAATTACAAGATGGAGGAAAACTTTGAGCAGGTGGAATATCCACAAATCTGTGGGCAATGTAGAACAGAAGACAGATTAGAAATATCATATTTTGAAGTTATGACCATTCTAGTGACTACATGGAAACACGTGGAAACATGGGGGAAACCGAAATTTCTCTGCCCCAAAAGTAGCTAGCGCTATGGCTGGATACTCCTCTCGATAACTAAAAACGTTGGAGTTTCTTCCACAATCGACCGAATTGGCCAAACAAGGCATGTACATTTAGCTTGCAGTGTATATAATCTAGCTAGTTAATGTTGTTTTTTAAGTTTTTTAGAAATCTGCTCAAATTGAGGCTAAACAGTGCTACTAACGTCAATACTGCCTGTCCTGCCGGACACGGCAGGACGCGAGTTTTTTCCTGAATAAACTCGCGTCACTCCCACAAACAAATTCTTCGTAAGTAAAAAGTTTAGACTTTTAATTGACAATATTGACAACACATTAAGAAACTTGTCTTTACTCAGAATATCGTCTCAGATTTCAATTCGAAGCTGTAAATCTAACACTGTAGGCAATCTCCCATGGTCTCCGCTCTGGCTCCGCCTCGAAAAACAATGGCTGCCGTTGCAGACGATACATTTATTTTCCCCTCCCAGTAACCCCTTAACCAATGATATGTACTTTGAGCTTACCTTGTCATGAGTATCTGGCAGTTTTCAGAAATAAAATCGGTGATTGGACGGCAAAGATATTAAGGCGGGTCTTATGGGTCTTTTTAGACCCATATTTGAATGGGCCGGCTTAGAAGGGTTAAGTAAGGGGAGTGCCGAACATGTTCTGTAGCCGTTTGACTTCCTACAGCTGTGTCGATGTTTTTGTAGTGTCTCGCGTAGGCTACAGCGTTGCAGTGAGCAACACTGGTTTGAAACCACAGGTAATGATAATTTCACCCACAAATCGTTTACTTGTAATGTAATGTCATAATAAATCCTACAACGAAAATGTAATTGTGAGGAATGTTTATTTTAACGATTGAAAACAGATGCATCATAGACCACTGTAGTATGTGTTGCCCGGGCAACAGAGGCTAATGTCATGATGCTAATACTTCCGAAAGTAGAGGTACTTCCTTAATAAAATCAGCTTATATTGTACATTACACGTCACAATTGTGTGTCATATCACAAAGTAAAATGAGTAAATAGTTATCACCCTGGCCTCTTTGCTTGTGGCGTTTCTGCAGCTGCCTTGCAGTAAAGCAGTTAGCTTAGCTATCTCCCAGAAGTTAACGAGCTGCTAAACTAATTTTCTGCTAGAGGTAGTCACGCGAGTTTTCGTGACGTTAGTGACGTAAGTAGCGTCATTGACTGTGGCTAGCAAGTTAGCCACCGTTAGCTTCACTTTTCGCCACAAAAACATAATTTCCACTTAAACCATACAACGGAACGTAAATCCCAATACAAGCAACTCAATCGCTACCAAGACGAAACTTTTGACACATAGGTTGTCTATGTAGGCCAAATATTGACTGAGTTTTAGGGGGGCAAAAAGAATAAAAAGAATAATAATAATATATGTGAGAGAACAAAGGTTGTGCCCTTGCCGAAGGCAAAGCACACCCAATAATAATAAAACTAACAAAAACAATAGGTGCCACAGCAGCTTCGCTGCTTCGCCCCTAATAAGATAAGGTAGAAACACTTAAGTGGCTACGCTGCTTGGCCACCAATTACAATTCATGTATCCTATACACACACACCATCAAAACCTACCTCAGTTTACGCTTTGCACAGAGTGTAAACCTTTAGGAAAAGCGTGAATGGCTTCTGTCATGTTCTGTCCAGGCAGATCGCTATAAAGGATCTTAAATTATTTCTTATTGAGATTGACATAATTCAGAGCCAAAATAGGGGGGGCACCTGGGGAACAAATCAGATTCCAGGAGGGGCACGTGCCATTCTGTGCCCCTCCGTTGGCTCCGCCCTGCACTAGCTATGTCCCTAGTTAGCTATCTGTCTTCCCTGTCAGTATAAACAGAGAATGTCTAATAAGGTGAGAACGTCCACTCTGGGGAAACTTCTGACTTCTGAACTGGTTGCAGTTTCACTCTGGTTCCATATGAGGGCGCTCACCGGTAAGTGCAGAATGAATGGAGGTCTATGGAGCTATACCCCTCAAAATCCACTTTTCTCATGTTATCATTTTTTGTTTTCAGTTCCACATTTCTTGTTTTCAGATTCAAAACTAATTTTTTTTTACGGCTTCAAATCTTTTTTTTTCAGTTTCAGATCAGTTTTTCAGTTTCAGATAAAAACAATTCTGTTTCAGATACATTTTTTTCAGTTTCAGACTTTTGGTGTAGGGGGCGTAAGGGGGTGTGGCTTCAACTCAGAGGGGTGTGGAATTATGAATGACAGCCTAACAAAGAAGGCAGAAGACTCTCCTCAGTCATGTTGCCTTCAGGAAATGGTGTTACTGAGAGAACTATGAATGAATGCTTTCTATCCACCATATACATGTGATTTTGACTAAACTGATGCCAATGACAAAGTTCCCTTTAAAAAAGTTTTGGACAACACGTGGTACCAATTACACTTTAAGAGAAATAAACTGTGCCAGATTGTGCAGTTCAGCAGGAACAATGACTTCTCCCCACTTCCACGTACGACTTTGAATGTATGCACCACAGTATTCACTCGGCAGTCAGTATGGCGTCCGCTCTGCCAAGGCAACACATTTTCAATTTCAATCTTTAGTTTTTCAACTAGATCTTTTTTTTCTCTCAAATTAACAAAACATTTGGCCCTGATTTAGCTCCATACGACACTAGCTTCAAGTTCAAGTCTTTTATTGTCAGATGCACAGAACAACACAAGGTCAGACTGGGCACTGAAATTCTTAGGACAAGACAACGCAAAGCAACCTGGCATAACATAACATATAAGTACTCAGAACATAGATTACATCTATGATAAGCTAAAATATAGTAAACCTCCTAAACAGTGGCGGCTGGGACTTTGCAGAGGCCCCCCGCAAAGTCGGAGCTCGAGGCCCCTCCCCTAAATCCACTCAAAATGTATCTCCATCTATTATCTTATACCACTGCCACTGGCAATATATTGATTGCTGTCTACCTTTAACTATAGCCTATATTCAGCAATGTGAGAAATAAAAAAAAATGAAAAAAGCACAATTGCGTCAGCACAACTGCATATTTGCCATCTGATAGTTCAGCACCAAGGATATTATCACCGCGAAGTAACACACAATCAATGGTGGGAAAGGAAAACATGTATTCTTGACAATAAGTAAGCAAGTATATTTATTGTAGACAAAAAGAATAATGCTAGCAACTTATTGGTCCTTCACTCAGTGAACGTTGTAAAGGTTTAACGTGTCTGCTTAAAAGTAAGGGCGAAACGTGCCAAATTATAATAATGATATTAAATAAATAATAAATAACAAAATTGGGTCATCTTGCTTAACAAAGCCCCAGTAATTACATTTGATTTGTTCATATTTGAAATTAGGCTAACACAAACTAAAACTACTGCATCATTCCGGGAGTGTTATTTTAAAATGTTAAGCGATCGCCGTGCATTTTCTTGTGCAAACTGTTTAACCACACCTTTTAGATCGAGGTTGCGGGCCCGTCTGTTTTCGATGCTGAGTACTGCCAACCCTGACAGTCTTTCTTGAGACATATTGCTTCTTAGATAGTTCTTTATTATTTTCAGCTTAGAAAATGACCTCTCGGCAGAAGCCACCGTCACAGGTACGGTCAAAAAGATCTTTAGTGCTGTAGCAACTTCGGGGAAACTAGAGAGAAGAGTTTCACATAAAGCAACTGAGTGATATCTTTAATTGAGCTGCTCTCCTCAATTGCTGGCCTCAGCACGTTACGGAAAGAGAGTAACTGTAAAGGAAAGTCTGAGGACAGGTCATCTGAATATTGCACTGCCAATAAATTGGCCGATGAGTATAGATCATCATCTTTCACTAACAACAGTTCTTTAGGGCTCAGAAATTGAAAGCGGTTTGCAATTTCTTCCATTCCTCTAAACCGGCGTCCAAGTTGTGTGGTGGCAATGTCAACAGTAGCGTAGAACACAGACACCTTGAAGTATTCCTCTGCATTCTGAAGCCGTTGGTCTTCACTGAGTTCATCAAAGTGCCTTTTTGTACGCCGTGCACGCTTTTTATTAAAAGAAGTGCTGGTGCCCCATGATGCTGCTAGGGTTTGCGCTGTTGCCTTGATGTCTTCATACTCCCCCCTGAGCTTGGTCAGTGTGTCCATTGCGTTTCTTAACAGGCTTGCTGCATGAAGCAGGTCCATGTCTTGCTTCTGGAGAGCTTGCGAAGCAGCATTAACTGTCTCCAGTAATTTCGACTGTACTACTGTCATAAGCACAAATTCAAACGTCTCCATTGCCTTTTGTATGCCCGATGCCTCAGTGCGTTCTTCTGGTTTCTTAGACAGCATTATAATTTTACTCAGCGCCTGCATTACCTCTTTGTATCGGAAGCATAATGATTTAATGGCATCGTATCTGGATGCCCAACGCGTAGGGCACAGTCTTTTAAGAGTAGGTTTGGAAAGATGGTTCTCCAATAGCTTCCACCGGTTGATGCTTTCACTAAAAAACACATAGATCCTCTGTACAGTGTCATAATAGGCCCTTATCTCTGGTATATTTTGACAAGCATCGTTTAAAACCAAGTTTAGGTTATGAGCAGCGCAGTGGACATATACGGCATTTGGCGCTCGGTCTGAAATGCGCTTTTGGACACCGGAGTAAGCGCCACTCATTGTACTTGCGCCATCGTAGCCCTGGCCACGGCATTTGTTCACTGATATTCCAAGACTTTCTATCAGTCCAGTTATTTGTTTTTCAATACCTGAGGCAACTTTGATCTTTCACGCTTTGAAATCCCAGAAAACTCTCGTTTATTTTAACCTCAGTCGGTTGTTCCTTTTCATCAGTCTCCACTATAACATATCTAAACACTTGACTTAGTTGGTCAACCTTTGTGATATCTTGAGTCGTGTCCATGATAACTGAATAGAATTCAGCATGCTTGATTTCAGTGACAATTTCTTCCTTTACTTTTTGGGACAGTAGTGCAATCAGTTCATTTTGAATTGTGTGGCTCAGATAATTCAATGTACTTTTCCTCTCGAGTAGATCTTTCAGTACAGGGTCATATCGCGCAAGAAGCTCAATAACAGACAAGAAATTACCATTATTTATTTCACCTATTTTCTCCCGATGCCCCCTGAATGCCAAATTACAAGATGCCAGAGTCAATGTTACGTCTGTTATTCTCGTCAGTACCTCTGACCAAAAGTTTTCTTGTTTTTTTAGATTGGAGTCTAACTCTTTATCAATGGTGTGGTCCGTTTTCCATGTATCATAAGCGACACATGCAGCCAAATGAGAACGACTGTATTCGTGGTCTTTGATTTTCCTTGAGAGACCCTGCCAGTCATTAATTCCCACAGCCCATGCCACCTGGTGTTATCTGCACTGTCTGTTGCCGAAAAGCCAACAAGGCTCGCAGTAAACACGGTCTATCTTTGGTGAATAACATATCCATATACGCGGAATCTTGTTTCCATGTTTAGTTTTTTTGACGTAGTCAAAGCACCTGCCCTTACTGTCTCTAGGATATGGTTCCTTTGGCTGACACGACCCTTTATTTATTACATATCTCTTGATGCTGTCATCATCAATGTCTACAGGGAAAAGAGCCCTGTCAGTAGGGAACTCTGCACTGGAGCTATCACTTGGAATAGAGGGGTAATCTCGGCTGCTCTGGTTGTCATCTTCTGTATGGGCTGGACAGGGTGGAAGAGAACTGGTGCTAACTGAACTATGTACGTCTCTGTACTCGGGAGAAGAAAGATTAGAAGAAAGGCTATGACTGCTGTTCTCAGGCAGTGCCAGTGATGACGTTGCGTTGGAAAGGCTGGTTACTGGTGAAGACGTGCTGGTGCTGCTGCTAGCTACCTGCTGCTGCTGAAGTGTTTCGTCTGTGGAGATTCCAATAGCTTCCTCTTTGGCTGGTCTAAATAATTGTGTGATTTTTGGGTGTTTAGCTCGAGCTTTTTCTGACAACAATTTACTGCTGCGCTTTTGAGCACCGCTTGCATGTTTTCTTTTACTCATTCTTTTCTTATTTGATATCTCGACTCGACCGATATCTAGCAAAATGTAATAATAAGCATTTTTGAAATTCGCGCGTTCAAGACAAGAGGCGTAATGGCGTAGTAGTGCATGTAAGATACGCAAAAGCCGTTTTTGCCATGAAAATCTGTTACGTTGCCTACATTACCGTATTCCTTTACCTGGAAGTTGAAACTTGGGGCTCTCAATGATCGCCCTCAAAGTTTTTTCAATTTTTATAAATATATATATTTTTATACAGGCCTACTTTGTTTGTTTTTTGCTATGCAGGGCGGGGCCCCTGGGGCGTGGGGGCCCCCCCGCCTCGCGGGGGCTGCGGGGGCTTCCCAGCCGCCACTGCTCCTAAATATACAGATAATATACAATATTCAATACAGTATACTAAACCTCTAATAAACATAATAACCTATACTAACCTTATAAACCTATACTAACCTTAGACAAGTGAAGTACAATAGTGCAATATTGCTTGATAGTGCAACCAATAGCTGAAAGTGACAGTGTGTAGCTAGCTGTGTCCCTAGCTAGCTATGTCCTCCCTGTTAGTATACTAGTACGATACTAGCTGTGTCCCTAGCTAGCTATCTGACTGATATCCACCAGATTAGCAGACCGCATAACCCGTTGAGACAAGCGGGGGGGTCAGATGGCTGAGCGGTTAGGGAGTCGGGCTATTAATCAGAAGGTTGTTGGTTCGATTCCCGGCTGTGCAAAATGACGTTGTGTCCTTGGGCAAGGCACTTCACCCTACTTGCCTCGGGGAGAATGTCACTGTACTCAGTGTGCGAATTTTGGGGGAGTCTGACCCCCCCGATTAAGGCTCGGACCCCCCCGATTAAGGCTCGGACCCCCCCAAAAGAGGTAAAAATCACAGGTCGGGGGGGTCGATACATTTCGTTCTTACCTGTAATCGTAAATATTACAATATATTTACCATATTCATTCAGGAACAGGTTGGCGATACACAGAAATGTTGACTTTATGGCAGGGAATATCACACACAGTATTATACTGACTGCCATCTAGTCAAAATTCACTCAATAAACACAGCACGAGTGACAAGTGCCCAATACAACTCAAGAAACAGCACGAGTGACCAGGCAGTGTACACTGCTGGTTCAATCACCTCAGTGTAGCTACGTAGCGGTACGTTCCGCGTCGTGAGAAAGTTCAAGAAAGGCAAGTTATCTAATACCCCCCAAAAATCTGTCACAAATGTATTTGTAATGGCAATTAGCTGTATAATATTCACAAGAATGTTAATGATAGAAACATGGTTAACCACCCACCAACTTAAAAGATAGCTATCGCTAGCTCTGTATCAAGCAAGATAGCTTAACTTATCTGTCTCATTGGTTGTCAGAATCTGGAGAGATTTCCAACTACCGTATTTTGTGATGAACAGTCAGATATGTTCCTCTGGTAGTTTTGTAAAGATCAACTTTTTTTATTTCAGAAAGAAATGGCTACAATAGTGTTTGTAGTTTTAGTAGTGTGTGTGTGTGCCATTGCCGTTTACTTGGTTGGGGCGGCGGCAGGGGTGAACGTCGTTCCGGAGGCGGGGGGGGGGGCACTGAGTTGACCCCCCCGATTGTCATTGTATAATTCGCACACTGCCTGTACTTACTGTAAGTCGCTCTGGATAAGAGCGTCTGCTAAATGACTAAATGTAAATGTAAGCGAACGAACGTCCAGTACAGTAGAGCTAAAAGCAAAATTAAAAAGAAAAGATCTACAATGTTCAATCCCAAATTTAGGCAAGAAATTAATGGTGAATTTGTTACGATATAATTACATGAGTGACATATTAAAAAGTGTTAATCTATCAGTCTTTAAGGTTATAATTAAACTTCTAACTAGTAGACCTCCTTCGCATATGCTGCAGTAAATTGTCTATGAACCAAAAGTTTAATAAACCAAAATACATTCATTTATCCAAAGTAAAGTGTGCATACAGAAAGTAGCGATCATAAGTGTACAAACAGTATTTCAGTTGTCTGAGTCAAGGAATTGTCTGTATTTACTAGTCACATCCACATCTTAGCACCCAGGCTAATTTCAATAATAATAGTACAGTGGCATTCAAAAGTTTGGGAACCCTTCATCAAAATGCCTGTTACTGTGAATAGGTAAGAGAGTAAAAGATGACCTGATTTCCAAAAGGTATATTTTAAGCCATGTAACTTTTTTTTTTTCCTATCTTTTACAGTAAACATTTTTTTAAAGAATAAGGGAAAAGGTCATGAAGCTAAAGTTTGTGCACCCTGCATGTTCAGTACTTAGTAACACCCCTATATTCAGTCAAAAGGGTAAACAAGAGACTTCTCCACAGCAAACACAGGTTCCAATCACAGTTCAGATGAGTGTACATGATGCTTGTGGCCTGCAGACACTAATTGAAAGCAGTGGTTTCACTGTTAATATAATAGTGAAACCATAGAAGATCTGGCATCAGTCCTGGCTAGGGAAATTGATAAAAAATGGAATGAACCAACTTAGTTGAATCTATGAATAATGACAAACGTCACTCATGAGCTTCTCAGAAGGCAGATAAATGTTAAGACGTGTTAACCCTAACCTTAAACAAGTCATGAGATCAGAACTACTAGTTGTACAATGTGCTGTAAACAATAGTGGTGGTGAAATTGATTGTGAAGTCTTACCATCTTTGGTTCAGGGTTGGGTGAAGTGTTCCCTATTTGGACAACCATCCCATAGACCCTATGCTGAGATCTCTATCTACATACTTTAGTTGGGTGTGCTCAAGCCTTCGGCGAGCACAACCATTGTTCTCTCTCACATATATTTATTATTATTATTTATTATTATCCCACCCCTAAGGATCCCTCAATATTTGGACTACATAGACAACGTCGGTGTCAAAATGGTGTTCGTCTTGGTCCCGATTGCGTTGCTTGTATCGTTGTTATGATCAGTGACCTATGCACTTTTGTAAAGCTCTCTCTTGGAAGTCGCTTTGGATAAAAGCCTCTGCTAAATGCATAAATGTAAATGTAAGCACTGACGGTAACGGTAGACCTATATATCACGATATATTAGCAGTAGCGCCCGGGACTTTGCAGAGGCCCCCCCCTAAATCCACTCAAAATGTATCTTCATCCTATCTATATTATATTCACCAATGTGAGAGAGAAATAAAAAAGTTTAAAAATAACAAAAGCACAACAGCAGCCTATTTGTGTGGCATCCTGCGGAAACCCGTTGGATGTCGCGGCCGCTCATTGTTGGCTATAAGCCAAAAGATCGAAAATCGTTTTCTGTCAAAATGGATGTTTTGATATATATATATACGCCTAGTCTGTTTTTTGATATGCAGGGCGGGGCCCTTAGGGCGTGGGGGCCCCCCCACCTCGCGGGGGCTGCGGGGTTTCCCAGCCGCCACTGTATATTAGTTATTCTTAAAATGTCATGACAACGCAATCCGCACCGCAGCGGCTAATTTACCGCACTCGGACAGATTTGGATCGGGTAACTCCGGTGTGTCGCATGAGTTGAATTTTCCAAATGTTGCAATTTTTAATTGCCACGGAAGAGCGACTTCTCAGTAGTTTACGCGTTCAACAGTAGCCTACGTTTATAGTATCGCAAGAAAACTGTTAAATATTTGTAGCGAGTTAGCTCGAGCTATAAACAATTATTACATGGCTGAATACTCGATTCTGTTGGCCTACAATAAACATTTCACAATTCTAACCAACCTGGCATTGGATTTGTCAAACGCATTCTGGTAGATTGTTCATATTCGCGCACATGCATGGCTTTCAGGTGGTGAAAAAGATTGCTAGTGTTTCCACCTTTGGCTAGCACAATTCGACGACACAACTTAGAGTAGGCTACTGTTTGTTGGTCGATGTCGGATAAGTTGAAACTAAACCATTTCCAAACGACAGAAAAAGGCCCCCCCTTTTTTTACCAATTATTCTTTGTCCGGCAAATCAACCCCACTGGCGTTATTTTCAGACGTCATTAACGCTTGCTTACACTTGCCAACAGAAGCAGTTTACTCCAATGAATGTTTGCTTCCTCTGGAGTTGCGCTAGTTTGTTTGTTGACTTTCATTGTCTGGCACAATGCGTTCAGTGTCCATGCTGCATGTGTTTTTTTTTTAAGTTACCAAATTTGAACTATCACATCACTTATATTTTATACCAAATAGAAACACTTTACTTAATACATTTATTAATATATTGTGATATCCATGCTATGGCAAAATCCATATCATGGCACAACGCAATATCGGTATTTGCGTTCATACCGGTATACCGCCCACCCCTACTTGAATGTACAGTACGTAATGTCACATTAAATAATGTATTTGAATTCAAGCTTGTGTGATGCGTCGCTGTATCGTTGCACGGTTTAGGATTATATTATAGTAAGTAAAATAGTCTGGTTCAGTACATACGTGACACCATTTTCCTACCTGCATATACCTACAGCTGGCTACTGTGCTCCGTTTTGCTCCTAGATTCAGACCTAGCCCTGGTAACCAGTCAAAGGGCGTACAAAAAAATACACCCCACAATTTCCCCAGAAATTGTACCCTCTCTAGTTTTAATTGGTCTCTTTAGCTGTCAATCTAGGTTGCAGAATAATGAAGCAGGCCACATCTAACTGTTGTCTTGCCTCTTCTTCCCCCCAGATGTGCAGCAGCTCTCTCTCCCGGAGACCCCACAGATTAAAGAGGAACAGGAGCCGTGGACCAGTCAGGAGGAAGAGCAGCTCCAAGGACTGCAGTCTGAAACTACAGACTCCATGTTCACTTCTACCAGCGTGAAACAGGACTCTGATCAAGAAGGCTTTTCTGAATGTTCACATCTTGACCAGACTGTTGAAGTGGAGAACAGAGAAGGAGACTCTTTACCTAGCAACACAACTGAGGAACATATCAAAGCAGAGTCTGATGGACAAGACTATGCAGCACCAGAACCAGGCAGTGACTCTCAGCCCCTCTCTGTTGTAGCTCCAGACTGTCCTACAGCTCAGAGTTTGGAGGAGGAGGAACATGGAGGAGAGCTGCTTTTTCGGAACACAACACGAAACAATGAGGCTCTGCCAAGGGAAAACATGCCACAGAGACGTCACACAGGAAAAACAATACATCAGTGTCAACAATGTAACAAAATTTTTAGTCAGAAAAGTAATTTGGTTTCTCATATGAGGACACACACCGGAGAGAAATCTTATCAATGTCAGGAATGTAACAAATGGTTTTCTCAGAAGAGTAATCTGGTTATTCATATGAGGACACACACAGGAGAGAAACCGTATGAATGTCAAAGATGTAACAAACGGTTTGCTCAGAAGGGTAATCTGGTTGAACACATGAGGATACACACAGGAGATAAACCATATAAATGTCAGGAATGTAGCAAACTCTTTTCTAAAAGTGGTTCTTTGGAAAAACACATGAGGATACACATAGGAGAGAAACCCTTTCAATGTCAGGAATGTAGCAAAAGATTTAGCATGAAGTCTCATTTGGTTGGACACATGAGGATACACACAGGAGATAAACCATATAAATGTCAGGAATGTAGCAAACTCTTTTCTCAAAGTGGTTCTCTGGAAAAACACATGAGGATACACACAGGAGAGAAACCCTTTCAATGTCAGGAATGTAGCAAAAGATTTAGCATGAAGTCTCATTTGGTTGGACACATGAGGATACACACAGGAGAGAAACCATATAAATGTCAGGAATGTAGCAAACTCTTTCCTCAAAGTGGTTCTCTGAGACAACACATGAGGATACACACTGGAGAGAAACCATATCAATGTCAGGAATGTAGCAAACGATTTGCTCATAGTAGTTCTCTGGAAAAACACATAAGGATACACACAGGAGAGAAACCTTTTCAATGTCAGGAATGTAGCAAAAGATTTAGCGTGAAGTCTCATTTGGTTGGACACATGAGGACACATACAGGAGAGAAACCATATAAATGTCAGGAATGTAGCAAACTCTTTTCTCAAAGTGGTTCTCTGAGACAACACATGAGGACTCACACTGGAGAGAAGCCCTATAGGTGTGACCTCTGTGATCGATCCTTTAGCCAGGCTGGCAATTTCAGAGCTCACTGCAAGACCCACACAGGAGTGAAACCCTATAGCTGCCCACACTGTGACTATTTATGTGAAACAAATAGCCAATTAAACATTCACCTGTGTATCCACAATAGAGAAACTTCAAAGCAGTGATGTCTGGGGCCAAGCTGTCCCAGCAATCACCACTTGAGAGAACTTCTGTATGACCCACAGCTGGAAGAACTACTGGCCTACACCTATAGGGACACCACATGTAGTAACACCAGATCTACAGTCCAACATGACAGGACACAGGAAAGATACTTTACCCTTGTAGTGATGGAGGGAAGCTGTTTCATACTGCGTATAATGTTGGTAAATCTATGACTGACACTTTCACATTTTAACCTACATGGATTTGTTTTGTTAAAATTGGCTGGTAATGTTATTATAGGAGCTCTTGAGGGACATGTGTGTTGTATGTATTAAAGATCCTGTAAAGCAAATTCCATGATTTGCTTCTCAGTACATTATATACGTGTGAAATGAGTTCCTGAAAGCATGTGCAAAGCGCGTAAACTTTGTCGCACTGAAATGTGGAGTTAGACCGTAGAACAGTTTCTCTTCCGTTTTCAGATCAGGTTTTAATGGGCGGAGCCAAAAAAATACCTATCTACAACATTTTGACCCATCTACGTCAGATCACTGAGTGTCTCCTCCTGCTGTACTGTTATTGTAGCCTACATCAGCTAGCTAGCTAGCTTCAGGATGTCTCCCTCCACCCGCAATTGCATCTTCCCTGGAAGCAAGAACTTCAGCTGCGCTGCAACGCTATTTAGGTTGCCAGTTCGATTCCTGGCCGTGCCAAATGAAGTTGTGTCCTTGGGCAAGGCACTTCACCCTACTTGCCTCGGGGGAGAATGTCCCTGTACTTACTGTAAGTCGCTCTGGATAAGAGCGTCTGCTAAATGACTAAATGTAAATGTATTTAGTTTCCCTATTGATGAGGAAAGGAAAAATAGGTGGATTGATTTTGTGAAGAGCCACGCTGATGGAGAGCTTCAGATAAACTCCAACAGCCGCCTCTGCAGTGACCATTTCACGGCGGATAATTTTAACATAGACCACCAGAGACAGACGGGGTTCAGGGACACACGGCTTCTCTTGCAGCGCGGAGCCGTACCGAGTATCGCCCTCCCGGCCGTTCCTCCTCCGGTCGCACCTGGACCATCCATCGCCGCCAGCAGTTCATCACTCAGTTCTGTGTGCTTGTTATAATTATACTAGATAACTTTTCCAGAGGCATCTCTGCTATGAGTTAGTGCAAACCTCTAACTTGATATTAGGCTACTCGGTGTAGAATGATGGTATTTTGGTGAAATGGTAGCTAATGTGCTAGAAGTAGTTGGAGAGCTCACTGTCTGCTGTCTCTGGTGTCCATTTTTACTCCTGTGTTACAGCTCAGGGGAACATTTAATTTATATGCATCTGTATGTTTCACTCATTGAACAAATAAATTCTAATTCTATACTGTTTTGTTCGGCTTGACGTAGCGTCCATTATCTGGGTCGTAGGTAGGCAGCGAGGGGCGGAGCTTCAGCTCCTTCAGGCGACACGCCCCCCCAGTCTCAAGCAGAGAAAATTGCTGATTTTGTCATGATTTCAAAGCCTAATTTAACATACTTGTCTGTGTTTTTTTTTCATTCGAATTTGGATGGGTAGTTAATAACACATTCTTCTGTGGTGTGGTGAACTTAAAACTTGTTTTCAATTCCACTTTACAGGATCTTTACCATTTCCAGGGACACCAGACCTGGTGGTTCTGATGCAGAGGGTTACTTTGTCTCTCACTAAGTGATCACTTGTTTTTGGTTTTCAGACTGTACTGAATATATTTCAGATGACACTGACCCCTGAATATGTTGAATCTGTCTATTGACTTGGATCACCGAAATACTGTTAGACTTAGAACTATGAACTTTATTCATACAGAATTGATTCATGTTGATACTGTTGTCTTCATAATCACCTGAGGCCTGTTCCATAAAGCGAGTTTACCGAATAAGCCAGACTTATGTCAGTTAGTCGGACTCATTTCTAGTTCATTCGGTTCCATAAAGCTAGCTCAACGTAGTTCAAACTCGGTTACTAGGGCAACTTAGGCTGCGAAACTAGTCTGGTCCGGGGCAGGTTAACTGTCAGGCTTAGCGTGACTTGGTGCTTAACCAGACCTTCCTGTAACACTGACCCAACGGGAAAACGATGATTTACCATGGGAAAATGATGATTTACCACGGATAGTCTCATTTTCTTATTCTCATCAGTTCAATATGTTCAACATTGATAGAAAATCAACTTAAATAGCCTACATAGGCTACAACATTTAGCCTAATGTATTAAACGATGATGAACAATGATTTGATACACGCCACGTTAAACATAGCATATGGCTAGCCTAGTTTGTGATTTCAAATGTTTAGGCATCAGGGATAGGCCTATCTCAATCTAAATTATCCGAGTATAATTATCATAGCTATATAGTTGTTAACAGTAGTCTACAATTGCAAAACAAACCTAAATCCATAGGCTACATCTATATCCTCCATTTTCCCGACACAACCATGTTAAAAAGTTAGGCTACTGGGTAATGTATTGATTAATAGTAGGCTATTTATTTAAAACAATGTCAAAAAATTAAATTTACATGTGTTTAGAGGGTGTCTGTTTTTTAATCAACGAAGTAAAGGTCTAAAAAAGGACCTCGACCTACGTAGCCTATTGTTCACGTCAATCATGGCGTGTCGTTTCATTTTGATGAAGCGGTGGATGAGGGAGCTGTCATAGTACAAGGCTTAAAGGGAACATTCTTTCTGGAAGAAGTCACATGGCCGTGTGCATTGCTTTTGCCGTGGTGTATTGTATGATCCATGTTTTACCTCTCGGGCTGCTTAACCCTTGTGTTATCTTCGGGTCATTCTGACCCATCAATCATTGTGACCCACCGTCGTATTGCGACAACTTTACCGCATACAAAAACAAAGTGAAGCATTTTCTTTTAACCGTTGGGCTGTCTCAGACACCCCACATTGCGAAGGTTAAAAGAAAATTATTTTTATTTCTTTTTGTATTGGGTAAACACTAGTGATGGGAAGTTCGGATCATTTTACTGATTCGGTTCTTTGAATCTCGTTCAGTAAAATGAACGAATCTTTTTTCGAGTCATTCGTTCATTTCAGGGGGGGGGGGGGGGCGGGGGCTATCCGTCCACTGCAAACACGTATCATATTCTCATGCAGGTTAGTGCATGACATGTGCACCAGCAGATACTATTTTAAAAGAAATTCCTGCATTACATTAAAATAATGTATCATGACAGTTTGTATGATTTGGTCATTTATTATCACACTAGCATTTAATTATCACGGCAAACAATTACACTGCACTAAACTGTAAGTGTAAATGTAAAGTGAAAATAACAAAACCAGTCAGTATGATGTCTTGAGCGAATATCATTCACGTCTTACTAAAACAGCGGCCACGCGAAAGGGAATGAGGAAACTGTTTCCTCTACTAAAAAATACAATGCAGGTCAAGTGAAAAAAGGATCCAAAGACTCGTAGAAAGACCGAGTCGGGAAATGAACGAATCGTTTGTTTCCTCCAGTACAGAGCCTATGCAGGTCACGTGAAAAATGATCCAAAGACTCGTAGAAAGACAGAGTCGGGAAATGAACGAATCGTTCGTTTCCTCCAGCTACCAGTACAGAGCCTATGCAGGTCACGTGAAAAATGATCCAAAGACTCGTAGAAAGACCGAGTCGGGAAATGAACGAATCGTTAGTTTCCTCTAGCTACCACTACAGAGCCTATGCAGGTCACGTGAAAAATGATCCAAAGACTCGTAGAAAAGACCGAGTTGGGAAATGAACGAATCGTTCCCTCTAGAGTTTCCTCTCGCTACCAGTACAGAGCCTATGCAGGTCACGTGAAAAATGATCCAAAGACTCGTACCCGAAGACCGAGTCGGGAAATGAACGAATCATTTCTGTTTACTTGGAAGAGCCTATGCAACAGTCCCGATGCGCGGCCACAAGAAAATGAACGAATCACTTTTTGAGAGGACTCGTTACTCCCGAGTCCTTGAACGAATCGTTCACGAACGACACATCACTAGTAAACACAACGATGGTTCGTTATGAACCTTTGGGTCATGTGACCCGAAGGCAGCACAAGGGTTAAGAATAGGGTGCACGCGCAATTAGCTTGACTACTTAAATCTGACTTGGAATTAGTAGGACTGCGTGAGCTGAAATTGGCCTTTATGGAACCGCTTTAGCCCCGCTTGACTTGTTAAGCTAATTCAAGTCTGGTTTTCTCAACTGGCTCCTCTCGACACGGAGGAGCAGCGGTTCTACTCTGAGGCCCTCCCGGATGACCGAGCTTCTCACCCTATCTCTAAGGGAGAGCCCGGACACCCTGCGGAGAAAACTCATTTCGGTTGCTTGTATTCCGATCTCGTTCTTTCGGTCACTACCCACAGTTCGTGACCATAGGTGAGGGTAGGAACGTAGATGGACTTGTAAATAGAGAGCTTCGCCTTTTGACTCAGCTCCTTCTTCACCACGACGGACCGATGCAGAGCTCGCATCCCTGCGGACGCCGAACCGATCTGCCTGTCGACCTCGCGCTCCATTCTTCCCTCACTCGTGAACAAGACCCCGAGATACTTGAACTCCTCCGCTTGGGTCAAGATCTCCTCCCCGACCCGGAGATTGCACTCCACCCTTTTCCGGTCGATAACCATGGCCTCAGATTTGGAGGTGCTGATTCCCATCCCAGCAGCTTCGCATTCAGTTGTGAACCGCTCCAGTGAGAGCTGAAGGACACGGCCCGATGAAGCCATCAGGACCACATCATCAGAACCTTTTCAAAGCCGTTCGGAAGTCGTTCTCCATGGCCTCGCCGAACTCCTCCCACTTTTGCCTCCGCGACCTCCAAAGCCGCATTCCGCGTGGCCTGCCGGTACACATCAGCTGCCTCTGGAGTCCTACCAGCAAATAAAGTCCGATAGGCCTCCTTCTTCAGCTAGACGGCATCCCTCACCTCCGGCGTCCACCACCGGGTTCAAGGGTTACCACCGTGACATGCACCGACCACCTTGCGGCCGCAGCTCCGGTCAGCCGCCTCAACAATAGAGGCCCGGAACATGGCCCATTCGGACTCAATGTCCCCCCCCCCCCCCGAGACATGATCGAAGCTCTCCCGGAGGTGGGAGTTGAAGATCCTTCTGACAGGGGATTCTGCCAGCTGTTCCCAGCAGACCCTCACATTACGCTTGGGCCTGCCAGGCCTGACCAGCGTCCTCCCCCACCATCGTAGCCAACTCACCACCAGGTGGTGATCAGTTGACAGCTCCGCCCCTCTCCTCACCCGAGTGTCCAAGACATTCGGCCTCAGGTCCGACGACACGACTACAAAGTCGATCATCGAACTGAGACCTTGGATGTCCTGGTGCCAAGTGCACATATGGACACCCTTATGCTTGAACATGGTGTTCGTTATGGACAAGCCGTGTCTAGCACAGAAGTTCAACAACAAAACACCGCTCGGGTTCAGATCGGGGGGGCCGTTCCTCCCAATCACACCCCTCCAGGTCTCACTGTCGTTGCCAACATGAGCATTGAAATCCCCCAGGAGGACGAGGGCATTTCCGGGAGGAGCGCTTTCCAGCACCCCCCCCAGAGACTCCAAAAAGGGTGGGTACTCTGAGCTGCCTTTGGTGCGTAAGCACAAACAACAGTGAGGACCCGTCCCCCCACCCGAAGGCGGAGGGAGGCTACCCTCTCGTCCACCGGGGTGAATCCCAACGTACAGGCGCCGAACCGAGGGGTAACAAGTATTCCCACCCCAGCTCGACGCCTCTCACCAAGGGCAACTCCAGAGTGGAAGAGAGTCCAGCCCCTCTCAAGGAGACTGGTTCCGGAGCCGATGCTATGCGTCGAGGCGAGGCCGACTACATCTAGCGGGAACCTCTCTACCTCGCGCACCAGCTCAGGCTCCTTTCCCGCCTTTCCCTGTTGGCTTTGTTGAATAAGATAAATGCAAAGCCCTTTTGTAAGAATGATTCGAAAGGGAAATACAAATAAAGTCTCTCTCTGTCTTATTTTTTGTGACAATTCACCTACATTGGGAAGAGTTTATTTCCAAACTACTTGTCAGCCTGGAAAGGAAGTTTGTACATTTAAGTTAAAATTGTGGGTATGATCCTGACCTTGGAATGACTGAAAACAAATAGCTATTTTGGTGAAAATCGAATAAACAACCAGACCCTCCAGGAATTCGCGATGTTGCGATCGCACCAATTCACGCGAATTTAACGATTCCCCGCAAATTCAGCGCGGGGAATCGTATGAATACGTGAATGCGTTTATTCTGGTGTCTCTGAACTCTTTCACTCTTTTTAATTTCGTTCAATAAGGTGCCAGATTTCTAGAGACTTCCAGGCGAAAAACACACTGTTAACAGTCCTGTATCCAGGGTTGCAGTCAATTGCTGCTTGTGCTTTCTTCTACTGTCTATGCCTGGCAAGCGTGAGAGCGCCGAGTTGCGTAGAGGCCGAGAGCGGTATTGCAGACAGATAGAGATTTCAATCTTTTTTGTTAAAAAAAGGGAGATTCCTGGTTGGATAAGGATAAAAAATGGGATATGATGAAAATTGGCATGTTGGTAAGGTTATTTAGGGGACAATTTCTCAATGGTTTTATTCTTTGATGAATGTTTGTTAATTACTTAATTTTCAATCAATAACTCAATTAAAATTACAAAGAGGGAAATTCGCAACTTTTTATCGCAACTTTCACTTTCTCCCGCAATTTCATCGCAACAAACACCTAAAAAACACTGCAACTTTCATCGCAATATTTTGGAAAAGCTCCCGCGAAATCAGGAATTTTAGCCTGCAACTATCACAAAAAAGGCCCGCGAAATCCTGGGGGGACTGAACAACATATTCAGGCAGCACATTCACAAGATGACAAGCTAGCTCTTTCTCTGTATTGACGTCTGTAACTATTTATTCATAAATTAACAAATGCAATTGTGTTTAACTGCCAATTTAGCAAATTTTTGCTAAAAAACATGAGTATTTTATCAATTTTACTTCCATGACATTTTCATGATCATTTGGATGTGTATTGTCACTCCTCAAAGGACCATTCTGAGCCAGGGAAAAAGGCTTAGTGAAGCCAAGTAACTACATTTACATTTATGTATTTAGCAGACGCTTTTATCCAAAGCGACTTCCAAGAGAGAGCTTTACAAAAGTGCATAGGTCACTGATCATAACAACGAGATAGCCCCGAACATTGCGAGCAGCCAAAACATGAAGCATACATTGTGAAAACCAAATAAGTGCCAAAGGGAACAACCATAAGAGCATGCAGTTAAACAGTACAATAATTTAAGTCCGTTACAACCAACCAACAAGAGCAACAAGTCTCTCAATAAGAGTCATCGTGAAATGACTCTTATTGAACTAAAAGATATCCCAGGTATGTTCTGTAAAGGACCTCAAGAGAGGTTGATTATCATTGTGACTTTTATTTGTTTGCTTTTATTGCTGTGTTTTGATAGTGACCAGAGCCTGTTTAACCCTTGTGTTATCTTCGGGTCATTCTGACCCATCAGTCGTTGTGACCCACCGTCGTATTGCGACAACTTTACCGCATACAAAAACAAAGTAAAGCAATTTTGTATTTTTGTAAGCATGCGTCAGACCCCCCACATTGCGAAGGTTAAAAGAAAATTATTTTTATTTGTTTTTGTATTGGGTAAAATTGGGTAAACACAACGATGGTTCGTTATGAACCTTTGGGTCATGTGACCCGAAGGCAGCACAAGGGTTAAGGAGAACCTTGCCACTCACTATTAAGCCCCATTATACCGAATTTGGCTGCACTTCCACCAAGTTCCACTGGGGGTGATCGCGAGTGCATGTTGAATGGGAGTCTATGGAGCTAAACGGCTAAATTTGTCTCTTTCGCCTGATTGTCGTTGAGAAATCTCCGATTTGATTGTAGTTTTTGCATGTTCAACATGGATTAGGTCGAAAGTTGAATGAACGAGTACTTATGTCCTTTTGATTTCTTACAGGTTGAGTCGTTGTTGCCCATAACACGCTAGCATTCTGCTAATGAATGCTGATTGGTTAGTGAAGGACTGATACGACCAGAGCTCCCGATTGATGGCATCCGAAGCGGAATCAGAATGTCAGAGCATTAGCAACATTAGCAACAACATTAGCAAGCCAAAACTCTTTCTAGCATGTGTATTGACAGGGAGAGGCTAACCTGTCAGCTGTGTTGTCGATGCCTTGACAGAAAAAAGAAAGTGACCAGAGCTTGCCGTAAAGCAGTAGCTCTGGTCGTACGATGTGTATGACGTCAATGACATTTTCAAAGGCTTTTTAGAACAGAAAGGCGACTTTAAAAAAATCTAACAGCCAGCAGTGTGTATTTTTTTTGCCTCCCCTTTCGAATTCAGAATTCAAATTACTAGACAAAAAATTATATCCTGAGAAAAGTGGATTTTGAGGGGTATAGCTCCATAGACCTCCATTCATTCTGCACTCGCTCGTTAGCGCCCTCACATGGAAACCGAGGTGAAATCAGTTTCATATTCGAGATTCAACAGACATTCATATTCGTACCTCCGTTCAGGCTCCGCGTCATATTTAGGGACCGGGGTAAAAGAGTAGACAGTCAGAATGTTTCTTCAATATCTTTGTCAAAATCGACCGTACAAACTTCAAACTTGTTGCACATTCTTCTACTACTGACTGACCAATTTGTACAACCTTTGGTTTGGTGATAAAGTTGATTATTGATTAACACATAGCCGATAAATCAACAAAAACACCAATATTTCAGTATTTCCTCAATAACTTTGTCAAAAATGAACATAGAAACTTCAGACCAGTTTCACATTCTTCTACTCCTAGCTGACCAAGTTGTCCAAGATTTGGTTTGGTGATAGAGTTGATTATTGATTAATCCATAGCCAAGAAATCAATAAAAACACCAATATTTCAGTATTTCCTCAATAACTTTGTCAAAAATGAACATAGAAACTTCAGACCAGTTTCACATTATTCTACTCCTAGCTGACCAAGTTGTCCAAGCTTTGGTTTGGTGATAAAGTTGATTATTGATTAACCCATAGCCAATAAATCAACAAAAACACTAATATTTCAGTATTTCCTCAATATCTTTGTCAAAAATGAACATAGAAACTTCAGACCTGTTTCACATTCTTCTACTCCTAGCTGACCAAGTTGTCCAAGACTTGGTTTGGTGATAGAGTTGATTATTGATTAATCCATAGCCAATAAATCAATAAAAACACCAATATTTCAGTATTTCCTCAATATCTTTGTCAAAAATGAACATAGAAGCTTCAGACCTGTTTCACATTCTTCTACTCCTAGCTGACCAAGTTGTCCAAGATTTGGTTTGCTGATAGAATTGATTATTGATTAATCCATAGCCAATAAATCAATAAAAACACCAATGTTTCAGTATTTCCTCAATATCTTTGTCAAAAATGAACATAGAAACTTCAGACCTGTTTCACATTCTTCTACTCCTAGCTGACCAAGTTGTCCAAGATTTGGTTTGGTGATAGAATTGATTATTGATTAATCCATAGCCAATAAATCAATAAAAACACAAATATTTCAGTATTTCCTCAATATCTTTGTCAAAAATGAACATAGAAACTTCAGACCTGTTTCACATTCTTCTACTCCTAGCTGACCAAGTTGTCCAAGATTTGGTTTGGTGATAGTTGATTATTGATTAATCCATAGCCAATAAATCAACAAAAACACCAATATTTCAGTATTTCCTCAATAACTTTGTCGAAATTGAACATAGAAACTTCAGACCAGTTTCACATTATTCTACTCCTAGCTGACCAAGTTGTCCAAGCTTTGGTTTGGTGATAAAGTTGACTATTGATTAACACATAGCCGATAAATCAACAAAAACACCAATATTTCAGTATTTCCTCAATATCTTTGTCAAAAATGAACATAGAAACTTCAGACCTGTTTCACATTCTTCTACTCCTAGCTGACCAAGTTGTTCAAGCTTTGGTGATAAAGTTGATTATTGATTAATCCATAGCCAATAAATCAATAAATACACCAATATTTCAGTATTTCCTCAATATCTTTGTCAAAAATGAACATAGAAACTTCAGACCTGTTTCACATTCTTCTACTCCTAGCTGACCAAGTCTTCCAAGCTTTGGTTTGGTGATAAAGTTGATTATTGATTAACACATAGCCGATAAATCAACAAAAACACCAATATTTCAGTATTTCCTCAATAACTTTGTCAAAAATGAACATAGAAACTTCAGACCTGTTTCACATTCTTCTACTCCTAGCTGACCAAGTTGTCCAAGCTTTGGTTTGGTGATAAAGTTGATTATTGATTAACCCATAGCCAATAAATCAACAAAAACACTAATATTTCAGTATTTCCTCAATAACTTTGTCAAAAATGAACATAGAAACTTCAGACCTGTTTCACATTCTTCTACTCCTAGCTGACCATGTTGTCCAAGATTTGGTTTGGTGATAGAGTTGATTATTGATTAATCCATAGCCAAGAAATCAATAAAAACACCAATATTTCAGTATTTCCTCAATGTGAAACAGGTCTGAAGTTTCTATGTTCATTTTTGACAAAGATATTGAGGAAATACTGAAATATTGGTGTTTTTATTTATTTCTTGGCTATGGATTAATCAATAATCAACTCTATCAACAAACCAAATCTTGGACAACTTGGTCAGCTAGGAGTAGAAGAATGTGAAACCGGTCTGAAGTTTCTATGTTCATTTTTGACAAAGATATTGAGGAAATACTGAAATATTGGTGTTTTTATTGATTTATTGGCTATGGATTAATCAATAATCAACTATCACCAAACCAAATCTTGGACAACTGGGTCAGCTAGGAGTAGAAGAATGTGAAACCGGTCTGAAGTTTCTATGTTCATTTTCGACAAAGTTATTGAGGAAATACTGAAATATTGGTGTTTTTGTTGATTTATTGGCTATGGATTAATCAATAATCAACTATCACCAAACCAAATCTTGGACAACTTGGTCAGCTAGGAGTAGAAGAATGTGAAACAGGTCTGAAGTTTCTATGTTCATTTTTGACAAAGTTATTGAGTAAATACTGAAATATTGGTGTTTTTGTTGATTTATTGGCTATGGGTTAATCAATAATCAACTTTATCACCAAACCAAAGCTTGGACAACTTGGTCAGCTAGGAGTAGAAGAATGTGAAACAGGTCTGAAGTTTCTATGTTCATTTTTGACAAAGTTATTGAGGAAATACTGAAATATTGGTGTTTTTGTTGATTTATCGGCTATGTGTTAATCAATAATCAACTTTATCACCAAACCAAAGCTTGGACAACTTGGTCAGCTAGGAGTAGAAGAATGTGAAACAGGTCTGAAGTTTCTATGTTCATTTTTGACAAAGATGTTGAGGAAATACTGAAATATTGGTGTTTTTATTGATTTCTTGGCTATGGTTTAATCAATAATCAACTTTATCACCAAACCAAAGCTTGGACAACTTGGTCAGCTAGGAGTAGAAGAATGTGAAACAGGTCTGAAGTTTCTATGTTCATTTTTGACAAAGTTATTGAGGAAATACTGAAATATTGGTGTTTTTGTTGATTTATCGGCTATGTGTTAATCAATAATCAACTTTATCACCAAACCAAAGCTTGGACAACTTGGTCAGCTAGGAGTAGAATAATGTGAAACTGGTCTGAAGTTTCTATGTTCATTTTTGACAAAGATATTGAGGAAATACTGAAATATTGGTGTTTTTATTGATTTCTTGGCTATGGATTAATCAATAATCAACTCTATCACCAAACCAAATCTTGGACAACATGGTCAGCTAGGAGTAGAAGAATGTGAAACAGGTCTGAAGTTTCTATGTTCATTTTTGACAAAGTTATTGAGGAAATACTGAAATATTAGTGTTTTTGTTGATTTATTGGCTATGGGTTAATCAATAATCAACTTTATCACCAAACCAAAGCTTGGACAACTTGGTCAGCTAGGAGTAGAAGAATGTGAAACAGGTCTGAAGTTTCTATGTTCATTTTTGACAAAGATATTGAGGAAATACTGAAATATTTGTGTTTTTATTGATTTATTGGCTATGGATTAACCAATAATCAACTTGGTCACCAAACCAAAGCTTGGACAACTAGATCTGCTAGTATTAGAAGAATGTGCAACAAGTTTGAAGTTTCTATGTTTATTTTTGACAAAGATATTGAGGAAACACTGAAATGTGTTTTTATTGATTTATTGGCTATGGGTTAATCAATAATCAACTTTATCACCAAACCAAAGCTTGGACAACTTGATCAGCTAGGAGTAGAAGAATGTGAAACAGGTCTGAAGTTTATATGTTCATTTTTGACAAAGTTATTGAGGAAATACTGAAATATTGGTGTTTTTGTTGATTTATTGGCTATGGATTAATCAATAATCAACTATCACCAAACCAAATCTTGGACAACTTGGTCAGCTAGGAGTAGAAGAATGTGAAACAGGTCTGAAGTTTCTATGTTCATTTTTGACAAAGATATTGAGGAAATACTGAAATATTTGTGTTTTTATTGATTTATTGGCTATGGATTAATCAATAATCAACTATCACCAAACCAAATCTTGGACAACTTGGTCAGCTAGGAGTAGAAGAATGTGAAACCGGTCTGAAGTTTCTATGTTCATTTTTTACAAAGTTATTGAGGAAATACTGAAATATTGGTGTTTTTGTTGATTTATCGGCTATGTGTTAATCAATAATCAACTTTATCACCAAACCAAAGCTTGGACAACTTGGTCCGCTAGGAGTAGAATAATGTGAAACTGGTCTGAAGTTTCTATGTTCAATTTCGACAAAGTTATTGAGGAAATACTGAAATATTGGTGTTTTTGTTGATTTATTGGCTATGGATTAATCAATAATCAACTTTATCACCAAACCAAATCTTGGACAACTTGGTCAGCTAGGAGTAGAAGAATGTGAAACAGGTCTGAAGTTTCTATGTTCATTTTTGACAAAGATATTGAGGAAATACTGAAATATTTGTGTTTTTATTGATTTATTGGCTATGGATTAATCAATAATCAACTATCACCAAACCAAATCTTGGACAACTTGGTCAGCTAGGAGTAGAAGAATGTGAAACAGGTCTGAAGTTTCTATGTTCATTTTTGACAAAGTTATTGAGGAAATACTGAAATATTGGTGTTTTTGTTGATTTATCGGCTATGTGTTAATCAATAATCAACTTTATCACCAAACCAAAGCTTGGACAACTTGGTCAGCTAGGAGTAGAAGAATGTGAAACAGGTCTGAAGTTTCTATGTTCATTTTTGACAAAGTTATTGAGGAAATACTGAAATATTGGTGTTTTTGTTGATTTATCGGCTATGTGTTAATCAATAATCAACTTTATCACCAAACCAAAGCTTGGACAACTTGGTCAGCTAGGAGTAGAATAATGTGAAACTGGTCTGAAGTTTCTATGTTCAATTTCGACAAAGTTATTGAGGAAATACTGAAATATTGGTGTTTTTGTTGATTTATTGGCTATGGATTAATCAATAATCAACTATCACCAAACCAAATCTTGGACAACTTGGTCAGCTACGAGTAGAAGAATGTGAAACAGGTCTGAAGTTTCTATGTTCATTTTTGACAAAGATATTGAGGAAATACTGAAATATTTGTGTTTTTATTGATTTATTGGCTATGGATTAATCAATAATCAACTATCACCAAACCAAATCTTGGACAACTTGGTCAGCTAGGAGTAGAAGAATGTAAAACAGGTCTGAAGTTTCTATGTTCATTTTTGACAAAGTTATTGAGGAAATACTGAAATATTGGTGTTTTTGTTGATTTATCGGCTATGTGTTAATCAATAATCAACTTTATCACCAAACCAAAGCTTGGACAACTTGGTCAGCTAGGAGTAGAAGAATGTGAAACAGGTCTGAAGTTTCTATGTTCATTTTTGACAAAGTTATTGAGGAAATACTGAAATATTGGTGTTTTTGTTGATTTATTGGCTATGGATTAATCAATAATCAACTATCACCAAACAAAATCTTGGACAACTTGGTCAGCTAGGAGTAGAAGAATGTGAAACAGGTCTGAAGTTTCTATGTTCATTTTTGACAAAGTTATTGAGGAAATACTGAAATATTAGTGTTTTTGTTGATTTATTGGCTATGGGTTAATCAATAATCAACTTTATCACCAAACCAAAGCTTGGACAACTTGGTCAGCTAGGAGTAGAAGAATGTGAAACAGGTCTGAAGTTTCTATGTTCATTTTTGACAAAGATATTGAGGAAATACTGAAATATTTGTGTTTTTATTGATTTATTGGCTATGGATTAATCAATAATCAACTATCACCAAACCAAATCTTGGACAACTTGGTCAGCTAGGAGTAGAAGAATGTGAAACCGGTCTGAAGTTTCTATGTTCATTTTTGACAAAGTTATTGAGGAAATACTGAAATATTGGTGTTTTTGTTGATTTATCGGCTATGTGTTAATCAATAATCAACTTTATCACCAAACCAAAGCTTGGACAACTTGGTCAGCTAGGAGTAGAAGAATGTGAAACAGGTCTGAAGTTTCTATGTTCATTTTTGACAAAGTTATTGAGGAAATACTGAAATATTGGTGTTTTTGTTGATTTATTGGCTATGGATTAATCAATAATCAACTATCACCAAACCAAATCTTGGACAACTTGGTCAGCTAGGAGTAGAAGAATGTGAAACAGGTCTGAAGTTTCTATGTTCATTTTTGACAAAGATATTGAGGAAATACTGAAATATTTGTGTTTTTATTGATTTATTGGCTATGGATTAATCAATAATCAACTATCACCAAACCAAATCTTGGACAACTTGGTCAGCTAGGAGTAGAAGAATGTGAAACCGGTCTGAAGTTTCTATGTTCATTTTTTACAAAGTTATTGAGGAAATACTGAAATATTGGTGTTTTTGTTGATTTATCGGCTATGTGTTAATCAATAATCAACTTTATCACCAAACCAAAGCTTGGACAACTTGGTCCGCTAGGAGTAGAATAATGTGAAACTGGTCTGAAGTTTCTATGTTCAATTTCGACAAAGTTATTGAGGAAATACTGAAATATTGGTGTTTTTGTTGATTTATTGGCTATGGATTAATCAATAATCAACTATCACCAAACCAAATCTTGGACAACTTGGTCAGCTACGAGTAGAAGAATGTGAAACAGGTCTGAAGTTTCTATGTTCATTTTTGACAAAGATATTGAGGAAATACTGAAATATTTGTGTTTTTATTGATTTATTGGCTATGGATTAATCAATAATCAACTATCACCAAACCAAATCTTGGACAACTTGGTCAGCTAGGAGTAGAAGAATGTAAAACAGGTATGAAGTTTCTATGTTCATTTTTGACAAAGTTATTGAGGAAATACTGAAATATTGGTGTTTTTGTTGATTTATCGGCTATGTGTTAATCAATAATCAACTTTATCACCAAACCAAAGCTTGGACAACTTGGTCAGCTAGGAGTAGAAGAATGTGAAACAGGTCTGAAGTTTCTATGTTCATTTTTGACAAAGTTATTGAGGAAATACTGAAATATTGGTGTTTTTGTTGATTTATTGGCTATGGATTAATCAATAATCAACTATCACCAAACCAAATCTTGGACAACTTGGTCAGCTAGGAGTAGAAGAATGTGAAACAGGTCTGAAGTTTCTATGTTCATTTTTGACAAAGTTATTGAGTAAATACTGAAATATTGGTGTTTTTGTTGATTTATCGGCTATGTGTTAATCAATAATCAACTTTATCACCAAACCAAAGCTTGGACAACTTGGTCAGCTAGGAGTAGAATAATGTGAAACTGGTCTGAAGTTTCTATGTTCAATTTCGACAAAGTTATTGAGGAAATACTGAAATATTGGTGTTTTTGTTGATTTATTGGCTATGGATTAATCAATAATCAACTTTATCACCAAACCAAAGATTGGACAACTTGGTCAGCTAGGAGTAGAAGAATGTGAAACAGGTCTGAAGTTTCTATGTTCATTTTTGACAAAGTTATTGAGGAAATACTGAAATATTGGTGTTTTTGTTGATTTATCGGCTATGTGTTAATCAATAATCAACTTTATCACCAAACCAAAGCTTGGACAACTTGGTCAGCTAGGAGTAGAAGAATGTGAAACAGGTCTGAAGTTTCTATGTTCATTTTTGACAAAGTTATTGAGGAAATACTGAAATATTGGTGTTTTTGTTGATTTATCGGCTATGTGTTAATCAATAATCAACTTTATCACCAAACCAAAGCTTGGACAACTTGGTCAGCTAGGAGTAGAATAATGTGAAACTGGTCTGAAGTTTCTATGTTCAATTTCGACAAAGTTATTGAGGAAATACTGAAATATTGGTGTTTTTGTTGATTTATTGGCTATGGATTAATCAATAATCAACTATCACCAAACCAAATCTTGGACAACTTGGTCAGCTACGAGTAGAAGAATGTGAAACAGGTCTGAAGTTTCTATGTTCATTTTTGACAAAGATATTGAGGAAATACTGAAATATTTGTGTTTTTATTGATTTATTGGCTATGGATTAATCAATAATCAACTATCACCAAACCAAATCTTGGACAACTTGGTCAGCTAGGAGTAGAAGAATGTAAAACAGGTCTGAAGTTTCTATGTTCATTTTTGACAAAGTTATTGAGGAAATACTGAAATATTGGTGTTTTTGTTGATTTATCGGCTATGTGTTAATCAATAATAAACTTTATCACCAAACCAAAGCTTGGACAACTTGGTCAGCTAGGAGTAGAAGAATGTGAAACAGGTCTGAAGTTTCTATGTTCATTTTTGACAAAGTTATTGAGGAAATACTGAAATATTGGTGTTTTTGTTGATTTATTGGCTATGGATTAATCAATAATCAACTATCACCAAACCAAATCTTGGAAAACTTGGTCAGCTAGGAGTAGAAGAATGTGAAACAGGTCTGAAGTTTCTATGTTCATTTTTGACAAAGTTATTGAGTAAATACTGAAATATTGGTGTTTTTGTTGATTTATCGGCTATGTGTTAATCAATAATCAACTTTATCACCAAACCAAAGCTTGGACAACTTGGTCAGCTAGGAGTAGAATAATGTGAAACTGGTCTGAAGTTTCTATGTTCAATTTCGACAAAGTTATTGAGGAAATACTGAAATATTGGTGTTTTTGTTGATTTATTGGCTATGGATTAATCAATAATCAACTTTATCACCAAACCAAAGATTGGACAACTTGGTCAGCTAGGAGTAGAAGAATGTGAAACAGGTCTGAAGTTTCTATGTTCATTTTTGACAAAGTTATTGAGGAAATACTGAAATATTGGTGTTTTTGTTGATTTATTGGCTATGGATTAATCAATAATCAACTATCACCAAACAAAATCTTGGACAACTTGGTCAGCTAGGAGTAGAAGAATGTGAAACAGGTCTGAAGTTTCTATGTTCATTTTTGACAAAGTTATTGAGGAAATACTGAAATATTAGTGTTTTTGTTGATTTATTGGCTATGGGTTAATCAATAATCAACTTTATCACCAAACCAAAGCTTGGACAACTTGGTCAGCTAGGAGTAGAAGAATGTGAAACAGGTCTGAAGTTTCTATGTTCATTTTTGACAAAGATATTGAGGAAATACTGAAATATTTGTGTTTTTATTGATTTATTGGCTATGGATTAATCAATAATCAACTATCACCAAACCAAATCTTGGACAACTTGGTCAGCTAGGAGTAGAAGAATGTGAAACCGGTCTGAAGTTTCTATGTTCATTTTTGACAAAGTTATTGAGGAAATACTGAAATATTGGTGTTTTTGTTGATTTATCGGCTATGTGTTAATCAATAATCAACTTTATCACCAAACCAAAGCTTGGACAACTTGGTCAGCTAGGAGTAGAAGAATGTGAAACAGGTCTGAAGTTTCTATGTTCATTTTTGACAAAGTTATTGAGGAAATACTGAAATATTGGTGTTTTTGTTGATTTATTGGCTATGGATTAATCAATAATCAACTATCACCAAACCAAATCTTGGACAACTTGGTCAGCTAGGAGTAGAAGAATGTGAAACAGGTCTGAAGTTTCTATGTTCATTTTTGACAAAGATATTGAGGAAATACTGAAATATTTGTGTTTTTATTGATTTATTGGCTATGGATTAATCAATAATCAACTATCACCAAACCAAATCTTGGACAACTTGGTCAGCTAGGAGTAGAAGAATGTGAAACCGGTCTGAAGTTTCTATGTTCATTTTTTACAAAGTTATTGAGGAAATACTGAAATATTGGTGTTTTTGTTGATTTATCGGCTATGTGTTAATCAATAATCAACTTTATCACCAAACCAAAGCTTGGACAACTTGGTCCGCTAGGAGTAGAATAATGTGAAACTGGTCTGAAGTTTCTATGTTCAATTTCGACAAAGTTATTGAGGAAATACTGAAATATTGGTGTTTTTGTTGATTTATTGGCTATGGATTATTCAATAATCAACTTTATCACCAAACCAAATCTTGGACAACTTGATCAGCTAGGAGTAGAAGAATGTGAAACAGGTCTGAAGTTTCTATGTTCATTTTTGACAAAGATATTGAGGAAATACTGAAATATTTGTGTTTTTATTGATTTATTGGCTATGGATTAATCAATAATCAACTATCACCAAACCAAATCTTGGACAACTTGGTCAGCTAGGAGTAGAAGAATGTGAAACAGGTCTGAAGTTTCTATGTTCATTTTTGACAAAGTTATTGAGGAAATATTGAAATATTGGTGTTTTTGTTGATTTATCGGCTATGTGTTAATCAATAATCAACTTTATCACCAAACCAAAGCTTGGACAACTTGGTCAGCTAGGAGTAGAAGAATGTGAAACAGGTCTGAAGTTTCTATGTTCATTTTTGACAAAGTTATTGAGGAAATACTGAAATATTGGTGTTTTTGTTGATTTATCGGCTATGTATTAATCAATAATCAACTTTATCACCAAACCAAAGCTTGGACAACTTGGTCAGCTAGGAGTAGAATAATGTGAAACTGGTCTGAAGTTTCTATGTTCAATTTCGACAAAGTAATTGAGGAAATACTGAAATATTGGTGTTTTTGTTGATTTATTGGCTATGGATTAATCAATAATCAACTATCACCAAACCAAATCTTGGACAACTTGGTCAGCTACGAGTAGAAGAATGTGAAACAGGTCTGAAGTTTCTATGTTCATTTTTGACAAAGATATTGAGGAAATACTGAAATATTTGTGTTTTTATTGATTTATTGGCTATGGATTAATCAATAATCAACTATCACCAAACCAAATCTTGGACAACTTGGTCAGCTAGGAGTAGAAGAATGTAAAACAGGTATGAAGTTTCTATGTTCATTTTTGACAAAGTTATTGAGGAAATACTGAAATATTGGTGTTTTTGTTGATTTATCGGCTATGTGTTAATCAATAATCAACTTTATCACCAAACCAAAGCTTGGACAACTTGGTCAGCTAGGAGTAGAAGAATGTGAAACAGGTCTGAAGTTTCTATGTTCATTTTTGACAAAGTTATTGAGGAAATACTGAAATATTGGTGTTTTTGTTGATTTATTGGCTATGGATTAATCAATAATCAACTATCACCAAACCAAATCTTGGACAACTTGGTCAGCTAGGAGTAGAAGAATGTGAAACAGGTCTGAAGTTTCTATGTTCATTTTTGACAAAGTTATTGAGTAAATACTGAAATATTGGTGTTTTTGTTGATTTATCGGCTATGTGTTAATCAATAATCAACTTTATCACCAAACCAAAGCTTGGAAAACTTGGTCAGCTAGGAGTAGAATAATGTGAAACTGGTCTGAAGTTTCTATGTTCAATTTCGACAAAGTTATTGAGGAAATACTGAAATATTGGTGTTTTTGTTGATTTATTGGCTATGGATTAATCAATAATCAACTTTATCACCAAACCAAAGATTGGACAACTTGGTCAGCTAGGAGTAGAAGAATGTGAAACAGGTCTGAAGTTTCTATGTTCATTTTTGACAAAGTTATTGAGGAAATACTGAAATATTGGTGTTTTTGTTGATTTATCGGCTATGTGTTAATCAATAATCAACTTTATCACCAAACCAAAGCTTGGACAACTTGGTCAGCTAGGAGTAGAAGAATGTGAAACAGGTCTGAAGTTTCTATGTTCATTTTTGACAAAGTTATTGAGGAAATACTGAAATATTGGTGTTTTTGTTGATTTATCGGCTATGTGTTAATCAATAATCAACTTTATCACCAAACCAAAGCTTGGACAACTTGGTCAGCTAGGAGTAGAATAATGTGAAACTGGTCTGAAGTTTCTATGTTCAATTTCGACAAAGTTATTGAGGAAATACTGAAATATTGGTGTTTTTGTTGATTTATTGGCTATGGATTAATCAATAATCAACTATCACCAAACCAAATCTTGGACAACTTGGTCAGCTACGAGTAGAAGAATGTGAAACAGGTCTGAAGTTTCTATGTTCATTTTTGACAAAGATATTGAGGAAATACTGAAATATTTGTGTTTTTATTGATTTATTGGCTATGGATTAATCAATAATCAACTATCACCAAACCAAATCTTGGACAACTTGGTCAGCTAGGAGTAGAAGAATGTAAAACAGGTCTGAAGTTTCTATGTTCATTTTTGACAAAGTTATTGAGGAAATACTGAAATATTGGTGTTTTTGTTGATTTATCGGCTATGTGTTAATCAATAATCAACTTTATCACCAAACCAAAGCTTGGACAACTTGGTCAGCTAGGAGTAGAAGAATGTGAAACAGGTCTGAAGTTTCTATGTTCATTTTTGACAAAGTTATTGAGGAAATACTGAAATATTGGTGTTTTTGTTGATTTATTGGCTATGGATTAATCAATAATCAACTATCACCAAACCAAATCTTGGACAACTTGGTCAGCTAGGAGTAGAAGAATGTGAAACAGGTCTGAAGTTTCTATGTTCATTTTTGACAAAGTTATTGAGTAAATACTGAAATATTGGTGTTTTTGTTGATTTATCGGCTATGTGTTAATCAATAATCAACTTTATCACCAAACCAAAGCTTGGACAACTTGGTCAGCTAGGAGTAGAATAATGTGAAACTGGTCTGAAGTTTCTATGTTCAATTTCGACAAAGTTATTGAGGAAATACTGAAATATTGGTGTTTTTGTTGATTTATTGGCTATGGATTAATCAATAATCAACTTTATCACCAAACCAAAGATTGGACAACTTGGTCAGCTAGGAGTAGAAGAATGTGAAACAGGTCTGAAGTTTCTATGTTCATTTTTGACAAAGTTATTGAGGAAATACTGAAATATTGGTGTTTTTGTTGATTTATCGGCTATGTGTTAATCAATAATCAACTTTATCACCAAACCAAAGCTTGGACAACTTGGTCAGCTAGGAGTAGAATAATGTGAAACTGGTCTGAAGTTTCTATGTTCAATTTCGACAAAGTTATTGAGGAAATACTGAAATATTGGTGTTTTTGTTGATTTATTGGCTATGGGTTAATCAATAATCAACTATCACCAAACCAAATCTTGGACAACTTGGTCAGCTAGGAGTAGAAGAATGTGAAACAGGTCTGAAGTTTCTATGTTCATTTTTGACAAAGATATTGAGGAAATACTGAAATATTTGTGTTTTTATTGATTTATTGGCTATGGATTAATCAATAATCAACTATCACCAAACCAAATCTTGGACAACTTGGTCAGCTAGGAGTAGAAGAATGTGAAACAGGTCTGAAGTTTCTATGTTCATTTTTGACAAAGTTATTGAGGAAATACTGAAATATTGGTGTTTTTGTTGATTTATTGGCTATGGATTAATCAATAATCAACTATCACCAAACCAAATCTTGGACAACTTGGTCAGCTAGGAGTAGAAGAATGTGAAACAGGTCTGAAGTTTCTATGTTCATTTTTGACAAAGTTATTGAGTAAATACTGAAATATTGGTGTTTTTGTTGATTTATCGGCTATGTGTTAATCAATAATCAACTTTATCACCAAACCAAAGCTTGGACAACTTGGTCAGCTAGGAGTAGAATAATGTGAAACTGGTCTGAAGTTTCTATGTTCAATTTCGACAAAGTTATTGAGGAAATACTGAAATATTGGTGTTTTTGTTGATTTATTGGCTATGGATTAATCAATAATCAACTTTATCACCAAACCAAAGATTGGACAACTTGGTCAGCTAGGAGTAGAAGAATGTGAAACAGGTCTGAAGTTTCTATGTTCATTTTTGACAAAGTTATTGAGGAAATACTGAAATATTGGTGTTTTTGTTGATTTATCGGCTATGTGTTAATCAATAATCAACTTTATCACCAAACCAAAGCTTGGACAACTTGGTCAGCTAGGAGTAGAAGAATGTGAAACAGGTCTGAAGTTTCTATGTTCATTTTTGACAAAGATATTGAGGAAATACTGAAATATTTGTGTTTTTATTGATTTATTGGCTATGGATTAATCAATAATCAACTATCACCAAACCAAATCTTGGACAACTTGGTCAGCTAGGAGTAGAAGAATGTGAAACAGGTCTGAAGTTTCTATGTTCATTTTTGACAAAGTTATTGAGGAAATACTGAAATATTGGTGTTTTTGTTGATTTATCGGCTATGTGTTAATCAATAATCAACTTTATCACCAAACCAAAGCTTGGACAACTTGGTCAGCTAGGAGTAGAAGAATGTGAAACAGGTCTGAAGTTTCTATGTTCATTTTTGACAAAGTTATTGAGGAAATACTGAAATATTGGTGTTTTTGTTGATTTATCGGCTATGTGTTAATCAATAATCAACTTTATCACCAAACCAAAGCTTGGACAACTTGGTCAGCTAGGAGTAGAATAATGTGAAACTGGTCTGAAGTTTCTATGTTCAATTTCGACAAAGTTATTGAGGAAATACTGAAATATTGGTGTTTTTGTTGATTTATTGGCTATGGATTAATCAATAATCAACTATCACCAAACCAAATCTTGGACAACTTGGTCAGCTACGAGTAGAAGAATGTGAAACAGGTCTGAAGTTTCTATGTTCATTTTTGACAAAGATATTGAGGAAATACTGAAATATTTGTGTTTTTATTGATTTATTGGCTATGGATTAATCAATAATCAACTATCACCAAACCAAATCTTGGACAACTTGGTCAGCTAGGAGTAGAAGAATGTAAAACAGGTCTGAAGTTTCTATGTTCATTTTTGACAAAGTTATTGAGGAAATACTGAAATATTGGTGTTTTTGTTGATTTATCGGCTATGTGTTAATCAATAATCAACTTTATCACCAAACCAAAGCTTGGACAACTTGGTCAGCTAGGAGTAGAAGAATGTGAAACAGGTCTGAAGTTTCTATGTTCATTTTTGACAAAGTTATTGAGGAAATACTGAAATATTGGTGTTTTTGTTGATTTATTGGCTATGGATTAATCAATAATCAACTATCACCAAACCAAATCTTGGACAACTTGGTCAGCTAGGAGTAGAAGAATGTGAAACCGGTCTGAAGTTTCTATGTTCATTTTTGACAAAGTTATTGAGTAAATACTGAAATATTGGTGTTTTTGTTGATTTATCGGCTATGTGTTAATCAATAATCAACTTTATCACCAAACCAAAGCTTGGACAACTTGGTCAGCTAGGAGTAGAATAATGTGAAACTGGTCTGAAGTTTCTATGTTCAATTTCGACAAAGTTATTGAGGAAATACTGAAATATTGGTGTTTTTGTTGATTTATTGGCTATGGATTAATCAATAATCAACTTTATCACCAAACCAAAGATTGGACAACTTGGTCAGCTAGGAGTAGAAGAATGTGAAACAGGTCTGAAGTTTCTATGTTCATTTTTGACAAAGTTATTGAGGAAATACTGAAATATTGGTGTTTTTGTTGATTTATCGGCTATGGATTAATCAATAATCAACTATCACCAAACCAAATCTTGGACAACTTGGTCAGCTAGGAGTAGAAGAATGTGAAACAGGTCTGAAGTTTCTATGTTCATTTTTGACAAAGTTATTGAGTAAATACTGAAATATTGGTGTTTTTGTTGATTTATCGGCTATGTGTTAATCAATAATCAACTTTATCACCAAACCAAAGCTTGGACAACTTGGTCAGCTAGGAGTAGAATAATGTGAAACTGGTCTGAAGTTTCTATGTTCAATTTCGACAAAGTTATTGAGGAAATACTGAAATATTGGTGTTTTTGTTGATTTATTGGCTATGGATTAATCAATAATCAACTTTATCACCAAACCAAAGATTGGACAACTTGGTCAGCTAGGAGTAGAAGAATGTGAAACAGGTCTGAAGTTTCTATGTTCATTTTTGACAAAGTTATTGAGGAAATACTGAAATATTGGTGTTTTTGTTGATTTATCGGCTATGTGTTAATCAATAATCAACTTTATCACCAAACCAAAGCTTGGACAACTTGGTCAGCTAGGAGTAGAATAATGTGAAACTGGTCTGAAGTTTCTATGTTCAATTTCGACAAAGTTATTGAGGAAATACTGAAATATTGGTGTTTTTGTTGATTTATTGGCTATGGGTTAATCAATAATCAACTATCACCAAACCAAATCTTGGACAACTTGGTCAGCTAGGAGTAGAAGAATGTGAAACAGGTCTGAAGTTTCTATGTTCATTTTTGACAAAGATATTGAGGAAATACTGAAATATTTGTGTTTTTATTGATTTATTGGCTATGGATTAATCAATAATCAACTATCACCAAACCAAATCTTGGACAACTTGGTCAGCTAGGAGTAGAAGAATGTGAAACAGGTCTGAAGTTTCTATGTTCATTTTTGACAAAGTTATTCAGGAAATACTGAAATATTGGTGTTTTTGTTGATTTATCGGCTATGTGTTAATCAATAATCAACTTTATCACCAAACCAAAGCTTGGACAACTTCGTCAGCTAGGAATAGAATAATGTGAAACTGGTCTGAAGTTTCTATGTTCAATTTCGACAAAGTTATTGAGGAAATACTGAAATATTGGTGTTTTTGTTGATTTATTGGCTATGGATTAATCAATAATCAACTATCACCAAACCAAATCTTAGACAACTTGGTCAGCTAGGAGTAGAAGAATGTGAAACAGGTCTGAAGTTTCTATGTTCATTTTTGACAAAGATATTGAGGAAATACTGAAATATTTGTGTTTTTATTGATTTATTGGCTATGGATTAACCAATAATCAACTTGGTCACCAAACCAAAGCTTGGACAACTAGATCTGCTAGTATTAGAAGAATGTGCAACAAGTTTGAAGTTTCTATGTTTATTTTTGACAAAGATATTGAGGAAACACTGAAATGTGTTTTTATTGATTTATTGGCTATGGGTTAATCAATAATCAACTTTATCACCAAACCAAAGCTTGGACAACTTGATCAGCTAGGAGTAGAAGAATGTGAAACAGGTCTGAAGTTTCTATGTTCATTTTTGACAAAGATATTGAGGAAATACTGAAATATTGGTGTTTTTATTGATTTATTGGCTATGGATTAACCAATAATCAACTTGGTCACCAAACCAAAGCTTGGACAACTAGATCTGCTAGTATTAGAAGAATGTGCAACAAGTTTGAAGTTTCTATGTTTATTTTTGACAAAGATATTGAGGAAACACTGAAATGTGTTTTTATTGATTTATTGGCTATGGGTTAATCAATAATCAACTTTATCACCAAACCAAAGCTTGGACAACTTGATCAGCTAGGAGTAGAAGAATGTGAAACAGGTCTGAAGTTTATATGTTCATTTTTGACAAAGTTATTGAGGAAATACTGAAATATTGGTGTTTTTGTTGATTTATTGGCTATGGATTAATCAATAATCAACTATCACCAAACCAAATCTTGGACAACTTGGTCAGCTAGGAGTAGAAGAATGTGAAACAGGTCTGAAGTTTCTATGTTCATTTTTGACAAAGATATTGAGGAAATACTGAAATATTTGTGTTTTTATTGATTTATTGGCTATGGATTAATCAATAATCAACTATCACCAAACCAAATCTTGGACAACTTGGTCAGCTAGGAGTAGAAGAATGTGAAACCGGTCTGAAGTTTCTATGTTCATTTTTTACAAAGTTATTGAGGAAATACTGAAATATTGGTGTTTTTGTTGATTTATCGGCTATGTGTTAATCAATAATCAACTTTATCACCAAACCAAAGCTTGGACAACTTGGTCCGCTAGGAGTAGAATAATGTGAAACTGGTCTGAAGTTTCTATGTTCAATTTCGACAAAGTTATTGAGGAAATACTGAAATATTGGTGTTTTTGTTGATTTATTGGCTATGGATTAATCAATAATCAACTTGATCACCAAACCAAATCTTGGACAACTTGGTCAGCTAGGAGTAGAAGAATGTGAAACAGGTCTGAAGTTTCTATGTTCATTTTTGACAAAGATATTGAGGAAATACTGAAATATTTGTGTTTTTATTGATTTATTGGCTATGGATTAATCAATAATCAACTATCACCAAACCAAATCTTGGACAACTTGGTCAGCTAGGAGTAGAAGAATGTGAAACAGGTCTGAAGTTTCTATGTTCATTTTTGACAAAGTTATTGAGGAAATACTGAAATATAGGTGTTTTTGTTGATTTATCGGCTATGTGTTAATCAATAATCAACTTTATCACCAAACCAAAGCTTGGACAACTTGGTCAGCTAGGAGTAGAAGAATGTGAAACAGGTCTGAAGTTTCTATGTTCATTTTTGACAAAGTTATTGAGGAAATACTGAAATATTGGTGTTTTTGTTGATTTATCGGCTATGTGTTAATCAATAATCAACTTTATCACCAAACCAAAGCTTGGACAACTTGGTCAGCTAGGAGTAGAATAATGTGAAACTGGTCTGAAGTTTCTATGTTCAATTTCGACAAAGTTATTGAGGAAATACTGAAATATTGGTGTTTTTGTTGATTTATTGGCTATGGATTAATCAATAATCAACTATCACCAAACCAAATCTTGGACAAGTTGGTCAGCTACGAGTAGAAGAATGTGAAACAGGTCTGAAGTTTCTATGTTCATTTTTGACAAAGATATTGAGGAAATACTGAAATATTTGTGTTTTTATTGATTTATTGGCTATGGATTAATCAATAATCAACTATCACCAAACCAAATCTTGGACAACTTGGTCAGCTAGGAGTAGAAGAATGTAAAATAGGTCTGAAGTTTCTATGTTCATTTTTGACAAAGTTATTGAGGAAATACTGAAATATTGGTGTTTTTGTTGATTTATCGGCTATGTGTTAATCAATAATCAACTTTATCACCAAACCAAAGCTTGGACAACTTGGTCAGCTAGGAGTAGAAGAATGTGAAACAGGTCTGAAGTTTCTATGTTCATTTTTGACAAAGTTATTGAGGAAATACTGAAATATTGGTGTTTTTGTTGATTTATTGGCTATGGATTAATCAATAATCAACTATCACCAAACAAAATCTTGGACAACTTGGTCAGCTAGGAGTAGAAGAATGTGAAACAGGTCTGAAGTTTCTATGTTCATTTTTGACAAAGTTATTGAGGAAATACTGAAATATTAGTGTTTTTGTTGATTTATTGGCTATGGGTTAATCAATAATCAACTTTATCACCAAACCAAAGCTTGGACAACTTGGTCAGCTAGGAGTAGAAGAATGTGACACAGGTCTGAAGTTTCTATGTTCATTTTTGACAAAGTTATTGAGGAAATACTGAAATATTGGTGTTTTTGTTGATTTATTGGCTATGGATTAATCAATAATCAACTATCACCAAACCAAATCTTGGACAACTTGGTCAGCTAGGAGTAGAAGAATGTGAAACAGGTCTGAAGTTTCTATGTTCATTTTTGACAAAGATATTGAGGAAATACTGAAATATTTGTGTTTTTATTGATTTATTGGCTATGGATTAATCAATAATCAACTATCACCAAACCAAATCTTGGACAACTTGGTCAGCTAGGAGTAGAAGAATGTGAAACCGGTCTGAAGTTTCTATGTTCATTTTTTACAAAGTTATTGAGGAAATACTGAAATATTGGTGTTTTTGTTGATTTATCGGCTATGTGTTAATCAATAATCAACTTTATCACCAAACCAAAGCTTGGACAACTTGGTCCGCTAGGAGTAGAATAATGTGAAACTGGTCTGAAGTTTCTATGTTCAATTTCGACAAAGTTATTGAGGAAATACTGAAATATTGGTGTTTTTGTTGATTTATTGGCTATGGATTATTCAATAATCAACTTTATCACCAAACCAAATCTTGGACAACTTGATCAGCTAGGAGTAGAAGAATGTGAAACAGGTCTGAAGTTTCTATGTTCATTTTTGACAAAGATATTGAGTAAATACTGAAATATTTGTGTTTTTATTGATTTATTGGCTATGGATTAATCAATAATCAACTATCACCAAACCAAATCTTGGACAACTTGGTCAGCTAGGAGTAGAAGAATGTGAAACAGGTCTGAAGTTTCTATGTTCATTTTTGACAAAGTTATTGAGGAAATACTGAAATATTGGTGTTTTTGTTGATTTATCGGCTATGTGTTAATCAATAATCAACTTTATCACCAAACCAAAGCTTGGACAACTTGGTCAGCTAGGAGTAGAAGAATGTGAAACAGGTCTGAAGTTTCTATGTTCATTTTTAACAAAGTTATTGAGGAAATACTGAAATATTGGTGTTTTTGTTGATTTATCGGCTATGTGTTAATCAATAATCAATTTTATCACCAAACCAAAGCTTGGACAACTTGGTCAGCTAGGAGTAGAATAATGTGAAACTGGTCTGAAGTTTCTATGTTCAATTTCGACAAAGTTATTGAGGAAATACTGAAATATTGGTGTTTTTGTTGATTTATTGGCTATGGATTAATCAATAATCAACTATCACCAAACCAAATCTTGGACAACTTGGTCAGCTACGAGTAGAAGAATGTGAAACAGGTCTGAAGTTTCTATGTTCATTTTTGACAAAGATATTGAGGAAATACTGAAATATTTGTGTTTTTATTGATTTATTGGCTATGGATTAATCAATAATCAACTATCACCAAACCAAATCTTGGACAACTTGGTCAGCTAGGAGTAGAAGAATGTAAAACAGGTCTGAAGTTTCTATGTTCATTTTTGACAAAGTTATTGAGGAAATACTGAAATATTGGTGTTTTTGTTGATTTATCGGCTATGTGTTAATCAATAATCAACTTTATCACCAAACCAAAGCTTGGACAACTTGGTCAGCTAGGAGTAGAAGAATGTGAAACAGGTCTGAAGTTTCTATGTTCATTTTTGACAAAGTTATTGGGGAAATACTGAAATATTGGTGTTTTTGTTGATTTATTGGCTATGGATTAATCAATAATCAACTATCACCAAACCAAATCTTGGACAACTTGGTCAGCTAGGAGTAGAAGAATGTGAAACAGGTCTGAAGTTTCTATGTTCATTTTTGACAAAGTTATTGAGTAAATACTGAAATATTGGTGTTTTTGTTGATTTATCGGCTATGTGTTAATCAATAATCAACTTTATCACCAAACCAAAGCTTGGACAACTTGGTCAGCTAGGAGTAGAATAATGTGAAACTGGTCTGAAGTTTCTATGTTCAATTTCGACAAAGTTATTGAGGAAATACTGAAATATTGGTGTTTTTGTTGATTTATTGGCTATGGATTAATCAATAATCAACTTTATCACCAAACCAAAGATTGGACAACTTGGTCAGCTAGGAGTAGAAGAATGTGAAACAGGTCTGAAGTTTCTATGTTCATTTTTGACAAAGTTATTGAGGAAATACTGAAATATTGGTGTTTTTGTTGATTTATCGGCTATGTGTTAATCAATAATCAACTTTATCACCAAACCAAAGCTTGGACAACTTGGTCAGCTAGGAGTAGAAGAATGTGAAACAGGTCTGAAGTTTCTATGTTCATTTTTGACAAAGATATTGAGGAAATACTGAAATATTTGTGTTTTTATTGATTTATTGGCTATGGATTAATCAATAATCAACTATCACCAAACCAAATCTTGGACAACTTGGTCAGCTAGGAGTAGAAGAATGTGAAACAGGTCTGAAGTTTCTATGTTCATTTTTGACAAAGTTATTGAGGAAATACTGAAATATTGGTGTTTTTGTTGATTTATCGGCTATGTGTTAATCAATAATCAACTTTATCACCAAACCAAAGCTTGGACAACTTGGTCAGCTAGGAGTAGAAGAATGTGAAACAGGTCTGAAGTTTCTATGTTCATTTTTGACAAAGTTATTGAGGAAATACTGAAATATTGGTGTTTTTGTTGATTTATCGGCTATGTGTTAATCAATAATCAACTTTATCACCAAACCAAAGCTTGGACAACTTGGTCAGCTAGGAGTAGAATAATGTGAAACTGGTCTGAAGTTTCTATGTTCAATTTCGACAAAGTTATTGAGGAAATACTGAAATATTGGTGTTTTTGTTGATTTATTGGCTATGGATTAATCAATAATCAACTATCACCAAACCAAATCTTGGACAACTTGGTCAGCTACGAGTAGAAGAATGTGAAACAGGTCTGAAGTTTCTATGTTCATTTTTGACAAAGATATTGAGGAAATACTGAAATATTTGTGTTTTTATTGATTTATTGGCTATGGATTAATCAATAATCAACTATCACCAAACCAAATCTTGGACAACTTGGTCAGCTAGGAGTAGAAGAATGTAAAACAGGTCTGAAGTTTCTATGTTCATTTTTGACAAAGTTATTGAGGAAATACTGAAATATTGGTGTTTTTGTTGATTTATCGGCTATGTGTTAATCAATAATCAACTTTATCACCAAACCAAAGCTTGGACAACTTGGTCAGCTAGGAGTAGAAGAATGTGAAACAGGTCTGAAGTTTCTATGTTCATTTTTGACAAAGTTATTGAGGAAATACTGAAATATTGGTGTTTTTGTTGATTTATTGGCTATGGATTAATCAATAATCAACTATCACCAAACCAAATCTTGGACAACTTGGTCAGCTAGGAGTAGAAGAATGTGAAACAGGTCTGAAGTTTCTATGTTCATTTTTGACAAAGTTATTGAGTAAATACTGAAATATTGGTGTTTTTGTTGATTTATCGGCTATGTGTTAATCAATAATCAACTTTATCACCAAACCAAAGCTTGGACAACTTGGTCAGCTAGGAGTAGAATAATGTGAAACTGGTCGGAAGTTTCTATGTTCAATTTCGACAAAGTTATTGAGGAAATACTGAAATATTGGTGTTTTTGTTGATTTATTGGCTATGGATTAATCAATAATCAACTTTATCACCAAACCAAAGATTGGACAACTTGGTCAGCTAGGAGTAGAAGAATGTGAAACAGGTCTGAAGTTTCTATGTTCATTTTTGACAAAGTTATTGAGGAAATACTGAAATATTGGTGTTTTTGTTGATTTATCGGCTATGGATTAATCAATAATCAACTATCACCAAACCAAATCTTGGACAACTTGGTCAGCTAGGAGTAGAAGAATGTGAAACAGGTCTGAAGTTTCTATGTTCATTTTTGACAAAGTTATTGAGTAAATACTGAAATATTGGTGTTTTTGTTGATTTATCGGCTATGTGTTAATCAATAATCAACTTTATCACCAAACCAAAGCTTGGACAACTTGGTCAGCTAGGAGTAGAATAATGTGAAACTGGTCTGAAGTTTCTATGTTCAATTTCGACAAAGTTATTGAGGAAATACTGAAATATTGGTGTTTTTGTTGATTTATTGGCTATGGATTAATCAATAATCAACTTTATCACCAAACCAAAGATTGGACAACTTGGTCAGCTAGGAGTAGAAGAATGTGAAACAGGTCTGAAGTTTCTATGTTCATTTTTGACAAAGTTATTGAGGAAATACTGAAATATTGGTGTTTTTGTTGATTTATCGGCTATGTGTTAATCAATAATCAACTTTATCACCAAACCAAAGCTTGGACAACTTGGTCAGCTAGGAGTAGAAGAATGTGAAACAGGTCTGAAGTTTCTATGTTCATTTTTGACAAAGATATTGAGGAAATACTGAAATATTTGTGTTTTTATTGATTTATTGGCTATGGATTAATCAATAATCAACTATCACCAAACCAAATCTTGGACAACTTGGTCAGCTAGGAGTAGAAGAATGTGAAACAGGTCTGAAGTTTCTATGTTCATTTTTGACAAAGTTATTGAGGAAATACTGAAATATTGGTGTTTTTGTTGATTTATCGGCTATGTGTTAATCAATAATCAACTTTATCACCAAACCAAAGCTTGGACAACTTGGTCAGCTAGGAGTAGAAGAATGTGAAACAGGTCTGAAGTTTCTATGTTCATTTTTGACAAAGTTATTGAGGAAATACTGAAATATTGGTGTTTTTGTTGATTTATCGGCTATGTGTTAATCAATAATCAACTTTATCACCAAACCAAAGCTTGGACAACTTGGTCAGCTAGGAGTAGAATAATGTGAAACTGGTCTGAAGTTTCTATGTTCAATTTCGACAAAGTTATTGAGGAAATACTGAAATATTGGTGTTTTTGTTGATTTATTGGCTATGGATTAATCAATAATCAACTATCACCAAACCAAATCTTGGACAACTTGGTCAGCTACGAGTAGAAGAATGTGAAACAGGTCTGAAGTTTCTATGTTCATTTTTGACAAAGATATTGAGGAAATACTGAAATATTTGTGTTTTTATTGATTTATTGGCTATGGATTAATCAATAATCAACTATCACCAAACCAAATCTTGGACAACTTGGTCAGCTAGGAGTAGAAGAATGTAAAACAGGTCTGAAGTTTCTATGTTCATTTTTGACAAAGTTATTGAGGAAATACTGAAATATTGGTGTTTTTGTTGATTTATCGGCTATGTGTTAATCAATAATCAACTTTATCACCAAACCAAAGCTTGGACAACTTGGTCAGCTAGGAGTAGAAGAATGTGAAACAGGTCTGAAGTTTCTATGTTCATTTTTGACAAAGTTATTGAGGAAATACTGAAATATTGGTGTTTTTGTTGATTTATTGGCTATGGATTAATCAATAATCAACTATCACCAAACCAAATCTTGGACAACTTGGTCAGCTAGGAGTAGAAGAATGTGAAACAGGTCTGAAGTTTCTATGTTCATTTTTGACAAAGTTATTGAGTAAATACTGAAATATTGGTGTTTTTGTTGATTTATCGGCTATGTGTTAATCAATAATCAACTTTATCACCAAACCAAAGCTTGGACAACTTGGTCAGCTAGGAGTAGAATAATGTGAAACTGGTCTGAAGTTTCTATGTTCAATTTCGACAAAGTTATTGAGGAAATACTGAAATATTGGTGTTTTTGTTGATTTATTGGCTATGGATTAATCAATAATCAACTTTATCACCAAACCAAAGATTGGACAACTTGGTCAGCTAGGAGTAGAAGAATGTGAAACAGGTCTGAAGTTTCTATGTTCATTTTTGACAAAGTTATTGAGGAAATACTGAAATATTGGTGTTTTTGTTGATTTATCGGCTATGGATTAATCAATAATCAACTATCACCAAACCAAATCTTGGACAACTTGGTCAGCTAGGAGTAGAAGAATGTGAAACAGGTCTGAAGTTTCTATGTTCATTTTTGACAAAGTTATTGAGTAAATACTGAAATATTGGTGTTTTTGTTGATTTATCGGCTATGTGTTAATCAATAATCAACTTTATCACCAAACCAAAGCTTGGACAACTTGGTCAGCTAGGAGTAGAATAATGTGAAACTGGTCTGAAGTTTCTATGTTCAATTTCGACAAAGTTATTGAGGAAATACTGAAATATTGGTGTTTTTGTTGATTTATTGGCTATGGATTAATCAATAATCAACTTTATCACCAAACCAAAGATTGGACAACTTGGTCAGCTAGGAGTAGAAGAATGTGAAACAGGTCTGAAGTTTCTATGTTCATTTTTGACAAAGTTATTGAGGAAATACTGAAATATTGGTGTTTTTGTTGATTTATCGGCTATGTGTTAATCAATAATCAACTTTATCACCAAACCAAAGCTTGGACAACTTGGTCAGCTAGGAGTAGAATAATGTGAAACTGGTCTGAAGTTTCTATGTTCAATTTCGACAAAGTTATTGAGGAAATACTGAAATATTGGTGTTTTTGTTGATTTATTGGCTATGGGTTAATCAATAATCAACTATCACCAAACCAAATCTTGGACAACTTGGTCAGCTAGGAGTAGAAGAATGTGAAACAGGTCTGAAGTTTCTATGTTCATTTTTGACAAAGATATTGAGGAAATACTGAAATATTTGTGTTTTTATTGATTTATTGGCTATGGATTAATCAATAATCAACTATCACCAAACCAAATCTTGGACAACTTGGTCAGCTAGGAGTAGAAGAATGTGAAACAGGTCTGAAGTTTCTATGTTCATTTTTGACAAAGTTATTCAGGAAATACTGAAATATTGGTGTTTTTGTTGATTTATCGGCTATGTGTTAATCAATAATCAACTTTATCACCAAACCAAAGCTTGGACAACTTGGTCAGCTAGGAATAGAATAATGTGAAACTGGTCTGAAGTTTCTATGTTCAATTTCGACAAAGTTATTGAGGAAATACTGAAATATTGGTGTTTTTGTTGATTTATTGGCTATGGATTAATCAATAATCAACTATCACCAAACCAAATCTTAGACAACTTGGTCAGCTAGGAGTAGAAGAATGTGAAACAGGTCTGAAGTTTCTATGTTCATTTTTGACAAAGATATTGAGGAAATACTGAAATATTGGTGTTTTTATTGATTTATTGGCTATGGATTAACCAATAATCAACTTGGTCACCAAACCAAAGCTTGGACAACTAGATCTGCTAGTATTAGAAGAATGTGCAACAAGTTTGAAGTTTCTATGTTTATTTTTGACAAAGATATTGAGGAAACACTGAAATGTGTTTTTATTGATTTATTGGCTATGGGTTAATCAATAATCAACTTTATCACCAAACCAAAGCTTGGACAACTTGATCAGCTAGGAGTAGAAGAATGTGAAACAGGTCTGAAGTTTCTATGTTCATTTTTGACAAAGTTATTGAGGAAATACTGAAATATTGGTGTTTTTGTTGATTTATTGGCTATGTGTTAATCAATAATCAACTTTATCACCAAACCAAAGCTTGGACAACTTGGTCAGCTAGGAGTAGAAGAATGTGAAACAGGTCTGAAGTTTCTATGTTCATTTTTGACAAAGTTATTGAGGAAATACTGAAATATTGGTGTTTTTGTTGATTTATTGGCTATGGATTAATCAATAATCAACTATCACCAAACCAAATCTTGGACAACTTGGTCAGCTAGGAGTAGAAGAATGTGAAACAGGTCTGAAGTTTCTATGTTCATTTTTGACAAAGTTATTGAGTAAATACTGAAATATTGGTGTTTTTGTTGATTTATCGGCTATGTGTTAATCAATAATCAACTTTATCACCAAACCAAAGCTTGGACAACTTGGTCAGCTAGGAGTAGAATAATGTGAAACTGGTCTGAAGTTTCTATGTTCAATTTCGACAAAGTTATTGAGGAAATACTGAAATATTGGTGTTTTTGTTGATTTATTGGCTATGGATTAATCAATAATCAACTTTATCACCAAACCAAAGATTGGACAACTTGGTCAGCTAGGAGTAGAAGAATGTGAAACAGGTCTGAAGTTTCTATGTTCATTTTTGACAAAGTTATTGAGGAAATACTGAAATATTGGTGTTTTTGTTGATTTATCGGCTATGTGTTAATCAATAATCAACTTTATCACCAAACCAAAGCTTGGACAACTTGGTCAGCTAGGAGTAGAAGAATGTGAAACAGGTCTGAAGTTTCTATGTTCATTTTTGACAAAGTTATTGAGGAAATACTGAAATATTTTTGTTTTTGTTTATTTATTGGCAATGGATTAATCAATAATCAACTATCACCAAACCGAATCTTGGACAACTTGGTCAGCTAGGAGTAGAAGAATGTGAAACAGGTCTGAAGTTTCTATGTTCATTTTTGACAAAGATATTGAGGAAATACTGAAATATTGGTGTTTTTATTGATTTCTTGGCTATGGATTAATCAATAATCAACTCTATCACCAAACCAAATCTTGGACAACTTGGTCAGCTAGGAGTAGAAGAATGTGAAACAGGTCTGAAGTTTCTATGTTCATTTTTGACAAAGTTATTGAGTAAATACTGAAATATTGGTGTTTTTGTTGATTTATCGGCTATGTGTTAATCAATAGTCAACTTTATCACCAAACCAAAGCTTGGACAACTTGGTCAGCTAGGAGTAGAATAATGTGAAACTGGTCTGAAGTTTCTATGTTCAATTTCGACAAAGTTATTGAGGAAATACTGAAATATTGGTGTTTTTGTTGATTTATTGGCTATGGATTAATCAATAATCAACTTTATCACCAAACCAAAGCTTGGACAACTTGGTCAGCTAGGAGTAGAAGAAGTTGAAACAGGTCTGAAGTTTCTATGTTCATTTTTGACAAAGTTATTGAGGAAATACTGAAATATTGGTGTTTTTGTTGATTTATCGGCTATGTGTTAATCAATAATCAACTTTATCACCAAACCAAAGCTTGGACAACTTGGTCAGCTAGGAGTAGAATAATGTGAAACTGGTCTGAAGTTTCTATGTTCAATTTCGACAAAGTTATTGAGGAAATACTGAAATATTGGTGTTTTTGTTGATTTATTGGCTATGGGTTAATCAATAATCAACTATCACCAAACCAAATCTTGGACAACTTGGTCAGCTAGGAGTAGAAGAATGTGAAACAGGTCTGAAGTTTCTATGTTCATTTTTGACAAAGATATTGAGGAAATACTGAAATATTTGTGTTTTTATTGATTTATTGGCTATGGATTAATCAATAATCAACTATCACCAAACCAAATCTTGGACAAATTGGTCAGCTAGGAGTAGAAGAATGTGAAACAGGTCTGAAGTTTCTATGTTCATTTTTGACAAAGTTATTCAGGAAATACTGAAATATTGGTGTTTTTGTTGATTTATCGGCTATGTGTTAATCAATAATCAACTTTATCACCAAACCAAAGCTTGGACAACTTGGTCAGCTAGGAATAGAATAATGTGAAACTGGTCTGAAGTTTCTATGTTCAATTTCGACAAAGTTATTGAGGAAATACTGAAATATTGGTGTTTTTGTTGATTTATTGGCTATGGATTAATCAATAATCAACTATCACCAAACCAAATCTTAGACAACTTGGTCAGCTAGGAGTAGAAGAATGTGAAACAGGTCTGAAGTTTCTATGTTCATTTATGACAAAGATATTGAGGAAATACTGAAATATTTGTGTTTTTATTGATTTATTGGCTATGGATTAACCAATAATCAACTTGGTCACCAAACGAAAGCTTGGACAACTAGATCTGCTAGTATTAGAAGAATGTGCAACAAGTTTGAAGTTTCTATGTTTATCTTTGACAAAGATATTGAGTAAACACTGAAATGTGTTTTTATTGATTTATTGGCTATGGGTTAATCAATAATCAACTTTATCACCAAACCAAAGCTTGGACAACTTGGTCAGCTAGGAGTAGAAGAATGTGAAACAGGTCTGAAGTTTATATGTTCATTGTTGACAAAGATATTGAGGAAACACTGAAATATTGGTGTTTTTTTTTATTTATTGGCTATGGGTTAATCAATAATCAACTTTATCACCAAACCAAAGCTTGGACAACTTGGTCAGCTAGTAGTAGAAGAATGTGCAACAAGTTTTAATGTTCTATGTTCATTTATTACAAAGATATTGAGAAAATACAGAAATATTTGTGTTTTTATTGATTTATTGGCAATATAGGTTATCCAATAATAAACATTATCACCAAACCAAAGGTTGTACAAATTGGTCAGTCAGTAGTAGAAGAATGTGCAACAAGTTTGAAGTTTGTATGGTCGATTTTGACAAAGATATTGAAGAAACATTCTGACTGTCTACTCTTTTACCCCGGTCCCTAAATATGACGCAGAGCCTGAACGGAGGTACGAATATGAATGTCTGTTGAATCTCGAATATGAAACTGATTTCACCTCGGTCACATAGAACTGCAACCAGTTCAGAACCCGGAAGTTTCCCGAGAGTGGCAGTTCTCCCTATATTAGACATTCTCTGTAGTGACCTTTGTATAGCCTTTTAATTTGAAAAATAAGTTTTTGTCAAGGTTTTATGGGTAAGCGGAAGGAGTTTGGGTTAAAAACCAACAGGTACACGTTCGTGATAGTACAGAAAGAAAGACGAAAAAAACATTTGTTAGCCGATACATAGCCGAGTGATATGCATCTATCTTCTTCTGTCACAGCTTAGCCCGAATCTCCTTGTATTTCTGCCGTTATTGCATCGTCCCGGGGCCGTAGTCAGCGAAGAACTGTAACTTGGTGCCATCAGGGAGAGTTGGTTTCGCCTTCCTCGCTCCCTCCAGGATAGCCGGTCGGTGTATCGTAGTAGTCGAAAGATCATGGTTTGCGTTCTTGCCGTGTTGTTCGAGTAGATCCTGTGTGCTCTATGTATCTCCAGACCTATCTAGCTGTGGAATCCAGATAGGAAGCATTTTCTTATGGGTTTCCATTTGTGCCAAAAAAGTTGATGCTTTTGTACAATGGATCTTGGCGATTGCTTTGCTCTCAGTCGTTTACTTCGCAGCAGTTCTTGTAATTTGCAGCGTACCATTTGTGCCAAAAATAAGTCGATGCTTTTGTACAATACGTCTGGTTATCTATTGCTTTGCTCTCAGTCGTTTACTTTGCAGCGTTGCGTTTACAATGTGCCACTTCACCTGTCGTTTGCTGTGGTCGTTGCTTTTGTCTTTGCATCTTGACGATCACGTGGATCCTTGCAGTTACGTAGCCTACCTACTGCCTTTGAAATCGGATTTCTCCCGCTGCCGATTTCATTGGTTTGCAGCGCTAAAACTATTTTTTATTTAAATTGTATTTGTCTTAGCCTCCAATCATCAAAAACTAATTTGAAGAGTATAAAATCACCAGATAGCTGGATAATGTATGTGTTACATTGTTATGTAGCCTACACACAGCCTATATAGGCTACAGTGCTTATGTCAAGTTTTCAAAATGTTATGTTTCAGACTCATCTTAAAATTGACTCAATTCATTTGTGAATACCTCAAAAATTACACACAATACAGAACAATAAACTTTGGAGTGTTTTATAAAAAGTAGCCTATAGTGGGGGTCAGATGGATGAGCGGTTAGGGAGTCGGGTTATTAATCAGAAGGTTGCTGGTTCGATTCTTGGCCAGGCGAAATGACGTTGTGTCCTTGGGCAAGGCACTTCACCCTACTTGCCTCAGGGGAAAGTCCCTGAAGTTACTGTAAGTTGCTCTGGATAAGAGCGTCTAATAAATGTATATATGACAAAAATATTGAAAAATCCATTTACATAAGTATCCCGACAGATTATAAAGACAATCTGCCAGCTCCTAAAACATAAATGATCCTTACCATTTTATTAGTTGATATCTGATATTAGTTTTATTTTATACTCAGAGGTAACTGCATAATTGAAACACTAATTGACTCAAGTCAGTTGAGTTTATGTTAAACATACAACACACTCACTTAACATACCTTTTTTATTTTAATAAAATCTGTGAATAAACTATAAGAGGATGACGGTCAGTATTCGCCCTGATCACCTGCTTTACTTAGTGGTTCAGCTTCACTGAAACATTCCATTAACAGTATTTGAGGTAAAAAAATTATTCAAATAACTGTTTTGAATAACAATTTGATTATTGTCAAATAATCCTGTTGCAGGAGAGAAGGAACTGGAAGTCCAGGTTCTGTGGCTCTTTTTGGCTGACTGCGTCATTGTCTTGGGGGGAGCAGCACTTGCCCTGGTCGCTTCTAGAACACAGAATCATTGCAGATTTATATAACTATAGTACTGGTTTACTTCATTACCACTACTTTCGAGCGCCTGGTGCTGGCACACCTCAAATCCATCACAGACCCTCTACTGAAACCCCTGCAGTTTGCCTACAGAGCCAACAGGTCGGTAGACGACGGACGACATTGTGTTGATGTTACATCTACTTGCTCAATTTCCAACCGATTTTTAAACGGTTTAGTTTGTTATCAACGTCAGAGATGTTGTTATGTTTTTTTTTTTATAGAATAGAAGTATGCAGTGACATAACAACATCTCTGATGTTGATAAGAAACCAAACCGTTTAAAAATCGGTTGGAAATTGAGCAAGTTATAATCATTTAAAAAGTACATGTAGCATCAACACAATGTTATGGGTGAGCGAGTTGACTGTAGCAAGATGGCTGCCATGTGCGGACGTTCGACTCCGTTGTCCGGCAACGCGGACGAGACATCTACCCTTTATATATATCTATGACTTACATTCTTTGTACATTGCGAACTAACGTTGTCCGGTCCTTCACTATAAATAATGATGTTAAATCGAGACCCAGGGGCGCCGCCAGCAATTTCGGGCCCCATGGCAAAAAAAAAAAAAAAGGAATTCTAAGATTTGAGCCCGCCCACGGCGCAAATTGCAAATCGGACATATGACGTGTCGCGGTTTTGGCGCCCTCTGTTAGTAGTGCGGTATGGAGGACCAAACCTGCCAAAATTAAAAATAAATAAATGTATAAATAAATGTATTTATACATAAAAAAATGTAAATATATAAAAATAAATGTATGAAAACATCTTAATTACGTATTTATTTATTTACATGGCCATTTATTTCTGTATTTATTTATTTTTGTATTTATTTATTTCTGTGTACATTTATTTCTGTATTTATTTATTTCTGTGTACATTTATTTCTGTATTTCCTTGTCCTTAAGCTAATGAGGTAAGCTGTCAATCAATGTATGTCACGGTGTCACCTTAACCCCATTGGTTGATCGGTATCAGAGTGCGAAGATGGACTTTCCATGCCTGGGGTTGCTATGACTACCTTAGTAAACAAAAGACTGCACACACGCAATAGATAGAGAGATATGAGAGTTTTGGCTAGCTAACCTTGCTAAAAAAAGTGCTAGTCAAGATGTTTAACTTTTTCGCGTTGAGGCTCTGGATACCAATTTGTACCATTTAGCTGCCTGCAGAGTCATAAAGAGAAAGAGTTGCGTCAATTGCCTTTACGTTCATGGTACTGTACTGTACTGTAGGCTAGTTAGAACTAGAGCGAGCTAGCATCAGTTTCAAACACAGCAGCATCGTCGTTGAGGAACAGTTGTATTGTACTGTATGATGGAGTTGTGCCAAGGTAAGAATGTGGAAGTTCTTGGCCCATTTTCTGGCATCTAGTACATTTAACATTTCAGTATCTTAAAGTGCCGAGATTTTTTGATGCTAGCTAGACATGTAGAAGCCAGAACGTAGCAAAAACAATGTGCTACGAAGTGAGTGATGACCTGTTTATGTAATGTTAAGTGTAGCTAGCTAATTTAGTGCACTATTTATATTTATTGAGAAACTAATGCCTACAAACAAGTTTGTGTGAGAGGAAAGCTGTATTTAATTATTAATCCGTAACTGTGGTCGCTTATTTGCACCAAAGTCTGGGAGTTGGTACAGTAAGAAATTGGATGATATTATACAGTGTCAAGGAACCATCAAAGAACATAGTACAACATGGTTAATCTATTCATAAAGTGAATGTTTACTAAGCAAACTATGAGTTAGAGACCATTGTAACATTCAGTCCATCATGTGATTATCATTACAGCTTACTGTCTGTTTATGTGTGTGTGTCTATGGCCCTTGCAGTCTGGCATTGCTACTGATGTTGATGTGAGCTGAAAAGGAGGCCCAGTGCCTTGGAGGTGGATGTCAGACCACTGGAGGAAGGAGCGCTGGATGGGAGACCACTAGTTGAAGGAGCGCTGGATGGGAGACCACTGGATGAGAGATTTCTGGATGAGGGAAAATGTGATGGAGTGGGCTGTCTTATATTTAAACCACAGTATTTTTGTCATTACTATGCTTTTAATTGTGGTCGTTATTGAGTTATATTGAGTTTGCTCCTGTTGACTTTAGCAAACCACCTCTTTCTCCTCTCACTATCAGCTGGGAAGCCGTAGCCTACATCACGACTCCCTATTTGGAGCATGCAATACATCCCCATGCATCACACCCAACCATTATGAAATCCAAGATGCTAGGTGCAAGACCAAGGCAGCGCGGTGTAGACAAAAGCGTTACCTTTATTGTGTCACCCTTTACACTCTTTTCATAGCAGAGACTAAAATAACATGTGTACATATTTGAATAGTCATGTTGACTATCATGTAGTTGTACTGTAGCCTTTCACAACCAAGTCCTTGAGGTTTAATCATTGTGCACTACACATGCATAAAATTATACTATATAGTAGGGAAAGATTAAATAAAGATGCAGAACAAACTACTTGTTTCCAAGTTACATTTAATGACAACACATGAAGGGTATGAAGAGATTCTTAAAGAGATTCTTGAAGACATTCTTAAATTGGAATACAGCTCCTATTGCATCGGTTGATTTTCCAAATCCTGTTGATAATGACATGTGCAGCACGCTCCCTTACAAATGCACTGCTTGAACTATGAGTATCGGTGTACCTCAGTAAATTAGAATATTGTGGAAAAGTTTGTTTATTTTGATTAGTAAATTCAAAAGTTGAAACTCATATATTATACAGATGCATTACACACACAGTGAAATACTTCAAGCGTTCATTTTAATTTTGATGATTCTGACTTTCATCTAATGAAATCCCCAAATTCAGTATCTCAGAAAATTAGAATATTACACAAGACCAATAAACCTAAGGATTTTTAATACAGAAATGTCAGCTGACTGGAAAGTATGTTCATATAGGCATTCAATACATGGTCTGGGTTCCTTTTGCATGAATAATTGCATCAATATGGCATGGAGGCGATCAGCCTGTGGCACTGCTGATGTGTTATGGAAGCCCAGGTTGCTTTGATAGCGGCCTTCAGCTCGTCTGCACTGTTGGGTCTGGTGTCTCTCATCTTCCTCTTGACAATACTCATAGAGTCTATGGGTTCAGGTCAGGCAAGTTTGCTGACCAATCAAGTGATACCATGGTCATTAAACCAGGTTCTGTTACTTCTGGCAGTGTGGGCAGGTGCCAAGTCGTGCTGGAAAATGAAATCAGCATCTCCATAAAGCTTGTCAATGGAAGGAAGCATGAAGTGCTCTAAAATGTCCTCGTAGACGGCTGCATTGACTTTGGACTTGATAAAACTGTGGACCTACCAGCAGATTACATGGCTCTGCAAATCATCACTTGGAAACTTCAAACTGGACTTCAAGCAACTTGGATTCTGTGCCTCTCCACTTTTCCTCCAGACTCTGGGACTTTTATTTCCAAGTGAAATGCAACATTTACTTTAATCTGAAAAGAGGATCTTGGACCACTGAGCAAGTCCTTTCCCTTTTCTCCTTCGCCTGGGTAAGACGCTTCTGACGTTGTCTCTGGTTCAGGAGTGGCTTGACACGAGGAATGCGACAGTTGTAGCCCATGTCCTGGATACATCTGTGCGTGGTGGCTTTTGATACACTGACTCCAGCCTCAGTCCACTCCTTGTGAATTTCCCCCAAATTCTTGAATGACCGTTGCTTCACAATCCTCTCAAGGCTGCAGTTATCCCTGTTGCTTGTGCACCTTTTTCTACCACAATTTTCCCTTCCACTCAACTTTCTATTAATATGCTTGGATACAGCACTTTGGGAACAGCCAGCGTCTTTAGCAATGACCTTTAGTGGCTTACCCTCCGTGTGGAGGGTGTCAATGATTGTCTTCAGGACAGCAGTCTTCCCCATGACTGTGTAGCCTACTGAACCAGACTTAGAGACCATTTAAAGGCTTAGGAAACCGTTACAGGAGATAATCAGCTGATTAGAGTAGGACATCATGAGTCTACAATATTTAACTTTTTCAGTCAAATGTTCTAGGATACTGAAATTTGGGTTTTCATTAGCTGTAAGCCATAATCATCCAAATTAAAAGAAATAAACACTTCAAATGTTTCACTCTGTGTGTAATGCCTCTGTATAATATATGAGTTTCACCTTTTTCCATGATATTCTAATTTACTGAGATTCACCTGTGTCGGTCTAACTGCAGAGTATAGTAGTATAACCATGCTTATAAACTAGACCGCACCATTTCAATGATATGCAATCTACATAATGTATTTGTGACCTGCTAGGGAAGTTACCCGGCTACTTATGTAATGTTACAACACTGGATTAAAATCAAAATGATTAGAGCTACGTCTAAATTCATTTACACAAGTTTCTTAGTTTGACCCGTCTGACACACTTGTGTACCATTTAGCTGCCTGCAGATCTGCAGGCAGCTAAATGGTACAAATTGGTATCCAGAGCCTCAACGCGGAAAAGTTAAACATCTTGACTAGCACTTTTTTTAGCAAGGTTAGCTAGCCAAAACTCTCATATATCGCTATCTATTGTGTGTGTGCAGTCTTTTGTTTACTAAGGTAGTCATAGCAACCCCAGGCATGGAAAGTCCATCTTTGCACTCTGTTACCGATCAACCAATGGGGTTAAGGTGACACCGTGACATACATTGATTGACAGCTTACCTCATTAGCTTAAGGACAAGGAAATACAGAAATAAATGTACACATAAATAAATAAATAAATGTACACAGAAATAAATAAATACAAAAATAAATAAATACAGAAATAAATGGCCATGTAAATAAATAAATACGTAATTAAGATGTTTTCATACATTTATTTTTATATATTTACATTTTTTTATGTATAAATACATTTATTTATACATTTATTTATTTATTTTTAATTTTGGCAGGTTTGGTCCTCCATAGTGCGGGAGGGTTAATTAATGGATTGCTTCTTGGAGTTCGATAGTAATGGGGAGACTGGGGTGCTGCTGTCTCATCTGTTGTTAAGTCTGTTAAGAGGGGCAGGGAGTCGGGACAATGATTTAATCTGAATATCTTGCTAAATGTTTCCCTGCACTGATTAAATGTTGATGAAATGTAGGCTAACACTGTACCCAGCTAACAAAATAATGTCCCTTGTTAGCTGGGTAGCTAGATAGCTTATATGGACATTAACCCAACAGGTTAATACCACTCACAGATTGGCTACCCACCTTTCTTGGTAAAAAAAAATGGGTTACTGATTGAAACCCTCTCTTTTGTCTATCCTCTCTCTTTTTTCTCTGATCTTTTCCGAAACCCTGATTTGTGTTTACCATTCATTGATCATTCATTGTGTTATTATATTTTAAATGTATTATATACTCGATGATGGTTTATATAATATAATTTTATATTACTTTTTGCTATTTTTTTCTTAGAATCGTCCTAACCTTTCCCCCCTATACGGCGCCCCTATCTATGGTGTAGCCGAGCGCATTTTCTCAAGAGCAACTGCAAGGGTTCTAATGACGACACAGCTATTTCATGATTGGCCAGAATCACACGACAATAATTACAAAACACGTTTTGTAATTATTCTGAGACCTTCAGTTTCGCCAACGCTCAAATCCGAACCAAACTGTTTAATTGAATTAAAAATGTGTTGAAGAAAGGGTTTTAGTCCGCCTCTTCACTTACGGAAAAACTAAGTTTAATTATAAATAAAGTAAAGTAAGCAAACAGCGCTTGATTGGCCATGAATGACGTCAACGCAGCAAACCACGAGAAGCTGGAATGTCTGACTTTACAGAGCCGTTTTCAACTCCTCCCCGACTGCAAGCGGCTACTCTCGCCGGTCGTTTCATGCAGCCGCAGTCCATGTCGAATGCACCTCTTGATTCGTAGTACATTCCCCTGATCACCGGAATAGCTTGAGTTGTTTACATCCGGCTAGAAAGAAAGAGCTTGAAGGAAAAAGCTAGCTGCTCGAGCTACAATTTCGTAAACTATTCGAGTTTTTCACCACCAAAATGTCCAATATAGAGGTGTTCAGGGATTTTATCACTCAGCGATTAACAACGGCAGCTTTGGAGATATTCGCGGTCGCTGAAAAATCGTTTGCCGAGTTCGAAGAGGAGATTTCTCGTTCAAAGGAGGAGAGTGCGCGACTGCAACGGTTGTTGGACATTGTTATTCAACCTGAAATCAAGATTCACCGAGCAGGTTCGATATAATACCTACAGTTGATTATAATCTGCTGTGTTTATATTCATTATATCATATTTGATGTTGCACAGTCAGACCCAGATATCTTGTGTAAACATTTGGATAGATAAAATCAGAATGTAGTAAGTCTCGCTTCTTTTGTGAATGGACGATGTAGAGCTAGTAGTTTACCCCAGATATTCATCTGGCCCAGATCTTGCCCAGAGCCTCCATCAATTCTGGGCCAGATCCGTAAAACGGACTCGGGCCGGTGTCATTTGGCACAATGGGCCAATGTCGACACTGGGCCAGTTCCAAAACGGCTAAGGTTATTTCGGTTAAATTCCCCAACTATGTTAGTTAATGCACAGTTAGTTCTCTGTAAGGGAAAAAACTAAGATTTTCAAATACAAAACTTATTAATTTACAAACCAGAAGTGTAAATATGTGTACATTCTCAAAAATAAAACAATTATAATAACAAAAAACACTCATTTACTTTAAAATAATCTGGAATCATAAAAAAGTAGATCAGTTATATATAAAAGTATTACAAAAAATATATAATGTACATTTTGTAAAAATAATCCTATTTCAGGACTGTACAGCTCTAAATCACATGAAATCAAATCAAATGGATACAATAAGACAATTATTATAAGAGGAAGAAAACCATGTCCTAGTTTAATGATCCACTTTTTTGAACTAAAACCATTTTAATGATCTAATTTAACAATACTAATGAATTCACACATAAAACAGGACTGAACAACGAGTTAGACAGAAGACACAAACATTAACAGGATAATGCCTCCTTGGCCATGGTCCTGTCTTTGCGGCCGCCTCCCCGGTCAGATGCCAGGTTGAACCATCTTATGGCGTAAGAGTTCTGTTGAGGGAGATTGTCCATCACTTAATAAACTGTCACTTACAGATATTCTGAATGTTCCACTTATTCCAGCTAATTCTCCATTGTTTTGACAACTGCTTTAGATCAGATCAGATTCAACTTTATTGTCATTACTCAAGTACAGGTACAAGGCAACAAAATGCAGTTTAGGTCTAACCAGAAGTGCAATAGCAGAAAGTGCAGGATATACAGTGTAGTGCAATAAAGTATGGACAGAAGTTATCCGAAAATAGTGTAAAAGTGCAGTGGAAAGTGATTGCATATTACAGTTAGAATTACGGTGCAAAATGCAAATGTAAACAGTGGGTACTGTAAATAACAGTCGGCAGTGCAAATGAGCATAATCCAGTTAATTATTGTAGTGCAAGATGCGTAAGTAAACAGTTGTTACTGTAATAAAGTCAGTAGTGCAAATTGACATTCCAGTAGTGCAAATAACAAAGTGAAGGCAGATGTGAGGTAGGAGAGGAGAGTTAGCAGTATATGAGGGGAGTGGATCAACGGGGGTTCGAGTTCAGTAAAGAGACAGCTCTGGGGAAAAAAACTGTTCTTTAGTCTGCTAGTCCTGGTCCGGAGGCACCTGAAACGCCTGCCGGATGGCAGTAGAGAAAACAGTATTTTTTACTGTATTTTACAATACTTACTGATTAGCAGAGTTCTCGTGAGCATTTCTTTGAAGCATTTTTTGCCATTTACTCCTTTACAATTAATTTTTTTGGATTGTCAGAGAAGATCCTTGATAGTACATTCCAAGATATTGTCTTGATGTTCTGTCCTCCTACAGCACCAAGTGCAGCAATCTGACAAGATACAAAAGTTTTTTTGTTGATCAAAAGACAAAATATTTGCTACAATTATGCACAGTTTTGTTGGCTCATGAAATCAGGTCTAAAAATGTTGTTTAGTTTGTGGACTCTATGAAGTTTACAATTCTGCATCAAATGCTGGGTTTATCTGAACAGAACCCTGCACTCAACACCAGCTAAACAATATTAGCACGCAGTAAACTAAACAGCATTGGATGTCGCTTTAAAGGGGTGATTGACTGGGTTTTTTGGGTATTTCACACTGTTCCTTAGGGTCTCCGAATAGGGTATGTAACATTGGTTGGGTTGAAAATGGCCCGGGTGCTGTTCTATGCCCCCTGATAGATCCTCTGAAATTTTCCCGGGAAAAAACACTAGCTTTTCTCCTTTTTATGGTATGCTCATTAATATTTAGATGAGCTGCACGCTGATTGGTTGGTTTTCAACGAGTGAAGCTGGGGAGCAAAGACGCAACACGGCCAACAGCACTCACTGAAACACCGAAGGTGGAGACTTGAAATAAAAACGCAAATAAATCTATTGTGTCTACACAACACTGTTTTCAACAGATTGACTAGATATCATTTGAAACTAGAGAGGGTACAATTTCTGGGGAAATTGTAGGGTGTGCTTGCTTGCGTCGGTTGCAGATGGGTCCGTCCTCTAAGTTTTTCCCTTCTAGTGATATTTTCAAGCATTTAGCCTACTCATATTGCATATTTCATTAAGAACACCCTTTGAAACAGCTGCGAACCCCCTTTGAAACAAGCTACTGTAACAACGTTGTCACTGGCAGTATATTTCAGATGGAATCGCGATTCAAACAGTACCGTCTGCTAACTGAAAATATGCCCCCCAAAACGTAAATAAGATTGACATTAATGTAGGGGGAAATTGCTAATTCAAAATAGGTTTGCTAGAGGCAAGCTAGCTGCTGTTGCTCCACATTTCACTGATTGTTTGAAAGCGCCGGAAATGAGAATGTTTCTTTTGACATAAAGTTTAGCTGTGGAATTGAAGACAGTAGTACTGTCACAGTTGGTTTGAAACCACAGGTAATGAAAATTTCACCAACAAATCGTTTACTTATAATGTAATGTCATAATAAATCCTACAACGAAAATGTATTTGTGAGGACTGTTTATTTTAACGATTGAAAACAGATGCATCATAGACCACTGTAGTATGTGTTGCCCGGGCAACAGAGGCTAATGTCATGCTGATGCTTCAGTGAAATAGTAGACTACCGTTTCCGAAAGTAGATGTGGGCCTACTTCCTTAATAATATCAGCTAATATTGTACATTACATTTCACAATAGTGTTTCACATCACAAAGTAAAATGAGTAAATAGTTATCACCCTGGCCTCTTTGCTTGTGGCGTTTCTGCAGCTGCCTTGCAGTAAAGCTATAGTTAGCCTAGCTATCCCCCAAGTTTACAGATGCGAAACGAACGTTCTGCACGCGTGTTTTCGTGATGTTAGTGACGTAGTGACGTTAGTAACGTCAGTGACTGTGGCTAGCAAATTAGCCACCGTTAGCTTCACTTTTCGCCACAAAAACTTAACTTGAGCCTAAACCATGCAACGGAACGTAAATAAAAATACAAGCAACTCAATCGCTACCAAGACGAAACTTGACACCTAGGTTGTCTATGTAGGCCAAATATTGACGAAGATGTAGGGGGGCAAAAAGAAATACAAATAATAATAATATATATGTGAGAGAACAAAGGTTGTGCCCTTGCCGAAGGCAAAGCACACCCAATGATAACGTCAGTTGTTTCCACTTCTGTTGTCGAAGCAAACTGGATTGACTTAGGTGGGTAGAACGTTACATCTTATAGCAACCAAACTATATCGTGATTCAACTCAGCTTAAGTTAGCTAGCTCTAGACATCTTGCTGAAAAATAACCTGACAAAGATCTGGACAAGCATGCATCGTGAATTGTAGATTTACATAACAACACGGGTTATTTATTTGAATGAAAGTCAGGAACATGAAACAACGTTAGCCCCATTGCCAATAAACTAGGCTAAATCATCACACATTCTACCTATGCTCTTGCGTTAGCAAGCTAAACTAGTTTACAGTACATGCCTACAGTCTAGGTGTTTTCGCTATCTAGCTGTTCTTGCATTCCTTGCAAATCAGCATTAATAAAAAGCAGATGAGCTAGAGTCTAGCTAACATTGACTAGACGGGCATGGCTGATGTTTGTCTATACTGTAGCGTAGAAGATCCCTGTGCAGTTCGACCCTCGACACATTTGCGCGAACCATTTCACCAAGGACGGTTTTGAAAACCTGGGACAATGTAGCTAAAGCAGGATTTGCTATGAAGCTGTTGCTGAAAAGAGGTGCGTTCCGACCTTACGTTCATCACAACCGCAAGCTGTAGTATGATTTTGTCAGTAACAGTTATTAGCAATGCTAACGTATCCTGTATCTAGCACCTGCCTTTCTACAGTTCTTTCAAATAGATAATCTAGACAGGCGTCTAGATTAGCAATAGGCCAGACTGCTATTTGTTTTTTGGCAATTTTTTCGGAAGCTTCCCTTCTAATGCCGACTACAGCTAGTCTAGCTAGAGTCATTTGCTAAGTAAGCTAAATACGTTTCTAAATACGTAGAAAGCTGAATACGTTTCTAAACACATCAACATACTGATGTGTTTAGAAACGTATTTAGCTTTCTACCTATGCTAGATACAGCAGACGTTAGCATTGCTAATAACTGTTACCGACAAAATCATACCTACTTGCGGTTGCAATGAGCGTACGGTCGGAACAGCACATCTTTTCAGGTTCAGCTTCTTAGCAAATCCTGCTTGAAATTGTCCAAGGTTGTCAAAACTGTCTTGGGTGAAATGTTCAGAGCAAATGAATAATTGAGTGTCGAACTTCGCCGGGATCTTTTCATAGACAAACAGCAGCCATGCCTGTCGAATGTTTGGCTCCTTGGGAAGACTATGAGTGTTAGCCTTCCCTGTACAGCCTGGAACACAACGACCGTGGTCCATTTTCAATATCCTTGTTATACTTCAAAACGTTATTTTTTGTAATTGCTTAGAAGTAGCCTACACAGAGCAGCGCGCAGCTAAACTAGCATCGGAGATCTACGCTACCTCGGACTGGGCAAGAACACCAGTGAGTGGGCTGGTCTGGATGTAAATTTTGGGGCGTGACAAAGATACAGACCAGAGCCAAAAAAGGCGGTCCCCGGACTGACGTCAGTCCGGTGGCTTTGTTGAAAAGCTAGCGTTTTACAGCCACATTTTTTCAATTTGAGATTTGCATAGGAAAGAGGTGTCAATGGACTTTGAGGTTCACTGTATGTTCATTTTACCCACCGAACTGTCGTTATTCAACTATGACAAGGTAAAATCGTTTTTGCAATCAATCACCCCTTTAAAGGTGATGATGTAAAAAGACAATGAAGTTGTCGGCTCTATACCATGTTTTGTTTAGCATGAGAATTCCTTGAGTCTTTCAGCCACTCCTCCAACTCCTCCACTTCAAACATGGTGGCCAGTGGGAAACTCATACTTTCCGGCATCTCAGCCACTGGAGTTTCTGTACCCACTCTTGCAGCAAGACTGTTGACAGCAGCAGCAACTGTGTTCCAGCAGGGTCAGGATGTGCAGCTGAGCCGCTACAGAAACAATTAAAAGTGTTGTTACTTTTAGCTGTTACATGCTATTCCTGCTATCTGTCTATCTCTCTATATCTCTCTATCTATCTTATGGAGTATGATATAGTTTCAAAGACCACATAATGTAAGTACAAATATTTGTTCATGTTGACTCTGTGCTTCACGGAGACATGGCTGTGCGATTTGATCCCGGACACCGCATTACATCTGGCAGGCTTTCAACTCGTGAGAGCTGACCGGGACACTGCACTCTCCGGCAAAACCAAAGGCGATGGTATTTGTTTCTACATCAACAGTGGCTGGTGTGTAGATGTAACAGTGATTCTGCAACATTGTTCTCCGGATCTGGAATAATTTTTTATAAACTGTAAACCTTTTTACTCGCCAAGAGAATTTGCGTCACTCATTTTGGTCGGAGTCTACATGGCGCCGGGTCCACAGGTTAAAGAGGCCCAACGCATGCTCGCCGACCAGATTCTGAGTGTGGAGCAAGCAAACCCGGATTCCCTTGTTATCGTACTCGGCGACTTTAACAAAGGTTATCTCAGCCACGAACTCCCTAAATACAGACAATTCATCAAATGCCTAACCAGAGAAGAGAACACTTTGGATCACTGCTACACTACAGTCAGTAGAGCCTACCATGCCGTCCCTCGTGCAGCACTGGGTCACTCTGACCATACCATGGTCCATCTGATTCCTGCATACAGGCAGAAATTAAAGCTCTGTAAACCTGTTGTGAGGACATCAAAACAGTGGACCAGTGAGGCTATGGAGGATCTGCGGGCGTGCTTGGACTGTACTGACTGGGATATGTTCACGACTGCTACCAATAGTCTGGATGAACTCACAGAGGCTGTGACATCATACATCAGCTTCTGTGAGGACTGCTGTATTCCAACACGCACCAGGGTGAACTTCAACAACGACAAGCCCTGGTTCTCAGCAGAGCTCAGAAGGTTGAGGTCAGAGGAAGCATTTAGGAGTGGGGATAGAGACAGATTCAAGGAGTCGAAGAACAGGTTTAGCAAGGCGGTGAGAGAGGCTAAACGACTGTACTCAGAGAGACTGAAGTGCCAGTTCTCTGCTAACGACTCTGCTTCTGTCTGGAGAGGGCTCAGGCAGATTACCAACTACAAGCCCAGAGCCCCCCACTCCACTAACGACTCCCGCCTGGCCAACGACCTGAACGAGTTCTACTGTAGATTTGAAAGACAATTGGACTGTCCTGATCTACCCCCTCCCACCTAAGAGGCCTCCTCCCTCCCCCCCTCTACAGTGACGACTCTCTCCATTCTAGGGGTGTCACGATACCAAAAATTCAGTAGTCGGTGCCAATACCAGTAAAATAACACGATTCTCGATGCTGATTTCGATACCACGTTAAAAAAACGTTTTTCTAAGATTCCATGCACTTGAACTTCTTTATTAACCCGTAAAGGAGTAGCGTCGCACATATGTGATCGTTCGAATGCGGGTCTCACATATGCGATTTCAAACATTCCAACTGAATATTTTCCGATTGACAAAAACTATGCGACAAACGCTTTGGCTTCAAAATGTACTAATGAGAAGGCAAATTCAACCAATCCATCCGTCTGTCCGTAACGGAGTCGGAGAAGTATAATTCGGCATTAACAAGTAACACTAGCATGGTAGTAGAATTGCTACGAGTATTATGCTAGCTAATTTAGCCAGGAAGCTAACGAAAGCTAGCTAGCTACTGTACCGTTTCGGATAAATAACTTGTGCTGTGTGGACCGTCGGAAATATTTAGAACTCACGTCTAAAATACTTGAAAAATATCAAAATGTCATAACAATACATAAAAACATGTGCAATATAGCATAGAACAACATAATAAAGTGCAATTAATGCTTATAGTGCAACAAATACTGGAACACTGAATCGTATGCTGCCCCCATCAGTTCCGGAACCGATGCTGCTAACACTGGTCGTCGCTAACGGTGCCTACGGTGCTTCAAAAAAATGGGCATCGTCGGTGTTTTGACACTTTAGAACCGGAAGGTATCGGTAGTATCGGTTCTCGTGACATCCCTACTCCATTCAGGAGAGTGAAGTTAACAGACTTTTCAAGAGGCAGAACCCCCGCAAAGCAGCTGGGCCGGACTCTGTCTCTCCTGCCACCCTCAAGCACTGCGCTGACCAGCTGTCTCCGGTGTTTACCAACATCTTTAACACCTCCCTAGAGACATGCCATGTGCCAGCCTGTCTCAAGTCCTCCACCATCATCCCTGTGCCCAAAAAGCCAAGGCCAACAGGACTCAATGACTACAGACCCGTCGCCCTGACCTCTGTGGTTATGAAGTCTTTTGAGCGCCTTGTGCTGGCACACCTCAAATCCATCACCGACCCTTTCAGAGCCAACAGGTCGGTGGATGACGCCGTTAACATGGCCCTCCACTTCACCCTACAGCACCTGGACTCCCCAGCATCCTACGCCAGGATCCTGTTTGTGGATTTCAGCTCTGCCTTCAACACCATCATCCCCGCCCTGCTTCAGGACAAGCTCTCCCAGTTGAACGTGCCTGACTCCACCTGCAGGTGGATCACAGACTTCCTGTCTGACAGGATGCAGTGCGTTAAGCTGGGAACACAAGTCTCTGACTCCCGGTCCATCAGCACCGGATCTCCTCAGGGCTGCGTCCTTTCCCCTCTGCTCTTCTCCCTGTACACCAACAGTTGCACCTCCAGTCATCCGTCTGTCAAACTTCTGAAGTTTGCGGACGACACCACCCTCACTAGCCTCATCTCTGACAGGGACGAGTCTGATTATAGGTGGGAAGCTGACAACCTGGTGACTTGATGCAGCCAGAACAACTTAGAGCTCAATGCTCTTAAGACAGTGGAGATGGTTGTGGACTTCAGGAAGAATACAGCCCCACTCACCCCCATCACCCTGTGCGACTCCCCAGTCAACGCTGTGGAGTCCTTCCGCTTCCTGGGCACCATCCTCTCCCAGGACCTCAAGTGGGAACTTAACATCAGCTTTCTCACCAAGAAAGCACAACAGAGGATGTACTTCCTACGGCAGCTGAAGAAATTCAACCTGCCAAAGACAATGATGGTGCACTTCTACACAGCCATCATTGAGTCCATCCTCACCTCTTCCATCACCATCTGGTACGCTGCTGCCACTGCCAAGGACAAGAGCAGACTGCAGCGTATCATCCGCACTGCTGAGAAGGTGATCGGCTGCAATCTGCCTACCCTCGAGGACCTGCACACTTCGAGGACCCTGAGGCGAGCGAGGAAGATTGTGGCCGACCCCTCCCACCCTGGCCACTCCCTGTTCCAGCTACTCCCCTCCGGCAGAAGGCTGCGGTCCATCAGGACCAAAACCTCACGCCATAAGAACAGTTTCTTTCCATCTTCTACTGGCCTCTTCAACAAGGCCAAGGACTCCCATTGACATTCATTCATTATTTAACCCAGTATCTGATTGCACTATTGCACTATGTTGACCACTCATGCTGCTCATTCTTATTCTTATTTTTATATATATTTTATTTTATATTTAAATTGTTTTATTCTTAGATTGTTTAGTTCTTAGGAATAGTTAAACTTACTACCTTTACTTAATTTAAGATTCGTTTATGTTTAGTGTTTGCACCTCCCTGCCACAGTAAATTCCGTGTTTGTATAACATACATGACGAATAAACCGAATTCTGATTCTGATTAACCTCTTTTTATGGTCACAGTCTGTTTTAAAATGACTGTACCAGAGCAAGGAACAGATCCAGTGCCGGTCTTACCCAGTCTAAAGCTTGTAGGGCTGAACGATTTCGGAAAATAACATAATCGCAATTAATTTGCAATTGCGATTTAATATGTGATTATTATATGATGTAGGCCTATTATTAATATAGATATATACTAGCCTACGGATCTCCAGTCAGCAACATAACACACAAAGTTCAGAAAAACTAAGGAGAACATACCATCTATAGCCTACCTCCATAGAAAATATTTTGGTAAATCAAAGCTAAACTAGAAACGTATACGCTTTAGTTGCAGTTTCTTAACTACAGCTAGCTAGCTAGCTACCGTTTCGGAAAAATAACTTGCTCTGTGGAGACAGTCGGAAATATTTAGAACTCACGCATCTAAAGGTTAAATCTTAGAAGAAAAAGAAACATTGTCTGAACATTTCTGATCCAGTCAGTAGCCTAACAGAAACAGTATGGCACGGTCAGCCATAGTGATCCTACTGTTTGTGTATCACCGAGGGGCATCATATCTTTTGTGATGAACGCTGTTACTGCTTGAGTAATTTAGTAGTACATTAATATGGAGTTAGGCCTTGAAACATTTCGATCAGTGATCCTGTCGGGTATTATTAGGCTTATTTGACACACTGGTGTTCAGCATTTTAGCTATGCATCGTACATGGCTTTGTGGTGGGGTTTTTTGGGCCGAATTAGGTTGGTAGTGTTGCCCCGTGAGGTAGCAACGTTAGCCAGGCAAGTTTTGCACAATACTTTTTTAAAGGGCAAAATTGGCAAAGTGTCTGTAGTGTCAGGTTCTGTCGAGCCTGAGGCCATCGTACAGGTCAAGGTAAAGTGTAACGTGCAAAGTTGATCCTTCGTCTGCAAACTGCGTTACTCTCGCATGTCACGTGACCAAAGGTTGTGACAAAATCTTGTTTTGTCACAACGCGATATTATCGCAAATGCAATTAATCGTTCAGCCCTAAAAGCTAGGGACGAAAAGGTGGTCTTGGCAATCATCTGACAGCGGGGTGGCAGACATCCGGCACACAGGACTACTGTCAGAGTCTGTATCACCAAAAATGATCCTAACAAGCAAAGCAAAACAGCTAACAATCTGGTATGTGCAACATAAAAGCTAGTCATTGGCTCAATAATTATCCTAATTAAAAACATCATGCTACAGATTAAAATTAGCATTATTTCAAACTCGTTTTAGTACTTTCCAGGCTCATAATTTCTTTGAAAATAATAGCCCTAAATGTTTTCCATTCATTAATTGTCTGTCTTTGTAGTAGTTTGTATTGTTGTTATAGTCTGCCTTTCAACACGTAATTCGCTATCCCTGGCAATTGGATGCTGATTGACATTTAGTTTATCTTGTTAAAAGAAGCGTTTCTTTTGACCTATGGCAGCGCATTTTTTCAATCGAGGATATTTCCACAGTTCACCAATCAGTCCCAAATCACTACACCAGCGTCTGATACAGCGCCAGCGACGGAAGACAAGAGCATCATATTAGTTATCGTTTTAAGGTTTAGCATTGGGTTTGAGGCTTCCTGAACAAAATGTTATAAAAGTTGGGTTGCTGGGCCGCAGAGCCATAGAAAAAGATTCATATTGGCAATTAGGTTCCATAACAGATTTAGATAAGAGAAATGCCTCTGTTTTTGTTTAGCACTTAGCACTACCTTAGTATTCAGGATTATAGGGGCCAAAACTAAATAAATAAATACTTGGATAAATAAATAATTATATAACACAAAGCTTAAATAAATTACTAATTATTAGGGCTGTCCCCACTCAGTCGACTAGTCGATTTTCTGGTCGATATGCTCTTGGTCGACTAAGATTTTTTCAGTCAAGCTGCCGTATGGCATTGTGAGATCTGATTCCCGCTTGTGTCATCATTGCTGAATTAACTAAATGTTCTACAGAAATTGTAGATTATATTATTTAAGACAAATAAAGCAACTCTAAAAATATATAATTTAAAAGAAAAGGTGTTACTGTTTTCCCTTTCGTTAATCTGCGCTTTGTTTTGTTTTGGTATTTTGCACACGGCACGAACACAATTGGCTGCCGAACTACAAACTCTGCCATAGCCTACTTTGTCTGTGTTATTAGTCAAAATGGCAAATAAATCTGTGGTATGGCAGCATTTCATTAAAGTACATTTACATTTACAAAGTACCGGGTGACTCGAAAAACGTTGAATGCAAACTCTGCCAACAACGGTTTATTTTTCATAGTTCGACGTCGAATATGATGTAGCCTACCACCTGAAAAACGTAAGTTGGCATCGTCGTAAGTTAAAAAAACAAAAAACAAATTTCGATTAGTCGATTTTCAGACGTTTTAGTCTTGGTTTTAGTCTTGGTCGACCAAAGAAAATCTTAGTCGGGGACAGCCCTACTAATTATATAATGAAATTCCTAATTGACATATAAAATATATAAATTACAAATTAAATGAGACACTAAATATATAAATGTTACATGTATTTGTGTGTATATATATATATATTTACGTTTTAATGTGTTCACATTTATTTATTTATACTTACATTTATTTATTTATCCTTACATTTATCCACGGTGTAACTTGCTGCAGCAAAATAAATCCGTCGTCTACGTCACCAAGTAAAGGTGCGGGTTAAAGCCTCTGATTGGTGGTTCAACTTGAATCAACTGCTTTTGACTCATTCAAGATGGCAGCACCTAGTGTGGATTCAATGAATGAAATATTGCATGCTACAGTGGTCGAAATGTTGTCGGTAGCTGAAGAGATGGAGGCAACTGCCAATTGTGGGCGAATTGTGGGGTGGGCGAATCTATCTCAAGACCGATAGTATCGATACCAACGTTGGTATCAGTAGCCTATTGATTGATACTGGCGTGATAAGATCGATACTTAAGTTTCAATTTCTGTTCTCTACATTCAGTACACATTTACATTTAGTCATTTAGCAGATGCTCTTATCCAGAGCGACTTACAGTAAGTACAGGGACATTCCCCCGAGGCAAGTAGGGTGAAGTGCCTTGCCCAAGGACACAACGTCAGTTGGCATGACCGGGAATCGAACTGGCAACCTTTGGATTACTAGCCCGATTCCCTCACCGCTCAGCCACCTGACAAATACACAATTCCCTTTACATCATAGTGGTTGTAACTTGTGCAAACGCCGTCTAACTTCGCTCAAGCTCACTTTGCCCCTCCCCTGCTAGGCTGTGAGTTGTTGCCGGCGTGTACGTGCAGTAACACGACTCAGCGGCACACACTAACAGTATTTTTGACAAAACTCTTTGTCCTGTGTTTTATTATGATCATTATCACGAACAAGTAATTAAAGGAAAAATCATTAAATGAATATGTAAATTCAAATTGTAAATTTTAATTCACATTTTCATATTGATGTTGCATTCACAATTATGAGGCATTGCGCCCTCGACCCGAAAGTAGATAAACTGCTTTTCTAAGTAAAAAGTAATATTGCAAATCAGCAGTATTGGCAGGGGCGCCGTATGGCCCTGTATTTACTCCTTGGTATCGGATCAATACCACATTTTGCAGTATCGCACAGCTGCAGAGTGAGGCGATAGAGGATCCATCGAAGAGAGCTTGATCGACTGGTTGAGCCTGCCTGGTGTGTAATACTGTTCATTCACCAATCAGAGGCTTAAACCCGCCTCCTGACTTGGTGACCTAGACGACGGATTTATTTTGCTGCAGCAAGTTACACTGTGGATAAATGTAAGGATAAATAAATAAATGTAAGTATAAATAAATAAATGTGAACACATTAAAACGTATATATATATACACACAAATACATGTAACATTTATATATTTAGTGTCTCATTTAATTTGTAATTTATATATTTTGTATGTCAATTAAGCATTTCATTATATAATTAGTCATTTATTTAAGCTTTGTGTTATATAATTATTTATTTATCCAAGTATTTATTTATTTAGTTTTGGCCCCTATAATCCTCCATACCTTAGTAGCTAACAGCGCAGTTCCTACTGTGACGTAGTTGATTCAATTTCATTTTCATTTATATAGCACACTTTTAAAACAACAACAGAATCATTTAGCCATTTAAGGAACAATCGTCCAGGCATAAGATGAAGTTCCCAAATTGCCGTTTATTAAACACACGGTACACAGGCTACTAGTAAGCCAAACAGCTGTTTGGCCCTAGCCCACGCTAAATAAAATAAAGGTAGCCCACAAAACAATAGTGAACGTCTCTTGTGAAACCCAGACGTAACAGAAAGAACAGACGCTAAACCTGGTCTAAACTTCGAATGCGCCATCCCCCCTCAATGCACTTTCCCCGACCACCAAGATGCCCGGCATTCGAACATTCCGGGCATTCCCGTGATTGGAAGACAGCAGGTTGATTGGCATGTCGGACCCCGTGAACAGTACTGGTAAACAACCAACTAACAGCCTAACATATAACACACGTCTTTCTGTGTGGGTCGCTACACTATTTTTGTACTTTAACTGCTAAGATTCCTTGATGAAATGCCTTATCAATCTATTCTATCTAATACCATTTCACCAACATACCATCATGCGCTGCAAGAGAAGCCGTGTGTTGGTGAACCCCGTCTGTCTCTGGTCCATGTTAAAACTGTCCGCCGTGAAATGGTCAGTGGCGCAGAGGCGGCTGTTGGAGTTTATCCGAAGCTTTCCATGAGCGTGGCTCTTCACAAAATCTATCCACCTATTTTTCCTTTCATTATCAACAGGGAACTTAACCCTCGTGCTGCCTTCGGGTCACATGACCCAAAGGTTCATAACGAACCATCGTTGTGTTTACCCAATTTTACCCAATACAAAAACAAATACAAATAATTTTCTTTTAACCATTCCAATGTGGGGGGTCTGAGACAGCCCGACAGTTAAAAGAAAATGCTTCACTTTGTTTTTGTATGAGGTAAATTTGTCGCAATACGACGGTGGGTCACAATGACTGATGGGTCAGAATGACCCGAAGATAACACAAGGGTTAAATGGCGTTGCAGCGCAGCTGGAGTTCTTGTATCCAGGGAAGATGCAGTTGTGGGTGTTGGGAGACATCATGAAGCTAGCTAGCTAGCTGATGTAAGCTACAATAACAGTACAGCAGGAGAAGCCATTCAGTGATCTGATGTAGATGGGGCGAAATGACGTAGATAGGGCATTTTTTGGCTCCGCCCATTAAAACTTGATCTGAAAACGGAAGAGAAACTGTTCTTCGGTCTAACTCCACATTTCAGTGCGACAAAGTTTTAGCGCTTTGCACATGCTTTCAGGAACTCATTTCACACGTATATAATGTACTTAAAACAAAAACATGGAATTTACTTTACAGGATCTTTAACATGTTTAACCATTTATTAAACACATCCTGGATATAAAAAGAACAAAAATGAAATCACATTTCTAGTGATAAAAAATTAAAAAGTAATAGTCAGCAAAACAATTGACTTTTAACCTCAAACATGACGTGCTCTCTTCCCTGCTGACAGCCATCTCTGCACTGAACTCTGTCCTGCTGAAACCTCTGGTCCCTCAATCCTAATATATAAAAGCTTCCATAGCATTTCATCAGTATGATACTAAGTACCCAAGTCGACACCATTCTTCTGCTGCAGTTCAATAGCCTGGGGGAACGAGGCAAACGGCTGGCCCGTCTTAATTACGTGATATGCGGTTGTTATAAGTCGTGCAATAACACGATGGGCATCTACATTTAAATTCCTGACCAGCATGGTCAGCGACCTGGAAGATGGATTGTCAACCATCCGCTTAGCTGTCAAGCAAACCAGGTGCCTGTCTGCTAGCATGGCTGGTCAGGGATTGTTTTTGAAAATTGTCGGTGCCTGTGTAAAAAGATCCACTTTTGTCTGCTTTAGACGGGAACATACGACAGACGACACAGTGCATCTTCGTTCCATAAAAAAAAGTTGCTTCTGTTTGAGCTCGTAGCTCTACTTTGCTGCCATCTTCACTTTATTGTCTCGCGCCAGTTGTTAAAAAATGTATCGAGATTAGAGAATTACAATTTGACAACCACTCGTCACTCACTACTCAACTCTTGATTTGCCAACTGTGCGCCCCACAAGCTGCAAAGTTATTTATGCATTTAGCAGATAGCAAAACATATGAAGGATGTTAACTTTTACAATGCAATTTTTTTTTTCAATCAATAATTTGCAGTGGCCCGATCGGCCAGTGAGTTGCTAGTTTAACTGTCCCGACGTTACTTTTTACTGGCCCCGGGCCATCGGGCCATCGTTATTGTTGAGCCCTGTCATCAGCAATCATATGAATAATTTACGCTTCTTAGATGCCAGGCTAACATTCTAAAATGTTTTGCTTTTCTTAACAGATGTATTTTCCGTATAAATCCAGATAAGGGGACCAAAGTGGAGAAGGGATCCAAGAAGGCGGTCAATGCCAAAGTTCTCTCCCTGATCCAAAAGATTTCAGATTATGAATGGAGGGAGTAGGAAACTGTAGTTTATAGGATGAGGCTAAATGTGATTTTAAAATTTATTGTAGCTATGTTTCTGTTAAAGAGCATGACCTATGCTATATGTTGTGCACACGACTTGTTTTAAATAAACACGTTAAATCGTGATATCTTGTTTTGGTTTTATTGTATTTTAAGGCTGAAGTGTTTTATTCGGGTACATTTCCAAAATTATACCACAGTTTCCAAACTATAGGATATATTACTATAGTAATACTGAAATACTCTGTGGAAAATATATATTTCATTAAATGAAGCAGTTATTACTGTTTTTAAAGATGGTCAGTGACCTTAACATGTCATTTCCAGATTATGAAAGAGAGAAAACCCTATTTTGTTATGTTTACTTAGTTTTAGGGGAACATATTTTTGTTGTTAATGTGTGTTATAACATGGGTTTATAATGTTAATGTACACAACTTGCATATATTTTTTTTTACAATTACAATTCGTTTTTTTCTAAATATCTGGTTCATTCAGGATAATATTACACATTTAAAATGTGTTTAATTAATAAAAGTAATATTTACCGGCAAAGAACAGCATGTAATGTAACAGTTGAATTTTTGGGGGGGATTAACATTGATTAGCCGTAAAATAAATTGTGATTTTCCAGTACCAAATATCTTGGAAAATTACAATTTATTTTACGGCTAATCAATGTTAATCAATAAAAAATAATCTACTGTAATTTAATGTTTTTTTTCTGGCATCCCAGCTGCCAGATGGTTTTTTTTTTACCAGAAGGACAAATGAAACATCAAAGGGCCCATGAATTGTCACGCCCGTGTGTGATTGTGTGTCTTGGGTTTTTATAATCCATGAGAAAGGGGGGGTATCTTTCTGAAGGTGAATCCTTGGTCAGTTAATCCAGCTGGAAGTCATCCTGAGATTCGCGTATTTGCAGGTAGACGCCCTTTCCAGCCGGACCGCTCAAAATATGGGAATTTATATTCCCATCCTGCCTTAAAATCTTCGCCGTCCAATCACCTATTTTATTTCTGAAAACTGCCAGATACTCATACATGACAACATAAGCTAAAAGCACATCTAATTTGGTTAAGGAGTCAGGTGGCTGAGCGGTTAAGGAAGCGGGCTAGTAATCTGAAGGTTGCCAGTTCGATTCCCGGCCGTGCCAAATGACGTTATGTCCTTGGGCAAGGCACTTCACCCTACTTGCCTCGGGGAGAATGTCCCTGTACTTACTGTAGGTCGCTCTGGATAAGAGCGTCTGCTAAATGACTAAATGACTAAATGTTAAGGGGTTACTGGGCGTGAATTAATTCATGTATCGTCGTCATCATCGAGGGTTAAGGAAATTTTTCAAATGTTAAATCATAAATAATTATAAATGTAAAAAAGTATCAGAATCTGTTCCTAAAATGGGCCAGTTCCGTATAATGACACTGAGAATGCGTACTTGTACTTGCACTTGTACCAAATCTGGAACAGATCCGCAAAACGGATGCGACTGTTACGCGGATCGGCCGGAACTTAGCCGGATCCGACCCGGAGTCAGTTGCTATCTGGGTGATTATGTACTAGTAGCACCAATTGTCCCTAGCTAGCTATCTGAGTGATTATCCACCAGATTAGCAGGCCTCATAACCTCTTTGAGACAAGCGAACTAACGTCCAGTACAGTAGAGCTAAAATCAAAAGAAAAGATCTACAATGTTCAATCCCTGGTTTAGGCAAGGATTGAATGGAGAATAGGTTATGATATAATTACTCGAGTGATATATTAAAAAGTGTTAATCTATCAGTCTTTAAGGTTGTAATTAATCTTCTAACTAGTAGCCCTCTTATGCACACATGCGTAGAATGCAGTCAATTGTCTATGAACCAAACGTTTAATAAACCAAAATACATTCATTTGTCCAAAGCTACATACATATGGCAAAGTAACCACATCTTAGTGCCCAGGCATGGTGAACAATAATAATAGTCCAGTGGCATGCAAAGGTTTTGGCATCCATGGTCAAAATTTCGGTTGCTATAAATAGCTAAGCGAGTAAAAGATGACCTGATTTCCAAAAGGCATAAAGTTAAAGATCATGACACATTTCTTTCATATTATTTTTTTTCACAGTTTTAAAATAACAGGAAAAGGGCCTACATTTTGTGCACCCTGCATGTTCAGTTTTCAGTAACACCCCCTATATTCAGTCAATAGGGTCAACAAGAGATTTCTCCACAGCAAACAGGTTCCAATCATAGTTCAGAGTGTAGATGATGCTTGTGGCCTGCAGACACTAATTGAAAGCAGTGGTGTCACTGTTGATAAAGAATTGAAACCAAAGGAGATCTGGCATCAGTCCTGGATAGGGAAGTGGATACAAAAATGTAATGAACCTACTTCTATGAATCTGAATCTGCTATGAATAATTACAAACGTCACGTATAAGCTTCTCAGAAGGCAGATAAATGTTCAGACAAGTCATGACATCAGAACTACCAGTTATATAATGTGCTGTAAACAATAGTGGTGGTGAAATTGACTGTGAAGTCTTAATATCTGGGTTGGGTGGAGTGTTCCCTATTTGGACACCATCCCATAGACCCCATGCTGATATCGCCATCTACATACTTTAGTTTTAATTGGTCTCTTTAGCTGTCAATCTAGGTTGCAGAATAATGAAGCAGGCCAGATCTAACTGTTGTCTTGCCTCTCCTTCCCCCCAGATGTGCAGCAGCTCTCTCTCCCGGAGACCCCACAGATTAAAGAGGAACAGGAGCTGTGGACCAGTCAGGAGGAAGAGCAGCTCCAAGGACTGCAGTCTGAAACTACAGACTCCATGTTCACTTCTTCCAGTGTGAAACATGACTCTGATCAGGAGGGCTTTTCTGAATGTTCACATCTTGACAAAACTGTTAAAGTGGAGAACAGAGAAGGAGACTCTCTACCCACCAACACAACTGAGGAGCAAATCAAAGCAGAGCCTGATGGACAAGACTATACAGCGCCAGAACCAGGCAGTGACTCTCAGCCCCTCTCTGTTGTAGCTCCAGACTGTCCTACAGCTCAGAGTTTGGAGGAGGAGGAGCTGCTTTTTCAGAACAGAACACAAAACAATGAGGCTCTGCCAAGGGAAAATATGCCACAGAGACGTCACACAGGAAAAACAATACATCAGTGTCAACAATGTAACAACACTTTTAGTCAGAAAAGTAATTTGGTTTCTCATATGAGGACACACACAGAAGGGACATTTTATCAATGTCAACAATGTAACAAACGGTATTCTCAAAAGGGTCATCTGGTTATTCATATGAGGACACACACAGGAGAGAAACCATATAAATGTCAGGAATGTAGCAAACTATTTGGTCGAAGTGGTACTCTGGCTGAACACATGAGGACACACACAAGAGAGAAACCTTATCAATGTCAGGAATGTAACAAAAGATTTTGTATTAAGTCAGATTTGGTTGTGCACATGAGGACACACACAGGAGAGAAACCATATCAATGTCAGGAATGTAGCAAACTATTTGCTCGAAGTGGTACTCTAGCTGAACACATGAGGACACACACAAGAGAGAAACCTTATCAATGTCAGGAATGTAGCAAACTATTTGCTCGAAGTGGTACTCTGGCTGAGCACATGAGGACACACACAGGAGAAAAACCTTTTCAATGTCAGGAATGTAGCAAACAATTTGCTCGAAGTGGTACTCTGGCTGAACACATGAGAACACACACAGGAGAGAAACCATATCAGTGTCATCAATGTAACAAATCGTTTCATCGTCCGTCTGTTTTCGTTGAACACATGAGGAAACATACAGGAGAGAAACCTTTTCAATGTCAGGAATGTAGCAAACTATTTGCCCGAAGTGGTTCTCTGGCTGAACACATGAAGAAACACAGGTGAAAAACCGTATCAATGTCAACAATGTAATAGATCTTTTGCTGTGAGGCTGAGGCCTATACTATGAAGCTCTTCTCCTGTCTGGCCCCCCACTGGTGGAATCATCTCACTACCTCCATCAGAGATACTGACTGTCTCTCCACCTTCAAGAAAAGGCTAAAGACGCACTTGTTCCTGGAGTACAACGGCATTTAGGAAAGATCAGATGTTAGTTGATTTCCTCCAGGAACACAATGACTCCTATTGAGGGACCTGTTGGTTATTTGTACTGATTTAACTACTTGTACTCGCTGTGAATTATATTATTGTTGCTTGCTTTCCTCCAGCACACTCTAGCACATGGGTCCCCAAACTACGGCCCACCAGCGCATTTGGACCAGCCCTCTGAACAATGCCAGACTTTTTTATTTTTTATTTAAAAAATTAAAATAAATCTGTTTACACTGATTAGTATGCATAAGTAAGTAAATGTTTTGATTTTAATAGCAATGAATATAAAAAATCAAATCAGTTTACACTGATTAATATGCATAAGTAAGTAAATGATTTGATTTCAATAGCAATGAATATGAAAAAAGGTCATTACGATAGTAATAATGCTCTTTTAATAGGCTATATATCCCTTGATATGTACGGATGTATGGTGCATAACAAAATAATAAACTAATCTAGCATAATTAATACATTTAAAATCATAATAAAATCTGAACAATAATACTGGTAGTCACTCCAGCCCATGTAATCTTCTGTTACAGACCGACCCGGCCCCACATTAAAGAAAGGAAATATTATCTGGCCCTCGCAGACAAAAAGTTTGGGGACCCCTGCTCTAGCACTTTCGAGGATCATGTTGTTTAATCGTAACTTGTTTAACTACATGCTCTTCTGGTTCTACCCATTGGCTCTCATTTGCTTTTCACAATGTATGCTTCATGTTTTAGCTACCCACATTGTTTTGGGGCTATCTCGTTGTTTATGATCATGGACCTATGCTCCTTTTGCTCTTTCTTGTAAGTCGCTTTGGATAAAAGCGTCTGCTAAATGTAAATGTATGAAGCAAGTTCAATATACCTGGTATATATTGTAGTTGGCTGTCTTCACTAAGCTTAACAACAGCAAACTATAACATTACACAAGTATAATTTTAAAAATATAATTACGGCTATTAGCAACACCATTGCTTTTGCCAAAAGCAAAAAGGCAAAAAGTTAACATGAGGACCCACACGAGAGAGAAGCCCTACAGCTGTGACCTCTGTGATCGAACCTTTAGCCAGGCTGGCAATTTCAGAGCTCACTGCAGGACCCACACAGGAGAGAAACCCTACTGCTGCCCACACTGTGACTATCTATGTGAAACAAATAGCAAATTAAACATTCACCTGCGTATCCACAATAGAGAAACTTCAAAGCAGTGATGTCTGGGGCCAAGCTGTCCCAGCAGTCACCACCTGAGAGAACTTCTATATGACCCACGGCTGGAAGAACTACTGGCCTACACCTACTGGGACAGCACATGCATTAACACCAGTTCTACAGTCCAACATGACAGGACACAGGGAAGATACTTTACCCCTGTAGTGATGTAGGAAAGCTGTGTCATACTGCATAGAATGTTGGTAAAACTATGACACTTTCAAATTTTAAACTACATGGATTTGTTTTGTTAAAAGTTGCTGGTAATGTTATTACAGGAGCTCTTGAAGGACATGTGTGTTGTTCTAAACACACCCTGAAAATGTATTAGCATTTCCAGGGACACCAGACTTGGTGGTTCTGATGCAGAGGGTTACTGTGTCTCACAAAGGGATCACTTGCTTTTGGTTTTCAGACTGTACTGATTATATTTCAGATGACACTGACTCCTGAATATGTTCAATCTGTCTATATTGACTTGGATCACCTACATACTGTTGTATACTATTCATGCTGTACTTTCTATATACAGAATTGATTCACGTTGATAGTGTTGTCTTCATAATCACTCGGTTTCAGTCTGTTGGCTTTGTTGAATTAGATAAATGCAAAGCCCTTTTGTAAGAATGTTTGTAAAGGTGATATACAAATACATTTGTGACCTACTCTCTCTGTCTTAGTTGAACAATGATTTGTGATGATTCACCTACATTGGGAAGAATTTTTCCAAGATACTTGTCAGCATGGAAAGGAAGTTTGTACATTTAAGTTACAATTGTGAGTATGATCCTGACATTGGAATTGAAAACAAATAGCTATTTTGGTGAAAATTCAATAAAACAACATATAGTCAGGCATAGGGTTGCACGATATTGACAAAATGTGATATTGCGATAATCAGCATGAATATTGTGACATCGATATTCATTTCGATATTCTTAAACATGTATAAAAACACAAAAGATACGGGAAAACACATCAAAATAGATTAATAGAATATCAAAACAAGTTTTCGTACATACAACACAAGGGTTTATTTAAACTGACAGTACAACCTGAATAAATAAAGACCATGTCTACAAAACACCGCCTTTCTGCACTGTTCGTATAACTGCGGGATAGCTACCTGTGAGAAATAAGTGCGGGATGGGATTGGTATCTTTTATCCAGTTCATTCAGAAGCTTCTTGAAGCCTTCTTATCATGTCTTTGGCCAAATAGTATGTTACAGCATTGGTGATTTCGTTATGTCTCTTGGAGCTCTTGTCGTAGCCTACTTAGTACTACTAGCAAAAGCACTCACTAGCAATGTTTTCTTTGCTAGCTCTGGCGTATTAACTGTGTCAGATTTTTTATGGGATATTACTGTGCACTCATCGTACAGTGTCTTTTGGTGGGTTTTTGATGTGAGAAAAAAGGTTGGTTGCATTGCCTCTTACTCGCTGTACCATACGGCACATTTACATAGTAGTACTTCCACGCTGGAGAGGAGGCATTATTTTTGGCTACTAACGTTTCCTCTTCAATCTCCATAATTTAGTCGTCTCCCTGAGCCACACTCATATTCTTACTTTTCTGTCTCTTCTTTCCTTTTTCCTGTCTCTATCTCCCTCTTCTGCTGTCGAAGTGTGCATGTGTGACAGGGCAACTGGCCAATGAAATATGCGGGCTCTAAATTGATCACAACACACAGCCCCCAGCGCATCTCTCCACAAAATAAACATAATATCGTATACTTTTCGGGAAATTTTCGATTTTGATATTGCACAACGTGATATTCCAAAAACGATATTGAGTCGATATATCGTGCACTAGTGCCCTAGTCAGGCAGCACATTCACAAGTTAACAAGCTAGTTCTTTCTCTGTATTGATGTATTTAACTACTTATTCATAAATTAACAAATACAATTGTGTTCAACTGCCAATTTAGCTAATTGTTGCTAAAATATTATATTTATTAATTTTTCTTTTATGGTTGAAAGGGTTATGAGACAGTTTCTAACCTCAACGTTTTCATAATGCTTTTAGGTTAGGCTAACATTTTATTTAGAAATACCTCCTATGAGTTAAATATATGCAATACCTGTGTAGTGCCAGTCAAATAGATTGAATACAAATTGACATGCATAAATTACATAAATATCTAGGCTATGATGCAATTGAAAGAAGAAGGATTCCTGGTGGAATCTTTAATTTGCCATTTTTGTTGTGCACATGAGGCACATGATGACGAAGCTTCCCTCTTCTCATGCATAACACACACACACGCAGACCTTCTTGCCGTGAGGCAACAGTGTTAACCTCACCTCTCAAGTAAACCTTTCACATTCTTCAATCGATTAAAAAGGTTGATCATTATCTACTCAATCATATTACTAGGCTATATGTTGGTTTATAAACTTGGTGAAGGTCCACAATGTGTCACAGCCTTCACATACTGACTGTGTGTGGTTTGGTTTCGCAGCCTAGTGTCTCCAGGTTTGAACATAACACTTTCCCATTTCCCAATATGCCTCATCCAGTCCTATCACCAGAGGGTGTTATAGTCCAACACGAGGCCCCTAACCCCTCACCAGAGGGTGCCATAGTCCAACACTGTTGCTGGTTATCTTCTGGGCTATACCACACAGGAAGCGCAGGAACATCACGTATGGCGTATGGGCTGAAAGGAGCAGTCATTGACAAACAGTTTGCTCACAAGGGTAATCTGGTTGGACACATAAGGAGGCACACAGGAGAGAAACCTTATCAGTGTCAGAAATGTAACAAACTATTTGCTCAAAGTAGTAATCTGGTTGAACACATGAGGACACACAGTAAAGAAACTGTATAAGTGTCAACCATGTAACATGAGGACACACAGGAGAGGAAGCTCCTGTGATATACCTGTGATATCTAGTAGTTACCTGGCTTCACTAAGCCTAACCAGGGTTTCTCCTGGCTCAGAATGAACCTTTGAGGAGTGATATGAAGCATGATCGCTCACCGGTTCTGTTAAACGTTCGTGTGGGCTCACAACGAGTATGTGTGTGCGGCGCTGACCGGCTTTCGGGCCAGCCCCTCAACTGTCTCGCCTATGACCCAAGTCACGCTCTGGGTCTCACGGTTTCCATAGGTTGCGTGCGCGGAGATCACACGTTTAGTTTTGGGTTGGCTAGAGACTCCCTTGCGAGAATCCAACTACACCCAACCAACCGGTGTCGCAACGTCACTGGGCTTTTAATATAACATTAAGGGATCTTTTATAGCAGCATTAATGTTTTTGGCCTTTTATGACATTATAATTTATCGATCCCTTATATGCTTTCCTTATCTAGGTCATGCAGGGCACCTGTTCCTATGCACAGGAAACCTAGAGACTACTTCTCCAAATTTGGACAATGGACATGACGCATGTAGCCAACTGTCACGTATACTTCTATGTGGTCAGTCTCTAACATATCCTGTGTTCTAAGAAACCTATAGCTCCCTGTGTTCTCTCTATGCAAGACGTTTTCTAACCACATCCTATGCAGGCAGTTTCTAATAAATCCTACGCAAAAAAATTCTAGCTGTCATACAGAGGCCTCCTGTCTGAAACTTTACACAAGACGTTTTAACACATCCTATCTAAAATGCACATCAGCAAGCAGTTTCGGATCCATAACAGAATGGAAAAGAGTTCTAAAACATATTGCAAGCTATTGCTAATCCATCCTGTCTAAATACACATATGGAAGCAATTTCTAACACATCCTATGCAAATACACATTTTATCTAGTAAGCATTTGTATTCATTATTTCTCCAAGGAGCATTCAAACGAAGGATCCTTAAGGATCCTTTGACAGTTCCATTATGGAAGAAATCTATGCATGTTCTATTTCTGACCATTTGATAAACAAAAATTGATATCTTTCTTGAATAAACAAAACCACAAACAAAACCATTAGAGCTGGCTCTGCTACAGCTGGTCGGAGATGGAGAGAGAGAGAGTGGTAGGGGTGAATGAGCAAGGGAAACCTTAACTATACGTTGACTTAGTACAAGAGTGTGTGTATGCGTGCGTGTGAGAGAGTTACTTCCTGATAGGATGAATCTTTCTGTCAGAAGGCAGGCCAGAAGGAGGCACGACAATGAAAAAGGGTTCACTTTGTTTTAATAGACGAGCTCGGATCATGTGAGTGCAGAGTGGTCAGCATGAGTGGGGCAACAGGTCTCCCAGACGTTCTATATACATTAGCTGGGCATGTTCAAACATAGACTGTACAGAATCGTTTCCTTACATGGTCTAGCATGGTCAGTACATTGATACGGTAGAACAGGCAAACAGGTGATGGCATCGTAACTCATGTAAGCTCTGTTTATACATGTTTCCTCCTTCCTGTCTCCCAAGAGTCTGGACACATGTTCATTCCACGTCTATATTCGTTCTGTAAGGGGCCTCACTGTATTACCTCTTGACCTCACCAAGAGACAGTCTCTGATGTAGGAAAACTCTGCATATCAACGACTGCTACCAATGATCTGGATTAACTCACAGAGGCTGTGACGTCAGAGACACTGACAGTCTCCCAACCTTCAAGAAAAGGCCAAAGACACACTTGTTCTGGGAGTACAACGGAATGATTTGCTGGATCTGATGTTAGTTTAGTTTATTCCCTCCAGGAACACAATGAATCTTATTGAGGGACTTGCTCTTGTTGGTTAGTTGTAACTGATTTAACTTCTTGTACTTGCTCTGAATTATATTATTGTTGCTTGCTTTCCTACAGGTACACTCTTGCACTTTTGAGGTTCATGTTGTTTAATTGTAACTTGACTGCATGCTCTTATGTTTCTTACCATTGGCACTTATTTGCTTTTCACAATGTATGCTTCATGTTTTGGCTACCCGCAATGTTTTTGGGGCTATCTCGTTGTTATGATCAGTGACCTATGCACTTTTGTAATGCTCTCTCTTGGAAGTCTCTGTGGTAATTAAGTCTTTTGAGCGTCTGGTGCTGGCACACCTCAAAGTCATCACAGACCCTCTCCTGGACCCCCTGCAGTTTGCCTACAGAGCCAACAGGTCTGTGGACGATGCAGTTAACATGGCCCTCCACTTCACCCTTCAGCACCTGGACTCCCCAGCATCCTACGCCAGGATCCTGTTTGTGGATTTCAGCTCTGCCTTCAACATCATCATCCCCGCCCTGCTTCAGGACAAGCTCTCCCAGCTGAACGTGCCCAACTCCACCTGCAGATGGATCACAGACTTCCTGTCTGACAGGAAGCAGTGCTTTAAGCTGGGAACACAAGTCTCTGACTCCCGGTCCATCAGCACCGGATCTCCTCAGGGCTGCGTCCTTTCCCCTCTGCTCTTCTCCCTGTACACCAACAGCTGCACCTCCAGTCATCCGTCCATCAAACTCTTGAAGTTTGCAGACGACACCACCCTCATTGGGCTCATCTCTGGTGGGGATGAGTCTGACTATAGGTGGGAAGCTGACAACTTGGTGACCGGGTGCAGCCAGAACAACTTAGAGCTCAATGCTCTTAAGACAGTGGAGATGGTTGTGGACTCCAGGAAGAATACAGCCCCACTCACCCCCATAGCCCTGTGCGACTCCCCAGTCAACACTGTGGAGTCCTTCCGCTTCCTGGGCACTATCCTCTCCCAGGACCTCAAGTGGGAATCAGCTCCCTCACCAAGAAAGCACAACAGAGGATGTACTTCCTACGGCAGCTGAAGAAAAACCTGCCAAAGACAATAATGGTGCACTTCTACACAGCCATCATTGAGTCCATCCTCACCTCCTCCATCACCATCTGGTACGCTGCTGCCACTGCCAAGGACAAGAGCAGACTGCAGCGGATCATCCGCACTGCTTAGAAGGTGATCGGCTGCAATCTTCCTGCCCTCGAGGACCTGCACACCTTGAGGTCCCTGAGGTGAGTGAGGAAGATTGTGGCCGACTCCTCCCACCCTGGTCACTCTCTGTTCCAGCTACTCCCCTCCGGCAGGAGGCTGCGGTTCATCAGGACCAAAACCTCACGCCACAACAAAATTTTCTTTCCATCTGCTACTGGCCTCTTCAACAAGACCAAGGACTCCCACTGACATTTATCTAATATCTTATATCTATAATTGTTCTACAGGTACACATGAGTGTGTGTGTGCTGCCGTTCCTCTGTCTAACGCCTGGGACACACTGCCTGCGATCTGCTGCGACGCGCCTGGAAGCGCCTCCTTTTTTCTTTCAGCGCCCATGTTATCAAATGGGACCGACCACACTGGCTGCGAAGCGCTGCGATTGCCTGCGATCGCCTGCGATCTGCAGCGATCGTTTCGGCAGATGGTCGAATTTTTCCGCGAGACGCTTGCGAAATTGGCTGCAGGATGATGAAATACACCATATTAGTGGATATATTTGAATAAAAAACATGTTATTAAGATTTTACTCCATTAATTGTAGACTACGGTGAACATTTGTAAAGTTGTAGACTTTATAATTACACAATGTTGGTAACGAACGTCCTTTACATGTGGTTACCCTGATGAAAACGAATGAAAATAAACTGATTGATCCGTTGAGCTAGCATGCCCGTAGTTGTTTTGTTTGTTTGAGAGAAACGAGTTGTCACGCGTTGCACACAACACACACGCAGACATAGCCTACCGAGAGAGAACCCCCAAGTCGATTTCTAAAATCAGCGTCAAATGAATTCTCGAAGTTGAAAAGCACAGGGAGTTGTTGTATGTCAGCAACAATTTTACAAGGACAACGTAGATAAGGATCAATGCTGGGATATTGCCAATGCCATGTTTATTACATTTACATTTACATTTAGCAGACGCTCTTATCCAGAGCGACTTACAGTAAGTACAGGGACATTCCCCCAGAAGCAAGTAGGGTGAAGTGCCTTGCCCAAGGACACAACGTCATTTTGCACGGCTGGGAATCGAACTGGCAACCTTCAGATTACTAGCCTGACTCCCTCTCCGCTCAGCCATCTGACTCTGGGGTTTATGTACCATGTCAGCATAAAGGAAAGCTCAGAGTAGCTGAAAGGCTTGGTGACCGGCGCGGAGAAATGCGCGTCTGGTGTGAACAGCTTTTGCTCAGTCGTAGCCGATCGTAGCCGATCGTGGCGCTGCGCGGCGCGTCCAGGCGCTTCGCAGCCAATGTGTCCCAGGCGTAACAGTCCTGATCTGGAGGAGGGATGAGTACTTATGCTGGGTACTGAAGGATTGAAAATCTTTGTGTCTATTCCAATATGTAATGATGGTATTCAATGACACAAATCTGTGTTCTAGAAAGAGCGGTCTGGAGTCGCAGAGGTCCGATAATATCAGCTTTAATGCAGCAGTTGGAAATCAACAAGTACAGAGCTCTGGGGTTGTCTAAGTTTCCCTACCCGCAACAGAGTTTGGGCTGGTTCACAAAGTCCAACTGGCTATCTTTCCCTGCCCCAGCATATCATATACAATGCAATTGACACACAAGTATCAAAAAGGGTTCAGCTTGTTCTCTCGTGCGTCAGGGAGTTGTTCTTGCCTACGCGCGTCCCACCTGCTCGGGTGCCATCTCCACCCAGTTTCAAGGTTGTTTCTGAAAATGAAGAGATAGAGACACAAAGAACAGCCTGCTTCCCACACTCAGTGTGAGACCCTGTGTTTAAGCCTGAGCACACTTCTAAGTTTCATAAGACATAACTTTAATAAGCACAATACATAACTTTAAGACATGCATCCTTCATAAAGTCGTACGAACATTGTTCCTGTTGTTATATCCACTTGTGCACAGTGCCCGTGATGCATTCAGTGATTAAAATGCCACACATATTAATAACTGGGATTATAGATAGTGCCGTGCCCGATATGCAGCTGGTGATTACAGTTCTAGAATTGTGCTGTAATGTATTATACATTCTTTAGTACACACAAAAATATTTTTTTAATCTTTTAAGATTTTCTAAAATGTGAGAGACCACAAACATGAGGACAAAAAAAATCCTAGATTTAATCGTTTTGCTCCTGTGGTGTTTGTCCTCGGGGTTCCCCCAACACATAAGGATTTCTGATCGTAAATATTCAACATGTTTAATATTTACGATTTGCTATTGGCGCGGCTCCGACGTTCTTCCGAGCAAGTTCGGTCACTCTTAACACACCTCACACCTAGGGGAAATCTGATCAAATAATCTGTAGATAATCTGGACATTACCTAGGATTGTCGGATATATATATATATATATATATTGTGGTGTGTACATGAGCCACTCTCTCCAGTGATCTACAATGGCCACAGGTAATGAAGAACACCTGTTGGGAACTCAGGAGAAGCTCGGGGAAGACAATCTGAAGACGTTTCAGTGGTTCCTGCAGAAGGAAGTTCTGGATGGGTTTGATCCCATCCCAAAGAGCAGGCTGGAGGGAGCTGCCAGAACAGACACAGTGGATAGGATGGTGGAGACATACAGACTTGAAGGAGCTCTGAAGATCACTGTGGAGATTCTGGGAAAGATGCATCAGAATAATCTTGCTAAGTGGCTGATGAGTAAGTGTTCTATGTAGGGCTGCACGATTAATCAAATTTTAATCCCGATCACGATTTCGGCTTCCCACGATCAAATTCGCGTGATCGAGCGATATTTAAAATGCGTCATTCTGTTCATAGAACGCTCCGTACCAAAGTTGTTGTTAATTCTTTTTGCAAAGCCAATTTAGCTCTCCTTAAACCAATAGGTGCGTTTGACATTGACTGTTGCTGCTTGCAGTTGGGGAGGAGTTATAAACGGCTCCGTAAAGTCGAAAATGTTGTCATGTATTGGGCTATGTTAAACTCTTTCTACAACCTGCAGGCAGACGGCTGCGGCGCTGCATTGAGTCGAATACACCTACTGTCAGATCACGTGCCTCCATGAGCCAGTCGGTCAGACGGTCACAACAGAGTAACGTGAGAAAAATTCCACAACAGATAGTAGTTGGTCAAAAGGCTATAAACTATCATAACAAAGAAAACAAAAGAATGTCTAACGAGAATCGGATCGTCGTCCGTTGTGTGGAAGCATTTTGGGTTCAAGGCAAGTGACACAAAACAAGAACAGGTCATATGCAAAGTGACGTAAAGTTGCCACTCAAACAAACACCATAACGTTGTAGATGAATTTATGAGGGCCAAGAAATGCGTTGCAAAGACTAATCTAAACACAATATCAACTCAGGCATCCATCGAACGAGCCTCTTTAGCGCATCACCATACCCATCCACCTCCCAAAGACACAGTGAAATAACGAATGCAGTTGCATTACATTTGGCCAAAGACATGTGCCCAATAAACACGGTGACAAACGAAGGTTTCAAATTCTTGATAAACGATACGTGATCCCCTCGCGCAATTATTTTTCCAACCTGCGATGTAAAACGCAGAGGGGAAATAAAGAGTGAATCTTTCTAAAAACCTGTAAACTAGTATTTTCTGCATAGTTCTGAAACATTCTCATTTGGTTACATTCTGTTATGGGAATATTTGTTTTTTATTGATTGTATATTTTGAGTTTTATTCACATCCATTATGCAGGTACAATGCATTAAGACAATAACATTTGTTTAGCTTAAAATCAACAAATAATCGTGATAATTAATCGTGATCTCAATATTGATCAAAATAATCGTGATTATCATTTTGGCCATAATCGTGCAGCCCTAGTTCTATGGGTATTATTATTATTTAATCCCAAATTGGAAACAAAAACAACATTGAAGTGATAATGCTGCAATGTCATAAGGTGGTATACATTATATTTACATTTACATTTAGTCATTTAGCAGACGCTCTTATCCAGAGCGACTTACAGTAAGTACAGGGACATTCCCCCCGAGGCAAGTAGGGTGAAGTGCCTTGCCCAAGGACACAACGTCATTTTGCAGAGCCGGGAATCAAACCGGTAACCTTCAGATTACTAGCCCGACTCCCTAACCGCTCAGCCACCTGACTCCCTCGACTACGAGACAGCTTCTATCTCCAGGCCATCAGGCTCCTGAACAGATAACTCCCCACCCCCCCACCCCCCCACCTCCCTTCTGAAACAGACTGTTATTACCCCGCACCTTCTTCCTGCAAATCACGATTTTACAGTCTGAGTACTGCACTGCCCAGCAAAGACTTTGCACATTTGCACTTATTATAACCACCTTGCAACTGTTTCATTACATTGGTGATAGTAGAATTTTTCTTTCGAATATTTCTTTTAGCTCTACTGTACTACATCATTCGCTTGTCTCAAAGAGAAGGTTATGAGGTCTGCTATTCTGGTGGATATCACAGTAGGGGCTAACTCACAGTAGGGGCACAGTAGAGTCTTCGCATGGACGGACAGCGATGACAGAGATGTTGAGGGCCATCCCTGATTAGCATGGACGTCTGTCGCTAGGGGGAGCCAAGAGCATGGACGGACGGTGATGGCAGGGCCGTCCCTGTTTTCCATGGAGGGACGGCGCTAGCACCTGAATGGTTGTTATATCTAGAACTAGAGAGGGTACAATTTCTGGGGAAATTGTAGGGTGTGCTTGCATCGGTTGCAGAGGGGTCCGTTTTTAATGACATTTTTACCACTGATATTTCTGTATATTTTATATAAAAATGCATACTTATTATTTATAAAGATGACATAGATTTAAAAGCATATTTTTTTTGCTGCTCATTTACAACTCAAAATACGAGTGAAGTGTAGAATGAAATAGATGTCTTCTCATTTGCAAGAGGCAGCCTCATAGTTGAATCAAAACGAATACATTTGGCAGACCGGTGTAAAAATGTACCTAATCTCTATGACTTAAACGTCCTTTTAAGTTTTTCCCTTCTCGTGATATTTTCAGGCATTTAGCCTACTCATATTGCATTCATTCATTAATAAATAACCCCCTTTGAAGATTTTTCTACGACGTTACCGGCAGTAGAAGATGGAATCGCGATTCAAACAGTACCATCTGCTAACTGAAAATATGCCCCCAAAAACGTAAATAAGCTTGACATTTATTTAGTGGAAAATCGCTCATTCAAAAAAAGCTCACTGGTAGCGATCATTGTCAGTAACAACGCAAAATGCGATATAGCCCTGTGTGGAGAAGCTGCCCCGGTAAATTGTACTACTACAGTACAGTAGCCTACTAGTGGATCTCATCCTACCTGTCGGGAAGATCCTACCAGGTCTCCTGGGGAGGCAAAGTGTCAGGACTCCGCCAGCTCTCCACTGGTGTCCCATAGGGCTCTGTCCTTGGACCCCTCCTCTTCTCCCTGTACACCACCTCACTTGGACCAATCATCACCTCCCATGGTTTCTCCTACCACTGCTACGCTGACGACACGCAGCTGTACCTGTCGTTCCTCCCGACTGATCCGGGGATCTCAGCTTAAGGCGCTGAATTTAAAAGACCCACCGAAGTTTCCTTTTGTCTGCTCGTATCACTTGCAACATCAAGTGTGTAATAAGAGATAAACTAGCTAGGTTATATTTTAGTATGTTTTAGTATTCTCGATGTATGATATTAGTAGATACAAGATTATAACCAAATGTATGGGCATGGCTGTGAGCAAAACAACTGCTGCAGTGCATCTAAATGTAATGTAAAGCTTTTGAAACAACGCAGCATTAAAATTATTTAATAGTATTTCTAATTGCCATTAGATAGGAGGGAAGATTACTAGTGCACACCCTATATCGTGTAAGTTTTAACACCTTGCATAAAGCTTGTACCAAAGACCCTTGATGAAAAAGTTGTTACTATTTATTATTACAGCATAATTTGTATAATTTGTCAATCATACATTTGCAGTTTATGGCTAATAGCAGAGACCTGATGTAAAAACTAGAGCCTCAAGTAGATAAACAAGAAGCTAACGTTCTACTGCTAACAATGTTAGCTGGTCGGTTTTGCGGGGGAATCTCAAATACATGTACTGACTGTAAAATTAATCAAACGACTGAATTCTAGAGGACCTAAGCTTTCAAACAAAGTATAGCAAATGCATATGCCCTGGGCCCTAACCCTAACCCTGCAGTGAAATCTTTAGAACATCTTATGTTTGTGGCTAATGTAACTTATCGCAGCGATCTGAACGGGCAAACAAATTATTTAAACACTTAAAAGTCGTTTTCAAGCCATCCGGTGAAAGGGTGTATTGCTGACTTGTTGTAGCACACGAACACAGCACATCTGGCACAAATCGACCTAATTATTTAATATTTTAGCAGCGGGACTTCTCGGCAGTTCTCCATTGAATTGAATGATATCCCCGGTAAACAGGAAGTGCCAATACAACGGAAGTGCAACAAGATGAAAACAGTGGGCGGGGCGAAATAAGATCAATACAGTCTGGTCCACAGTAGCCTATATCTGAGAATAGGTGTGTTCGACAAGGACTGCGGCTGCATGAAACGACCGGCGAGAGTAGCCGCTTGCAGTCGGGGAGGAGTTGAAAACGGCTCTGTAAAGTCAGACATTCCAGCTTCTCGTGGTTTGACGTCAGTCATGGCCGATCAAGCGCTGTTTGCTTACTTTACTTTATTTATAATTAAACGTAGTCTTTCCGTTAGTGAAGAGGCGGACTAAAACCCTTTCTTCAACACATTTTTTATTCAATTAAACTGTTTGGTCCGGATTTGAGCGTTGGCGAAACTGAAGGTGTCAGAATAATTACAAAACACACGTCAAAGTTGTCGTGTGTGAGTCTGGCCAATCATGAAATATCTGTGTCGTCATTAGAACCCTTGCAGTTGCTCTTGAGAAAATGCGCTCGGCTACACAGCCGGCAGTTCTCGAACCGATCTCACGGTACTTTGATGGCTACGTCACAGTGACCTAGCCTCGGCGCCGTCTCAAGTCGGACAAAAATTCTAACCAGAATTCACTGTTTCAAGTCAGCCGCCTGCAGCCGCCTGCAGCCGGCTGCAGCGCTGCAAAACAAATACACACTGCTGGGTGTTAGATTTTTTTAAAGTCGCCTTTCTGTTCTAAAAAGCCTTTTAAAATGTCATTGACGTCATACACATCGTACGACCAGAGATATTGTTTTACGGCAAGCTCTAGTCACTTCCTTTGTTCTCTCAAGCTATCGACAACACAGTTGACAGGTTAGGCTTTCCTTGTCAATAAACATGCTAGAAAGAGTTTTGGGTTGCTAATGTTGTTGCTAATGTTGCTAATGCTCTGACATTCTGTTTCGGATGCCATCAAGCGGGATCTCTGGTCGTAGTCAGTCCTTCACTAACCAATCAGCATTCATTAGCAGAATGCAAGCGTGTTATGGGCACCAACGACTCACCCTGTAAGAAATAGAAAGGACATAAGTGCTCGTTCATTCAATTTTCGACCTATAATCCATGTTGAACATGGAAACTACAATAAAATCTGAGATTTCTCAACGACAATCAGGTGAAAGAGACAAATTTAGCTGTTTAACTCCATAGACTCCCTTTCATTCTGCACTCGACCGCGATCACTCCCAGTGGAACTGGTGGAACTGCAACAAAATTCGGTACAATGGGGCTTAATAGGGAGTGGCCAGGCTCTCCTTAAACGAGTAGCATGTACCTGCAGAGCTGGAGAGCTGCAGTTTCAGGACCGCAGTTTCAGGACCGCAGTTCTAGGACCCTCGTTTTATCTGACAGCGCCATCTAGCGAATTGGATAACCATGGACCGGAACAAGATAATCAATATTTTCTTGCAGTAGTGAATGCAGGTTACGGCTCGACATTAAATTATAACAAGAAGAAGAGGAAGTGATGTAACGTTAGCTTGTTTCATGACAAGATGGACGAGAATCAGAGTGTAAGTAGCTAATTTGAATCATGTGTGGTTATGTATAAAACAATTCTGGTGTCTTGAATTGGACAATAAAGTTAACGTTAGCTAGCTAACTTCAACTTTGCTGTCGAAATCATTTCAAGACACCGGAGTGGTTTTATACATAACCACACCTGATTCACATTAGCTACTTTTACCTATGAGCTACACTGATTGCCAAACATACAACTGTTAACAACCAAGTTGAAGACAGAAATTACTGTTTGTGGGGAATACTGCTTTGGTCGCACTCTTTTTGGTATTTTGGTGGTCGCGAAAATCTAGAAATCCTTCAAAATGTTGCTGGTTGATGGGGTGGAGGGAATTATGAAGAGTTGGATGGAGCGATGCAGGTGTATTTAGTGGAGGGTGGATGGATGTGATACTGCGATTGTTATTGTTTATTATTGTATATATATTTTAAATATATGCATATCTGAATAATCAAATTCCCCAGTTTTCCTTGTTTCTTGCCTCTCTCAAACCATTCAAATAGCCTACCTTGTTGTGATCTAGTGACACGTACTCAATAGTATATTTCGTCATCCAATTCGCTAGGTGGCGCTGTCAGATAAAACGAGGGTCCTAGAACTGCGGTCCTGAAACTGCGGTCCTGAAACTGCAGCTCTCCGGGTCTCCGGCTCTGCAGGTTCATACTATTGCCTTAAACAGGCTCGAATGATCAAACTCCACCACAGCAGATGGCGCGAAGGTTCGAAGAAGCCGGTGAACTGATCACCGGAACAGCTTGAGTTGTTTACATCCGGCTAGAAAGAGCTTGAAGAAAAAAGCTAACTTGCTCGAGCTACAATTTCGTAAACTATTCGAGTTCTTCACCATCAAAATGTCCAAACTAGAGGTGTTCAGGGATTTTATCACTGAGCGATTAACAACGGCAGTTTTTGAGATATTTAGGGCAGCTGAAAATGCGTTTGCCGAGTTTGAAGAGGAGATTTCTCGTTCGAAGGAGGAGAGCGCGCGACTGCAACGGCTGTTGGACATTGTCATTCAACCTGAAATCAAGATTCACCGAGCAGGTTCGATATAAGAACTACAGTTGATTATAATCTTTTTTGATGTTGCACAGTCAGACCCAGATGTCTTGTCAAAATTGGGGTCGTAAACAGATACAGTTACAATCTGAATGTAGTGAGTCCCATTTATTTTGTGAATGGATGTTATGTAGAGCTACTAGTAACAGTTGTCCGTAGACTCACGGTGTTCCGTACAAACTCGGACGTATAGCGACTTTAAATGAGCCTGCAACGGTCAAAAATAAGGCTACAGCTGATCTGATAGCATCGTAGTTGCCGGTGTTACGTCCCAACTGGTTCCCAATTTAACTGGTTCCCCAGCTGTGCGTGCACCTATCAGTCTGCCTCTATCACCAGATTCGTCACAAATTCACAAACATATTACTGGCGATTTTCAAGTCGGATCTCATTTGCTGCGGCAAATATGAAAGTAGGCCTATAGGCTACGTGCGCACTACGTTAGGCTACCATTCGCGACAAAATAAATGGAGACAAAATAAAACATTTGCAGGCTCGCATGAAGTGGGATTCGATGGCACTAGAGCAAAAACACGTGCGCACCATAGTCCATTGATTTACACAGCGAGCTATACAAGCTCATAAGTTTTGGCTAAATCGTTACGTATTTGTTAACTACGTTGGCCTTCAGGTAACACTTTGATTTGGCTTCTTCTGAATCAACTGGTTCCCATAGACACTACCCGAATGTAAGCTACTATGCACGTATTTGGGGTTGTTTTCGAGGCAATAGCCGTATTTTCCACGACATCACAGCTCCTTCTGACACCACATATTAAAAATTCATACTAAGAACGTCGCTGCAGGGGCGGTTTTAGCTAGTTGGAGGCCCAGGGCAAAGAACAATTTTGAGGCCCCCCCCCCCACAAAAAACAAAAATGCTCCTCAATGGAAATACCCACATTTTCTTCACAGTTTACAATGCGCATTACAAGGGATAGCTGTTCAGTATGGCTGTTGTCTGGTGTACAGTCCATTATGACAGCAAAGTACTTGGCTCTCTTTATCAGAGATACAACAGCATCTGTGGTCTTTTGTGCTATTACAGATATGATCTCATTTTGTATCTGTTTGCTGAGGTAATGATCTTTGCATTGCTGGCTTTGGATTCTTCTCAAGTGTTCATTCATTACTGGGTCGAATTGGGCCATTAATTCAACCTGACCCAGGAAGTTCCCATTTCTGGGTTGGTACAGGTGTTCAGTGTGTCCTCGAAATGCTAAATTTCGTTCAGCCAAATGGCATACAATGGCAAAGAGTCTCCTCAGCACCATTTTCCAGTGGGCAATTTCTTTATTTATCAACTCTTGGTTCACGGAGTCAATTGTGGTGTTTAGTTTCAATCTTGCCACTAGTTGGCGCCAATTCTCCATATTATCGACATGCTCCCTGCTGCGCTCATGACTTATGAGATGTTCTCCGATACGTTTCCATGCACTAAATCCATTGTTGGTGAGTGCGATTTTGTATTTTCCAAAGATGCGGCATGCAAAACAATAAACTGCATCTGCACTGGTTGAGTAGACTAGCCACTTCCTTGTAATTTGTTCCCCGTTTTTCATTTTCATTTCAAAGTTTTCAACCGTGAATCTCCTTGGCGGGTTATCTGTGTTTTGGGGGAATCTAAAGTTCCGAATTTGTACTGGTCCTGTTCTAACAATTTCAATTCTCTCACTATCTGTTATTATGTCACGCCATAATGCTGGGTCTTCACTGATCACTGTGTCATTAGGGTTATTTACATTGCTGACATCATCCAGCTGTGCTTGTGTTTGAGCAGGGACGATGACCATGGCAGTATCATGTGCCTCCTCAATGCAGGTGTCAGCTTCAGGGATATGGGCAGATGTGGTACATGATGGCTCATCGTTTTTAGAAGAAAGGCCGGCAAGGCTAGTTGGTGTTGAAATGGCTGTGGCTGTTTGTTTGCTGCTGCTAGCAATAGGTCTACCTGAACTTGGCCCAGCAGCACTTGAAACGTCTTCATCTTCAACGGACGCATTATTTGATTTGAAAAACTGCGTTAGCTTAGGTATTTTCTCAATTAACATCTCCTCCCCCCTTTTCTTATTTCTTTTTTGACTGCCACTTTGAAATCGTTTCATGTTTCGGCCATATGACGTTTCTGCCGGGAGAATTTGTTGTGTGGTGGAGTATGTATGATCGCGGAAATTCACACTCTCCCGACAGAAACGTCGTATTGAATTATGTTCCATGATGAATTAGAGAAACATTTAGCGTGGCAGAAACAGCAGAAACTATTCGATGACATTGCATCAAGGCCCAATTGGAGCAGAAGTCATAGGATATTTACAATTGTAGTAGGCCAATAGATCTGTTTTAAAAGTTCAGGGGTGTAATTTGTTGGATATAAAAGGTAAAGCACAGACAAAAGGGAAATCAGATTTTCCTGGCGTACAACAGAACTGAAAGCGTAATTTAGGTGGGGGGAGGGAGGGTTGGGGCGTGGAGTGTTACTTGCACGGGTGTGATTGATACCGTCTGGCACTTTTGGCCTTGTTTGAACACACACTGGAGCCCCGTCTTGTAATGTTTCTAATATATTTTAAAGAAACTTCATATATATTAAAGAAACTTGTGTTCATCGAAGATTTATTAACTAAGTAGCAACTAGCAAACGTGGTCAACATGTGCCTTCAGTTTGGTGTGTGTGTCTTCTCAGGGCTCTAGAGTGCGACCAATTTGATCGCACAATGCGACCAAAATGTGTACGGGTGCGACTAAATTTTTTCCTAGGTCGCACCGGTGCACCTAACCTCCTCGCATCCGCTGTCTCTCCACAAACGAAGCGTTTGTTATCCTAAGACGGAACTGACACTCATGGTTGGATCATATCGTGGTCTAAACCAATCAGAGACAGAGATGGGGCGGGTCTTTGCCTCTGATTGGCTGTGGTCCAGATATTCCTGTAGCTCCGTGCTGTGTGATTGAAATTACGACTTGAGCACCAGAGTCAGTATAGCAGACCTGGGCATTGTATGGCCCGCGGGCCATAACCGGCCACAGGCTGTCTCAATCCGGCCAGCGTGAGGTAAATCAAAAATTTAAAATAAATAAATGTGTTGAGCGGTAGTAAATATGTAGTCCTGAAAGACTACAGTGATCAAGCGATTTACATATGTGCGCTTGCGCAACCTCACCGACAGGAGAGTTAGCTGTTGGTTAGCCCTCGAAAATGAAAAACTTTGACACTGATTAACTTTTAACAAGACATGGACTTCTAAGTATCTGTTTACTGAGGTCAAAGTGAAAGCTGTGAAGAAAAAAAAACTAACGCGGACATAATAAGAACTTGACTGATTCAGTGGGCGCGGGCTGATGGTTTGCTAGTTGAACTGCAGACCCTGATCATTACCTGTCAGCTGTCCTTCGCATATCCACCTCAGACATTCAGACAGATTTCGATGCACTTGTTCAAGCCCACTGGATTTCTCTCACAGAACAAAATGAACTGAAAAAACGTATAGCTTTTTGTATAAAGTTGATCAATTCCACATCTTTAACATACTGCAAAACAACTGTTCAGTGTTTGTGAAGATTAACTGGTTACAAATAAAATGAAACACTGTTGTTGTCGTTTATACTGTTTATTACTTCTATAATCTTTCCTATTTGACCTACACCAAAATCTAAAATATTTAGATAAATATTTACAGAATATCCTTATTCTTCTGATAACCAGTAGCAGCTAATCAAAATATATACTTTACTGCTTTTTACAATGGGAGAAAATGAATAGTGAGCAAATTGATGAGGCCCTCCAACACATTTCAGGTTTCTCATGTGGCCCCTTGTAAAAATGAATTGTGGACCCCTGAGTTACGAAGCTGGGCCATGGAGCTAACCCATGGAGCTAGGATTTTGATGCTAGGGAGAGTGTGGCAAGATGATTTAGCCAAGGCCATAGGGCAAGAAGGCCAAATTACAGGCGTTGGCCATCTGAAGGGCATGCGACAGCAAGGTGGGACCCGCTATAAGACTTTGAGCCATGAAATGTTAGGTCTCAGTTCAGGGAAGCACTTTTAAACAGTAGCACTTTCTATTTTGAAATGTTTTATTTTGCTTAAAATGTTTTAGTTTGGTAGCTCAGTGAAGCACTTAAAATATATTTTTTTATATATACAGTATGATTGTGCTTCAAATAAAAAATATATTTACCTACACCTTATTCTTGTTTAAGATCATTTACATAATATATATGAATGTATATGGAGCGTGATAAAAAGGTGACCTTGAAATTGTGGCGACGCAAGGAAAAATTTTGGTGCACCTAAATTTTGTGCTGGTGCACCTAAATAAAAAAGTTAGGCGCACCAGTGCAACCAAGGCAACAAGTTAGTCTGGAGCCCTGCTTCTACTAAAGAACCTGCTGCCATGTCTTCAAGATTGTAGGCCTGCAGATCACAGGAACATTTTTTTTAAAGCTAGTCGTTGCTCCCCTCTGGTGTTCGCAAGTAATAACACCCCCAATAGTTTCACATTTCTCCCCCTCTCTCTTTTTCACTTGTGCCAGTATGCATAATACGGCCGATCAAACAAATGAGTAAATGGCTCGTTATACCGTTTGTGTTATATGGTTATTCCGTTATTCCAAAATAAAACAAAACAACGGAAACCACGCATTTCCCCATCATCTGGTTCTGACTTCCGAAATGGACAAATCGATATTACGAGCCTATTTTTCATCTTTTGCAGATATCAGCATAAAGGATATGGAATAATCAAAACAACGATTAATGGCTCGTTATACCATTTGTGTTATATGGTTATATCATTATTCCAAAAAAAACGAAACAACCAAAAACAAGCCATTTCATTAAATGTGTGTTCGATTTACTAAAGTGACAAAACGATATTACGGCCCTATTTTGCGTTTGTCAACACGGGTTGCAAATTAGAAAAACCAATGGCCACAAGGTACACGGAACCTGTGTACCTTGCAGTGGGAGTTTTGTTTAACTACAGCAAGCTACCGGAACCACGTGACAAAAAAGCTCTAGCATTTTTCCTGTGTTTCACTGGCAGTGAGTGTTCACAATGTTGTATTTCACTCCATTCTACACCAAACACGTCAGGGAGGACTGCCTTTTGTATTTACGAGTCTGCTGAAGATAGCCAGAATATCTGATTTATTTAACCGAGCCTGTTTCATTCATCATTTTCCTGAGAAAGTGACTTCCGTTGGCCAGCTTCATTGAAAACCATTCAAACCGGTTGACAGCAGTGGGGTTTTTTGGAACTACAGCGAGCTACATGAACCACGTGATCACGTGTCGGCGAGATCAAAGCGTGTCGCAACTCTCTTTTTCTATGGCTCTGATCATGACTAGCTCACGGTGTTCCGTTTTCCGATATTATTTAACTCATGGTGTAACGTTTGCTTCTTTCCACCAGGGGTCCAACAGATAGAAACATTTTTAACTGACAACCACAACGATAAAACATTTAAAGACACTTGTTAGACACATAAGAAACTTATATGTGTTTATACTCACAATATAATATACACAATATGCATATGTATAATATGGATAATATTATATGGATGATAATAATATGTATAATAACCTAATATACATTATACTATCCATATAAATTACATTAAGTATGTATATTACCGACCATTCTAATTGCCCATTATTGTAATAACCAAATAAGTCACTTAGATTTGCTTTTGCTTCTGAAAGGCAACACATTACACTTTCTTTCATCGCAAGAAAGTTGTAATAGGAGATAGTATTTGTGTGGTTGTATCAGTTATTCGCTAGCACACAGGTTTTCAGGGATACTTTATGGGCACACAGTGGAAGCTCCTGTGATTCTAGAGGTTACCCCTTACCTTGAATATGAGTGTCAAAATGAAAGCTGGTGGAAAGTTGGCGTCCGTCACAGGGTTCTCAATATTTCTCAAAAGTTTGGCGTGAGATTACCATTGGCTATCCATCAACTATTGTAGCGGGACAAGTTATTCCTTAGGCAAGGCTACTTCTCAGCATTAGAAATACAAGGTGTTGTGAAATGGACAAATTATATGTGGACAAAGCGGCCCTCCATAATTGCATTCACTCTTTATTTCCATAGTTATTGTGGTCTCAAACTAGCATAACTACATATCCTACACATACATATAGAATTGTAAATCAATTGGAGCCCTGCCTTCAACTGGTAGCCGCTGGTCTTGGCGGTTGGCCATCACTGGGGGCATTAAAATGTCTCCCCACTTGGCTGAGACCAGACCTGCTCTCACTAAAGGATTGGATTGAGCAGGTCGATGGCAGGTGCAGGTTGGGCAGCAAGGGGCTGGGCCGGGGCTGGGCCGGTGGAGGGGGCTGGGCCAGTGGTGGGGGCTGGGCCAGTGGTGGGGGCTGGGCCAGTGGTGGTCGCCATGGTGGGGACTGGGCCGGTGGTGGTCGCCGTGGACGGGGCTGGGCCGGTGGTGGTCGCCGTGGAGGGGGCTGGGCCGGTGGTGGTCGCCGTGGAGGGGGCTGGGCCGGTGGTGGTCGCCGTGGTGGGTGCAGGTCTGACTTTGGTCAGCTGGGTCTTATCATACCCTCCCCTGTTGCAGGGGAAGAGGCCTGTCCTCCTGAAGGCTGCCCTGATGTTCTCAGGCTTGGCAGCCTTAGGCCAAGCCTCCTTAAGGAGGGGGGAAACTTTTTTCCCCCCCAAAAAAAACATCTCCCCTCACCAGGCCAAGGCGGGCAGCATCCCGGTCAAAAATCCTCTTCAGAGGACCAATCACCCCCACATCCAGCGGCTGCATCACGTGAGTGGTGTGCGCAGGGAGGCACACAACCACCACCATGTTCTCCCTGCAGAACCGGATGGCTTCCCTGTTCTTGTGGGGTCCGCTGCTCCTTGTGGTCCGCCACAAGGAGCAGAGGCCTCTCTGGGGGGGCATGTTTGATAAAGTGGCCTAGTCACTTCAGCCACAGGCCACTGTCCATATAGCCCTTTTCGGACCTGCCATAGATGGCACCAGGGGGGCCTTCCAGGGCATATGGAGCACTTGGGAGGCAGCCAGTGAAGATGACAAAGGGGGGTATGTCTGCCCCTGCAGCACTGATGCAGCAGTGCACAGTGATGTGCTCCCGGGTGGTGACTTGCTGCCTGTATATGTGCTTTTTGCCTTTCGGCGCAAGCACCCGCTCCCTGGACTTGGGTTTGTCCCCAAACCCCGTCTCATCGGCATTGTAAACCAAGTGCGGTTTCATGTGGAAGCCATGCTGTTGGAAGATTGGCTCGTATAGATCAAAAAAGCCATCGATGGCTTCTTCCGTGGCCGCAAATACCCTGGCCCTGTCGATATGGCTGGGGATCCTGGTAGACAGCTCCGGGTGGCGAGCCCGGAACCATGACCACCAGTTGTCGCTCAGGCCCCGCTCCAGATTAAGGAGAGATGCCCTCCCTGAGGTTCTGACCATCTCCAGCGCGTACACCTTTATGGTGGCCCGGCTCAAAGGCCACCCATGGTCTGCCATCCACAGGGAGTACCTGATGAGCTCCTCTTCCTCATCCGGAGTGATGGCCAGGTTGGTGTGGGGCCCATGGGTGTACTTACCAGTCACCCAATCCTGGAGGGTTGTGGCAGGCTAGGGCTGGGCGGTATGGCCTAAAATGTTTATCACGGTATAATTCGTAAGCACTGACGGTAACGGTATATATCATGATATATTAGTTATTCTTAAAATGTCATGACAATCCACACCGCACCGCAGCAGCTAATCTACCGCACTCGAACGGATTTGGATTGGGTAACTCCGGTGTGTCGCATGAGTTGAATTTTCCAAATGTTGCAATGTTTAATTGCCATGCAGACCGACTTCTCAGTAGCCTACGCGTTCAACAGTAGCCTACGTTTATGGGATCGCAAGAAAACTCTGTAAAATATTTGTTGTGAGTTAGCTCGAGCTATAAACAATTATTACATGGCTGAAGAGGACACTTCGTCGCGTCACCGGGGGGGGGGGGCTGGTCATGTAATGCATGCCGCACTATCTGATCAAAATGACATTTCTCTCTACAGTCAGAGCTCGCGCAAGAAGGTGGAACGTAAGGGAGATACCCTTTCCAAAACTTATAAGGGCGTAATAGTTTGTGAAAGACCCAGAGAAACACAAATATCTGACGAGGCAAAATCCCGGACAGTTTTGGAATCCCTGCCCGACGCATTTTTTAGGTCTCGAAAAGAGGACATGTCCGGTTAAAAGAGGACGTCTGGTCACCCTAGCTGAATGGCTACAATAAACATTTCACGATTCTAACCAACCTGGCATTGGATTTGTCAAATGCATTCTGGTAGATTGTTCATATTCGCGCACATGCATGGCTTTGAGGTAGTGAAAAAGATAGTGTTTCCACCTTTGGATAGCACAATTCGACGACACAAATTACAGAGCCTATAGGCTACTGTTTGTTGGTCGATGTCGGATAACCGGTGAGAACTATCACTTGACTTATATTTTATACCAAACAGAAACACTTAACTTAATACATTTATTAATATATCGTGATATCCATGATATGGCAAAATCCATATCATGGCACAACGCAATACCGGTATTCGCGTTCATACCGGTATACCGCCCACCCCTATGGCAGGCATGCCACTTTCCTTGGCCACTTCCCTCACACTCCTCCCCCCCCTCACCTCTGCCACCCTTACCTCCATCTCCTGAGGGATGTAGGTCCTCCTCCTCTTGGACTCTTTTGATGTCATAGCTGTAGAAATAGACACAGAAAACGACAATCCTTTATTTTTAGGCCTATCTCACACATTGTGAACACACGTGTGGATAGTGGTGGAGAACACCAGGGGACCAGACCTAGTGCTTCACATGTCCTGACAAGGGACACAGGCAGGAGAGCAATCTGAGAATGTTGGAATGTTTAGAACTACAGTACTGTACAATAATTAGTCCAATGCAAAGATTTTCGGTGGCGTAGCCGGTACTGTAGGGTAATTAGTCGCGCTTGTAAATGGGAGTTCTCGCCTCAATCTCTCTGCTCGGAGAGATTGAGCGGAGAGATTAAACTGAGACCAACGATTCACAGGCGCAACTACTTACAGTTGCATTAGATATGTGTGTGATTCCGACGAGCAGTGCAGCTGCCTGTTAAACTTGCATTATCATTTGTGGAATAATAGATGAAGCTCGAGTTCTTCTAGATATTGTTTTTGCTGGTGCACCACGGTTAGGCTATAATACAGTATATTGAGGATCATATATATTGATCATGTTAAGTCTACTAATAAAGGCAAAAGACACCACAGGGATTTGAACCCCGTCCTGACAAAGCAGGAGTGCCACCACTGGAGTCAAAGCCACACAGTATTAGACCCTACTGTACCTGTTTTCTATTTCATAATATATTAAATAAGGTTGACTATCTCATAAGTAATAACTGTTCAGTAATTTTATTTGAAGTAAGAGAAATATCACGTCCTAACAGTAGTGTTCAGTCGAATGATTTTAGGTTGCGGCTGCATAAGACGCAACATGACAGTTAATGTCTTATTGGGTAGTTTTGATAATGATTGTAAAGGAATACATTGGCATTAAATAAAATAAGATCAGTTTGACGTAATTCAATAAATAGTAATACGTTTATATTGGTTTCGCTCAAAAAAGACGCGTCATGACAGTCAATTTTCATGCCGTGATTCTAGCATTAAACCATCGCGTAATCAAGACTGTAAAAAGTCATTTTAAAACAACAAAATTGTATGAAATGATATGTCAAAACATACTTTAATATGTTTTTGTTTAATGTAGACATTTGTAAGTTGATAAAACAAGGCTTAGAGAGCAGTTTCCCTTACGGAGATATGGCTCCACCTAGCTAATTGCTATGCAAATTCCTCTCCCGGCACCATTTTTAAAGCCAATGATTCAACGGTAGGCGGAGCTTGGCTACGTACTGTGCTCTTGTTGACAGGAGAAGTCCAACTGATGTCAATTTGACTTTGCTGGAAGCGGGAGAAAATTAACTTTGTAACAGTATCGATTACACATTTTTCCAGGAAGTATTTTTTATTGGCTGGCGTGTTCTATGTGACGTGTACGGAACACCGTGAGTCTACATTAGCTCTATCTATCGTGAAATGAATTACTGTTTCCGAAAAAGAAAATTTTATAATAATATCAGCGTACATCGTAGGCCTACTGTACATTACATCTCACTATTGTGTTTATTATCATAATGTTAAATGAGCAAAACGTTCAGTTTTGCATTTGTTGACGCTTGGAACTCTCCGTTGTGATTACATTGCGAGCAGAACGTTTGTCCTCTCTGTTAAAGCCGAAATATACTACTCCGTTTTCACGGAGTAGTATATTATTTGCTACATGGTTCGATAGCCAAACACATGTCCTGGTGCACGTAACTCTGTCAGGCAATTGCATTTTGTACTTCTGTCGATCAATTTCTTGTTAGTTACTGCATCCATTCAGTGACAAAGTGTAGTACCAACCCTTTCCGTTTTGAGTTAATGTATTGTGTTTTTGAGTTAATGTAATGTTGTTTCCCATTTGGGGGAGCGTGTCCTTGTATTGGGGGGAGTTGAGCAAGTCATCCTATTTGGGTGGAGTTGACTCGTATTTGGGGGGAGTGTTTTCATTTGGGGGATGCACTCATGTTAGTGGTTGTGATTTGCACTTCAGGGCCACCGTACGTACTGCCTGTGGCCTGTCTGTCAGGAAGTTCAATATCCAGCTGCACATGGAGGGACTGATGTTCAGGTTTTGTAGTTTCATGATGAGCCTGGATGGTACTATGGTGTTAAAGGCAGAGCATAAGTCGATGAAGAGCATCCGCACGTACGTGTTGTTCTGATCCAGGTGAGAGAGAGCAGTGTTCAAGGCCAAAGCTACAGCATCATCTGTAGACCTGTTCGGCCTATATGCAAACTGGAGTGGGTCTAATGCAGGTGACAGGCAGGATGTAATGTGGTCTTTGATTAACCTCTCAAAACATTTCATCACAACAGAGGTGAGTGAGACAGGGTGGTAATCATTGAGACAGCTCACAGATGGTTTCTTAGGGACTGGGATGATGGTGGCCCTCTTGAAGCTATTGGGGATGACAGACTGGGACAGGGAGAGGTTAAAGATGTCAGTGAACACCTCTGCCAGTTCAGGAGCACAGGCCTTGAGAACACGGCCAGGGATGTTGTCAGGTCCTGGAGCTTTATACACATTCACTCTCCTGAATGACTTGCACATGTAGCCGGTGTGTGGTGAAACTCACTCCTCAATTATGTAACAGGCCACCCACGTAAAAGAATTGCTAGCTTTTCGTTGGCGTAGTTGGTAGTGGTGGCGCTTGGGAAGTCAGAGGTGGTCGGTTCGACTCCTGGTCGGAGCGGACAGTGGCCCGTATACCTCTGACGGAGCTTGCAAGACCACGTCTGTTACACACACATCAGTCACAGATACCTGGAGAGGGCAGCTGTCTTTCTCCAGCAGTACCTCTGACCTGGTGTGAGACTCAAATCAAGCATAAAAGGTGTTCAGCTCTTCTGCAAGAGAAACAGAGACCTCTGCTTGATGGCTCTTTCCTTTATAATCTGTGATAGTCTTCAACCCACTCCACATGTCTCTGGTGTTGGATCCTGTGTAATAAGACTTCACTTTCTCTCTGTACTGTCTCTTTGCCAGCTTGATGGTTTTTCTGAGTTCATATCGGGCTATTTTGTACTCACATAGGTCTCCAGAATGATAGGGCATATCGGGCTTTGAGTGCTGAAGACACTTCTCCATTCACCCATGGCTTCTGGTTTGGAAAAGTTCTGACATTCATTTGCTGTACAACGTCATCAATGCACTTATAGCCTAATACAAACTCAGTTGATCAGACTATTGATATCTGGTCAGATGATATGAGGATATTTTGAAGTGTAGCCTACACGGCAACCACAAATTCTGATCAATTTAGCAAGCTCTAGCTAGCAGCGGCGAGTGTGTCAGACGGGTCAAACTAAGGAACTTGTGTAAATGAATGTAGACGTAGCTCTAATCATTTAAATTTTAATCCAGTGTTGTAACATTACATAAGTAGCCGGGTAACTAACCTAGCAGGTCACAAATACATTATGTAGATTGCATATCATTGAAATGGTGCGGTCTAGTTTAGAAGCATGGTTATACTACTGTAATACTCTGCAGTTAGACCGACACAGGTGAATCTCAGTAAATTAGAATATCATGGAAAGGTTGGTTTATTTCGATAAGTAAATTCAAAAGGTGAAACTCATATATTATACAGAGGCATTACACACAGAGTGAAACATTTGAAGTGTTTATTTCTTTTAATTTGGATGATTATGGCTTACAGCTAATGAAAACCCAAATTTCAGTATCCTAGAACATTTGACTGAAAAAGTTAAATATTGTAGACTCATGATGTCCCACTGTAATCAGATGATTATCTACAAAACACCTGTTAAGGTTTCCTAAGCCTTTAACCCTTGTGCTGCCTTCGGGTCACATGACCCAAAGGTTCATAACGAACCATCGTTGTGTTTACCCAATTTTACCCAATACAAAAACAAATACAAAATATAGCTTCAAGCAGCAATGGAGGGGCCAAGCAGTCCAGAGCAGGACATGGCCTCCATAGCACTTGTGCAACAATTAAGTCACAACAACCTGTTGCACTCATGCAACACACCAAGTTTGGTTAAAATATATGTTTGCGTTCAAGAGTACTGAGAGTTCAAAGTTATTTTTCTGGTATAACACTGCAGGCCTCCTCTGCTCCTCATGGGAACGATGGAACCCAAGTCTGGTGACAATCGCGCAAATGGTTGCTGAGATATGCTCTTGCGCCTCGTTTGGCGGCTTTGCCACCGCTTTTGATCGTCTCTACCGAACAAACGTTTTTGGAAATTGAAAATTCATCTTATTCCTTTTGTGAAACTAGGTCTAAAGATCATCTTTGCCAAATTTGGTAAACATTGGACAAAAATTGGGGCGTGCAAAAGGTTTTTACACTTTTCCATGAAATCCAAAATGGCGGCCACGTCCATTCGAATTTCATGAAAAGTTATTAATAGTCAGGCTTGATATCTCACAAGACATCAACAGACAAAGAAATTACTTTAGTAAGGTAAAAACTTAAACAGTTATTAGCCAAAACACGTTTATGCTTCCGGCCACGCCCCCTTTTAGTCACATGACACAATTCTTGGAGGACATCCTTAGAATAAAGTTCCGAGTAGGCGTACCAACTTTGGTGTCACTGCCTCAAAGAACTGCTGAGATATGGTTTCGCTTCCTGTTTGGCGGCTTTTCTGCAGAATTTGATTGGCTGTACCGGAAACACGGTTGTGAGGATCAAAATTCTTTTCGATAACTTTTGTGAGGCTTGGTCTGAAGATCATATCTGGTAATTTTGAAGAAGATTTGACAAAATTTCTAGGAGGAGTAGGCTTTCAAAGGTTTTTGATAAAACCGGAAATAGCGGAAAATCTATATAACCGGAAATTGACGTCATAGGGTGTGTTGAACTCGGCTTGATCCAGGGAATCCAATGGTACCTCATTTTTGAAAATGGGTCATACGGTTCAAAAGTTGCGTGTGTAAACACAACTCCAACTTTGACCCATTGGTGGCGCTAGAGTGCCAAAGTATGGGACATGAAACTTTGTGAATTGGACCAGGGGACTGTCCCCAATGAGTGTGCCAAATTTCACAACGTTCGACCAAGTGCTTCTAGGGCCTGCCATAGACACCCAGTCTTAAGAAGTATAATAATAAATATAGCTGCAGGCAGCAATGGCGGGTTCCTCCTCAGCATTGCAAACCATTACAAAATTGACATGACACAGACATGTATTTCATACATGTACACAACATTTCAATACAATTGGATCAATGGCTGATTTGAAGTCATTTTTTGAAATTCTTCACAAATTGTCACTGTAGAGAAATATCCATGCTGCCGACATTATGGGTTCTTGAGACTTCTTTGTTCCCCATTGGCAATAAGGCATGCGTACCAACTTTTAGACATTTTGGACTGACAGGGTTAAAATGCCACCCTTTTGAAAGTGACAACTTTGAAGCGTGTTCTGTCAGGCCACCTGTGCTCTGGTCAGGCCCATCATGCAGAGATCCATTCTTTAAAAGCTTTGATTACAACAATAACTTTATGAAAGTCAGAATACACTTTAGTAAAGGACGTGTGTAGTTTATGTACTACTACTGCTTGCTCTGCCCACACACTTTCCCCATCCATGCTGTTTCCCTCTTTGCCAGTGCGGGTGGTGCGGTGGCCGCATGAGGTTTAGGTGTAGTCCAAAAGTTGCCTCCCACAATCAAAACATATTAACCGCAACATTGTTTTCAAACTTTCTCAAAGATGGCTTGAAAACCACAGATATTGACTCTCTTCTTGAGTAGATCTCTTTCCAGAATCTCAGTCAATCCAGAATCAAGATTAGCCTCATAGGCAATTGGTCTGGTCTAGGGCACAGCCCACGTTCAGCTCCTTGCAAGTATAGCCTGTGATAGTAAAATGGCCGACTCTCTGTTCCCATTAAACTACACAGCATGCACACTCAAGGTGACCAACAAGATTATATTAACTAACAAACAATGGCCGGGTTTCCCAGATTCGTTAAGAAGCTCTTAACGCTAAGAGCTTCTTAAGAGCGTTCTAAGAACGCTCTAGAACGCTCTTAGAACGCTCCTAAGAAGCTCTTAGCGTTAAGAGCTTCTTAACGAATCTGGGAAACCCGGCCAATAACATTACAAACATCTAACTGAACGAACACAACAACTGAAATCCCTTGCGTAGCTGTTGTTTTTTTAACATGCCGCACTGCATGCTGGGTACCCAAGAGCGCTGACGCTGATTATCTAGCTGTGCTCCGACTGCGTGATATGACGAGATGCTAGTGGTGCGCTGAGGTCTCAGAGTCTCCTGCCCGAGTTCAAGTTCTGCCCGATTAGCAAGCTATTTTTACTAATGTTTTGTTAGCAATTGAATGGTAATGCAAGCTAGCTAAAAACAATGTTAGTTAGCTTGGCTAAACTGGTTTTCATAGCAACAGAAATCAACAAATCAGATCAGTCGAACTTTATTCAGAAATGGGGGGATGGCGGGAACATTAAAGGTGTAGGTACAGTAAAAGTGAAATGGAACGCGTCTTTCTGCCTTGAAGCTGCGTGCGCATCAACAAGACCCCATCTATATGTAAAGATAACATCCAAGCTAACAATTTCGCCAAATCTGACTGCAGCATTGTATACCATATGTACCGTGTTATGGTTGTTTGAGTTAAACAACTTGCTAAATGAATTAAATGTCAAATCCAACTATAAATGTATAAAAGAGAGTTCCAATCAAATCTGAATTTGTTTTAAACCTAGAGGTTTAAAAGGTTACCTTTGCCTAAACTGACATGCACCAACTCAGTTTCAACAGCCATTTACACATTTAGTCTCTATTTGTTACTCTATTCTTAAGGCATGTTTAACTTAATGTCTGCACCTCTCTGTCACCAACTGTCTCTGCAGTGGGGGCTTCACAGGGTGTCTACAGGTATAAACAAGTTAAATGTAAGACCTTTTAATACCACTTCCAAATGAAATTAAAGACCAAACTTACGATGGAAATACAAATCAAAAGTGGAAATATACAGTCATCTTCCCAAGTAAACACTGATGTCTGTTCAATATGAACAGTATGGTAAAATGACAATAATCGGTTGAGTTTAAGAACATTGACTAAATGTGTGTAATGCGGAAGGATAACACAAAAATGTAATTGCTGTCCTAAATTATACTTATTATTACACTAGGGTGGAAATGGTGGAGCAGAAACTAACAATTCCATGAATCCCATGGAAACAAAGGCAAATGTGTGAGATGTACTGATGTGGAGCACAAATGCTCCAAGAAGCAGTACTTCTCTTGAGTGGTTTTTATTCAGATGAATAATCATTGGATTCAGGTCAAAAGTCTATCACTTGAACTAGTTTCATCACTTAAGACACAAAGTCAGCAGCTTGGCATACTGGCACATGGAAAGGATTAAACATTTAGACTTTCATCAAAGTAATGCTGGCTTGTCCTTTTTCATCAATGTCCTCAAAAAAGCAGGCTGCAGAGCTACTGTGTCTGTGGGGTGACTGTCTCTGGAGGGCTGGCAGGCAGGGGCAAGCAGGGCCTGCAGGCAGGCAGGCCAGCTGGATCAAGCTGTTCTGGGGTCAGGGCTGAAGAGAAGCTGTCCAGCTAGAGAGGGGTAGTCCAGCAAGGGGTCTGTGTGGATCTCACCATCCTCGAGTCTGTTGCATCCTCTGTTGAACTCTGTTGAGCAGGCCTCTGCATGACCCTCCAGACCTGTCAAAGTGAAGAAAGGGTCCATGTCAGTTGTGAAAAATGAAGCTTTTCCCATCTACACTTGATACAGACTTCAGTTTTGACTGTGAAATGCAGTGTCATTACTTGAACTTGAATCCAAATGTGTTGACGTCATGGAGACCCATGCAGTCACTCAAAACACAGGTTCGATTCCAGGCTCTGGCAAGAGTATTTACCTCTAAACTGGTCAATATATACACATCTGACAAAAGACCAGCTCGACCTTTGCTTGTAAACAGTGATTCTGACTGTAAGAGACCTTTAAATAGCCTGACTTACCGAAATTGGCAAAACTAGCCTGGCTAACGTAGGTCGCTTTCTCAGGGCATATGACGAATGAAACAGGCTCGCCTTGAAAAAGTCTCCCTGCCGCATAGGCTTATTACAAAGACTTTCACGCCAAAAATCACCATTATGAGCCGACAGGTCTGTGGGGAATTGCTTTTTCTCCTAAAGGCTGCTCTCCTCGACTTTTTTGATGAACAATTCGCCGAGATGCAAAATGACTCACTAATTAAAAACACAGAGGAAAAAAGCTAGAGCTACAGTAGCTACTTTTCGAGTTTGGTTTTCCGTCACTTCAGAATCACGATCTATAAGGTCTAAAAGTGCTAAACCTTCACCATAATTCAAGAGTAGTGTACTTTCACAAACCCAATCATTAATTCTAGCTTAAAATGTGTAAAACCAGGACTTACCGAAAGTGGCTGCCTCCAACACGGCTTTCACGGGAGACGACTTTCACGGGACACGGGAAACAACAATGGCCGCCGAAAAATAATTTGTATTCGTAACAGCGAGCTGCGATTGGAAGCGAAATGAAACAGGGGCTAAAAAACGAGGGTGGGGGCTTGGTCAGCACACATTTTCAAGAAAGCATGCGTGTGTCAAGGGGCTCTGGCCCCTTGTGTGTGAGAGAATGTGGAGCACGCGCGCACAGGAGCAAAGGGAGAGAGGATTTGGGGAAACAGCCCTAGAAATTAGCCAAGCATGCATGTTTCAAATATTCACTAAAAATCGAGTTTTCATGTTACAGTCAACTTTTTCTCAGATTTGTGTACTCAACATTCTCAAGAGTCTTCATATGAACTAGTGATTGAATCAGAGTATCAGTTTTTGGCCGGCGGATGTGTAAAGCATTATTTTAGCATTAGCAATAAATTCAATTTGCTTTATATCAATCATTTTTAGAGGTATGAAGTTGCCTTTGCACATGGTAACATGTTGTAGTGTCTTCCACGTGACATACCAAGTTTGGTGTTGATATCTCAAAGATTTGCTGAGATTTGACCAAACGTCCTGTTTGGTTGCTTTGTTGCAGATTTTGATTGGCTCTACCGGACAAACGGTTTTGAAAATCAGAAATCCCTACGATAACTTTTGTGAGGCTCAGTCTGGATATCATCTATGGCAATTTTGAAGAAAATTCGACCAAAAATGTAGGAGGAGTAGGGAAAAAACGTGTTTCCTTAATCTTTATTGTACAGACAAATCCAATATGGTGGCCGTTATAGCTTCTTGAGGCTTTTTTATTCCTCATGAGAAATAAGGCATATGTAATGAATTTCAGAATTTTGGGACTTATGGCCTGCAAATGGCATCAATTTGAAAATTGACATATTGGGGCGTGGCCTGTAGCGTCACCTATTGTCTCACATGGCCCATGTTTGGTATGGTAGTTACTAATGGTCTGCAGTTTCAACATGCCAAATTTCACAACTTTTTACGGTACTGGTCTAGGGGCTGCCATTGACTCCCATGGGTAAAAAATAATAATACCACCAATAACAATAGGGTTCTCCTACCGGAGGAACCCTAAATATAGCTGCAAGCAGCAATGAGGTGGCCAAGCAGTCGAATGACCCATAAAACATGTTGTACATCCTCAGAAGAGGGTTACGAGTACACGCAACAAGTTTGGTGTGAATCCATCAAAGATTTGCTGAGATACGACCCAACTTCCTGTTTGCTGGCTTAACGGCACATTTTGATTGGCCGTACCGGGCAAACGGTTTTGAAAATCCAAAAAACATATGATGGCTTTTGTGAGGCTTGGTCTGAAGATGATCTCTGCCAAATTTGGTGAAGATTGGAAAACATTTGTAGGAGGAGTACAGAAAAAACGTTTTTTCAGTAATTCAAAATGGCGGCCGCATCAATTCGGCTGTTATCACAAGTTATCATGTGTCACACACGGGATGTCCCAAGATATCATGAGACAAAGGAATCACTTAATAATGGCAAACGAATCAACAGTTATTGGCCAAAACACATTTTTGCATCCTGCGGCCACGCCCAGTGATCACATGACACCAAATTGTTTGGACATCCTCAGATGAGGGTTCCGAGTCATCATACCAAGTTTGGTGTTGATTTCTCAAGGATTGGCTGAGATATGACCCAACTTCCTGTTTGGTGTCTTTGCTGCCGATTTTGATTGGCTGTACCGGACAAACGGTTTTGAAAATCAAAAATCTTTGGATAACTTCTGTGAGGGTTGCTCTGACGATGATGTGTGCCAATTCTGGGGAAGATTAAAGAAAAATTGTAGGAGGAGTAGGCTTTCAAAGGTTTTCGATAAAACCGGAAATGGCGGAAAATCAATATAACCGGAAATTGACGTCATAGGGTGTGTTGAACTCGTCTTGACCCAGGGAATCCAAAGGTACCTCATTTTTGAAATCGGTCATACGGTTCAAAAGTTACGTGTGTAAACACAAGTCCAACTTTGACCCGTTGGTGGCGCTAGAGTGCTCCAATGGGAGACATGAAACTTGGTGAATATAAAGAGGGGACTGTGCTTAATGAGTGTGCCAAATTTCACAACTTTTTACCATACGGTTCTAGGGGCTGCCATAGACTCCAATGGCAGAAGAAGTGTAACTAGAGAGGGTACAATTTCTGGGGAAATTGTAGGGTGTGCTTGCTTGCGTCGGTTGCACAGGGGTCCGTTTTTGAATGACATTTTTACAACTGATATTTCTGTATATGTTATATAAAAATGCATACTTATTATTTATAAAGATTACATAGATTTAAAAGCATTTTTTTTTGCTGCTCATTTACAACTGAAAATATGAGTGAAGTGTAGAATGAAATAGATGTCTTCTCATTTCCCCTGCAAGAGGCAGCCTCATCGTTGAATCAAAACTAATAAATTTGGCAGACCGGTGTAAAAATTGACCTAATCTCTATGATTTAAACGTCATTTTAAGTTTTTCCCTTCTCATGATATTTTCAGGCATTTAGCCTACTCATTGCATTCATTCATTAATAAAGAACCCCCTTTGAAGATTATTCTACGACGTTACCCGGCAGTAGAAGATGGAATCGCGATTCAAACAGTACCATCTGCTAACTGAAAATATGCCCCCAAAACGTAAATAAGCTTGACATTTATTTAGTGGAAAATCGCTCATTTATAAAAAGCTCACTGGTAGCGATCATTGTCAGTAACAACGCAAAATGCGATATAGCCCTGTGTGGAGAAGCTGCCCCGGTAAATTCTACTACTACAGTACAGTACTAGACTACTGCTGTGTTCGTCTTGGTACTGTAGCGATTGCGTTGGTTGAATTGGATTTAACGTTCCGTTGTACGGTTTAAGATTAAATTAATTATTTTCATGAACAGATTGACAACGTTTAGGCTGTGGCAATGAAGTTCAGGTTAGTAGTTAGATAGACTTTTGATTTAAGTAAGGGGAGTGCCGAACATGTTCTGTCGCCGTTTGACTTCCTAAACAGCTGTGTAAGTTAGATGTTTTTGTCGTGTGTCTCGCGTAAGCTACAGCGTTGCAGTGAGCTACACTGGTTTGAAACCACAGGTAATGGTAATTTCACCAACAAATCGTTTACTAATGTCAGAATAAATCCTACAACGAAAATGTATATGTGAGGAATGTTTATTTTAACGATTGAAAACAGATAACGCTACATCATAGACCACTGTAGTATGTGTTGCCGGGCAACACAGGCTAATGTCATGATGCTAATACTTCAGTAAAATAGTAGACTACTGTTTCCGAAAGTAGATGTACTTCCTTAATAATATCAGCTTATACTGTACATTACACATCACAATTGTGTGTCATATCACAAAGTAAAATGAGTAAATAGTTATCACCCTGGCCTCTTTGCTTGTGGCGTTTCTGCAGCTGCCTTGCAGTAAAGCTATAGTTAGCCTAGCTATCCCCCAAGTTAACAGATGCGAAACGAATGTTCTGCCAAAGGTAGTCACGCGTGTTTTCGTGACGTTAGTGACGTTAGTAACGTCAGTGACTGTGGCTAGCAAATTAGCCACCGTTAGCTTCACTTTTCGCCACAAAAACTTAACTTCAGCCTAAACCATGCAACGGAACGTAAATTCCAATAGAAGCAACTCAATCGCTACCAAGACGAAACTTTTGACACCTACGTTGTCTATGTAGGCCAAATATTGACTGAGTTTTAGGGGGGCAAAAAGAAATAAAAATAATAATAATAATAATATATATGTGAGAGAACAAAGGTTGTGCTCTCGCCGAAGGCTTGAGCACACCCAATAATAAATACAGCTGCAAGCAGCAATGAGGTGGCCAAGCAATCGAATGACCCATAAAACATGTTTTACATCCTCAGAAGAGGGTTACGAGTACACGCAACAAGTTTGGTGCGAATCCATCAAAGATTTGCTGAGATACGACCCAACTTCCTGTTTGCTGGCTTAACGGCACATTTTGATTGGCCGTACCGGGCAAACGGTTTTGAAAATCCAAAAAACATATGATGGCTTTTGTGAGGCTTGGTCTGAAGATGATCTCTGCCAAATTTGGTGAAGATTGGAAAACATTTGTAGGAGGAGTACAGAAAAAACGTTTTTTCAGTAATTCAAAATGGCGGCCGCATCAATTCGGCTGTTATCACAAGTTATCATGTGTCACACACGGGATGTCCCAAGATATCATGAGACAAAGGAATCACTTAATACTTCTGTGAGGGTTGCTCTGACGATGATGTGTGCCAATTCTGGGGAAGATTAAAGAAGAATTGTAGGAGGAGTAGGCTTTCAAAAGTTTTCGATAAAACCGGAAATGGCGGAAAATCTATATAACCGGAAATTGACGTCATAGGGTGTGTTGAACTCGTCTTGACCCAGGGAATCCAATGGTACCTCATTTTTGAAAATGGGTCATACGGTTTAAAAGTTGCGTGTGTAAACACAACTCCAACTTTGACCCATTGGTGGCGCTAGAGTGCCCGAGTATGGGACATGAAACTTTGTGAATTGGACCAAGGGACTGTCCCCAATGAGTGTGCCAAATTTCACAACTTTCGACCAAGCGCTTCTAGGGCCTGCCATAGACACCCAGTCTTAAGAAGTATAATAATAATAATAATAAATATAGCTGCAAGCAGCAATGGAGGGGCCAAGCAGTCCAGAGCAGGACATGGCCTCCATAGCACTTGTGCAACAATTAAGTCACAACAACCTGTTGCACTCATGCAACACACCAAGTTTGGTTGAAATATATGTTTGTGTTCAAGAGTACTGAGAGTTCAAAGTTATTTTTCTGGTATAACACTGCAGGCCTCCTCTGCTCCTCATGGGAACGATGAAACCCAAGTTTGGTGACAATCGCGCAAATGGTTGCTGAGATATGCTCTTGCGCCTCGTTTGGCGGCTTCGCCACCGCTTTTGATCGTCTCTACCGAACAAACGTTTTTGAAAATTGAAAATTCATCTGATTGCTTTTGTGAAACTGGGTCTAAAGATCATCTTTGCCAAATTTGGTAAACATTGGACAAAAATTGTGGCGTGCAAAAGGTTTTTACACTTTTCCATGAAATCCAAAATGGCGGCCACGTCCGTTCGAATTTTATGAAAAGTTATTAATAGTCAGGCTTGATATCTCACAAGACATCAACAGACAAAGAAATTACTTTATTAAGGTAAACACTTCAACAGTTATTAGCGTAAACACGTTTATGCTTCCGGCCACGCCCCCTTTTAGTCACATGACACAATCTTTGGAGGACATCCTCAGAATAAGGTTCCGAGGCGGCGTACCAAATTTAGTTTCACTGCCTCAAAGAACTGCTGAGATATGACTTCACTTCCTGTTTGGTGGCTTTTCTGCTGATTTTGATTGGCTGTCACGGACAAATGTTTGTGGGTATCAAAATGCTCTACCATAACTTTTGTGCGGCTTGGTCTGAAGAGCATATCTGGTAATTTTGAAGAAGATTTGACAAAGATTGTAGGAGGAGTAGGCTTTCAAAGGTTTTTGATAAAACCGGAAATAGCGGAAAATCTATAAACCGGAAATTGACGCCATGGTGTGCATTGAATTCGGCTTGATCCAGGGAATCCAATGGTACCTCATTTTTGAAAATGGGTCATACGGTTTAAAAGTTGCGTGTGTAAACACAACTCCAACTTTGACCCATTGGTGGCGCTAGAGTGCCCGAGTATGGGACATGAAACTTTGTGAATTGGACCAGGGGACTGTCCCCAATGAGTGTGCCAAATTTCACAACTTTCGACTAAGCGCTTCTAGGGCCTGCCATAGACACCCAGTCTTAAGAAGTATAATAATAATAATAAATATAGCTGCAGGCAGCAATGGCGGGTTCCTCCTCAGCATTGCAAACCATTACAAAATTGACATGACACAGACATGTATTTCATACATGTACACAACATTTCAATACAATTGGATCAATGGCTGATTTGAAGTCATTTTTTGAAATTCTTCACAAATTGTCACTGTAGAGAAATATCCATGCTGCCGACATTATGGGTTCTTGAGACTTCTTTGTTCCCCATTGGCAATAAGGCATGCGTACCAACTTTTAGACATGTTGGACTGACAGGGTTAAAATGCCACCCTTTTGAAAGTGACAACTTTGAAGCGTGTTCTGTCAGGCCACCTGTGCTCTGGTCAGGCCCATCATGCAGAGATCCATTCTTTAAAAGCTTTGATTACAACAATAACTTTATGAAAGTCAGAATACACTTTAGTAAAGGACGTGTGTAGTTTATGTACTACTACTGCTTGCTCTGCCCACACACTTTCCCCATCCATGCTGTTTCCCTCTTTGCCAGTGCGGGTGGTGCGGTGGCCGCATGAGGTTTAGGTGTAGTCCAAAAGTTGCCTCCCACAATCAAAACATATTAACCGCAACATTGTTTTCAAACTTTCTCAAAGATGGCTTGAAAACCACAGATATTGACTCTCTTCTTGAGTAGATCTCTTTCCAGAATCTCAGTCAATCCAGAATCAAGATTAGCCTCATAGGCAATTGGTCTGGTCTAGGGCACAGCCCACGTTCAGCTCCTTGCAAGTATAGCCTGTGATAGTAAAATGGCCGACTCTCTGTTCCCATTAAACTACACAGCATGCACACTCAAGGTGACCAACAAGATTATATTAACTAACAAACAATGGCCGGGTTTCCCAGATTCGTTAAGAAGCTCTTAACGCTAAGAGCTTCTTAAGAGCGTTCTAAGAACGCTCTAGAACGCTCTTAGAACGCTCCTAAGAATCTCTTAGCGTTAAGAGCTTCTTAACGAATCTGGGAAACCCGGCCAATAACATTACAAACATCTAACTGAACGAACACAACAACTGAAATCCCTTGCGTAGCTGTTGTTTTTTTAACATGCCGCACTGCATGCTGGGTACCCAAGAGCGCTGACGCTGATTATCTAGCTGTGCTCCGACTGCGTGATATGACGAGATGCTAGTGGTGCGCTGAGGTCTCAGAGTCTCCTGCCCGAGTTCAAGTTCTGCCCGATTAGCAAGCTATTTTTACTAATGTTTTGTTAGCAATTGAATGGTAATGCAAGCTAGCTAAAAACAATGTTAGTTAGCTTGGCTAAACTGGTTTTCATAGCAACAGAAATCAACAAATCAGATCAGTCGAACTTTATTCAGAAATGGGGGGATGGCGGGAACATTAAAGGTGTAGGTACAGTAAAAGTGAAATGGAACGCGTCTTTCTGCCTTGAAGCTGCGTGCGCATCAACAAGACCCCATCTATATGTAAAGATAACATCCAAGCTAACAATTTCGCCAAATCTGACTGCAGCATTGTATACCATATGTACCGTGTTATGGTTGTTTGAGTTAAACAACTTGCTAAATGAATTAAATGTCAAATCCAACTATAAATGTATAAAAGAGAGTTCCAATCAAATCTGAATTTGTTTTAAACCTAGAGGTTTAAAAGGTTACCTTTGCCTAAACTGACATGCACCAACTCAGTTTCAACAGCCATTTACACATTTAGTCTCTATTTGTTACTCTATTCTTAAGGCATGTTTAACTTAATGTCTGCACCTCTCTGTCACCAACTGTCTCTGCAGTGGGGGCTTCACAGGGTGTCTACAGGTATAAACAAGTTAAATGTAAGACCTTTTAATACCACTTCCAAATGAAATTAAAGACCAAACTTACGATGGAAATACAAATCAAAAGTGGAAATATACAGTCATCTTTCCAAGTAAACACTGATGTCTGTTCAATATGAACAGTATGGTAAAATGACAATAATCGGTTGAGTTTAAGAACATTGACTAAATGTGTGTAATGCGGAAGGATAACACAAAAATGTAATTGCTGTCCTAAATTATACTTATTATTACACTAGGGTGGAAATGGTGGAGCAGAAACTAACAATTCCATGAATCCCATGGAAACAAAGGCAAATGTGTGAGATGTACTGATGTGGAGCACAAATGCTCCAAGAAGCAGTACTTCTCTTGAGTGGTTTTTATTCAGATGAATAATCATTGGATTCAGGTCAAAAGTCTATCACTTGAACTAGTTTCATCACTTAAGACACAAAGTCAGCAGCTTGGCATACTGGCACATGGAAAGGATTAAACATTTAGACTTTCATCAAAGTAATGCTGGCTTGTCCTTTTTCATCAATGTCCTCAAAAAAGCAGGCTGCAGAGCTACTGTGTCTGTGGGGTGACTGTCTCTGGAGGGCTGGCAGGCAGGGGCAAGCAGGGCCTGCAGGCAGGCAGGCCAGCTGGATCAAGCTGTTCTGGGGTCAGGGCTGAAGAGAAGCTGTCCAGCTAGAGAGGGGTAGTCCAGCAAGGGGTCTGTGTGGATCTCACCATCCTCGAGTCTGTTGCATCCTCTGTTGAACTTTGTTGAGCAGGCCTCTGCATGACCCTCCAGACCTGTCAAAGTGAAGAAAGGGTCCATGTCAGTTGTGAAAAATGAAGCTTTTCCCATCTACACTTGATACAGACTTCAGTTTTGACTGTGAAATGCAGTGTCATTACTTGAACTTGAATCCAAATGTGTTGACCTCATGGAGACCCATGCAGTCACTCGAAACACGGGTTCGATTCCAGGCTCTGGCAAGAGTATTTACCTCTAAACTGGTCAATATATACACATCTGACAAAAGACCAGCTCGACCTTTGCTTGTAAACAGTGATTCTGACTGTAAGAGACCTTTAAATAGCCTGACTTACCGAAATTGGCAAAACTAGCCTGGCTAACGTAGGTCGCTTTCTCAGGGCATATGACGAATGAAACAGGCTCGCCTTGAAAAAGTCTCCCTGCCGCATAGGCTTATTACAAAGACTTTCACGCCAAAAATCACCATTATGAGCCTACAGGTCTGTGGGGAATTGCTTTTTCTCCTAAAGGCTGCTCTCCTCGACCTTTTTGATGAACAATTCGCCGAGATGCAAAATGACTCACTAATTAAAAACACAGAGGAAAAAAGCTAGAGCTACAGTAGCTACTTTTCGAGTTCGGTTTTCCGTCACTTCAGAATCACGATCTAAAAGGTCTAAAAGTGCTAAACCTTCACCATAATTCAAGAGTAGTGTACTTTCACAAACCCAATCATTAATTCTAGCTTAAAATGTGTAAAACCAGGACTTACCGAAAGTGGCTGCCTCCAACACGGCTTTCACGGGACACGACTTTCACGGGACACGGGAAACAACAATGGCCGCCGAAAAATAATTTATATTCGTAACAGCGAGCTGCGATTGGAAGCGAAATGAAACAGGGGCTAAAAAACGAGGGTGGGGGCTTGGTCAGCACACATTTTCAAGAAAGCATGCGTGTGTCAAGGGGCTCTGGCCCCTTGTGTGTGTGAGAATGTGGAGCACGCGCGCACAGGAGCAAAGGGAGAGAGGATTTGGGGAAACAGCCCTAGAAATTAGCCAAGCATGCATGTTTCAAATATTCACTATAAATCGAGTTTTCATGTTACAGTCAACTTTTTCTCAGATTTGTGTACTCAACATTCTCAAGAGTCTTCATATGAACTAGTGATTGAATCAGAGTATCAGTTTTTGGCCGGCGGATGTGTAAAGCATTATTTTAGCATTAGCAATAAATTCAATTTGCTTCATATCAATCATTTTTTGAGGTATGAAGTTGCCTTTGCACATGGTAACATGTTGTAGTGTCTTCCACGTGACATACCAAGTTTGGTGTTGATATCTCAAAGATTTGCTGAGATTTGACCAAACGTCCTGTTTGGTTGCTTTGTTGCAGATTTTGATTGGCTCTACCGGACAAACGGTTTTGAAAATCAGAAATCCCTACGATAACTTTTGTGAGGCTCAGTCTGGATATTATCTATGGCAATTTTGAAGAAAATTCGACCAAAAATGTAGGAGGAGTAGGGAAAAAACGCGTTTCCTTAATCTTTATTGTACAGACAAATTCAATATGGCGGCCGTTATAGCTTCTTGAGGCTTTTTTATTCCTCATGAGAAATAAGGCATATGTAATGAATTTCAGAATTTTGGGACTTATGGCCTGCAAATGGCATCAATTTGAAAATTGACATATTGGGGCGTGGCCTGTAGCGCCACCTATTGTCTCACATGGCCCATGTTTGGTATGGTAGTTATTAATGGTCTGCAGTTTCAACATGCCAAATTTCACAACTTTTTACGGTACTGGTCTAGGGGCTGCCATTGACTCCCATGGGTAAAACATAATAATAATACCACCAATAACAATAGGGTTCTCCTACCGGAGGAACCCTAAATATAGCTGCAAGCAGCAATGGCGGATTCCTCCAAAACATTGCGAACCATTGAAAAATGTATATTCTTCACAAATTGTCACTGTATAGAAAAATCCATGCTGCAGACTTACCAATGGGATACCAAATCTGACCAAATCCAAATATAGCTGCAAGCAGCAATGAGGTGGCCAAGCAGTCAAATGACCCAGAAAACATTTTAGACATCCTCAGAAGAGAGCAACGAGTACACACAGCAAGTTTGGTGTGAATCCATCAAAGATTTGCTGAGATACGACCCAACTTCCTGTTTGCTGGCTTAACGGCACATTTTGATTGTCTGTACCGGGCAAAGGGTTTTGAAAATTAAAAAACCATGTAATGGGCTTCGATAACTGACAAGAGTCATGCGGGCAACTGGACCACGGTAGAGCTAATGTCTATCTATATGTAAAGATAACATCAACTCTGGAGTTGGAGGTGGGGCTTCTTATCCAACAAATTACACCCCTGAACATATTAATGGCCTACTACAATTGTAAATATCCTTTGGACCTCTTTTGCAATTGGGCCTTGATACTATCTAATGTAAAATCTAATATTTTCTGGCCATTCTGCAGTTTGTAGGGACTTTCCACACCAGCACACTGTTCCTTTCCTGTATTCTGCATTATTACACTTTTTCTTTGAAACTTTCATATAGGCCCATACTATAGCAGTTACGGATATACATAGAGGAAACTCAGGAGAGTGAATTTGAGATAATGGTAGTGGGAGGATGTTGTACCTTTGTGCTTCTCTTTTTTGCCAGTCCTATGAAACATATCTGGGCACCACTGCTTTTGCCTGCTAGTGTTTGCAATGCTGGGAAGAAAACTACAGTTTTTATTTGATTATACGTTGCCCTGGAATAAACGCTGCACCAAAAATGAACATTATGTAATAAATGGCACCCTCGATTAAACGCCTCCCCCCAAAAATCAGAAAACGGTTATTTAATTGGTTTAAATTAAAACACAGTATTTATTACACAAGTAATTCACAAGTGTAGTGTACTATAATTCCCATGAAGCACTGGCAGGCACAAGTGTCTTACTTGCTACAGGTTTATTTGAAGCTTCTTCTCCAAATCCAACGTTAAAACTAAACTCACGCTGTAATGAGAAAATAAAGACCACATTAGCTTAATATGAACATACAATGACATGTGCAGCATGTAAATAACGTTCACCAAAGTAAAATACAGACACAAAACAACATACTTTGTTTGCTGGATGCTGTAGTGTACACAAGGGAATAGAGGTTTCCTTAGATTTCTAACAACCTCTATAACAACCTTAAACTTATCACTTAGAGTGAATGTGCATAAAGCTCCAGGACCTGACAACATCCCTGGCTGTGTTCTCAAGGCCTGTGCTCCTGATCTGGCAGGGGTGTTCACTGACATCTTTAACCTCTCCCTGTCGCAGTATGTCGTCCCCAATAGCTTCAAGGGGGCCACCATCATCCCAGTCCCTAAGAAACCATCAGTGAGCTGTCTCAATGATTACCGCCCTGTTGTACTCACTTCTGTTGTCAATGCTTTGAGAGGTTAGTCAAAGACCACATTACATCCTGCCTGTCACCTGCATTAGACCTACTCCAGTTTGCATATAGGCCGAACAGGTCTACAGATGATGCTGTAGCTTTGGCCTTGAACACTGCTCTCTTTCACCTGGATCAGAACAACATATACGTGCGGATGCTCTTCATTGACTTCAGCTCCGCCTTCAACACCATAGTACCATCCAGGCTTATCGTGAAACTACAGGACCTGAACATCAGTCCTTCCATGTGCAGCTGGATATTGAACTTCCTGACAGACAGGCCACAGGCAGTACGGCTAGGTAACATCACCTCAACCAGTCTAACACTCAGCACTGGTGCCCCACAGGGTTGTGTGTTAAGCCCACTGTTGTACTCTCTGTTCACCTATGATTGTGCAGCCACTAACAGCTCCAACACCATCATTAAGTTTGCTGATGACACCACCATTATCGGCTGCATCAAGAATGGTGATGAGTCTGCCTACAGAGCAGAGGTGGCAACAATGACATCCTGGTGTCAGCATAACAGCCTGTTGCTCAATGTAGCAAAAACCAAGGAGTTGATAGTGGACTACAGGCGGCTGCAGGGAGAACATGCACCCATTCACATCGAGGGCACAGCTGTGGAGAGAGTCAAAAGTTTCTGATTTTTTGGTATCAACTTCAGCGAGGACCTGAGTTGGACCACCATATTGGTGTGGTTACAAGGACAGCGAAACAGAGGCTCTTTTTTCTGCGGTGACAGCGGAAACTTGGCACGGATTGCACTATACTGACCAATTTTTACCACTGGACCATTGAGAGCATACTGACTGGTGGCATTACAACATGGTTTGGCAACAGCACTGCCTAGGACAGGAAGACACTACAAGAGTGGTCAAATCTGCACAGCGTATTACAAGGACTGCATTCAGGACCTTTACAGCCAGCACTGCAGGAGAAAGGCCAAGTGAATCATTTTTTGACCCTAGTCATCCCTGCCACAGTCTTTTCTCCCTCCTGCCTTTTGGATGGCGATAGAAGAGCATAAGGACTTGTACCAGCAGATACAGGGATCGTTTTTACCCACATGCCATCTGGATGCTGAACTGTCCTTGAAATATCTTTTTGCACTACAATTTTTCTTATTTTTTTATTATCAAACGCTGCACCACAAATGATAATTGTGTAATAAACGCTGCAGCGTTTAATCAAAGGAACATGGTATATGACAGCAATAATGTTTAATGTAACTGGCCTTTCTAACATTACAAGTGGCCCCAGCATTGCCCCTTATGGTCTAGGTGCATTGCAAATGAAGACAAGAGCCTTTTCTTGAGGTTGTCAAATCTCCCATGCAAAGTCACTCAAAACACAGGTTCGATTCCAGGCTCTGGCAAGAGTTTTTACCTCTAAACTGGTCAATATATACACATCTGACAAAAGACCAGCTCGACCTTTGCCTGTAAACAGTGATTCTGACTGTCAGAGACCTTTAAATAGCCTGACTTACTGAAATTGGCAAAACTAGCCTGGCTAACGTAGGTCGCTTTCTCAGGGCATATGACGAATGAAACAGGCTCGCCTTGAAAAATCAGATGTACTGGCTATCTTTAGCAGGCCCTCGTCTACAAAAAGATGTCCTCCCTGAGGTTTTTGGAGTAGAATTGAGTGAAATACAAAATTGTTTACACACTGCCAGTGGGCGAGCCGATCCTGACTCTGAGGCTAACGTCAAAACCCAGTACCCCCGGTCCACAAATCACAAAAATAATCGGAGCATCTGGCTAAAAGCACAATTCCCACATCTCCTAACGGCTTCCCTCCTCGACCTTTAACGTGTACACGTAACTGTAAAAAGGTTGAACTTATGAACATGATGCGCCCAAGGAATGGCTGCCGCCTATGCGGTCTCCCTGCCGCATAGGCTTATTACAAAGACTTTCACGCCCCAAATCAAAATTATGAGCCGACAGGTCTGTGGGGAATTACTTTTTCTCCTAAAGGCTGCTCTCCTCGACCTTTTTGATGAACAATTCGCCGAGATTCAAAATGACTCACTAATTAAAAACACAGAGGAAAAAAGCTAGAGCTACAGTAGCTACTTTTCTAGTTCGGTTTTCTGTCACTTCAGAATCACGATCTAAAAGGTCTAAAAGTGCTAAACCTTCACCATAATTCAAGAGTAGTGTACTTTCACAAACCCAATCATTAATTCTAGCTTAAAATGTGTAAAAACAGGACTTACCGAAAGTGGCTGCCTCCAACAGGGCTTTCACGGGACCCAGTTGAAAACAACAATGGCCGCCGAAAAAGAATTTATATTCGTAACGGCGAGCTGCGATTGGAAGCGAAATGAAACGGGCTAAAAAACGAGGGTGGGGGCTTGGTCAGCACACAATTTCAATAAAGCATGCCAAGGGGCTCTGGCCCCTTGTGTGTGTGAGAATGTGGAGCACGCGCGCACAGGAGCAAAGGGAGAGAGGATTTGGGGAAACAGCCCTAGAAATTAGCCAAGCATGCATGTTTCAAATATTCACAAAAAATCGAGTTTTCATGTTACAGTCAACTTTTTCTCAGATTTGTGTACTCAACATTCTCAAGAGTCTTCATATGAACTAGTGATTGAATCAGAGTATCAGTTTTTGGCCGGCGGATGTGTAAAGCATTATTTTAGCATTAGCAATAAATTCAATTTGATTTATATCAATCATTTTTTGAGGTATGAAGTTGCCTTTGCACATGGTAACATGTTGTAGTGTCTTCCACGTGACATACCAAGTTTGGTGTTGATATCTCAAAGATTTGCTGAGATTTGACCAAACGTCCTGTTTGGTTGCTTTGTTGCAGATTTTGATTGGCTCTACCGGACAAACGGTTTTGAAAATCAGAAATCCCTACGATAACTTTTGTGAGGCTCAGTCTGGATATCATCTATGGAAATTTTGAAGAAAATTAGACCATAAATGTAGGAGGAGTAGGGAAAAAACGTGTTTCCTTAATCTTTATTGTACAGAAAAATCCAATATGGCGGCCGTTATAGCTTCTTGAGGCTTTTTTATTCCTCATGAGAAATAAGGCATATGTAATGAATTTCTGAATTTTGGGACTTATGGCCTGCAAATGGCATCAATTTGAAAATTGAGATATTGGGGCGTGGCCTGTAGCGCCACCTATTGTCTCACATGGCCCATGTTTGGTATGGTAGTTACTAATGGTCTGCAGTTTCAACATGCCAAATTTCACAACTTTTTACGGTACTGGTCTAGGGGCTGCCATTGACTCCCATGGGTAAAAAATAATAATACCACCAATAACAATAGGGTTCTCCTACCGGAGGAACCCTAAATATAGCTGCAGGCAGCAATGGCGGGTTCCTCCTCAGCATTGCAAACCATTACAAAATTGACATGACACAGACATGTATTTCATACATGTACACAACATTTCAAGACAATTGGATCAATGGCTGATTTGAAGTCATTTTTTGAAATTCTTCACAAATTGTCACTGTAGAGAAATATCCATGCTGCCGACATTATGGGTTCTTGAGACTTATTTGTTCCCCATTGGCAATAAGGCATGCGTACCAACTTTTAGACATGTTGGACTGACAGGGTTAAAATGCCACCCTTTTGAAAGTGACAACTTTGAAGCGTGTTGTGTCAGGCCACCTGTGCTCTGGTCAGGCCCATCATGCAGAGATCCATTCTTTAAAAGCTTTGATTACAACAATAACTTTATGAAAGTGAGGATACACTTCACTAAAGGAAGTGTGTAGGTTATGTACTACTACTGCTTGCTCTGCCCACACACTTTCCCCATCCATGCGGTTTCCCTCTATCCCAGCGCAGGTCATGCCAAGGCATAAATGCGGCAGCCGTATGAGTATTAGAAGTAGCCCAAAAAACATACCATACACAGTCACACTGTTTTCAAAACTGAAACTGGTTACAAGACCATGGCTATTAGAACTCTACCTGAATTGAGCTCTCTCTAGAGTCTCAGTCAAACAACTGTCAAGAGTCATGTAGGGAACTGGACCAAGGTATAGCTAATGTCCAGCTGTTAGCAAGTGTACCTTGTGATGGTACAGCAGCTTAACAATACTTTGTCATGGTCAGACTCTCTGATCCCATTAAACTACACAACATGCACAATCAGGGTGACCAACAGTATTATCTTAAGTAAAAAACAATAACATTACACACATTTAAGTGAACGAACACAACAACTGAAATCCCTTGCACAGCTGTTGTAACCAAACTATTTTCCACAGCTATTTGCGTTTTTGGTGTGCACTGCATGCTGGGTACCCAAGGGCGCTGACGCTACAATATTTATTATCTAGCTGTCTTCCGGCTGTGTAATATGACGAGATGCTAGCGATGCAAACATGAAAGCTTGTCTCGGGGGGTCATGCATGTGATCTCACTACAAGCTTTTGATTACACGTGAGGACTGTTAGCAAAGTATTTCTATTCGTGTTTTGTTAGTGATTGAATGGTAATGTCAGCTAGCTAAAAACAATGTTAGTTAGCTTGGCTAAAATGGTTTTCATAGCAACAGATATCAACAAATCAGATCTATCTAACTTTATTCAGAAGGGGGGGGGGGGGTGGGAACATATAAACTAGAGGTGAAATGGTAGGCATTGTTCTGCCTTGAAGCTGCGTGCGCATCCTCATTGTTTGTAACCACCAACCCATCTATATGTAAAGATAACATCCAAGCTAGCAATTTCGCCAAATTTGACTGCAGATTTTTTACACCATATGTACTTCGTTATGGTTTTTGAGTCAAACAACTTGCTAAATGATTAAATGTCTGTTAAATGTCAAATCCAACTTTAAATGTATAAAAGAGAGAATTAAACCTAGAGGTTGAAAAGGCTACGTTTGTCTAAACTGACATGCACAAACTCAGAGCACTGAGTTTCAACATCCATGTACACATTTTGTCTCTATTTTTTACTCTACTCTTTAACGCATGACTATGTTTAACTTAATGTCAGCACCTCTCTGTCATCAATTGTCTCTGGAGTGGGGGATGGGGGCTTCTTATCCAACAAATTACATCCCTGAACTTTTAAAACATATCAATGGCCTACTACAATTGTAAACATCCTTTGGCCTTCCCATGCTGGGAAGAAAACTACAGTTTTTCTTTGATTAAACGTTGACCTTGAATAAACGCTGCACCAAAAATGAACATTGTGTAATAAATGGCACCTTCGATTAAACGCCTCCCCCAAAAAATCAGAAAACGGTTATTTAATTGGTTAAATTAAAACACAGTATTTATTACACAAGTAATTTACAAGTGTAGCATACTATTATCCCATGAAACACTGGCAGGCACAAGTGTCTTTCTTGCTACAGATTTATTTGAAGCTTTTTCTCCAAATCCACCGTTAAAACTAAACTCACGCTGTAATGAGAAAATAAAGACCACATTAGCTTAATATGAACATGCAATGACATGCGCAGCATGTAAATAACATTCACCAAAGTCAAATACAGACACAAAACAACATACTTTGTTGGCTGCATGCTGTAGCCTACACAAGGGAATAGAGGTTTCCTTAGATTGCTAACAACCTCTATAACAACCTTAAACTTATCACTTACAGTGAATGTGCATAAAGCTCCAGGACCTGACAACATCCCTGGCTGTGTTCTCAAGGCCTGTGCTCCTGAACTGGCAGAGGTGTTCACTGACATCTTTAACCTCTCCCTGTCGCAGTCTGTCGTCCCCAATAGGTTCAAGGGGGCCACCATCATCCCAGTCTCTAAGAAACCATCAGTGAGCTGTCTCAATGATTACCGCCCTGTTGCCCTGTTGTGATGAAATGCTTTGAGACGTTAGTCAAAGACCACATTACATCCTGCCTGTCACCTGCATTAGACCCACTCCAGTTTGCATATAGGCCGAACAGGTCTACAGATGATGTTGTAGCTTTGGCCTTGACCACTGCTCTCTTTCACTTGGATCAGAACAACATATACGTGCGGATGCTCTTCATCGACTTCAGCTCCGTTTTCAACACCATAGTACCATCCAGGCTCATCATAAAACTACAGGACCGAACATCAGTCCTTCCATGTGCAGCTGGACAGGACACAGGCAGTACGGTTAGGTAACATCACCCCACCAGTCTAACACTCAGCACTGGTGCCCCACAGAGTTGTGTGTTAAGCCCACTGTTGTACTCTCTGTTCACCTATGGTTGTGCAGCCACAAAAAGGTCCAACACTATTATTATGTTTGCTGATGACACCACCATTATCGGCTGCATCAAGAATGGTGATGAGTCTGCCTACAGAGCAGAGTTGGCAACAATGACATCCTGGTGTCAGCATAACAGCCTGTTGCTTAATGTAGCAAAAACCAAGGAGTTGATAGTGGACTACTGGCGGCTGCAGGGAGAACATGCACCCATTCACATCGCGGGCACAGCTGTGGAGAGTCAAAAGTTTCAGATTTTTTGGTATCAACATCAGTGAGGATCTGAGCTGGACACCATATTGGTGTGGTTACAAGGACAGCGAAACAGAGGCTCTTTTTTCAGCGGCGACTGTGGAAATTTGGCATGGACTGCACTATACTGACCAATTTTTACCGGTGCACCATTGAGAGCATACTGACTGGTGGCATTACAACATGGTTTGGCAACAGCACTGCCCAGGACAGGAAGACACTACAAAGAGTGGTCAAATCTGCACAGCGTATTACAAGGACTGCATTACCATCCATTCAGGACCTTTACAGCCAGCGGTGCAGGAGAAAGGCCAAGTGGATCATTTCTGACCCTAGTCATCCCTGACACAGTCTTTTCTCCCTCCTGCCTTCTGGAAGGCGATACAAGAGTATAAGGTCCTGTACCAGCAGATACAGGGATAGTTTTCTCACACATGCCATCAGGATGCTGAACTGTCCTTGAAATATCTTTTTGTACTACAATTTTTCTTATTTTTTCTACCCTTTTTCTCCATTCTTTAGTATTGAATTTTTTTATTCTGCAAGTTGAACGGACATTGAGCACAAAGAATTTCATTACTTATAAATTCTGTTTATGAGTATATGATAATAAACTTGAACTTGAAACTTTTATCAGAGCTTTAAATTGTCTGTGCTTCGCTTGCTGTTGTCGACTCTCTCACTCATGAGCGTCCCAAAAGGCCTTCAAAATAAAGTCACGTAATAATTCTGAATACAATTATATAATTCTAAATTAAGACATTGCTTGAAAAAAAATTATACATTATTATAATGCAATTGCGACAATTGCATTCAGGCCTATAGATAGTTATACATATTGTATACAATATGGCGAGGTAGCTGACTTAACCATTCCTGAATGTGCTTTTCATCAACACCAAGTTTGCGTGCTATAGATCTGTTGCTGGTGGTGAGTGCTTTCTGCACAGGTTTCTGTTTGAAAGCTGTAAGAATGTTACGGCATGCTGCGTCAGATTTGTACACAAAGTAGAGACACGCGCGGCATACATTTTACACTGGGCTTTTGTTTGACTTCCTTGTCTATTCTGTATTTGTCTATGGCTGCACTGCAGCTACAATTCACTGAATCTCTCTTACCAATTAAACGTTGCCCTTGAATGAACGCCACCCTCGAATAAACGCTGCACCACTAACTGCTCTATTAAAAGGGTTCACTATGAAGCAAACCATTCTAACAAAATAATAACATTTACAATGATTTCAACAAGAAGTCTCTCTGACTTGACAACTCTCTAAACAAGCAACTTTCCAAAGCAAAAAGCAATCTCTGACCAGTGTGGTAATTTTATGTTGACAACTAAACCGCTGATTGGAAGTGCGCAGCTGATTGCCAATCACGAGATAGGGAGACTGATAGCCAACCGCCAACAAACGCTGACTAGACCATACCTGCATGCAGCGAATAGAAAGAAAGAAGGGAGAAAAGAAAAAACACACAACCACAACTATACAGACTGAATTAGGACATTTTAAACATGGGTCCGTAACAAAGACATTGTTAAAAATGCTCATTCACATTCATTTTTCTCAATTAATCTTATCACTTAAACACACTGGTTTAGCATTTTTTCCCACAAGGAAGTCTAACCTCAACAGTGGATCCTTGGTCCCTGGATCTCTTGCTGGAACATGGCATCTAAAAAACACATAGAAAAACCATCAAAAACTATGAAATGTAACATACCACACTACTGCTTAACAATTTCATAGTCTTACATTATCATAACTTCATACTCAACAGTTCTAGTATACAGACCTTTAAGAAAATATTGAAATGGTTAGGATTCTCAAAACACCAATCTCTGTACTTAAAAATATTTAGACATCCATTATTTACCTTTATTCAATTTACACTGTCTACATTCAAATTTAAGTCTGTAAAATGTAAACAGAGAAACGGACTCGACTATAAATACAAATTAAGACCAATTGAGAACAATTTATCTTGCAAATGGTTTTTACTTTAAATTCATGTTTCACCAAAAGAATCATCACAGTTTAACACAAATAACCAAACCTTACTGTTAAAATACTGCCAAGCCACTGACTCACATTAGAAAATTAAAACAAATAAACATAGCCTAGAAGATGTACCTGTAGGTCAATTACATAATCAAGAGCATGGAGTAGGAATGGATGGATGACAAAATACCCCGCCGAGCCCAATCCATTAAATATTTCCTACCCATAAGTTAATTTCCTGAAATGCAATAATTCACCAACATTTTGACAATTTCATGCTCCAAACTTTGTGGGAACAGTTTGGAGATGGCCCCTTCCTGTTCTAACATGACTGTGCAACAGTGCACAAAGCAAGGCCCATAAACACATGGATGAGCGAGATTGGTGTGGACGAACTTGAGTGGCCTGCACACAGTCCTGACCTCAACCCAATACAACACCTTTGGGATGAATTAGAGCAGGGACTGCGAGCCAAACCTTCTTGTTCCACATCAATGTTGGACCTCACAAATGCACTTCTGGAAGAATGGTAAAACATTTCCATAAACCTCTTAAACCTTGTGGAAAGCCTTCCTAGACGAGTTGAAACTATTACAAAGGGTGGTCCGACATCATATCCTATGGTTTAAGAATGAGATGTCACTCACGTTCATGAGCGTGTAAAGGCAACCGAGCGAATACTTTGGCAATTTAGTGTATAAAATTGATACAAATATAAAATGTTATCAAGAGATAGGAAATCGTGCAGCATGGTACAAAATGCCGATTACAAACGTATTGTAGGTCTATAGGCTTTCAATGGAACTCCTAAACGATCAAACCATGAACCCAAACAAAGCTAGCAAGCAAAACAACCATGGTACCATTGCTACTTGCTTATGCTAGGTAGCTCTAACTGTGCAGCAAACTAGGCTACCTAGCTACAGTTTCAAAAAGAATAACTTACAATGTGAAGACCGTCAGAAAAACTTGGAACGAACAAACAAAATTACATCAACAATGACATGTAGCTAAAGATAGAATAACCCAACCGTAGGTAGGTACAGTACATAAATTTGAAACGCCGTCCACAAAAGCAAAAACTAGCCTTAAGGGTTATAGCTTGCTCGGCATTTATCTGACCTCCTTGTCTATTTGTTTGTGTATGGCCGCACTGCAACTACAATTCACTGAATCTGTCTTACTAATTAAACGTTGCCTTCGAATAAAAGCCGCACCACAAATGATCATTGTGTAATACACGCTGCAGTGTTTAATCGAAAGACACATTTGGAACTCACCGTACTAATTTAAATTACATCAACAATGACATGTAAAAATAGAACAACCCAACCGCATAGTCACGCACAGTATACAAATTTCAAACGCGTCTCACAGAAGCAAGTATAATGTTAAAGATTTTACGACTTGCTAGCCTGTAATACTGTCTGTACAAAGAGATATTCTTAGCTCAGCTAGCCTACAGTAGATAGATTAGCTGCTATCCTGTTTACGACAGTATAAAAGTCTTCAAGTTATCATACGAATACAAACGCTAAAATACATGTTTTGTACTGCCATTGTAGGATCTTATTACTCACTGTCAAATGTAACAATGAAAATCTCTGAGGGCTGCAGGAGTTCTCCAACGATAAAATAAAATGGTCGTCTTCTTGTGCGTGTACCAAGCTCGCGCGTGTGTCAAGGGGCTCTGGCCCCTTGTGTGTGAGAATGTTGAGCACGCGCGCACAGGAGCAAAGGGAGAGAGGATTTGGGGAAACAGCCCTAGAAATTAGCCAAGCATGCATGTTTCAAATATTCACTAAAAATCGAGTTTTCATGTTACAGTCAACTTTTTCTCAGATTTGTGTACTCAACATTCTCAAGAGTCTTCATATGAACTAGTGATTGAATCAGAGTATAGTTTTTTGGCCGGCGGATGTGTAAAGCATTATTTTAGCATTAGCAATAAATTCAATTTGCTTTATATCAATCATTTTTAGAGGTATGAAGTTGCCTTTGCACATGGTAACATGTTGTAGTGTCTTCCACGTGACATACCAAGTTTGGTGTTGATATCTCAAAGATTTGCTGAGATTTGACCAAACGTCCTGTTTGGTTGCTTTGTTGCAGATTTTGATTGGCTCTACCGGACAAACGGTTTTGAAAATCAGAAATCCCTACGATAACTTTTGTGAGGCTCAGTCTGGATATCATCTATGGCAATTTTGAAGAAAATTCGACCAAAAATGTAGGAGGAGTAGGGAAAAAACGCGTTTCCTTAATCTTTATTGTACAGACAAATTCAATATGGCGGCCGTTATAGCTTCTTGAGGCTTTTTTATTCCTCATGAGAAATAAGGCATATGTAATGAATTTCAGAATTTTGGGACTTATGGCCTGCAAATGGCATCAATTTGAAAATTGACATATTGGGGCGTGGCCTGTAGCGCCACCTATTGTCTCACATGGCCCATGTTTGGTATGGTAGTTACTAATGGTCTGCAGTTTCAACATGCCAAATTTCACAACTTTTTACGGTACTGGTCTAGGGGCTGCCATTGACTCCCATGGGTAAAACATAATAATAATACCACCAATAACAATAGGGTTCTCCTACCGGAGGAACCCTAAATATAGCTGCAGGCAGCAATGGCGGGTTCCTCCTCAGCATTGCAAACCATTACAAAATTGACATGACACAGACATGTATTTCATACATGTACACAACATTTCAATACAATTGGATCAACGGCTGATTTGAAGTCATTTTTTGAAATTCTTCACAAATTGTCACTGTAGAGAAATATCCATGCTGCCGACATTATGGGTTCTTGAGACTTCTTTGTTCCCCATTGGCAATAAGGCATGCGTACCAACTTTTAGACATTTTGGACTGACAGGGTTAAAATGCCACCCTTTTGAAAGTGACAACTTTGAAGCGTGTTCTGTCAGGCCACCTGTGCTCTGGTCAGGCCCATCATGCAGATATCCATTCTTTAAAAGCTTTGATTACAACAATAACTTTATGAAAGTCAGAATACACTTTAGTAAAGGACGTGTGTAGTTTATGTACTACTACTGCTTGCTCTGCCCACACACTTTCCCCATCCATGCTGTTTCCCTCTTTGCCAGTGCGGGTGGTGCGGTGGCCGCATGAGGTTTAGGTGTAGTCCAAAAGTTGCCTCCCACAATCAAAACATATTAACCGCAACATTGTTTTCAAACTTTCTCAAAGATGGCTTGAAAACCACAGATATTGACTCTCTTCTTGAGTAGATCTCTTTCCAGAATCTCAGTCAATCCAGAATCAAGATTAGCCTCATAGGCAATTGGTCTGGTCTAGGGCACAGCCCACGTTCAGCTCCTTGCAAGTATAGCCTGTGATAGTAAAATGGCCGACTCTCTGTTCCCATTAAACTACACAGCATGCACACTCAAGGTGACCAACAAGATTATATTAACTAACAAACAATGGCCGGGTTTCCCAGATTCGTTAAGAAGCTCTTAACGCTAAGAGCTTCTTAAGAGCGTTCTAAGAACGCTCTAGAACGCTCTTAGAACGCTCCTAAGAAGCTCTTAGCGTTAAGAGCTTCTTAACGAATCTGGGAAACCCGGCCAATAACATTACAAACATCTAACTGAACGAACACAACAACTGAAATCCCTTGCGTAGCTGTTGTTTTTTTAACATGCCGCACTGCATGCTTGGGTACCCAAGAGCGCTGACGCTGATTATCTAGCTGTGCTCCGACTGCGTGATATGACGAGATGCTAGTGGTGCGCTGAGGTCTCAGAGTCTCCTGCCCGAGTTCAAGTTCTGCCCGATTAGCAAGCTATTTTTACTAATGTTTTGTTAGCAATTGAATGGTAATGCAAGCTAGCTAAAAACAATGTTAGTTAGCTTGGCTAAACTGGTTTTCATAGCAACAGAAATCAACAAATCAGATCAGTCGAACTTTATTCAGAAATGGGGGGATGGCGGGAACATTAAAGGTGTAGGTACAGTAAAAGTGAAATGGAACGCGTCTTTCTGCCTTGAAGCTGCGTGCGCATCAACAAGACCCCATCTATATGTAAAGATAACATCCAAGCTAACAATTTCGCCAAATCTGACTGCAGCATTGTATACCATATGTACCGTGTTATGGTTGTTTGAGTTAAACAACTTGCTAAATGAATTAAATGTCAAATCCAACTATAAATGTATAAAAGAGAGTTCCAATCAAATCTGAATTTGTTTTAAACCTAGAGGTTTAAAAGGTTACCTTTGCCTAAACTGACATGCACCAACTCAGTTTCAACAGCCATTTACACATTTAGTCTCTATTTGTTACTCTATTCTTAAGGCATGTTTAACTTAATGTCTGCACCTCTCTGTCACCAACTGTCTCTGCAGTGGGGGCTTCACAGGGTGTCTACAGGTATAAACAAGTTAAATGTAAGACCTTTTAATACCACTTCCAAATGAAATTAAAGACCAAACTTACGATGGAAATACAAATCAAAAGTGGAAATATACAGTCATCTTTCCAAGTAAACACTGATGTCTGTTCAATATGAACAGTATGGTAAAATGACAATAATCGGTTGAGTTTAAGAACATTGACTAAATGTGTGTAATGCGGAAGGATAACACAAAAATGTAATTGCTGTCCTAAATTATACTTATTATTACACTAGGGTGGAAATGGTGGAGCAGAAACTAACAATTCCATGAATCCCATGGAAACAAAGGCAAATGTGTGAGATGTACTGATGTGGAGCACAAATGCTCCAAGAAGCAGTACTTCTCTTGAGTGGTTTTTATTCAGATGAATAATCATTGGATTCAGGTCAAAAGTCTATCACTTGAACTAGTTTCATCACTTAAGACACAAAGTCAGCAGCTTGGCATACTGGCACATGGAAAGGATTAAACATTTAGACTTTCATCAAAGTAATGCTGGCTTGTCCTTTTTCATCAATGTCCTCAAAAAAGCAGGCTGCAGAGCTACTGTGTCTGTGGGGTGACTGTCTCTGGAGGGCTGGCAGGCAGGGGCAAGCAGGGCCTGCAGGCAGGCAGGCAGGCAGGCCAGCTGGATCAAGCTGTTCTGGGGTCAGGGCTGAAGAGAAGCTGTCCAGCTAGAGAGGGGTAGTCCAGCAAGGGGTCTGTGTGGATCTCACCATCCTCGAGTCTGTTGCATCCTCTGTTGAACTCTGTTGAGCAGGCCTCTGCATGACCCTCCAGACCTGTCAAAGTGAAGAAAGGGTCCATGTCAGTTGTGAAAAATGAAGCTTTTCCCATCTACACTTGATACAGACTTCAGTTTTGACTGTGAAATGCAGTGTCATTACTTGAACTTGAATCCAAATGTGTTGACGTCATGGAGACCCATGCAGTCACTCAAAACACAGGTTCGATTCCAGGCTCTGGCAAGAGTATTTACCTCTAAACTGGTCAATATATACACATCTGACAAAAGACCAGCTCGACCTTTGCTTGTAAACAGTGATTCTGACTGTAAGAGACCTTTAAATAGCCTGACTTACCGAAATTGGCAAAACTAGCCTGGCTAACGTAGGTCGCTTTCTCAGGGCATATGACGAATGAAACAGGCTCGCCTTGAAAAAGTCTCCCTGCCGCATAGGCTTATTACAAAGACTTTCACGCCAAAAATCACCATTATGAGCCGACAGGTCTGTGGGGAATTGCTTTTTCTCCTAAAGGCTGCTCTCCTCGACCTTTTTGATGAACAATTCGCCGAGATGCAAAATGACTCACTAATTAAAAACACAGAGGAAAAAAGCTAGAGCTACAGTAGCTACTTTTCGAGTTTGGTTTTCCGTCACTTCAGAATCACGATCTATAAGGTCTAAAAGTGCTAAACCTTCACCATAATTCAAGAGTAGTGTACTTTCACAAACCCAATCATTAATTCTAGCTTAAAATGTGTAAAACCAGGACTTACCGAAAGTGGCTGCCTCCAACACGGCTTTCACGGGAGACGACTTTCACGGGACACGGGAAACAACAATGGCCGCCGAAAAATAATTTGTATTCGTAACAGCGAGCTGCGATTGGAAGCGAAATGAAACAGGGGCTAAAAAACGAGGGTGGGGGCTTGGTCAGCACACATTTTCAAGAAAGCATGCGTGTGTCAAGGGGCTCTGGCCCCTTGTGTGTGAGAGAATGTGGAGCACGCGCGCACAGGAGCAAAGGGAGAGAGGATTTGGGGAAACAGCCCTAGAAATTAGCCAAGCATGCATGTTTCAAATATTCACTAAAAATCGAGTTTTCATGTTACAGTCAACTTTTTCTCAGATTTGTGTACTCAACATTCTCAAGAGTCTTCATATGAACTAGTGATTGAATCAGAGTATCAGTTTTTGGCCGGCGGATGTGTAAAGCATTATTTTAGCATTAGCAATAAATTCAATTTGCTTTATATCAATCATTTTTAGAGGTATGAAGTTGCCTTTGCACATGGTAACATGTTGTAGTGTCTTCCACGTGACATACCAAGTTTGGTGTTGATATCTCAAAGATTTGCTGAGATTTGACCAAACGTCCTGTTTGGTTGCTTTGTTGCAGATTTTGATTGGCTCTACCGGACAAACGGTTTTGAAAATCAGAAATCCCTACGATAACTTTTGTGAGGCTCAGTCTGGATATCATCTATGGCAATTTTGAAGAAAATTCGACCAAAAATGTAGGAGGGGTAGGGAAAAAACGCGTTTCCTTAATCTTTATTGTACAGACAAATCCAATATGGTGGCCGTTATAGCTTCTTGAGGCTTTTTTATTCCTCATGAGAAATAAGGCATATGTAATGAATTTCAGAATTTTGGGACTTATGGCCTGCAAATGGCATCAATTTGAAAATTGACATATTGGGGCGTGGCCTGTAGCGCCACCTATTGTCTCACATGGCCCATGTTTGGTATGGTAGTTACTAATGGTCTGCAGTTTCAACATGCCAAATTTCACAACTTTTTACGGTACTGGTCTAGGGGCTGCCATTGACTCCCATGGGTAAAACATAATAATAATACCACCAATAACAATAGGGTTCTCCTACCGGAGGAACCCTAATAATACTAACAATAACAATAGGTGCCTCGCAGCTTCGCTGCTTGGCCCCTAAATATAGCTGCAAGCAGCAATGGAGGGGCCAAGCAGTCCAGAGCAGGACATGGCCTCCATAGCACTTGTGCAACAATTAAGTCACAACAACCTGTTGCACTCATGCAACACACCAAGTTTGGTTAAAATATATGTTTGCGTTCAAGAGTACTGATAGTTCAAAGTTATTTTTCTGGTATAACACTGCAGGCCTCCTCTGCTCCTCATGGGAACAATGGAACCCAAGTTTGGTGACAATCGCGCAAATGGTTGCTGAGATATGCTCTTGCGCCTCGTTTGGCGGCTTCGCCACCGCTTTTGATCGTCTCTACCGAACAAACGTTTTTGAAAATTGAAAATTCATCAATAATAATAATAATAATAAAACTAACAATAACAATAGGTTTCCTCCTTACGGAGGAATCCTAATAATAATACCACCAATAACAATAGGGTTCTCCTACCGGAGGAACCCTAATAATAAAACTAACAATAACAATAGGTTTCCTCCTTACGGAGGAATCCTAATAATAATACTAACAATAACAATAGGTGCCTCGCAGCTTCGCTGCTTGGCCCCTAATAATCTTTGTATTTGTTTTTTTTTTAAAGCCAGGTAAAAAAAGAAAGATCTGTTACTTCATAAATCACTTCATATGTTTTCTCAAAAGGCCTGAATCTTTCAGGTAAAAATTTGGGTTGTAATTTCGGGAAAATATAACAATATGAGTCCAACGTAATGTTTATATTACATAAAGCTCAAAAAACTATTTTGCACTGAATCTAATGCAAAAAATCTCGTCTGGTTTTGGCCATTACACTCCCGGGCTGAAAATGGGTCCCATTCTGTCCCTGATAGTATTTATATATATAAACTTTATTACAGGCTCAAGGCCCACATGGTAAAAAAAAAAATAAGAAAAAAAGAAAACACAAAAAACAATAAATACATACAAATAATTCATTAAATAGAAATATGCACGGAAAGAAGGGCTAAAAAAGGCACTCATGCCAGTGTTCCCAGATCTTAGAGGTGTACTTGACAGAGCTACGGCCAGGGTCTGTCATCAGATCAATTATAAAATGAGCAGAGCGGTCAAGCCGACTCATAAACTTAAAAGTAAGATTCCTCAACAAGGCCACGAAGGTGGTTAGACCCACATTGCAGAACAGCTCTAGTACTCCTGGGTTTCTTCAGGAGTATCCTAAGACAGTCATTATAGGCTACTTTCAATTTACGCAAGCTCTCTTTCTTGTAATTCACCCAGAGTGGAGCTGTATAGAGAGGGGTGCAGTAGGCTCTAAACAAATGAATTTTAACGTCAAGTGTACAGTGGTGGAATTTTCTAACCAGCATGTTAGCTTGGACATAGAGCAATCTCCTCTGTTTTATATATATAAATATATATTAATAATTGCGCAGCTCCCCCTGTCAATGATCTAGCACCCCCTCAGCACATGCATCAAAAATTCTCTGCCGCCGCCCCGGGTATAACAACACTAGCTCTATCCGTAGCCAGCTATCTGAGTGGTGTCCACCAGAATAGCAGACCTCATAGACTCTTTGACAAGTGAACGAATGTCCAGTACAGTAGAGTTGAAAGCAAAATTCAAAAGAAAAGATCTACAATGAGTGATATATTAAAAAGTGTTAATCTATCAGTCTTTAAGGTTATAATTCAATTTCTAACAAGTAGACCTCCTATGCACACATGCATAGGCTGCAGTCAATTGTCTATGACAGTGGTTCTCAAAGTGGAGTCCCCGGACCCCTAGGGGTCCGCGAGCCATAGCCAGGGGGTCCGCGAAATAATTTGCCATAAATTATAAAATTGTAGAATTGTGGCATATCATTAAAAAGTGAAAACATTTATAATAATCAACAGATGGGTGACCATTGCACCAATAAAATAAGCATATTGTGTCCATTTAAGAGCAAAGGCAAGCCTCTACAGTGCGCGAATGTGTGCGAGCATGGAAAAGTATTTGGGCGCACGGGTGCGAGCGAGTTTTAACCATAGACATACAGACTGTTTTTAACATATTGCAGCTGTCAGTTACGTGAAAAGAAATTATAGAACCCGAAAATGCTTACACCATTATTTGCAACGGGAAACTTTTTCTTTTTTCTACTAATAATTGCGACTCAGATAAACCTCATAGGCTGCGTTCTGCGATAACCTACTGAATCTGTCCTGCGATCTAGCTAGCTAACCTTCACCCTCAGTGTGAACAATCAAACTAACCAAACTAACAGCCAACACTACACATATCAAATGAGTTCAACAATAGAAACTTAAACAATGCTTCCGTCAACAAAATTAACACCCCAACTGAGTCCCCTTCTGTCCTGCCGCAAGCCATGCAGAAAACCAAGAGTGCAGTTGCGACCCTACATGAACACCAGTGCGAATAGCTACAACTAAATTTCCCATTAATAGGTAGTTTGAACCCATCCACCACCGAGGACCTCATTCGGATCAGTAGAGTGGGGCCCTCCCTGGAAATGTTTGATGCCTCTAAATGTGCTGAAAACTGGCTGTCAGCTGGAAAAAGATCAAGATTCCCATGCTACAAAGCATTGTTTCAGTTTGAAACAATGTTACAATGAATCTTTTTTTTTTTTTTACTTGACCTTCCAGGGGGGGCGGGGCGCCCCCCTAATATAATGGTAGGGGAAACACTGGTGTTAATGTGAGAAGTTTTTTAAGTAAAGATAGGTCATTAGGCCTCATAATTGTTTGTGTAGTCATGAGGTCAGTCTTTAAGCGAGGCCAGTTGTAAGGTCCATTTGTTTAAATACAATAATAAGGATATATAGTAGTGAAGTGATCAACATCAAATGTTGAATTGTGATACAATAAACATGATCTTGACTTTGAAAGTACATGCAACAGTGTAGCCAATGGTTTACTTTTACTCAATACACACTAATTGCCTGCTTCATGGCTGGTGATAATTTCACAATTTTTCCATTTTTAAAATGTTCTCTGGTTTTAAGTTAAGGCTTCCCTAGCTGTCTGCTTTATTTCACTGTTGCAGTTAACAGATAATTAATGCAAACTTGAAAAATAATTTACGAGCACAGTGCATGAGTGAGGGGCTGTTGTCAATACAAGGAACAACAGCGCGATGAAGTGAAGCATACCATTGATTTCACATGGAAAGCAAGTGACGGGGTCGCGACTGCACGATGTGAACATAGCATGATGGAGAAATTTGTCACTAGATTTGCATTGGTCTCTATGGGGCTAGAGTTGGACTTTGTCTCGCTCTTGTGGGGCTCTGAACAAATGTGTAAGTCTGTTGGATTCCACAGACAACTGTCTACGACCAGCACAAAATTAGCTATCTATTGATCCAAAAAAGAAGCATGAAGAGTAGAGGTGTTGAAATTAATCGAATAATCGATGCATCGCGATGCGGACATGGACGATGCTGCATCGATGCAGTGGCCGACCATAATCGATTATAACGCAATGATGTCGCTCGTAAGTTTTTCGTCCGCGGCATAAACATTCAAATGAAAAATAACAGTAGTAGCCTAACCCGTTTCATCTAGACCTATGATAGACTCTAGTCTCATTTACCTGACGTAATTTGTCGCGATTCGCATACGTGCCACAGCAAAATGGCTGAGGGTGGTTGTTGTAATATCTATTGTGACTGTTTGTCACACGGTGCCTACCGTAGTCGTATGTTCAGAAATTACGTAATGACGTCAGTTGTTGAAACCCGGCAGAATAAAGAGTACGGAATGAAGTCGGTCGTCGGCCTGAGTCTATACTAAGTGTATATGTTAAGTTTGTGTGCCAGAGGGCAACACATTACATGGTGTCAGAAGTGGGATAAAGTACTTACCGCGAGCAAAAAATTGATGCATAGGGCGTGTCAGTTCCAAGTATGGATTGGGATGCTAGCAACTTACCTGAGGCATGGCGACGGTTTTGGCAGACGACGGAGCTAATATTCAAGGGACCCCTGCGTCAGAAGACCGAGAGAAGTGCAGCTACCTCTTGCTGTGGATAGGAGAAAAAGGGTGCAATGTCTACAACACTTGGACAATCACCGAGGATCAGGCCAAGATTCTGATTCTGAAGAAGCAGGACACGTACTACGATAGACACAAGGAATACATCACACCGAAAGCCAACCCCATCTATGCGAGGTACCGTTTCCACGGAAAGATGCAAGGAGAGTGGGTCTTTTGAACAATATATAACGAAGCTGAAGTTACTGGTGAAAGACTGTGGATACCCTAATGACACTAGTGACGAAATGGTCAGGGACCGCATCGTGTTCGCCACCAACTCGCCCCGGGTAAGGGAAAAACTTTTATGCCAGGGAGCTGACCTGACACTGGAGAGAGCCATAGACATAGCTCTTCGTACGAATTAGCCCAGCAGCAGTTGAAGTCAATGGGCCAGAGTAGCAAAGCACACAAAACAGTGCACGAAATTAACCGGAAACTAACCCTAGAATATACGCCTTGGACTACGGTAGGCACCGTGTGACAAACAGTCACAATAGATATTACAGTTGTGAGATCGTCCTTAAAAACGCTCCAAGCGTTTTATAAGCTGAGATATGGAACTTCATTTCGGATTTTACCAACAGGCTGGGAAGCACAACCTGGATACATCGCATGCGATATGCAAAGCCTGTCACACCAAAATTAAATATGTTGGTAACACTACCAATTTTAGGAATCACGTTAGCTGTTTCCATCCTGAGTTGCTCGCAACAACACCTGCCGCGGAAAATACAAATTCTGGGCCAGCAACTCCGAGGATTGATGCAACTCTGTTTTCAATACTGCTAATAATGCTGTCTGTTGTGCTCAGACTTTGTAAAACAAATTGCATAAGCATTTGAAAAAAACTGTACGAGGATTTGAAAAAAAACTCCATTGGAAAACCATGTTAAAAATATTATGAATATTGAAATATTAATTAAAGCATAAGAGGTAAAAAGCTGAAAAGTCATAGCACTCAGCCTGAAACTGCTGAATTTTTTGATAGCTGAACGTATTAATAGCTGAAGATTTGAAGGAGCTGAAAGGTGTCACAGAAGAAATAGAAAAATAAGAATATGAAGAAGTTGAATAAAGATTCGAAGAACAATCGTTTTTCTGAAGCAGCATTACAACAACTAGCAAAATTCACTGAGTATCCTAGTTTAATCTAGTTACAAATGAATATGCAATTGTTTTGTCAAAACACGATTACCCCCCAAAACTTTTTTTTACGATGCCAATACTTGAGTTGTAACTCGATTTAAAAGACAATTTGCGAGTGACAGAAATGAAATGTAATTGCACTTTATCATGTTGTTCTATGCTATATTGCACGTTTTATGTCTTGTTATGACATTTTGATATTTTTCAAGTATTTTAATAAAGACGTTCACATTCAAGTACATGGAATCTTAGAAAAAAATACATTTTTTATCGTGGTATCGAAATCGGCATCGAGAATCGTGTTATTTTACTGGTATTGGCACAGACTACTGAATTTTTGTATTCGTGACACCCCTAATTTGGACGACCATCCCATAGACCCCATGCTGATATCGCCATCTACATACTTTAGTTTTAATTGGTCTCTTTAGCTGTCAATCTAGGTTGCAGAATAATAAAGCAGGCCACATCTAACTGTTGTCTTGCCTCTTCTTCCCCCCAGATGTGCAGCAGCTCTCTCTCCCGGAGACCCCACAGATTAAAGAGGAACAGGAGCTGTGGACCAGTCAGGAGGAAGAGCAGCTCCAAGGACTGCAGTCTGAAACTACAGACTCCATGTTCACTTCTCCCAGTGTGAAACAGGACTGGGATCAAGAAGGCTTTTCTGAATGTTCACATCTTGACCAGACTGTGGAGAACAGAGAAGGAGACTCTCTACCCAGCAACACAACTGAGGAGCAAATCAAAGCAGAGACTGATGGAAAAGACTATGCAGCATCAGACCCAGGCAGTGACTCTCAGCCCCTCTCTGTTGTAGCTCCAGACTGTCCTACAGCTCAGAGTTTGGAGGAGGAGGAACATGGAGGAGTGCTGCTGTTTCGGAACAGAACACAAAACATTGAGGCTCAGCCAAGGGAAAATATCCCACAGAGACGTCACACAGGAAACAAAATACATCAGTGTCAACAATGTAACAAAACCTTTAGTAAAAAAAGTAAGCTGGTTATTCATATGAGGTCACACACAGGAGAGAAACCATATCAGTGTCAGCAATGTAACAACACTTTCAGACAGAAAAGTAATCTGGTTACTCATATGAGGATACACACAGGAGAGAAACCGTATCAATGTCAGGAATGTAACAAACGTTTTTCTCAGAAAGGTCATCTGGTTATTCATATGAGGACACACACAGGAGAGAAACCATATAAATGTCAGGAATGTAGCAAACTCTTTGCTCATAGTGGTTCTCTGGAAAAACACATGAGGACACACACAGGAGAGAAACCTTTTCAATGTCAGGAATGTAGCAAAAGATTTAGCGTGACGCCTCATTTGGTTGAACACATGAGGACACACACAGGAGAGAAACCATATAAATGTCAGGAATGTAGCAAACTCTTTTCTCATAGTGCTTCTCTGGAAAAACACATAAGGACACACACAGGAGAGAAACCTTTTCAATGTCAGGAATGTAGCAAACTCTTTGCTCAAAGTGGTTCTCTGGAAAAACACATAAGGACACACACAGGAGAGAAACCTTTTCAATGTCAGGAATGTAGCAAAAGATTTAGCGTGAAGTCTAATTTGGTTGGACACATGAGGACACACACAGGAGAGAAACCATATAAATGTCAGGAATGTAGTAAACTCTTTGCTCAAAGTGGTTCTCTGGAAAAACACGTAAGAACACACACAGGAGAGAAACCTTTTCAATGTCAGGAATGTAGCAAAAGATTTAGCATCAAGTCTAATTTGGTTGGACACATGAGGACACACACAGGAGAAAAACCATATCAATGTCAGGAATGTAGCAAACTCTTTTCTCGAAGTGGTTATCTGTATAATCACATGAAGACTCACAGGTGAAAAACCGTATCACTGTCAACAATGTAATAGATATTTTGCTGTGAGGCTGAGTCCTATACTAGGAAGTAAGTTCAATATACCTGGTATATATTGTATTTAGCTGATTTCACTAAGCTTAAAAACAGGGAAATATAACATTAAACAAATATAACATAACAATGTTACAATATAATCACGGCTATTAGCAACACCATTGCTGTTGTGAAAAGCAGGAAGGAAAGCTGTCTAAAAGTTAACATGACGACCCACACTGGAGAGAAGCCCTACAGCTGTGACCTCTGTGATCGAACCTTTAGCCGGCTGGCAATTTCAGAGCTCACTGCAGGACCCACACAGGAGGGAAACCCTACAGCTGCTCACACTGTGACTATGTGAAACAAATAGCCAATTAAACATTCACCTGCGTATCCACAATAGAGAAACTTCAAAGCAGTGATGTCTGGGGCCAAGCTGTCCCAGCAGTCACCACCTGAGATAACTTCTATATGACCCACGGCTGGAAGAACTACTGGCCTACACCTACTGGGACAGCACATGCATTAACACCAGCTCTACAGTCCAACATGACAGGACACAGGAAAGATACTTTACACCTGTAGTGATGTAGGAAAGCTGTGTCATACTGCGTATACTGTTAGTAAAACAATGACTGACACTTTCACATTTTTAAACTACATGGATTTGTTTGGTTAAAAGTGGCTGGTAATGTAAGTATAGGAGCTCTTGAAGGACATATATGTTGTTCTAAACACACCTTGAACATGTATTAGCATTTCCAGGGACACCAGACTTGGTGGTTCTGATGCAGAGTGTTACTGTGTCTCTCACCAAGTGATCGCTTGCTTTGGTTTTCAGACTGTACTGAATATATTTCAGATGACACTGACTTCTGAATATGTTCAATCTGTCTATATTGACTTGGATCACCTACATACTGTTAGACTTAGAACTATGAACTTTCATGCTGTACTTTCTATATATATATATATATGCTTTGTTGAATTAGATAAATACAAAGCCCTTTTGTAAGAATGATTCTAAAGGGAAATAAAAATAAAGTTGTGACCCACTCTCTCTGTCTTAGTTGGGATTTGTGACGATTCACCTACATTGGGAAGAGTTTGTTTCCAAGCTACTTGTCAGCATGGAAAGAAAGTTTGTACATTTAAGTTACAATTGTGGGTATGATCCTGACATTGGAATGACAGAAAACAATTAGCTATTTTGGTGAAAATGGAATAAAACAACATAGTCAGGCAGCACAATCACAAGATAACAGGCTCAAGACGCACTTGTTCCGGGAGTACAACGGTACTTAGGAATGGTTCGCTTGACCCGATGTTAGTTTCCTCAAGGATCACAATGACTCTTGCTCAGAGACTTGTTGCTCTTGTGGTTAGTGGTAACTGATTTAAATTTTTTGTACTCGCTGTGATATATTGTTTTTATTATTGTTGCTTGTTTTTTCCACAGGTACACTTGCACTTATAGCGGTTCATGTTGTTTAATTGTAACTTGTTTAACTACATGCTCTTATGGTTCTTCCCTTTGGCACTTACTTTGGTTGTTCACAATGTGTGCTTCATGTTTTGGCTACTCGCAATGTTTTGTGGCTATCTTGTTGTTATGATCAGTGACCTATGCACTTTGTAAAGCTCTCTCTTGGAAGTCGCTTTGGATAAAAGCGTCTGCTAAATGAATAAATGTAAATAACAAGCTAGCTCTTTCTCTGTATTAACTATGTATTGATAAATTAACAAATGCAATTGTTTAACTGCCAATTTTGCAAATTGTTGCAAAAAATATCAGTATTTTATAAATTTTTCTTCAATTTTTACATAATAATTTGAGGTTAGGCTAACAGTTTATTAAAGGGGTGATTGACTGGGTTTTTGGGGTATTTCACACTGTTCCTTAGGGTCTCCGAATAGGGTATGTAACATTGGTTGGGTTGAAAATGGCCCGGGTGCTGTTCTATGCCCCCTGATAGATCCTCTGAAATTTTCCCGGGAAAAAACACTATCTTTTCTCCTTTTATGGTATGCTCATTAATATTTAGATGAGCTGCTGATTGGTTGGTTTTCAACGAGTGAAGCTGGGGAGCAAAAACGCAACACAGCCAACAGCACTCACTGAAACACCGAAGGTGGAGACTTGAAATAAAAACGCGCAAATAAATCTATTGTGTCTACACAACACTGTTTTCAACCGATTGACTAGATATAATTTGAAATGATAACGTTAGTTGTTTCCACTTCTGTTGTCGAAGCAGACTGGATTGACTTAGGTGTGTAGAACGTTACAGCTTATAGCAACCAAACTATATTGTGATTCAACTCAGCTTCAGTTAGCTAGCTCTAGACATCTTGCTGAAAAATAACCTGACAAAGATCTGGACAAACATGCATCGTGAATTGTAGATTTACATAACAACACGGGTTATTCATTTGAATGAAACAGTCAGGAACATGAAACAACGTTAGCCCCATTGCCAATAAACTAGGCTAAATCATCACACATTCTACCTATGCTCTTGCGTTAGCAAGCTAAACTAGTTTACATGCCTACAGTCTAGGTGTTTTCGCTATCTAGCTGTTCTTGCATTCCTTGCAAATCAGCGTTAATAAAAAGCAGATGAGCTGGAGTCTAGCTAACATTGACTAGACGGGCATATGATGTTTGTCTATACCGTAGCGTAGAAGATCCCTGTGCAGTTCGACCCTCGACACATTTGCGCGAACCATTTCACCAACGACGGTTTTGAAAACCTGGGACAATGTAGCTAAAGCAGGATTTGCTATGAAGCTGTTGCTGAAAAGAGGTGCGTTAGCCTTACGTTCATCACAACCGCAAGCTGTAGTATTATTTTGTCGGTAACAGTTATTAGCAATGCTAACGTATCCTGTATCTAGCACCTGCCATTCTCCAGTTCTTTCAAATAGATAATCTAGACAGGCGTTAGCAATAGGCCAGACTGCTATTTGTTTTCTGGCTATTTTTTCGGAAGCTTCCCTTCTAATGCCGACTACAGCTAGTCTAGGTAGAGTCATTTGCTAAGTAAAGTATGTTCAATCACCCCTTTAAAGGGGCGATTGATTGCAAAACCGATTTTACCTTGTCATAGTTGAAAAATGACAGTTTGGTGTGTAAAATAGACATACAGTGAACCTCAAAGTCCATTGAAACCTCTTTCCTATCAAAATTTCACTTTTTGAAACTGCAACTTGCAAACGCTAGCTTTTGAAACTGCAAGTTGTGACGTCGCTAACGCTAGCTTTTCCCAGCATCAACTTTGTCACGCGCCAAAATTTACATTTACCCGCCCTCTGGTTTTCTTGTCCAGGAACAAATGGAGGTCGCGTAGATCTCAGACACTTTTTTAGCTCACTGCGCGCTGCTCGGTACTTCCACAGGAATTACAAAAAAGTTCATAAGTTTTCAAGATATTGAAAATGGAGCGCCGTAAATGCAGTGTTCCAGGCTGTACCGGGAATCCTGACACTTTTCACTATCTTCCCAAAGAACAAAACACTAGACAGGCATGGCTGATGTTTATGAGAATATCCCTATTAAGTACGACGCTAAAGTATTAATTTGCTCGGACCATGTCACCGAGGACACTTTCGAAAACCTGGGACAATGTAAAGCAGGATTTGCTATGAAGCTGTTGCTGAAAAGAGGTGCTGTTCCGACCTTAGGTTGATCACAACCGCAAGCTGTATGATGTTGTCGCTAACAGTTACTAGCAATGCTAACGTATCCTGCCTGTATCTAGCATCGGTAGAATGTGTGATGATTTAGTTTATTGGCAATGGGGCTAACGTTATTTCTTGTTCCTGACTGTGTTTCATTCAAATAAATAACCTGTGTTGTCATGTAAATCTACAATTCAAGATGCATGTTTGTCCAGATCTATTTTTCAGCAACATAGCTAGAGCTAACTGAAGCTGAGTTGAATCACGATAGTTTGTTTGCTAAGATGTAGCTAGTGCTAACGTTACCCACCTAAGTCGATCCTGTTTGCTTGCACAGGATCTTCTCAAAGTAGTAACACATGAGGACACACAGGAGAGGAAGGTCCTATGATATACCAGGGGGCTATTGCACAAAAGTAGAATAAAGATATCCAGGATAACTGAAAAGGCGCCGCTTGACTTAGTGTGATCCGCTCATCGCGGCTTAATCGGTTGCACGTTTGCCGAGCCAGGATGAGAAGGTGGAGCTATGTCAATCCAGGTGTACATAGTTGGGATAAGTGCAGCTTCACGGATTTCTTAAATAGACCACGGTATTGATCACAAATTTACGGATGCAGAAATGGAGAAGACGCGTGCGGCATATTTCTCACCCGCTGAGCAGCAATTATTAATGTAACTAGAAAAGGCTGTTCCTGCGAAACAGCAGTGAGAATGCTGAAAACCTGAATGGGGATAGCTGACCATGCTAAAAAAGCTGAAAATAGTGAAAATTTAGTAGAAAGTTATAAGCTGAAGCTTCAAAGCAACCGAAAGGTATTTTTGAAAGGGACTGGAGCAGCATTCCAACAATGATTTGAAAGGATTTACCATTACTTTTAAAGGGAGAATAATTTGCACAAAAACCTTAATATTTTAAAAAGTATAAAAGTGAGAAATGAGAAAATACCCGCAAGCTGAAATGAATTTCAAAAATGTGTGAGTCACACAAAAGAGGCAGTGTGGAAGCTGAACTGCATCATCTTAACAAAGCTAAGAGCTAAAATAGCCTACAATGTGGGAGAAGCTGAAAGCTGAACTGTTAAACAGAAGAAGTAGGCTAGCTAGTCGTAACAAGAATATTATCGTTTTAACAGATTAAATTATAGTTGGGATAGTATTAGCAGTGGCAGATGTAGCCTATGCGTTTACTCGGCTTTCTTAGTTGGATTCAATGTGTTGATGGAATGAAACATACAGCAGTAGGGCCGATACGGGAAGACACGGCGACACTTTGTTGCAGAAGGATGATGGTGCAAGTTTTGTCCGTGGAGCATACAACGATTAATAAAAAAGAATCATGTAGACGCGTTTATTGAGTAATCGCATAACTAATTACACATGTAAACGGAGTAATCGTATTATTGGCATAAACCGACAATTGCTAGTAATCGTGTTTCTCATGGTCAAGTAAACGTACCAATCACCTGTGTGAGAGACTGAGTGGTGCGTGTCTGTCGTTACGGTGATGGTGCAGCTATGATTGCTAATGCGCTGAGGGCAGAGAATAAAAGAAATGTAGCTAGAATCCACACCTCAAACAAGATAACCTAGACGCAAAACTGTACGTCCAATCCAAAATATAAGGATATTTTCCGAGACCCAAGACTCTGCCGAAACCAGAGATATTCTTTATATGTATGTGTAGTCAGAAATACGACTCTACCTGCAGTTTCAAAAACGTGTTCCTTCTGCTTTCCTGGTGCGTGTTTGTTTGGTTGCCACGGCGATGGAGCAGCTATGATTGCTAACGCGCTGAGGGCAGAGAATAAGAGAAATGTAGCTAGAATCCACACCTCAAACAAGATAACCTAGACGCAAAACTGTACGTCCAATCCAAAATATAAGGATATTTTCCGAGACCCAAGACTCTGCCGAAACCAGAGATATTCTTTATATGTCTGTGCAGTCAGAAATACGACTCTACCTGCAGTTTCAAAAACGTGTTCCTTTTGCTTTCCTGGTGCTTGTTTGTTTGGTTGCCACGGTGATGGCGCAGCTGTGATAGCTAACGAGCTAGGCAGAGAGAAAAACGAACATTTACCTAGCATCCACACCTCAAACAAGTTGACCTAGACGCAAAACTATACGTCCAATCCAAAATATAAGGATATTTTCCGAGACCCAAGACTCTGCCGAAACCAGAGATGTCCTTTATATGTCTGTGCGGTCAGAAATACGACTCTATCGGCAGTTTCAAAATCTTGTTCCTTCTTGCTTTCTCTGACTGATTTTACTCACCTCTCCATTGAAGTTAGTGAGAGAATTTGAAAGGCTGCTCTCGCTTCAAGGCTCATAGCTGAAAATCTGTAAATGTGAGCTCTTTAGTAGTTACATTGGCTGAAAGAGGACAATTTTCCCTACATTTTAAGGTATAACTTGTTTCTGTAAGTTAAACTATATGAACGTTAGAGGAATTTGTTTGACAAATTAGTTGAATATCAGAAAAAGAGCAGCAAGCAGTGTGCCACTCTGCTTGCTGCTCATTCATAAAAATCAAGAAGGAGCAAACATTTTAATGTATTTCAAACTGTCATAATTCAAAAGTGGCTGAACATTTGAAAAAGCTGAATCATTTGGGAATAGCTGAATGTCTTGTGAACATTTTAAAGGTTGAATGGTGTCTCTAGCTGAAAGTAAGCTGAAGTAGTTACGTTTGAAAGAGGAGGAAGCTTTTTAATGATTTGAAAGGATTTACCATTACTTTTAATGGGAGAATAATTTGCACAAAAACCTTAATGTCTTAAAAAGTATAAAAGTGAGAAATACCAAAAGTCATAGCCATCATCTCCTGAAGGAGCTGAACGTTTTGATACAAAAGTTGTAGGAATCGGTTAAAGTATGCAGAACGAGTTAAAGGCCAAAAAACGGCAGAAGAACTGAGAAGTTGAAAAACAATAGTGAGAATGCTTAACAGCATTCTCACAATAATAAAGAGAAACAGGAAAACAATAGTGAGAATGCTTAACAGCATTCTCACAATAAAGAGAAACAGGAAAACAATAGTGAGAATGCTTAACAGCATTCTCACAATAATAACTAGAAAAGGCTGTTCCTGCGAAACAGCAGTGAGAATGCTGAAAACCTGAATGGGGATAGCTGACCATGCTAAAAAAGCTGAAAATAGTGAAAATTTAGTAGAAAGTTATAAGCTGAAGCTTCAAAGCAACCGAAAGGTATTTTTGAAAGGGGCTGGAGCAGCATTCCAACAATGATTTGAAAGGATTTACCATTACTTTTAAAGGGAGAATAATTTGCACAAAAACCTTTATATTTTAAAAAGTATAAAAGTGAGAAATGAGAAAATACCCGCAAGCTGAAATGAATTTCAAAAATGTGTGAGTCACACAAAAGAGGCAGTGTGGAAGCTGAACTGCATCATATTAACAAAGCTAAGAGCTAAAATAGCCTACAATGTGGGAGAAGCTGAAAGCTTAACTGTTAAACAGAAGAAGTAGGCTAGCTAGTCGTAACAAGAATATTATCGTTTTAACAACTGAAATTATAGTTGGGATAGTATTAGCAGTAGCAGATGTAGCCTATGCGTTTACTCGGCTTTCTTAGTTGGATTCAATGTGTTGATGGAATGAAACATACAGCAGTAGGGCCGATACAGGAAGTCACGGCGACACTTTGTTGCAGAAGGATGATGGTGCAAGTTTTGTCCGTGGAGCATACAACGATTAATAAAAAAGAATCATGTAGACGTGTTTATTGAGTAATCGCATAACTAATTACACATGTAAACGGAGTAATCGTATTATTGGCATAAACCGACAATTGCTAGTAATCGTGTTTCTCATGGTCAAGTAAACGTACCAATCACCTGTGTGAGAGACTGAGTGGTGCGTGTCTGTCGTTACGGTGATGGTGCAGCTATGATTGCTAACGCGCTGAGGGCAGAGAATAAGAGAAATGTAGCTAGAATCCACACCTCAAACAAGTTAACCTAGGCGCAAAACTGTACGTCCAATCCAAAATATAAGGATATTTTCCGAGACCCAAGACTCTGCCGAAACCAGAGATATTCTTTATATGTCTGTGCAGTCAGAAATACGACTCTACCTGCAGTTTCAAAAACGTGTTCCTTTTGCTTTCCTGGTGCTTGTTTGTTTGGTTGCCACGGTGATGGCGCAGCTGTGATAGCTAACGAGCTAGGCAGAGAGAAAAACGAACATTTACCTAGCATCCACACCTCAAACAAGTTGACCTAGACGCAAAACTATACGTCCAATCCAAAATATAAGGATATTTTCCGAGACCCAAGACTCTGCCGAAACCAGAGATGTCCTTTATATGTCTGTGCGGTCAGAAATACGACTCTATCGGCAGTTTCAAAATCTTGTTCCTTCTTGCTTTCTCTGACTGATTTTACTCACCTCTCCATTGAAGTTAGTGAGAGAATTTGAAAGGCTGCTCTCGCTTCAAGGCTCATAGCTGAAAATCTGTAAATGTGAGCTCTTTAGTAGTTACATTGGCTGAAAGAGGACAATTTTTCCTACATTTTAAGGTATAACTTGTTTCTGTAAGTTAAACTATATGAACGTTAGAGGAATTTGTTTGACAAATTAGTTGAATATCAGAAAAAGAGCAGCCAGCAGAGTGTGCCACTCTGCTTGCTGCTCATTCATAAAAATCAAGAAGGAGCAAACATTTTAATGTATTTCAAACTGTCATAATTCAAAATTGGCTGAACATTTGAAAAAGCTGAATCATTTGGGAATAGCTGAATGTCTTGTGAACATTTTAAAGGTTGAATGGTGTCTCTAGCTGAAAGTATGCTGAAGTAGTTACGTTTGAAAGAGGAGGAAGCTTTTTAATGATTTGAAAGGATTTACCATTACTTTTAATGGGAGAATAATTTGCACAAAAACCTTAATGTCTTAAAAAGTATAAAAGTGAGAAATACCAAAAGTCATAGCCATCATCTCCTGAAGGAGCTGAACGTTTTGATACAAAAGTTGTAGGAATCGGTTAAAGTATGCAGAACGAGTTAAAGGCCAAAAAACGGCGGAAGAACTAAGAAGTTGATATAACTAGAAACGGCTGTTCCTGCGAAACAGCAGTGAGAATGCTGAAAACCTGAATGGGGATAGCTGGCCATGCTAAAAAAGCTGAAAATAGCGAAAATTTAGTAGAAAGTTATAAGCTGAAGCTTCAAAGCAACCGAAAGGTATTTTTGAAAGGGACTGGAGCAGCATTCCAACAATGATTTGAAAGGATTTACCATTACTTTTAAAGGGAGAATAATTTGCACAAAAACCTTAATATTTTAAAAAGTATAAAAGTGAGAAATGAGAAAATACCCGCAAGCTGAAATGAATTTCAAAAATGTGTGAGTCACACAAAAGAGGCAGTGTGGAAGCTGAACTGCATCATCTTAACAAAGCTAAGAGCTAAAATAGACTACAATGTGGGAGAAGCTGAAAGCTGAACTGTTAAACAGAAGAAGAAGTAGGCTAGCTAGTCGTAACAAGAATATTATCGTTTTAACAGATTAAATTATAGTATTAGCAGTAGCAGATGTAGCCTATGCGTTTACTCGGCTTTCTTAGTTGGATTCAATGTGTTGATGGAATGAAACATACAGCAGTAGGGCCGATACAGGAAGACACGGCGACACTTTGTTGCAGAAGGATGATGGTGCAAGTTTTGTCCGTGGAGCATACAACGATTAATAAAAAAGAATCATGTAGACGTGTTTATTGAGTAATCGCATAACTAATTACACATGTAAACGGAGTAATCGTATTATTGGCATAAACCGACAATTGCTAGTAATCGTGTTTCTCATGGTCAAGTAAACGTACCAATCACCTGTGTGAGAGACTGAGTGGTGCGTGTCTGTCGTTACGGTGATGGTGCAGCTATGATTGCTAACGCGCTGAGGGCAGAGAATAAGAGAAATGTAGCTAGAATCCACACCTCAAACAAGTTAACCTAGGCGCAAAACTGTACGTCCAATCCAAAATATAAGGATATTTTCCGAGACCCAAGACTCTGCCGAAACCAGAGATATTCTTTATATGTCTGTGCAGTCAGAAATACGACTCTACCTGCAGTTTCAAAAACGTGTTCCTTTTGCTTTCCTGGTGCTTGTTTGTTTGGTTGCCACGGTGATGGCGCAGCTGTGATAGCTAACGAGCTAGGCAGAGAGAAAAACGAACATTTACCTAGCATCCACACCTCAAACAAGTTGACCTAGACGCAAAACTATACGTCCAATCCAAAATATAAGGATATTTTCCGAGACCCAAGACTCTGCCGAAACCAGAGATGTCCTTTATATGTCTGTGCGGTCAGAAATACGACTCTATCGGCAGTTTCAAAATCTTGTTCCTTCTTGCTTTCTCTGACTGATTTTACTCACCTCTCCATTGAAGTTAGTGAGAGAATTTGAAAGGCTGCTCTCGCTTCAAGGCTCATAGCTGAAAATCTGTAAATGTGAGCTCTTTAGTAGTTACATTGGCTGAAAGAGGACAATTTTCCCTACATTTTAAGGTATAACTTGTTTCTGTAAGTTAAACTATATGAACGTTAGAGGAATTTGTTTGACAAATTAGTTGAATATCAGAAAAAGAGCAGCAAGCAGTGTGCCACTCTGCTTGCTGCTCATTCATAAAAATCAAGAAGGAGCAAACATTTTAATGTATTTCAAACTGTCATAATTCAAAAGTGGCTGAACATTTGAAAAAGCTGAATCATTTGGGAATAGCTGAATGTCTTGTGAACATTTTAAAGGTTGAATGGTGTCTCTAGCTGAAAGTAAGCTGAAGTAGTTACGTTTGAAAGAGGAGGAAGCTTTTTAATGATTTGAAAGGATTTACCATTACTTTTAATGGGAGAATAATTTGCACAAAAACCTTAATGTCTTAAAAAGTATAAAAGTGAGAAATACCAAAAGTCATAGCCATCATCTCCTGAAGGAGCTGAACGTTTTGATACAAAAGTTGTAGGAATCGGTTAAAGTATGCAGAACGAGTTAAAGGCCAAAAAACGGCAGAAGAACTGAGAAGTTGAAAAACAATAGTGAGAATGCTTAACAGCATTCTCACAATAATAAAGAGAAACAGGAAAACAATAGTGAGAATGCTTAACAGCATTCTCACAATAAAGAGAAACAGGAAAACAATAGTGAGAATGCTTAACAGCATTCTCACAATAATAACTAGAAAAGGCTGTTCCTGCGAAACAGCAGTGAGAATGCTGAAAACCTGAATGGGGATAGCTGACCATGCTAAAAAAGCTGAAAATAGTGAAAATTTAGTAGAAAGTTATAAGCTGAAGCTTCAAAGCAACCGAAAGGTATTTTTGAAAGGGGCTGGAGCAGCATTCCAACAATGATTTGAAAGGATTTACCATTACTTTTAAAGGGAGAATAATTTGCACAAAAACCTTTATATTTTAAAAAGTATAAAAGTGAGAAATGAGAAAATACCCGCAAGCTGAAATGAATTTCAAAAATGTGTGAGTCACACAAAAGAGGCAGTGTGGAAGCTGAACTGCATCATATTAACAAAGCTAAGAGCTAAAATAGCCTACAATGTGGGAGAAGCTGAAAGCTTAACTGTTAAACAGAAGAAGTAGGCTAGCTAGTCGTAACAAGAATATTATCGTTTTAACAACTGAAATTATAGTTGGGATAGTATTAGCAGTAGCAGATGTAGCCTATGCGTTTACTCGGCTTTCTTAGTTGGATTCAATGTGTTGATGGAATGAAACATACAGCAGTAGGGCCGATACAGGAAGTCACGGCGACACTTTGTTGCAGAAGGATGATGGTGCAAGTTTTGTCCGTGGAGCATACAACGATTAATAAAAAAGAATCATGTAGACGTGTTTATTGAGTAATCGCATAACTAATTACACATGTAAACGGAGTAATCGTATTATTGGCATAAACCGACAATTGCTAGTAATCGTGTTTCTCATGGTCAAGTAAACGTACCAATCACCTGTGTGAGAGACTGAGTGGTGCGTGTCTGTCGTTACGGTGATGGTGCAGCTATGATTGCTAACGCGCTGAGGGCAGAGAATAAGAGAAATGTAGCTAGAATCCACACCTCAAACAAGTTAACCTAGGCGCAAAACTGTACGTCCAATCCAAAATATAAGGATATTTTCCGAGACCCAAGACTCTGCCGAAACCAGAGATATTCTTTATATGTCTGTGCAGTCAGAAATACGACTCTACCTGCAGTTTCAAAAACGTGTTCCTTTTGCTTTCCTGGTGCTTGTTTGTTTGGTTGCCACGGTGATGGCGCAGCTGTGATAGCTAACGAGCTAGGCAGAGAGAAAAACGAACATTTACCTAGCATCCACACCTCAAACAAGTTGACCTAGACGCAAAACTATACGTCCAATCCAAAATATAAGGATATTTTCCGAGACCCAAGACTCTGCCGAAACCAGAGATGTCCTTTATATGTCTGTGCGGTCAGAAATACGACTCTATCGGCAGTTTCAAAATCTTGTTCCTTCTTGCTTTCTCTGACTGATTTTACTCACCTCTCCATTGAAGTTAGTGAGAGAATTTGAAAGGCTGCTCTCGCTTCAAGGCTCATAGCTGAAAATCTGTAAATGTGAGCTCTTTAGTAGTTACATTGGCTGAAAGAGGACAATTTTTCCTACATTTTAAGGTATAACTTGTTTCTGTAAGTTAAACTATATGAACGTTAGAGGAATTTGTTTGACAAATTAGTTGAATATCAGAAAAAGAGCAGCCAGCAGAGTGTGCCACTCTGCTTGCTGCTCATTCATAAAAATCAAGAAGGAGCAAACATTTTAATGTATTTCAAACTGTCATAATTCAAAATTGGCTGAACATTTGAAAAAGCTGAATCATTTGGGAATAGCTGAATGTCTTGTGAACATTTTAAAGGTTGAATGGTGTCTCTAGCTGAAAGTATGCTGAAGTAGTTACGTTTGAAAGAGGAGGAAGCTTTTTAATGATTTGAAAGGATTTACCATTACTTTTAATGGGAGAATAATTTGCACAAAAACCTTAATGTCTTAAAAAGTATAAAAGTGAGAAATACCAAAAGTCATAGCCATCATCTCCTGAAGGAGCTGAACGTTTTGATACAAAAGTTGTAGGAATCGGTTAAAGTATGCAGAACGAGTTAAAGGCCAAAAAACGGCGGAAGAACTAAGAAGTTGATATAACTAGAAACGGCTGTTCCTGCGAAACAGCAGTGAGAATGCTGAAAACCTGAATGGGGATAGCTGGCCATGCTAAAAAAGCTGAAAATAGCGAAAATTTAGTAGAAAGTTATAAGCTGAAGCTTCAAAGCAACCGAAAGGTATTTTTGAAAGGGACTGGAGCAGCATTCCAACAATGATTTGAAAGGATTTACCATTACTTTTAAAGGGAGAATAATTTGCACAAAAACCTTAATATTTTAAAAAGTATAAAAGTGAGAAATGAGAAAATACCCGCAAGCTGAAATGAATTTCAAAAATGTGTGAGTCACACAAAAGAGGCAGTGTGGAAGCTGAACTGCATCATCTTAACAAAGCTAAGAGCTAAAATAGACTACAATGTGGGAGAAGCTGAAAGCTGAACTGTTAAACAGAAGAAGAAGTAGGCTAGCTAGTCGTAACAAGAATATTATCGTTTTAACAGATTAAATTATAGTATTAGCAGTAGCAGATGTAGCCTATGCGTTTACTCGGCTTTCTTAGTTGGATTCAATGTGTTGATGGAATGAAACATACAGCAGTAGGGCCGATACAGGAAGACACGGCGACACTTTGTTGCAGAAGGATGATGGTGCAAGTTTTGTCCGTGGAGCATACAACGATTAATAAAAAAGAATCATGTAGACGTGTTTATTGAGTAATCGCATAACTAATTACACATGTAAACGGAGTAATCGTATTATTGGCATAAACCGACAATTGCTAGTAATCGTGTTTCTCATGGTCAAGTAAACGTACCAATCACCTGTGTGAGAGACTGAGTGGTGCGCGTCTGTCGTTACGGTGGTGGTGCAGCTATGATTGCTAACGCGCTAGTGATGGGTCGTTCGCGAACGGTCGAGTATGATTTCATTTCATAATTTAATCGAATTGTTTTCACACCTATCATAGTCAAATTCATAGTTAAAACATGTATTTTTTAAAGAGCCGTTAGGGAGCCAAAAGAGCCGGCTCTTTTTAGTGAGCTGAGCCATACGAGCCGGCTCACGAAAAAGAGCCGGAATGCCCATCACTATAACTCGCTGAGGGCAGAGAATAAGAGAAATGTAGCTAGAATCCACACCTCAAACAAGATAACCTAGACGCAAAACTGTACGTCTAATCCAAAATATAAGGATATTTTCCGAGACCCAAGACTCTGCCGAAACCACAGATATTCTTTATATGTCTGTGCAGTCAGAAATAAGACTCAACCTGCAGTTTCAAAAACGTGTTCCTTTTGCTTTCCTGGTGCTTGTTTGTTTGGTTGCCACGGTGATGGCGCAGCTGCGATAGCTAACGAGCTAGGCAGAGAGAAAAACGAACATTTACCTAGCATCCACACCTCAAACAAGTTGACCTAGACGCAAAACTATACGTCCAATCCAAAATATAAGGATATTTTCCGAGACCCAAGACTCTGCCGAAACCAGAGATGTCCTTTATATGTCTGTGCGGTCAGAAATACGACTCTATCGGCAGTTTCAAAATCTTGTTCCTTCTTGCTTTCTCTGACTGATTTTACTCACCTCTCCATTGAAGTTAGTGAGAGAATTTGAAAGGCTGCTCTCGCTTCAAGGCTCATAGCTGAAAATCTGTAAATGTGAGCTCTTTAGTAGTTACATTGGCTGAAAGAGGACAACAATTTTTCCTACATTTTAAGGTATAACTTGTTTCTGTAAGTTAAACTATATGAACGTTAGAGGAATTTGTTTGACAAATTAGTTGAATATCAGAAAAAGAGCAGCCGGCAGAGTGTGCCACTCTGCTTGCTGCTCATTCATAAAAATCAAGAAGGAGCAAACATTTTAATGTATTTCAAACTGTCATAATTCAAAATTGGCTGAACATTTGAAAAAGCTGAATCATTTGGGAATAGCTGAATGTCTTGTGAACATTTTAAAGGTTGAATGGTGTCTCTAGCTGAAAGTAAGCTGAAGTAGTTACGTTTGAAAGAGGAGGAAGCTTTTTAATGATTTGAAAGGATTTACCATTACTTTTAATGGGAGAATAATTTGCACAAAAACCTTAATGTCTTAAAAAGTATAAAAGTGAGAAATACCAAAAGTCATAGCCATCATCTCCTGAAGGAGCTGAACGTTTTGATACAAAAGTTGTAGGAATCGGTTAAAGTATGCAGAACGAGTTAAAGGCCAAAAAACGGCGGAAGAACTGAGAAGTTGAAAAGCAATAGTGAGAATGCTTAACAGCAAGCTGAAATGAATTTCAAAAATGTGTGAGTGACACAAAAGAGGCAGTGTGGAAGCTGAACTGCATCATCTGCATCATCTTAACAAAGCTAAGAGCTAAAATAGCCTACAATGCGGGAGAAGCTGAAAGCTGAACTGTTAAACAGAAGAAGTAGGCTAGCTAGTCGGAACAAGAATATTATCGTTTTAACAGCTGAAATTATAGTTGGGATAGTAATAGCAGTAGCAGATGTAGCCTACCATTGAGTGCGTTTACTCGGCTTTCTTAGTAGGATTCAATGTGTTGATGGAATGAAACATACAGCAGTAGAGCCGATACAGGAAGACACGGCGACACTTTGTTGCAGAAGGATGATGGTGCAAGTTTTGTCCGTGGAGCATACAACGATTAATAAAAAAGAATCATGTAGACGCGTTTATTGAGTAATCGCATAACTAACTAGAAAAGGCTGTTCCTGCGAAACAGCAGTGAGAATGCTGAAAACCTGAATGGGGATAGCTGACCATGCTAAAAAAGCTGAAAATAGTGAAAATTTAGTAGAAAGTTATAAGCTGAAGCTTCAAAGCAACCGAAAGGTATTTTTGAAAGGGGCTGGAGCAGCATTCCAACAATGATTTGAAAGGATTTACCATTACTTTTAAAGGGAGAATAATTTGCACAAAAACCTTAATATTTTAAAAAGTATAAAAGTGAGAAATTAGAAAATACCCGCAAGCTGAAATGAATTTCAAAAATGTGTGAGTCACACAAAAGAGGCAGTGTGGAAGCTGAACTGCATCATCTTAACAAAGCTAAGAGCTAAAATAGCCTACAATGTGGGAGAAGCTGAAAGCTGAACTGTTAAACAGAAGAAGAAGTAGGCTAGCTAGTCGTAACAAGAATATTATCGTTTTAACAGATTAAATTATAGTTGGGATAGTATTAGCAGTAGCAGATGTAGCCTATGCGTTTACTCGGCTTTCTTAGTTGGATTCAATGTGTTGATGGAATGAAACATACAGCAGTAGGGCCGATACAGGAAGACACGGCGACACTTTGTTGCAGAAGGATGATGGTGCAAGTTTTGTCCGTGGAGCATACAACGATTAATAAAAAAGAATCATGTAGACGTGTTTGTTAAAATGTAAGCCTATTTTTTTATGTTCTCAGGTTACATGACTGTAAATATTATTTACTCTTAGCGACACAAGAGGGCGCAAGAGCACACAATAATTAATGTGATGAATGTTCATGTATTGTATTGTGACCTAATGGACTTCCCGTACATGGACATTTTTATGCGTAACGTCTTTACTTTAAAAAAGTTAGTTCGCGATCAACCCAACTGGCAGATGGCCACATTTCATTGTTCTGAAATAAATGTCCTATAATGAGAGAAGTCGTCAGCCTCCTTCATACGCATCGTCAGCAGCACCACTCTGCTGATAAAATTCAACAGTGTTTATTGAGTAATCGCATAACTAATTACACATGTAAACGGAGTAATCGTATTATTGGCATAAACCGACAATTGCTAGTAATCGTGTTTCTCATGGTCAAGTAAACGTACCAATCACCTGTGTGAGAGACTGAGTGGTGCTTGTCTGTTGTTACGGTGATGGTGCAGCTATGATTGCTAATGCGCTGAGGGCAGAGAATAAGAGAAATGTAGCTAGAATCCACACCTCAAACAAGATAACCTAGACGCAAAACTGTACGTCCAATCCAAAATATAAGGATATTTTCCGAGACCCAAGACTCTGCCGAAACCAGAGATATTCTTTATATATCTGTGCAGTCAGAAATACGACTCTACCTGCAGTTTCAAAAACGTGTTCCTTTTGCTTTCCTGGTGCTTGTTTGTTTGGTTGCCACGGTGATGGCGCAGCTGTGATAGCTAACGAGCTAGGCAGAGAGAAAAACGAACATTTACCTAGCATCCACACCTCAAACAAGTTGACCTAGACGCAAAACTATACGTCCAATCCAAAATATAAGGATATTTTCCGAGACCCAAGACTCTGCCGAAACCAGAGATGTCCTTTATATGTCTGTGCGGTCAGAAATACGACTCTATCGGCAGTTTCAAAATATTGTTTTTTCTTGCTTTCTCTGACTGATTTTACTCACCTCTCCATTGAAGTTAGTGAGAGAATTTGAAAGGCTGCTCTCGCTTCAAGGCTCATAGCTGAAAATCTGTAAATGTGAGCTCTTTAGTAGTTACATTGGCTGAAAGAGGACAAATTTTCCTACATTTTAAGGTATAACTTGTTTCTGTAAGTTAAACTATATGAACGTTAGAGGAATTTGTTTGACAAATTAGTTGAATATCAGAAAAAGAGCAGCCGGCAGAGTGTGCCACTCTGCTTGCTGCTCATTCATAAAAATCAAGAAGGAGCAAACATTTTAATGTATTTCAAACTGTCATAATTCAAAATTGGCTGAACATTTGAAAAAGCTGAATCATTTGGGAATAGCTGAATGTCTTGTGAACATTTTAAAGGTTGAATGGTGTCTCTAGCTGAAAGTAAGCTGAAGTAGTTACGTTTGAAAGAGGAGGAAGCTTTTTAATGATTTGAAAGGATTTACCATTACTTTTAATGGGAGAATAATTTGCACAAAAACCTTAATGTCTTAAAAAGTATAAAAGTGAGAAATACCAAAAGTCATAGCCATCATCTCCTGAAGGAGCTGAACGTTTTGATACAAAAGTTGTAGGAATCGGTTAAAGTATGCAGAACGAGTTAAAGGCCAAAAAACGGCGGAAGAACTAAGAAGTTGAAAAACAATAGTGAGAATGCTGAACAGCATTCTCACAATTACACATGTAAACAGAGTAATCGTATTATTGGCATAAACCGACAATTGCTAGTAATCGTGTTTCTCATGGTCAAGTAAACGTACCAATCACCTGTGTGAGAGACTGAGTGGTGCGTGTCTGTCGTTACGGTGATGGTGCAGCTATGATTGCTAACGCGCTGAGGGCAGAGAATAAGAGAAATGTAGCTAGAATCCACACCTCAAACAAGATAACCTAGACGCAAAACTGTACGTCCAATCCAAAATATAAGGATATTTTCCGAGACCCAAGACTCTGCCGAAACCAGAGATATTCTTTATATGTCTGTGCAGTCAGAAATACGACTCTACCTGCAGTTTCAAAAACGTGTTCCTTTTGCTTTCCTGGTGCTTGTTTGTTTGGTTGCCACGGTGATGGCGCAGCTGTGATAGCTAACGAGCTAGGCAGAGAGAAAAACGAACATTTACCTAGCATCCACACCTCAAACAAGTTGACCTAGACGCAAAACTATACGTCCAATCCAAAATATAAGGATATTTTCCGAGACCCAAGACTCTGCCGAAACCACAGATGTCCTTTATATGTCTGTGCGGTCAGAAATACGACTCTATCGGCAGTTTCAAAATCTTGTTCCTTGCTTTCTCTGACTGATTTTACTCACCTCTCCATTGAAGTTAGTGAGAGAATTTGAAAGGCTGCTCTCGCTTCAAGGCTCATAGCTGAAAATCTGTAAATGTGAGCTCTTTAGTAGTTACATTGGCTGAAAGAGGACAATTTTTCCTACATTTTAAGGTATAACTTGTTTCTGTAAGTTAAACTATATGAACGTTAGAGGAATTTGTTTGACAAATTAGTTGAATATCAGAAAAAGAGCAGCCGGCAGAGTGTGCCACTCTGCTTGCTGCTCATTCATAAAAATCAAGAAGGAGCAAACATTTTAATGTATTTCAAACTGTCATAATTCAAAATTGGCTGAACATTTGAAAAAGCTGAATCATTTGGGAATAGCTGAATGTCTTGTGAACATTTTAAAGGTTGAATGGTGTCTCTAGCTGAAAGTAAGCTGAAGTAGTTACGTTTGAAAGAGGAGGAAGCTTTTTAATGATTTGAAAGGATTTACCATTACTTTTAATGGGAGAATAATTTGCACAAAAACCTTAATGTCTTAAAAAGTATAAAAGTGAGAAATACCAAAAGTCATAGCCATCATGTCCTGAAGGAGCTGAACGTTTTGATACAAAAGTTGTAGGAATCGGTTAAAGTATGCAGAACGAGTTAAAGGCCAAAAAACGGCGGAAGAACTGAGAAGTTGAAAAGCAATAGTGAGAATGCTTAACAGCATTCTCACAATAATAATAATAATAATAATAATAAAGAGAAACAGGAAAACAATAGTGAGAATGCTTAACAGCATTCTCACAATAAAGAGAAACAGGAAAACAATAGTGAGAATGCTTAACAGCATTCTCACAAATATATGAAGAGGTGGAACACATAATATGCAAAAAGGGAAATACGGCAGCTGTTATAAAACAGAGAGAAAACGCCTGGCAGAAAATCGCGGACCAACTGAATGCGTGAGGATTTTAAAATGTCTACTTTGAACATTGTACACTGTTTTAATTGGGTGTGCTTTGCCTTCGGCAAGGGCACAACCTATGTTCTCTCACATATATATTTATTGTTTCTTGTTTGTTTTCGCACCCCTAAAACTCAGTCAATATTTGGCCTACATAGACAACCTAGGTGTCAAAAGTTTCGTCTTGGTAGCGATTGAGTTGCTTGTATTTTTATTTACGTTCCGTTGCACGGTTTAAGTAGAAATTGGGTTTTTGTGGCGAAAAGTGAAGCTAACGGTGGCTAACTTGCTAGCCACAGTCAATGACGCTACTTACGTCACTAACGTCACGAAAACTCGCGTGACTACCTCTAGCAGAACATTAGTTTAGCAGCTCGTTAACTTCTGGGAGATAGCTAGGCTAACTGCTTTACTGCAAGGCAGCTGCAGAAACGCCACAAGCAAAGAGGCCAGGGTGATAACTATTTACTAATTTTACTTTGTGATATGACACACAATTGTGATGTGTAATGTACAATATAAGCTGATATTATTAAGGAAGCACATCTACTTTCGGAAACAGTAGTCTACTATTTCACTGAAGTATTACCCAGCTAACAGTTACGTTGCCCTTACGCTGCCGCAACGTCATTCGATGACCAAACATACGTTGCCGCAACGTCTTTGGCGACGTCCCAAAATCACGTTGCCAGTCCGTAACCGCGACGTCGTGGCAACGTTATTTTCCGACGTTGCCAGTCTGTAACCGTGACCTCCTAGCAACGTCATTTTCCGACGTTGCCAGTCCGTAACCGCGACCTCCTAGCAACGTAATTTGGTGACGTTGCCAGTCCGTAACTGCAACGTTAACTAAGTAACCTATATTTCTCAATTCTACTGCTTATATTGGGGCGGTTCATATGCAGACCTCATTTGCCCAAAATGCTACTTGTTCTTGTATAATAGGCTACATGGTAGCCAACTTTAGGAGGACTATGTTTGTGTGATGTGTAGCCTAACTCCAGCTAATCATAAACAAGGCAGCATTTCCATGTTACATTGTCATTTTATTTCAAACAAAGTGCCAAACAGTGAATTAAAATCTTCTGCCAGTCCCCGCTACAGGTCTTGTCTGTTGGCCCTGACAATGAAGCACAAAATAAGTTAGTGTTCTATCAACATAATTGCACGTGTAAAAAGGGGCTATACAAGTCATAAAAAAATCACATCTAAAATAATATACATCATCAAAAAAATATGTGATTCTAGATTTTTGTCACATAGCCATGTGAAAGGTTGGATATGGAAGCTGCAATCATGATTCATTCACCTGGCTTGTTTTGAATGGGCTGCCGGGGTGTGTTTGAGTGTCTCCTCTATGAGGAGCTCCACAGCTTTCTCTCCCAGTCCCGTCTTCCACTTCATCACAGCGTCTGGAATTAGAAGTCATGAACTTATTGTCAGCACCAATGTGAACGTTGAACGCTGCGTGTAAGCCATAGTTCATGGCATCTCCAAGCACTTACCAGTCTCTTTCGCAACTCCAGCACCTTAAGGCGCTCCTCAAGGTCTTGGAGTTCAGCCTGTGTTTGGGCCACCTGTAGGTCCATCACTGGCACCTCTTCAGTGTTTCTGCCCTGTAGTCGCCTGAATAGGAGAGCCTCTCGCTGGTTCTCCTCCAATGTCTCCATCTTCTGGAGCATAACCTATAATGTGTCTGTCATTAAAGACAAGTAAAACAAGTTTACAAGAGTTTGCATGATTGGCATACACTGTGGTTCTTCTAGATTAGCTGTAACATTGATGTAAATAACAAATGTTACCTTGAATGGTTGTATACAAAGCATTAGTATGACAACATTTGTTGTTTTGACAAATATGTACCCCCCCCCCCCCCCCCCCCCGCCACGATCAGAACAACTTAGGTATGCCTTACAATGAGTTGGCAATGCTATTGAGAAGCTTTGAGTATTTTTTGAGTGTCTTATATTTGCACTTGCCTGGCTGCCAGCTGTTTTCCTGGGCCCCCAATGGGTTCACCTCCACCAGACCAGAGTTGACATCTTGGGGTATGGCATCTGGTGATGCAAAAGTTTTAAGTCATGCTTTTGCTTCAAAACATAGGCTTTAGGGTTGCCATGGCTCATACAATTATTTTCACTGTTATAAACGGTCATTCATTACTTTACCATCATTTCCCAGGGACACAGTGCTAGGCCGTGTGACGGTGGTAGGATATCTGTACAGAAATGAAAGTGGAATGTAGTTTATGTACATAGTTTTAGCATATTGATATTGATATTAAAGGAGTAGCATTGCACATATGTGATCGTTCGAAAACAGGGCCCCACATCGTAGCGTCGCACATGTGTGATTCTGAACATTCCAGCCGACTATTTTCCGATAGACAAAAACTATATGACAAACGCTATAGTATGGCTTCAAAATGTACAATTAGTAGGCTAACAAGTAACACTAGCAGGTAGTAGCATTGCTATGAGTATTATGCTAGGTTGCTAGGTAACAGAAGCTAATTAAAGCTACTTAGCTGCCGTTTTGGAAAAATAACTGGTGGAAGCGTCGGAAATATTTAGAACTCACGCATCTAAAGGTTAAAACGAATAACCCAGCTAGAAATTGTACGTTCCAAGAACGTTCCCGTTGGTGTAAAGGACGTCGCCTTATAACGTTCCCAGAACGTCCCATATTGGTCTCTGTGGAGTTCTTTAACCGGTAGGAGGACGTTATTTCGGGGCCTTTCAGGACGTTCTGGGAACGTTTAGGGAACCATTACAGGACCTTTCCTCTGTATCAATGCTAACCTTTGCAGAACCTTTTAGTGACATATCAAACCTTCTGGGGACCAACCTATAATGTGTTTTCGGTCCTTATCCCGTTACCTGAACCACTATTGGAACAATATTGCTTCATCTTTATAGAAAATGAACACGTATAGGCTACATCAACTTTGATAGAAATAGGAGACCACCATGGGCTATTAGCAGTACTGTAGCTACTTGATTCAACCTGGATTTTCGTGTGTGGGTATTAAAATGAAGAGACACAATTCAAGTTAATGATATTTTATTATCAGAATGGATGTTGATGCCATCAAGCTCTTAAAAGAACTCCAACACAGAAAAGAGAGAACAACGGAACAGAGAAACATAAGTTTTGCCTACAGTTCCGCGTCTTCCATTGGTCTCCGCCGCCCTCCGACTGCCGAAATTAGAAGAAAGAAATTCCGACATCACTGTTAAACCAGAATGTGTTAGCCTATGTCTATGTATGCCTAGTTACTTATTACAATACAACGCTTTGACATAACATGTATATGTTTATTTTGCTCTATTAGCTACATCCCTTTAACATTTCTGACCAGTGTGTCGAGAGCTAGCCTACTGTACTGTACTGTAGCCGGTTGGGGTCCCTTGCGCTAGCTATAGCCTTTTACACGTTGTTGTAGGCATAGGCTACAAGCAATACTTATCGCAAAACGTTTTGATATTTTTCTACTTCCATTTACTTACCTAACAACGAATAATACTGCTCCTTCACCTAATTGCATCGGTTGATTTTCCAAATCCTGTTGATAATGACATGTGCAGCACGCTCCCTTACAAATGCACTGCTTGAACTATGAGTATCGGTGTACCTCAGTAAATTAGAATATTGTGGAAAAGTTTGTTTATTTTGATTAGTAAATTCAAAAGTTGAAACTCATATATTATACAGATGCATTACACACACAGTGAAATACTTCAAGCGTTCATTTTAATTTTGATGATTCTGACTTTCATCTAATGAAATCCCAAAATTCAGTATCTCAGAAAATTAGAATATTACACAAGACCAATAAACCTAAGGATTTTTAATACAGAAATGTCAGCCGACTGGAAAGTATGTTCATATAGGCATTCAATACATGGTCTGGGTTCCTTTTGCATGAATAATTGCATCAATATGGCATGGAGGCGATCAGCCTGTGGCACTGCTGATGTGTTATGGAAGCCCAGGTTGCTTTGATAGCGGCCTTCAGCTCGTCTGCACTGTTGGGTCTGGTGTCTCTCATCTTCCTCTTGACAATACTCATAGAGTCTATGGGTTCAGGTCAGGCAAGTTTGCTGACCAATCAAGTGATACCATGGTCATTAAACCAGGTTCTGTTACTTCTGGCAGTGTGGGCAGGTGCCAAGTCGTGCTGGAAAATGAAATCAGCATCTCCATAAAGCTTGTCAATGGAAGGAAGCATGAAGTGCTCTAAAATGTCCTGGTAGATGGCTGCATTGACTTTGGACTTGATAAAACTGTGGACCTACCAGCAGATTACATGGCTCTGCAAATCATCACTTGGAAACTTCAAACTGGACTTCAAGCAACTTGGATTCTGTGCCTCTCCACTTTTCCTCCAGACTCTGGGACTTTTATTTCCAAGTGAAATGCAACATTTACTTTAATCTGAAAAGAGGATCTTGGACCACTGAGCAAGTCCTTTCCCTTTTCTCCTTCGCCTGGGTAAGACGCTTCTGACGTTGTCTCTGGTTCAGGAGTGGCTTGACACGAGGAATGCGACAGTTGTAGCCCATGTCCTGGATACATCTGTGCGTGGTGGCTTTTGATGCACTGACTCCAGCCTCAGTCCACTCCTTGTGAATTTCCCCCAAATTCTTGAATGACCATTGCTTCACAATCCTCTCAAGGCTGCAGTTATCCCTGTTGCTTGTGCACCTTTTTCTACCACAATTTTCCCTTCCACTCAACTTTCTATTAATATGCTTGGATACAGCACTTTGGGAACAGCCAGCATCTTTAGCAATGACTTTTAGTGGCTTACCCTCCTTGTGGAGGGTGTCAATGATTGTCTTCAGGACAGCAGTCTTCCCCATGACTGTGTAGCCTACTGAACCAGACTTAGAGACCATTTAAAGGCTTAGGAAACCGTTACAGGAGATAATCAGCTGATTAGAGTAGGACATCATGAGTCTACAATATTTAACTTTTTCAGTCAAATGTTCTAGGATACTGAAATTTGGGTTTTCATTAGCTGTAAGCCATAATCATCCAAATTAAAAGAAATAAACACTTCAAATGTTTCACTCTGTGTGTAATGCCTCTGTATAATATATGAATTTCACCTTTTTCCATGATATTCTAATTTACTGAGATTCACCTGTGTCGGTCTAACTGCAGAGTATAGTAGTATAACCATGCTTATAAACTAGACCGCACCATTTCAATGATATGCAATCTACATAATGTATTCGTGACCTGCTAGGGAAGTTACCCGGCTACTTATGTAATGTTACAACACTGGATTAAAATCAAAATGATTAGAGCTACGTCTAAATTCATTTACACAAGTTTCATAGTTTGACCCGTCTGACACACTCGTCGACACGAGTGTGGATTGCTATGGCATAATGCTTGTCTGAACGTCCCGCCCTGATGAACATACTTTCCAGTCAGCTGACATTTCTGTATTAAAAATCCTTAGGTTTATTGGTCTTGTGTAATATTCTAATTTTCTGAGATACTGAATTTTGGGATTTCATTAGATGAAAGTCAGAATCATCAAAATTAAAATGAACGCTTGAAGTATTTCACTGTGTGTGTAATGCATCTGTATAATATATGAGTTTCAACTTTTGAATTTACTAATCAAAATAAACAAACTTTTCCACAATATTCTAATTTACTGAGGTACACCGATACTCATAGTTCAAGCAGTGCATTTGTAAGGGAGCGTGCTGCACATGTCATTATCAACAGGATTTGGAAAATCAACCGATGCAATAGGAGCTGTATTCCAATTTAAGAATGTCTTCAAGAATCTCTTTAAGAATGTCTTCATACCCTTCATGTGTTGTCATTAAATTTAACTTGGAAACAAGTAGTTTGTTCTGCATCTTTATTTAATCTTTCCCTACTATATAGTATCATTTTATGCATGTGTAGTGCACAATGATTAAACCTCAAGGACTTGGTTGTGAAAGGCTACAGTACAACTACATGATAGTCAACATGACTATTCAAATATGTACACATGTTATTTTAGTCTCTGCTATGAAAAGAGTGTAAAGGGTGACACAATAAAGGTAACGCTTTTGTCTACACCGCGCTGTCTTGGTCTTGCACCTAGCATCTTGGATTTCATAATGGTTGGGTGTGATGCATGGGGATGTATTGCATGCTCCAAATAGGGAGTCGTGATGTAGGCTACGGCTTCCCAGCTGATAGTGAGAGGAGAAAGAGGTGGTTTGATAAAGTCAACAGGAGCAAACTCAATATAACTCAATAACGACCACAATTAAAAGCATAGTAATGACAAAAATACTGTGGTTTAAATATAAGACAGCCCACTCCATCACATTTTCCCTCATCCAGAAATCTCTCATCCAGTGGTCTCCCATCCAGCGCTCCTTCAACTAGTGGTCTCCCATCCAGCGCTCCTTCCTCCAGTGGTCTGACATCCACCTCCAAGGCACTGGGCCTCCTTTTCAGCTCACATCAACATCAGTAGCAATGCCAGACTGCAAGGGCCATAGACACACACACATAAACAGACAGTAAGCTGTAATGATAATCACATGATGGACTGAATGTTACAATGGTCTCTAACTCATAGTTTGCTTAGTAAACATTCACTTTATGAATAGATTAACCATGTTGTACTATGTTCTTTGATGGTTCCTTGACACTGTATAATATCATCCAATTTCTTACTGTACCAACCCCCAGACTATGGTGCAAATAAGCGACCACAGTAACGGATTAATAATTAAATACAGCTTTCCTCTCACACAAACTTGTTTGTAGGCATTAGTTTCTCAATAAATATAAATAGTGCACTAAATTAGCTAGCTACACTGATCATTACATAACCAGGTCATCACTCACTTCGTAGCACATTGTTTTTGCTACGTTCTGGCTTCTACATGTCTAGCTAGCATCAAAAAATCTCGGCACTTTAAGATACTGAAATGTTAAATGTACTAGATGCCAGAAAATGGGCCAAGAACTTCCACATTCTTACCTTGGCACAACTCCATCATACAGTACAGTACAACTGTTCCTCAACGACGATGCTGCTGTGTTTGAAACTGATGCTAGCTCGCTCTAGTTCTAACTAGCCTACAGTACAGTACAGTACCATGAACGTAAAGGCAATTGACGCAACTCTTTCTCTTTATGACTCTGCAGGCAGCTAAATGGTACAAATTGGTATCCAGAGCCTCAACGCGAAAAAGTTAAACATCTTGACTAGCACTTTTTTTAGCAAGGTTAGCTAGCCAAAACTCTCATATCTCGCTATGTACTGCGTGTGTGCAGTCTTTTGTTTACTAAGGTAGTCATAGCAAACCCAGGCATGGAAAGTCCATCTTCACACTCTGATACCGATCAACCAATGGGGTTAAGGTGACACCGTGACATACATTGATTGACAGCTTACCTCATTAGCTTAAGGACAAGGAAATACAGAAATAAATGTACACAGAAATAAATAAATACAGAAATAAATGTACACAGAAATAAATAAATACAAAAATAAATAAATACAGAAATAAATGGCCATGTAAATAAATAAATACCTAATTAAGATGTTTTCATACATTTATTTTTATATATTTACATTTTTTTATGTATAAATACATTTTTTTATACATTTATTCATTTATTTGTAATTTTGGCAGGTTTGGTCCTCCATAGAATATAGCGAAAGTTGTATGTGACCATAAAATAACCAAAACAACGTTCCCCCAATGTCATACACAGAACGTCCCCGTGTGACTATCAGGGAACTATATGGGGACATTCTTTAAAAGTCCCAAATGTCATATTTGTAATGTTTGCGGTGTGACCACAATATAACGAACATGGAACGTCTCCAACGCCCACAGTCTTTGCAAATTCAGGGCTAAATAAACTATTTTGGGACAATGTTTTGTCTAACAGTTCTGAACGTTTATTTTCACTGATTCTTTTGTGGGTGATTTGTGAGACGCTTAACTTTGATGTATGTATTTTCAGTATTTCAACATAACTTTCTGGAGGGTTTAACCCATTACCTCGAGGTAGTACCTAGATCTAGCTAGCGAAATCCTAACGTAAACAATGTGAATCTGATAGAAGATAACCAGGTTAAATAGCCTCAATTTCAAACCTATACGTAATATCATGCCCCATCCAATTTCTGAAAATACGTTTATATATTTAACACTATTTCTGTAAAGAAACTCACCTTTGAAGTAGCTAATTTCCAGTTGAAATCCAATGCGTAGTCCTACAAGACGGTTGAACCCCTGAAAAATATCTTCTGAAACCCCAGTTTCAGCGATGTGTTGAAATGGGCATGCGCAAAGTGGGGCAGACTGAGGGGCAGGTTTGCTAAGGAAGAATTGTAATATTCTGTGATGACTTGTCTTTGGAAATTAAACTCTAAAGAGTCGCTTACCTTTTGGTCACATTTAACAATTTGTATTACAAAATTATTGGAGCACAAATTTGCATTGTGTGTCATACAGCTTTGGTGTGCTGTACAAAGAATGTTTGCTTAATCATGTTACACATCACACATTGATTGCTTTTGTACATGTTTATAGTAAAGAATGAAAGACTAAATTATATTCCAAATTCAGTCTTTTATTTATTAAAGCTATGTTCCTGCATATGAGAAAATTGATGACCAATGACATGCTGGGGCTGAGATGCACATGAATTACATACATTGTCTACATTTATACATGCTGGGTGCAACATTTAATATTGTGTGTGATTGAAATTCATGTAGACTATGGCTACATTACAAAAGTGTCAGAACTGAGAGCAGTCCAGTGTGATCTCCATCTCTGGATAAACCATATTGCACTCGAGATCCGTTGTCCTGCGACCAAAGAGCGACTTAACGGCAACTTAACCCATGGTACCAAAATGAATGTATCCAGCCGACCAAGGTACAACGCCACGGCAACGTTGTCCACGGGACCCAAAATAACAGTATCCAACCGACCAAGGTACGATGTCGCGGCAACGTTGTCCACGGGACCACAAATAACGTAACCAACCGACTACGGTACGACGTCGCGGCAACGTTGTCCATGGGACCAAAAAATAACGTAACCAGCCGACCAAGGTACGACGTTGCGGCAACGTTGTCCACGAGTCTAAAAATAACGTAACCAGCCGACCAAGGTACGACGTCGTGGCAACGTTGTCCATGGGACCAACTGGCAACATTCCCTTTATAATGTTGCTACGACGTTGCCACAATGCTGCCAGAAGGTAACGTCGCGGGTTACCAACTGAGCACTTACTGGCAACGTTGCCGCAACGTCATGTGTTAGCTGGGATTAGCATCATGACATTAGTATGTGTTGTCCGGGCAACACACACTACAGTGATGTATCTGTTTTCAGTCGTTAAAATAAACATTCCTCACAAATACCTTTTTGTTGGTAGGATTTATTATGTACGGTGGCCAACATGTGCAAACGCACTGCAAATTATAAAACACATGCAAATAGACAAAACACAAGCAAACTAGAGAGGGTACAATTTCTGGGGAAATTGTAGGGTGTGCTTGCTTGCGTCGGTTGCACAGGGGTCCGTTTTTAATGACATTTTTACAACTGATATTTCTGTATATTTTATATAAAAATGCATACTTATTATTTATAAAGATTACATAGATTTAAAAGCATCTTTATCTTGCTGCTCATTTACAACTCAAAATACGAGTGAAGTGTAGAATGAAATAGATGTCTTCTCATTTCCCCTGCAAGAGGCAGCCTCATAGCTGAATCAAAACGAATACATTTGGCAGACCGGTGTCAAAATAGACCTAATCTCTATGACTTAAATGTCCTTTTAAGTTTTTCCCTTCTCGTGATATTTTCAGACATTTAGCCTACTCATATTTACATTTTACATTGTCATTTAGCAGACGCTCTTATCCAGAGCGACTTACAGTAAGTACAGGGACATTCCCCCGAGGCAAGTAGGGTGAAGTGCCTTGCCCAAGGACACAACGTCAGTTGGCATGACCGGGAATCGAACTGGCAACCCTAACCCTGACTCCCCATATTGCATATTGCATTCATTCATTAATAAAGAACCCCCTTTGAAGATTATTCTACGACGTTACCGGCAGTAGAAGATGGAATCGCGATTCAAACATTACCATCTGCTAACTGAAAAAATGCCCCCAAAAACGTAAATAAGCTTGACATTTATTTAGTGGAAAATCGCTCATTCATAAAAAGCTCACTGGTAGCGATCATTGTCAGTAACAACGCAAAATGCGATATAGCCCTGTGTGGAGAAGCTGCCCCGGTAAATTGTACTACTACAGTACAGTATTAGACTACTGCTGTATTCGTCTTGGTAGCGATTGCGTTGGTTGAATTCGGTTGAACGTTCCGTTGTACGGTTTAGGCTGAAATTAATTATTTTCATGAACAGATTGACAAAGTTTAGGCTGTGGCAATGAAGTTCAGGTTAGTAGTCAGATAGTTTCACCTATTGAAAGACTTGATTTAAGTAAGGGGAGTGCCGAACATGTTCTGTCGCCGTTTTACTTCCTAAACAGCTGTGTACTGTAGATGTTTTTGTAGTGTGTCTCGCGTAAGCTACAGCGTTGCAGTGAGCAACACTGGTTTTACACCACAGGTAATGATAATTTCACCAACAAATCGTTTACATGTAATGTAATGTCATAATAAATCCTACAACAAAAATATATTTGTGAGGAATGTTTATTTTAACGATTGAAAACAGATGCATCATAGACCACTGTGGTAGCTATGTGTTGCCCGGGCAACAGAGGCTAATGTCATGTTAATGCCTCAGTGAAATAGTAGACTACCGTTTCCGAAAGTAGATGTGGGCCTACTTCCTTAATAATATCAGCTAATATTGTACATTACATTTCACAATTGTGTTTCACATCACAAAGTAAAATGAGTAAATAGTTATCACCCTGGCCTCTTTGCTTGTGGCGTTTCTGCAGCTGCCTTGCAGTAAAGCTATAGTTAGCCTAGCTATCCCCCAAGTTAACAGATGCGAAACGAATGTTCTGCTACAGGTAGTCACGCGTGTTTTCGTGACGTAGTGACGTTAGTAACGTCAGTGACTGTGGCTAGCAAATTAGCCACCGTTAGCTTCACTTTTCGCCACAAAAACTTAACTTGAGCCTAAACCATGCAACGGAACGTAAATACAAGCAACTCAATCGCTACCAAGACTAAACTTTTGACACCTAGGTTGTCTATGTAGGCCAAATATTGACAAAGATTTAGGGGGGCAAAAATAAATAATAATAAATATATATGTGAGAGAACAAAGGTTGTGCTCTCGCCGAAGGCTTGAGCACACCCAATAATAAGAAAAGGTAGAAACACTTAAGTGGCTTCGCCGCTTCGCGGCTTGGCCACCAAAAATAATATATATGTGAGAGAACAATGGTTGTGCTCTCGCCGAAGGCTTGAGCACACCCAATAATAACTAGATACGGCTGTTCCTGCGAAACAGCAGTGAGAATGCTGAAAACCTGAATGGGGATAGCTGACCATGCTAAAAAAGCTGAAAATTGTGAACATTTAGTAGAAAGTTATAAGCTGAAGCGCTTGAAAGGTATTTTTGAAAGGGGCTGGAGCTGGACGAAGGTATAAAACTACATAAAAGATAAGAAAAATGCAAAAATAGAAATAATTCTGAAGAATTTGAAAATTTAGCAGAAAATTATTTGCTGGAGTTTCAAAAGGCCTGAAATGTATGTTAGAAAGGACCTGCAGCAAGATGAAGGCAGAAAACAGAAGAAAAGAAGAAAATGCAAAACAATAAGGGCAAAAATTCAGAAAGATGAGCGGCAGGAAAATTTGAAAATTTAGCAGAAAACCAGTTGCTGAAGTCTGGGTTGAACGAATTTGAAGGTAAAAGGACAACACTGGAATGACTTGAACTTGCTGGAAAAACAGAGCAACCGTTGGTCATTGGCAACAGACTGGCAACATTTCTAACCTAGAATCTAGGTTTCAGGTTCAAGACGGAGGAGAAACTAATCATGTGTGCCTGCACGCCCAGTCCTGTTCAGACACTTAATTTAAGATGACATTTACATTTATGCATTTAGCAGACGCTTTTATCCAAACGACTTCCAAGAGAGAGCTTTACAAAAGAGCATAGGTCACTGATCATAACAACGAGATAGCCCCAAACATTGCGAGCAGCCAAAACATGAGGCATACATTGTGGAAAACCAAATAAGTGCAGAAGGGAAGAACCATAAGAGCATGCAGTTAAACAAGTTACAATTGAACAACATGAAACTCCCCACAAGAGTGCACCTGTAGAAAAAACAATCAACAGCAAAATATTTCACAGCGAGTACAAGAATTTGAAACCATTACAACTAACCAACAAGTCTCTCAATACGAGTCATTGTGATCCTGGAGGAAAATAACAACAAGTGCGTCTTGAGCCTTTTCTTGAAGGTGGGGAGACAGTCAGTGTCCCTGATGGAGGTGGGGAGTTGATTCCACCATTGGGGGGCCAAACAGGAGAAGAGCTTGTGTTGGGACCGGGCGCTCTTGAGCGGTGGGACCACCAGACGGTTGTCAGAAGACCGTAGGTGGCGGGGGGGGTCTAAGGCTGGAGGAGAGACTTGATGTAGTCGGGTGCAGTCCCGTTGACCGCTCGGAAGGTCAGTACCAGAGTCTTGAATCTGATACGGGCCGTGATGGGAAGCCAGTGGAGGGAGATGAGGAGCGGGGTAACATGGGAGCGTCTGGGTAGATTGAAGACCAAACGGGCCACCGCGTTCTGAATCCTCTCGAGAGGGCGGGTTGCGCTGCTGGGAGACCGGCGAGCAGCGAGTTGCAGTAGTCCAACTTTGAGAGGACAAGTGCTTGGACTAGCATCTGGGTGGAATGCTCAGATAGGTATCTCCTGATCTTCCGGATGTTGTAGAGGGTGAATCTACACGACCGGGAGACCGCAGCAATGTGGGCTGTGAGGGAGAGCTCGTCATCCATGGTCACCCCGAGGTTCCTGGCAGAGGATGAAGGGGTCACCGTCGCCGATCCCAGGGTGATTGAGAGATCGTGGGAGATGGAGGGTTTGGCCGGGATGATGAGGAATTCTGTTTTGGCGAGGCTCAGCTGGAGGTGGTGCTCGGTCATCCAGGCGGAGATGTCTGTGAGGCAGGCCTCGATCCTAGCTGAGATCCCCGGATCAGTCGGGGGGAACGACAGGTACAGCTGCGTGCCGTCAGCATAGCAGTGGTAGGAGAAGCCATGGGAGGTGATGATTGGTCCAAGCGAGGTGGTGTAGAGGGAGAAGAGGAGGGGTCCAAGGACGGATCCCTGTGGGACACCAGTGGAGAGCTGGCGGGGGCCTGACACTTTGCCTCCCCAGGAGACCTGGTAGGATCTTCCCAACAGGTAGGATGAGATCCACTGAAGTGCAGTGCCAGTGATGTCCATCTCAGAAAGTCTGGCCAGCAGGATTTGATGGTTAACCGTATCAAACGCTGCAGAAAGGTCCAGCAGAATGATGACGGATGACCTCGAAGCCGCTCTGGCAGACTGGAGGGCAGTGGTGACTGACAGGAGGGCAGTTTCTGTGGAGTGGCCAGTCTTGAAGCCCGATTGGTTGGGGTCAAGCAGGTTGTTCTGAGAGAGAAAGTTTGACAGTTGGTTAGATATGGCGCGTTCAATTGTTTTAGAAAAGAAGGGTAGTAGTGATACCGGTCTGTAGTTCTGGAGGACAGCTGGGTTACTGGAGGGTTTTTTGAGTAGAGGGCTAACTCTGGCCTGTTTGAAGGCAGAGGGGAAAGTGCCGGAAGTAAGAGAAGAGTTAAGGACATGGAGAAGAAAAGTTATGATGGAGGGAGAGATGGTTTGAAAGAGAGGGGAGGGGACTGGATCAAGGGGACAGGAGGTGGGGCGATGAGAGAGAATGAGGTCAGAGATCTCTGCCTCGGACAGGGGAGAGAAAGCGTTTAGACATTTAGTTGGGTCAGTCATAGAGGGTGAGTGGGTAGGAAAGGTGGGTTCAGGGAACCGACTGCTAATGTCAGCAACTTTTTTCTCAAAGAAGGAGAAGTCGTCTGCTGTCAGGGTGGAGGGGGAGGGTGGGGGAGGTGGGTTAAAAAGGGTGGAGAAGGTAGAGAAAAGTTTGTGAGGGTTTGAGGCAGAGTTCATTTTGTTCAGGAAGTAGTGGGTTTTAGCATCAGTTATGCGGGCAGAGAAGGATTTGAGGAGGGAGTGATACTTATCGAGGTCCAGACCGTCTTTGGACTTGCGCCATCTCCTCTCAGACATCAAAATAATAATTCATAGTGCAGGGTTGCCAATGTTGTCGTTGTCCCTGGTGACTTTTTTATACTTAAATAATAAGATCATGCTACATGTAACCAGAGGATCATTTCTTGCAAGTGTGTCAAAGTGGTATTTTTACAGACTGTATTAACACCGTAGGCTTGAATAATAACCGAAGGCGTGGAGCTAGAGAGAGAATGCAATGGAAAATTTCCTACATAAGCTAGATCTACTGCTTCAATCAATAAAATGAGGATATTTTCCGAGACCCAAGACTCTGCCGAAACTAGAGATGTCCTTTATATGTCTGTGCGGTCGGAAATACGTCTCTACCGGCAGTTTCGAAATCGTCTTCCTTCTTGCTTTCTCTGACGGATTTTACCCACCTCTCCATTGAAGTTAGTGAGAGAATTTGAAAGGCTGCTCTCGCTTCAAGGCTCATAGCTGAAAATCTGTCAATGTGAGCAGTAGTTTAGTAGTGTAGTAGTTACATTGGCTGAAAGAGGACAATTTTTCCTACATTTTAAGGTATAACTTGTTTCTGTAAATTAAACTATATGAACGTTAGAGGAATTTGTTTGACAATTTAGTTGAATGTCAGAAAAAGAGCAGGCAGAAGTGTGCCACTCTGCTTGCTGCTCGTTCATAAAAATCAAGGAGCAAACATTTTAATTTATTTCAAACTGTCAATTCAAAATTGGCAGAATATTTGAAAAAACTGAATCATTTGGGAATAGCTGAATGTCTTGTGAACATTTTAAAGGTTGAATGGTGTCTCTAGCTGAAAGTATGCTGAAGTAGTTACGTTTGAAAGAGGAAGCTTTTTAATTATTTGAAAGTATTTACCATTACTTTTAATGGGAGAATAATTTGCACAAAAACCTTAATACATAAAAAAGTATAAAAGTGAGAAATTAGAAAAGTCATAGCACCCATCTCCTGAAGGAGCTGAACGTTTTGATTCCAAAATTGTAGGAATCGGTGAAAGTATGCAGGACTAGTTAAAGGACAAAAAACGGCGTAAGAACTAAGAAGTTGACAACTAGAAAGGCCTTTCCTGCAGAAAATGCGTTGGAATGCTGAAAGATTAAATTATTTTTTTTAAATTGCAGAAAATACAGAAATGAGAAAATACCCGCAAGCTGAAATGAATGTCAAAAATGTGTGAGTCACACAAAAGAGGCAGTGTGGAAACTGAACTGCATCATCTAACAATGCTAAGAGCTGAAATACAATGCGGGAGAAGCTTAAAGCTGAACTGTTAAACAGAAGAAGAAGAAGTAGGCCTAGGCTAGCTAGCCATAAAAAGAATATTAGTCTTAACAGCTGAAATTATAGTTGGGATAGTAATAGCAGTAGCAAATTTAGCCTATCATTGAGTGCGTTTACTCGGCTTTCTTAGTAGGATTCAATGTGTTGATTGAATGAAACATACAGCAGTAGGGCCGATACAGGAAGACACAGCGACACTTTGTTGCAGAAGGATGATGGTGCAAGTTTTGTCCGTGGAGCATACAACGATTAATAAAAATAATCATGTAGACGCGTTTATTGAGTAATCGCATAAGTAATTACACATGTAAACGGAGTAATCGTATTATTGGCATAAACCGACAATTGCTAGTAATCGGGTTTCTCATCCTCAAGTAAACGCACTCAATGGCGTAGTAGAACAAAACAGTTCCATTAGCAATAGTAGTAATAGAGATATTAGCAGCATCTAATGAGTCACCTCTTGTAAATTGTATACGGTTGAAATACTATCAAACTGTCGTGTGACTCCACTAATAAGCTAATACCAATCAACTGTGTAAGAGACTGAGTGGCACATGTCTGTGTGGTTGCCACGGTGATGGTGCAGCTATGATTGCTAACGCGCTGAGGGCAGAGCGAATAACTACCGGCAGTTTCAAAATCTTGTTCTTTTTGCTTTCTCTGACGATTTTGTCACCAGATTTGCATTGGTCTCTATGGGGCGAGAGTTGGACTTTGTCTCGCTTTCGTGGGGCTCTGAACAAATGTGTACGTCTGTTGGATTCAACAGACAACTGTCTACAACCAGCACAAAATTAGCTATCTATTGATCCAAAAATGAAGCATGAAGAGCGGAAATTGTGGCAAAGCTGGCAAACTAGAAATACTTTTTGAAACTGATTTCGAAGCTCCCCGAGGCTTTCACGTACACACCCATGTAGATCTCAGAAACGGCTTGAAAAAGTAATGAAACATAATCAGTGATATTGAAAAAAGTTGATTTGATATCAAAAAGCTGAATTAAAAAAAATAGTTTAGGGTTTTTTCAACATTTTAAAGTTTAAATGGTGGCTGTAGCTAAAAGATTGAGGAAGAAGAAGGATTTGAAAGTTGAAGAAGTTTAAGAGGATTGAGAGGATTTGAAAAAAACTCCATTGGAAAACCATGTAAAAAATATTATTAATATTGATTTATATTAATTCAAGCATAAGAGGTACAAAGCTGAAAAGATATAGCAGTCATAGCCTGAAACTGCTGAATTTTTTGATAGCTGAACGGTTTTAACAGCTGAAGATTTGAAGGCGCTGAAAGGTGTCACGGAAGAAATAGAATAATAAGAAGTTGAACTAGAAAGTGCATTTCCTGCAGAAAATGCGTTGGAATGCTGAAAGATGAATTATTTGTTTTAAAATTTCTGAAAATAGGCTACAGAATTAGAAAATACCCGCAAGCTGAAATGAATTTCAAAAATGTGTGAGTCACACAAAAGAGGCAGTGTGGAAGCTAAACTGGATCATCTAACAAAGCTAAGTGCTTAAATACAATGCGGGAGAATAAGTTTAAACGTTGTGAAGCAATCGAAGAAATAGTAGAATTTCAAGAGGCAGTGTGGAAGCTGAACTGCATCATCTAAAAAAGCTAAGAGCTTAAATAGCCTACAATGCGGGAGAAGCTGAACTGTTAAACTGTAGAAGTAGTAGAAGTAAAATTACTAAATGTAAGTAGTATATTCGTTTTAGTAGCTGAAATTATAGTGCTCTTAGTCTTTTAATGAGACGAGTTGACTGAATAGCTCCGTGTTGCGACTCCACTAATCAGCTAATACAAATCACCTGTGTGAGAGACTGAGTGGTGCGTGTCCGTCGTTGCCACGGTGATGGTGCAGCTATGATTGCTAACGCGCTGAGGGCAGAGAGTAACAGAAGTGTAGCTAGAATCCACACCTCAAACAAGTTAACCTAGACGCAAAACTAGACGTCCAATCCAAAAAATAAGGATATTTTCCGAGCCCCAAGACTCTGCCGAAACCAGAGATGTCCTTTATATGTCTGTGCGGTCAGAAATACGACTCTACCGGCAGTTTCAAAATCTTGTTCTTTTTGCTTTCTCTGACGATTTTGTCACCAGATTTGCATTGGACTCTATGGGGCGAGAGTTGGACTTTGTCTCGCTTTCGTGGGGCTCTGAACAAATGTGTACGTCTGTTGGATTCAACAGACAACTGTCTACGACCAGCACAAAATTAGCTATCTATTGATCCAAAAATGAAGCATGAAGAGCGAGAATTGTGGCAATGCTGGCAAACTAGAAATATTTTCTCAACGACATCCGAAGCTGCCCTCCACTCTAATATGGCAAGCCGTTTTAACATTTATTTCTACAAACGTACTAGTCACTATTTTAAAGTTACTAGTACTTATTCTTTAGTTACTAGTAACTAATCCAATAGTTACTAGTATCTATTCCCGTTTTACTAGTAACTTTCATTAGATACTAGTAACTATTCTTTAGTTACTAGTAACTAATCCAATAGTTACTAGTATCTATTCCCGTTTTACTAGTAACTTTCATTAGATACTAGTAACTATTCTTTAGTTACTAGTAACTAATCCAATAGTTACTAGTATCTATTCCCGTTTTACTAGTAAGTTTTCATTAGATACTAGTACCTATTTTTTAGTTACTAGTAACTATTCCGACATATCCCGAAACCAATAAGTACTAGTAACTATTGCCAACAAGATATCTAGTTAACATGCAAATTAGCTTTAGAAGATATCTAGTTAACATGCAAATGAGCTTCTAAATATATCTAGTTAACATGCAAATTAGCTTTAGAAGATATCTAGTTAACATGCAAATTAGCTTCTGAAGATATCTAGTTAACATGCAATTTAGCTGCTGAAGACCACACCTCACAGAAGACAGCACCACAGAGAAAATATCAACGAACCGATTTGAGAAATGGCACACCTATGTGTAATTGAAGAAATAGGACGAAAATGCAGAGCATTAGAAAGAGCTTTCCAACAAGCTAACATAAGCCACGCACGATTGATGCCGATTGAGTCATCACTTGTGAATTTAAGAAGACTGGACGGTATTTTATCGGTGGAGACAATGCAAGAACCTTTTGCTAGCCTTGAAGAACTCCGAGCTCTCATCACCACCACACATGCGATGTCAGGAGAGCACAGCGAAGACGCCTTTTCAGCCCCTCGTATGCCCTCAGGTAACGTTTGGATTTCACTTTTAGAATAACATTACTCGTACAATGGTAATATGGTGGTTAGCCAAATATACCTTGTATTAGAGATCCCTGTAGGTTATTACTTAAGATAGCTTGCTAGCTGTCGAGCGCCGATGTTATCTACCTTGACTTTACAGTATTGTCTTTATTAGCTACATTAGTTGCTAACGTTTCCTGACCATCTCTGCCCAACTTGTATCTCTAACTTATGTTCTCAGGCCAGCGAGGGAGACCTAAAATTGCCATAAAAAGGCAGCAAATACAGTTCCTCGTGGGTCAAGGCTACAGTCAAGCGGATGGGACAGCTGCTGAAATGTTCAGCATCTTTTTTATATCAGAAAACCAGAGCGCTTGGATTACCAATTAGGAGTTCCAGGTCAAGAACCATAACCAATGAGGAACTTGAAGATCATATAAGAAGACTTCAAAGACAGTTTCCGAGATCTGGAAATGAGGTGACATTGTTATAAGTGTATTATAACTAATCAGTATTTTTGTAACATATTCTAGCATCCTGGCCCGTGTGATGTAGGCTAGCCTACACGTTTTCATTCTGAAAGTTTGTTGGCCTTTTTGTTAGCATTAATAAATAGACAGTGTTCATGCACTACCGCTCAAATGTTTAAGAACACCTAGGGTTATTAATGTTTTAGATAGAGTTTCACTAAGGTGACATTAAATTGATTAAAATAGATATCCAATACCTTACCAATGTTGCAAATATCTATCACTGTTGTAAATGACTGATTCATGATTACTAATGTAAATACAACTGCAGAGACATTTTCCTTTTAGCTCATTCATAATTAATTATGTTTGACTATTATTTCTGATATATTTAATGCCACCTTGGGGAATGAAGATTCAATTTTCTATCAAAACACGTCAATTTAGTAAAAAAATGTTTTACCAAAGGTGTAAGTTGCCTGTGGTTTCAGATGATGAGGGCATTGCTGCGAGCAGGATTCTTTGTAACACGACAGAGTGAGAGCGATGCTGACTTATATTGACCCAGCGGCTGCTGCGCGAAGATGGAGTGCTACCGTGGCAAGAAGAACATACCATGTGCCATATCCCAACAGTCTGTGGCATATGGATGGAAACATGCGTCTCATCAGGTATTCAGTTGTATTTGACAATTAAATATGCACTGTTGTACCAAGCAAACTACTTTCTTCTTCAGTAACCAGCTTCCAAAAGCTGTAGAACATGTATTCCCTGATTATCAGAAATTCAGCATTTATAAGATGGTCAGCTGGAAAGAGAAACTAGTTTGTTTCTTCTCATATTCTACAAATGGCACCATTAAAGATGTATTGTATATAACTGAGAAGTACTAATTTTGTTGACCAATAGTTTTTCCTTTACAGGTGGGGCTTAGTTGTTCATGGAGCCATAGATGGATACTCACGCCTAGTAACATACCTAAACTGTAATACAAACAACAAAGCTGTCACTGTACTTACACAGTTCTTGAAGGCAACATGCCTGTATGGACTCCCATCCAGAGTTCGCTCTGATCATGGTGGGGAGAACACACAAGTAGCATTGTTCATGAATATTGTCCAGGGTGTAGAGCGCAGTAGTCACATAACAGGGGAATCTGTTCACAACCAGAGGATAGAGCGCCTCTGGAGAGACGTGTTCCTGCAAGTTCTACACTACTTCTACAATGAATTCTACAGCCTAGAGGATGCTGCCATACTAGATCCAGAAAATGACATCCACAAGTTATCACTACACCTGACCTATCTACCAGAAATTCAACGTAGGTTGAACATGTTTAGAGAGGCATGGAATCAGCACAGTCTAAGGACAGAAAACAACCGAACACCCTCACAGATCTGGACAGAGGGCATGCTGACCAACATAGAGGCAGACAGCACTCCCATCAACAACGTATTTGGTGATGACCCATATAGGGAGGACAGTTTAGAGGCCCTTCTAGCACAACATGGCATCAACAACTTTCGAACTGACATAGAAGAACAGTTCCCAGCTGTAGTTGTCCAACAACTCAATGTAAATCTTAACCACCAACAACAGCAAGACATTTTGAGGGCTATAGAGGGAATTGTGGACTTGAAAGTGAAATATCAAACATGCTGCACTGAAATTTCTAATAAGTTGAATGAGCCAGCCAGGGGACTGCCTTGAATCACATGACTAATGCATGTCTATGCTCTCTTTTTAGATTTGCCTTGCAATGTGCTTGATTCATAGATCTAGGTGATCACTTTTATTGTACAACCCTTCCGTCACATTTAGTTGAACAACATTTTTGTACAATTGTAAATTACGTGTGAGGTTCAGAAACAAAAACTTGGTTTGAATTTGTGAATTAAAGATGAACAGTACCAAAAAACAAAAAGCCTATTGACAGTTTCCTTATACCATTTCATTCTAAGCCCTACTCTTGACCAAAGCCCTGTGTATTGCAAATACCAAAGTCCATATTGTACTTAAAGGCAGTGTAATCCTTGTGCAAAGGTAGACGCAAGCAGTTCACACATGTGTTTGCTGTGGAAACTTCGCCCTCTGTTGAGTGTCCCCAGGTAAAAGACCGTCAGTGTGCAGGAACTCGATGGATGGTTCCGGCTTCAAGCCAATGGCAGGTAGCGCACTGCATCCAGTCACAAACATTAGAATTTCCTCCAACGAGCAGGGGGAGTTACCTTCTGTAAAGAAAGAAATGTTATAAGGAAGCCAATTCAAGCTGCCCTATGCAACTTTCCATAAAGTGATCCTGTCAGCCTTATACTAGTTATTACTGAACATGGTAATACAGGGACAATAACCAATTTCTGAAAATGCACATTATTAATTTGTCCATGATATGCATTATTTTCAAGTTGATGTCGATTTAGCCATTTTATTGTCGTCTATAGTTTGTATTACCGTATTGTTCGCACTCAGGCGCACTGTCAATGAATGGTCCATTTTCGATCTTTTTCATATATAAAGCGCTCTGGATTATAAAGCTCAGTTTTTATTTTTTATTTTAATTAAAGGCTTTTAAGTGTGCCTTATAGTCCGGAAAATACGGCAGTCAAATTAGTATTTTTCAACCACTGGATCCAATATACTAGTTCCTACCATTTACACAGTTTATATATATATTTTGGGGGGGTTTTCAAAAAGTTATAGTGCAGGTTTAAGTGGTGTTCAGAATCATGCACTAGAGTATTAAGTTAAGCGTCAGCGAGCTGTAGTGTGTCTAACTCCTCAGTGGCCGGGGTTTGGATCATGTGTGTGACATTCAAGCTATGCACGGGCAGGCCCAACTTGCCTGGTAAAATTATGGTAAACTAAATAAAAAGCAAACTGATCTATTACTTGCCCTCTGCATCTAGAAGGTAGTCTCTCCAAAAGCCCACAGCAATGTTTTCCTGTACTCGTCTGTTACTTCCTGCACTGGAAAAACAGATGACAAACAGGTGATCGAGACCATCTGCGCTAAGGGTCTGTGGTGGGCTGCAGAAGAGAGGACGAAAGGCTTCTGGCTGTTTGACAACCTCCTCCAACAATCCTAATGTCCTCAGGCCTTCCTTGAACCTTGAAGAATTAAAAGTGGATAGATCCAGTAGGTGAGTGAGCTCAAGCCTGAATTGTCACATTATACAAATGTATCATTGAAAAGCAAACTAAAATTGTGTACTGTAAGAACAGAACTTAAACATTTCACGTTGTGTTACTGTGTAACCAGGCACTGCATAGTGCAGGGAATCATTATCCCGTATAAATATCTTTCATGGGATAAATGAAAATTTACAGCATTTGTACGCTGGTTGCTTTACAATGAATGTTAGTTCCAATGTTAGAGCTCAAATCGACAAACAGCACTTTTAAAACAATGCTCAATTATACCGTTCGAGTGGACCATGGAGTCGGTTTACGACTTGGAACTGGAGGATGTCCTGCAAAAGCAGGTCTTTGTCCTCCAGACATTTTACAGCTCGTAGGCAGCCTGCATTAGACAGGTAGTCACTGTGACTGGACACAACTGAACGCAACTCCTCCATGGACTTGGCCTCTGATACCTGGCAAAATCAGATATTTTAGCACGAATAGGTCAAGTAAAAAATAAAAAAATAAACTGAAATTACCTGTATGATTTTAGCTAACAAGTCAAGGTCGTGCACATCATCGATGGTGGGTGAGACGTTATCTTTCACAATGCAATCAAATAAAGTGGGAGAAAAGAATCCCGGTGATGGCCCCCCATGAACCATACTGACTGATATAGCCTTCCCCATGATATAGTACTTGTCTTCTGACAGCTGGAGAGTAAAATTGACATGATAACATTACTCCAAAGTAGTCTTACATGTAATAGCCAATTATCCATGATTACTTCATTTTATTCAAAACTTCCAAGGCAACCATTCCATCTTTTGCCAGTGCTACTGAAATGAAAATGTTAACTGAAAATGTAGACAAAAGGGCTCACCAATCGAGTCAAGAGCAAGGTTTTTTTTGTCCATCTGGACCTGTCAGCATCGGGGAGCGCTCAATGTCTTCCATTAGTAGACTTAAAAGCTCTCGTCTTGGACCTCCCAAATCTATTCCTTCCTCAACATGTCCAGTTTCATCAGAAAACTTAACAGAAATTCTCTTAAATGGATTGTATGATTTCCGGTTGAATGCTCTAAATGCACCATCGAGTACATTGTTTCGGTTGATGTTAAATCTGCAGCTCAAGTTGTAGTTAATATTTTTCCCAAGTTCCAAAAGAATTTCTTTTGGGGAACAGTCAAAATCTTCTGTGCATCTGCAAACATTTTAATATTGTAAATATTAAAATGCAGTAAAGTCCAGCCCCCCCAAATGCATTCAAAGTCACATGCCAAAATCTATATTTTCATCTAGAAACAACTGACCATAGACTGGAAACGCTACAACAAAATATGTACAACTCACTGAATTTCGATGTTATCCGTTAGCTGCATCTCATCTGGCTCTGACATCTCAGTCTCTAGCATGATGTCAAGGTAATCTATGTAGATTTCCTCTGCAGGTCCACACTGTGTAGGCCCAAAATCACTTTGGACAACCTCCATCAAATCAGGCACTTCAGCAGAAACTGTTTTGCTGCTGGTAAATGGTCTTCAGAAAGTGATAAGTTGTAAATACACAAAGATAAAAGATTACATCTATTACATTGATTTCGGAGCTAAAACTTAACACCTTTGTAAATCTTTACTTTCAAAAAAGTAAATTTTAATTCAAAGGTAATCTAATTTAGTTCTATCCACAACAATGTTAACCAAATCACACTTTCAAATTGGTAAATGAGCTTTGAGGTCTAGCATGCAATGCATTAAACAAGTGTTGAATGAAGTTGTAACTGCTGCTTTAATACCAAAAGGTACGTTACACATGAGTCATTGCAAATCCTGTGTTAAAATTTATTTCACAGAAACATAAATGAGGCTGTCCAAAACACAAGTGATAAATACCCACCCCACTACTTGTATTATATTATTCACCTGCACTTCCTCCATGTCCATCCATCGAACATGGAGGTTCAATGGAGAGGTGATGTTGTGGTCCAGAAGAGTCCCAGACACCATGTTGATGACTGTGGTGCCTGACGTAGTTTCTCTGATGTAAAAATACTCAGTGGCTGAGGCATGTGATCCAACAAAGTCAAACAAGGCCTGAAATAAAATATGTACTTATTTACTAGCCGGAAAATATCAGTACAATGACAATCAAGGTTTATTACTGCCGTTTTGACATGACATCCTTGCTGTGTTTATATATTTTAAATATATAAAACTATAGTGTTTAAACCAAAAAATACAATTGCACTATATGCAAAATGTGGGTAACATAGTACCATATTTATAGTATAGTCAGTAGCAGGTAACGCAGTCTCATTTACACACCAGTGGAGGGCGAGTAGTAAAATGTTAAGGTTTTTAGTTTCTAGAGTTATGAGGCCTGCTTGCAGGCACCAGTAGATGGTCAATTTAGACAACAAGGACAAACCATGTCTATGTAGGGATGAGGAAATTGATATGATATTACATAATGTCATCATGTGTTCAGAGGTTTAATTAGGTAACCTCATACAGTGCGGAATGCTAAGCACTCAATTGAATGATTTTGCCTTCTGTAAAAACACAGCCTTTTCTTTGAAAAGCCGTTTTCATATTTGAGATGAAAAACCTTACAGATCTACATGCTTCAGATGGGTCATGGTTTTTGGTTGGAAAATGCCAAATTTTACAAATCCAGAAGAATCACATCAAAATTTTTTTGCAAATTAAGCATTTATACATCTGTACATTCAACAATGTTTACCTGCATAGGATCAGATGTATGGAACCGTCTGATCTTCATTGTGCCATCTGGAAAACTGACTTTCAGAGGTATGCCACCAGCAGGTTCCTCAGTTGTCCTCATGAGTCTCTCATCTATTGTCTGAGAGACAGTGAGTTTGTAACAGGTTGAATATGTGCCTTCTACTGAATAGATGCTTACGGAGATGATAGTACCTTCAAACGCCTCTCCTCGTAGTCGCAGACAGCTCGTCTGCTCTGATCCTGTCATCAAATAAAAACCATCAGCTTCAGAAATTTTAATCACCATGAAAGTTTGCACAGACAAGGAATTGATGTTGGCAGGAAGGTGCATGCGTATGGGGATACATAAGTGGTGTTAAGTTTAAACAAATCTAACTATACTAACAAGGTACAAAGCCAACTACTACGGGGAAAGGTATGCAGAATAAATTATAATGTATATAGTTAATATACACAATATAAAAGGCCCTGGGGACTTGAGGTGCAGCCGTTGGTGTACAAGGAGAAGAGCAGAGGGGAAAGGCAAATACCTACAGTTAAATGTTCCAAAAAAATATACCTTTTCTTGGTCAGCTCTCAATGACAGATTGTATTCAATGTCTTGTTGTTGCCGTACAGTCCTCCACTCCTGTTAAAACAATTATTAAAACCAGGAAGCAAATGCTATAACACTTTTTTATAACTATTGTTTAAATGACAATGGTGAACAATTAATTGAAATTGCTTGGGTTTTAATTCAAGTTGCACATTACTACAACAAACCAGAGTCAAGGATAGAGACAACAATGAGTCATAGAAAAAAAAGAAAAAACCCTTGACACAGCAGATAAATGTATTTGGATAGGTCCTCCAACCCCTCTATGTAAAGTTAGGAAAGAACAAGTTACCTCTACATCATGTTGTGTTCCAGGTATAGGCAGTACAACCAGTCCTGGACTTTGAGCTCTCTCAAGGTTTTCTACAGTCTCAGTGCTGGTCGGATGTAGACTCTGATGATGACTGGACGAGTCAGAGGTGTACCCCTGCAATTCAGAAAAGCAAATAGGACATGTGGTTACGCATTTGCTCTGATCCGCCAACCCCCCTTGTGTTCATATAAATAGTCACGGATGAAATCCAGTCCAATAGTAAAGAATTAAGACAGCAAGTTACCTACCTCTACATCATTTATTGTCACAGGTACAGTGAGGACTTCTGCTCTTGGACTTTGAGGCCTCTCAAGTGCTGGGTTGCCTTGTGCTTCATGTATGGTGTCAGGTGGTATGGGTAGATCCTGTGTCTGAAGAGACAAATCAGAATATTTTGTGAATTATGCACTTGGACACATGGATGCAAATACAGTGAATAGAAACTGCACTGTACCTGCCCCACTTCAGCACAGGGGACAATGTAGAGTCTGCTCTTTCCCATCACTTTCTTCAGGGCTCTCACAGAGTTGGCTTGGACCTTTTTGATTTTTTTGCCCTTGTCTACTTTTGCCAGCTCAAACCCCACCAGGTTCAAGCTAATCATTGGGAATCTCTGACAAACAAAGTGGTTCAATTCTGCCAGACTCCAATTCAGCTCAATGGTGGACAGTTGTCCATCCACTGACTCCTGCACTGGTACTCCTAAAATAATATTGAAAACAAATGAATAAAAGACATAATCCTCTATAACTGATAAACCATCCACTAGATTGACTATGCCTGTATTGGCTTGCAATACTAGTTTGATTACATACATTAACTTTTTTTTAAGGATTGACAAACTGCAAATGCATTATCCATTTGATCATTTTAAAATTACAAAAGTTTCTATTATATTATATTACCAATGACATACAAGTTAATATTAATTTTTGTCAAACACATTTCATTGCTTCTACCTAATAACAGTGCATGATGTACCTAATCCATTATTTGTTAGAGCCTGACGCGCAGAAGTTGATGGCAGAGACTGGATATCTGGTCTTGGGAGCAGAAAGAGGCCCACCTGCCAAGTCGAACGTCCCCTTCTGGAGGATGAGGAATTGAGCTAGGAGATTTCATTGGCTGAATAAAAAATAAAAAAAATGGTGCGGTCTTCTGTGAGGTGTGGTCTTCAGCAGCTAATTTGCATGTTAACTAGATATCTTCTAAAGCCAATTTGCATGTTAACTAGATATCTTGTTGGCAATAGTTACTAGTAACTAAAGAATAGTTACTAGTATCTAATGAAAAGTTACTAGTAAAACGGGAATAGATACTAGTAACTATTGGATTAGTTACTAGTAACTAAAAAATAGGTACTGGTATCTAATGAAAAGTTACTAGTAAAACAGGAATAGATACTAGTACCTTTTGGAATAGATACTAGTTGGAAACAAATAGTAGATATCTGTACAGGAGAGCCCCATAGAATACAATTGTAAAATTGGTCAATTTGTTACTAGTAAAACGGGAATAGATACTAGTAACTATTGGATTAGTTACTAGTATCTAATGAATAGTTACTAGTAAAACGGGAATAGATACTAGTAACTATTCTTTAGTTACTAGTAACTATTCCGACAAGAGATATCCCGAAACCAATAAGTACTAGTAACTATTGCCAACAAGATATCTAGTTAACATGCAAATTAGCTTTAGAAGATATCTGGTTAACATGCAAATTAGCGTCTGAAGATATCTAGTTAACATGCAAATTAGCTTTAGAAGATATCTAGTTAACATGCAAATTAGTTTTTGAAGATATCTAGTTAACATGCAAATTAGCTTTAGAAGGTATCTAGTTAACATGCAAATAAGCTTTAGAAGATATCTAGTTAACATGCTAATTAGTTTTGAAGATATCTAGTTAACATGCAAATTAACTGCTGAAGACCACACCTCACAGAGGACAGCACTACAGAGAAAATATCGACGCAAACCGATTTCAGAAATGGCACATACGTGTTATTGACGTGAATTTGAGAAGACTCGAAGGCATTTTATCGATGGAGACGATGGAAGAACTTGTTGCTAGTCTTTCAGAACTCCGAGCTCTCCACGCACTCGATGGCAATAAGAGAGCACAACGAAGACGCCTTCTCAGATCCTCGTATGCCATCAGGTAACTTTTGTATTTCGCTTTTAGAATAACATTACTCGTACAATGGTAATATGGTGGTTAGCCAAATATACCTTGTATTAGAGATCCCCGTAGGTTATATTCCTTAAACTAGCTTGCTTGCTGGCGAGCGCTAATGTTATCTACCTAGAATACAGTACCAGGGCTTGGTTTATACTTATCAAAATGTCTAGCCACAGGGTGACCAAAGGCAGGCTAGGGGAACTCATATTAATGTTAAATAATCTCATAAAGTGAAATGTTTATGCCTTGAGACCTTAACAAAACAATCACCATGGCAATGACTACACAATGGAACTTGCATTTAGCTTAGCTTAGTTCTAACAATAAGGGCCACCAGGGTTATGGTGTTGCATGACAAGTTATTGGCTATCCAATCAGAATATGCAAAATGTGTGTCATTCAACAGTTTGTTATGGTGCCCTTACCTGTGTTGCAGCTGGCTAGGGCACACTCTCATACTCTTGTGTCATGGCGCTCCCCACTGTCCTATCTGAGGCAAAGGCTACTATTTGACTGTAGTTCCAAATTTGTGTCCTGTTTTTCATTACTGCAGGTACATGGATGACCTCTGCAAAGCAGGACGACCTGCCACCTCTGCTGCTCACCAGGCTGCTGCGCTGCTTTTTGAAAATGGCGTGGGCACAGATTTGGACGTAGAAGCTGGGCAGTGCTCTGTGCCGTCACTGTCAACCAACACAGCGTACAAAGTAAACTTGTTACACTTCACGTGTGAGGAGTGAAGTGTGGAGAGGGTGGCGGGACTTCCGCTTCTTGGGGGTCCACTTACAGGACAGCCCATCCTGTAGTGTGAACACCTCTGAGCTGCTGAAAAAGACTGTACTTCCCGAGAACACTCAGGAGGAATAACATCACACAAAGACTGCTGGTGTCCTTCTACCGAGCCTCCATTGAAAGCATCCTCACATACTGCATATTCATTTGGTATACCAGCTGTACAGTGGCTCAGAGGGTCATAAACAGCATTGTTGGCTGCCCTCTCCCCGCACTGGAAGACCTACACAGATCCTGTTGTCTCAAAAAATGCCCAGAACATCATAAAAGACACTTCACACTCCTGGGCACTCCCTGTTTGAAATGTTGCCTTCAGGCAGACAATACAGATCAATCAAGGCAAAGACAAACAGACTAAAACAGTGTCTATCCAACTGCAATAACCACTGTTGCTGCTGGCAAAACATAATGTGCACAATGTTATGTATCATGTAATGACTGTGTGTGGTTCTTTACGGTACAGTCTTAGGTATATTTATTTGAGTAATTTTAGCACTTTAGTAATTTTATCCTGATTTTTAAGTCAATGAATGATCCACTGACCGGAAGCACTTTAATTTCTTTGTACCTGTGACAATGACAATAAAGATCTATTCTATTCATTTGTATAGTATGCAATTGTGTTTGGGGGCACAGCCTGGCCCAAGGAGAATGCTGTATACTGTAGTTACATGGAGATTTTTGTTAATGGACCCAGTAGTGTTTGTTATGGGACAGTTTATACATGAGATGATCAATAAAACTACCATACCTGAGAAATCCCCAGAACAATATAATGATCAATTCTCGCAACTGGCTGAGCCTAAAACATCAGAACAATGGCCATTTGGTCTCATAGACAGAAGTCCTTGTATTCCACACCTACACTGGTACAACATGATACTAGTGTGTCCATTTCTCTCAGGCAGACAGTCTGAGAGGTCAACCAGCCCAACACATATTTCCTACATTATCCTACACTAACTGCAGCTGAGGTGAGGCAGCGCAGATCAACCCTCGCAAGGCTCCTGGCCCAGGCGGTATATCAGGTAGGGCCCTTGGGTTGTGTTGACCAGCTAGCAGGGGTCTTCAGTGACGTCTTCCACCTCTCCCTCAGCCTGTCTGTACCCCCCACCGCTTCAAGATGACCACCATTATCCCTGTGCCCAAGAACACCAAGGTCACATGTATGAACCACTATTGCCCGATAGCACTGACCTCTGTCATCATGAAGTGCTTCGAGCGGCTAGTCAAATCATTCCTCTGCTCCTCGCTGCCCCCCACCCTGGACCCAATGCAGTTTGCATACCGGTCCAACAGGTCTACAGACGATGCCATCGCCCTGACAATGCACACCGCTCTCTCCCACCTGGACAAAGGGAATACGTATGTGAGGATGCTGTTCATTGACTACAGCTCAGCATTCAACACCATTATCCCCTCCAGACTTGTCTCCAAGTTTGTGGACCTGGGACTAAGCTCCTCCCTCTGCAAGTGGATCTTCAACTTCTTGACGGGGAAGCAGGTGGTGAGAATCGGTGACCGCACCTCATCCACACAGATCACCAACACAGGCACCCCCCAGGGCTGTGTGCTTAACCTTGTTCACTCACGATTGTGCGGCAGCCTCCTTGTTAAGTTTGCTGACGACACAACCATCGTGGGCCTCATCTCTGACAGTGTCAGCCTACAGAGAGGAGGTTGATGACCTGAAATCATGGTGTCAGGACAATAACCTCTCTCTCAACATCAGCAAGACCAAGGAGATGATTGTGGACTATAGGAGGCGGCAGGAAGAAGAGCATGCACCCCTACACATCAACGGATCCGAAGTGGAAGGTCAGCTGCTTCAAGTTCCTCGGGGTGAACATCAGTGATATGAAGATTTTCTATACATATGTGAGGTTGTCTCTTGCTGTGGTCAAGAGGTCACGCAGTGGGCCTTTGACAATACCCATATAGATCAGGGAATGTGCTCTGTTTAACCTTTGAGAAAAGTACAAACAATGAGTTATGACGCATCACCAGTGTGCTATTTCTCCTGTGCATTAAGTTGTGAAATGTGTACTGTTTAAGGGCATGTTTTGGTGGTTACTATATCTGTATGGGCCAGCTCATGTATATAATGGACCTCTGAGAGACTTGTTTCTCTCACATGCTATCCCTCTGTCATGGACTGATGGCATGATCTGACGTTGTTACTAATAAAACCGAGTCAACCCTTTTCTAATAGTCGTGCCTCCTTCCGGCTTGCTTGGAGACAGAGATCTCATCCTTACAATCAGCAATGATCTCACCTGGTCTGCTCACACTTACAAAGGTGGTCAAAGCGGCCTGTAAACGCCTCTTCTTCCTGTGGAGACTGAAGAAGTTCAGCATGGACTCAGTCATCCTCACTAACTTCTACAGATGCACTATAGAGAGCATACTGACTGGTTGCATCTCAGTGTGGTATGGGAGCTGCACAGACAGGGACCGCAAGGCCTTAAGTAGTGTGGTCTGTTCTGCTGAGTTCATCATCGGCAACACAATTCATGATGAATTCTCTTAGCCTTCATATATTACATCATCAAGAAATATAGCTATTCAATTGAATTGTACTCAAAACAGAAAATGTCATTGATAATCATCCAGCTTGTTGTAGTGCTGATACTTCTGGCTTGTACATTTTGCCATTGAACCACAACTTCCACCAGTTATTCTTGGACAAAATACATATGAGATATATTAATTATACAGGGATGATACCACACTGGTCCCATGGGAAAATACAAATAATCATTAAGATATATTGTCTTCTTTCTCTGGTGTCTCCTCCGCACGGACAGACCCCCACACTAGCATCATGTTGTACCAGTGTAGGTGTGGAATACAATGACTTGTGTTTATGAGACCAAATGGCCATTGTTCTGATATTTTAGGCTCAGCCAGTTACAAGAATTGATGATTATATTGTTCTCTGGATTTCTCAAGTATGGTAGTTTTATTGATCATCTCATGTATAAATTGTCCCCTAACAAACACTACTGGGTCCATTAACAAAAATCTCCATGTAACTACAGTATACAGCATTCTCCTTGGGCCAGGCTGTGCCCCCAACACAATCACATACTATACAAATGAATAGAATAGATCTTTATTGTCATTGTCACTGGTACAACGAAATGTAACTTTTTCCGGTCAGTGCATCATTCATTGACTCAATATCAATAAAAAGGATAAAATTACTAAAGTGCTAACATTACTCAAATAAATAAGAATTAATATACCTAAGACAGTGCCATGAACAACCACACACAGTCATTTCATAATACATAACATAACATTGTGCACATTATGTTTTGGCAACATTAACAGTGGTTATTGCAGTTGGATAGAAACTGTGTTTTAGTCTGTTTGTCCTTGCCTGGATTGATGTGTATCGTCTGCCTGTAGGCAACATTTCAAACAGGGAGTCCCCAGGAGTGTGAAGTGTCTTTTATGATGTTCTGGGATTTTTTGAGGCAACGGGATCTGTGTAGGTCTTCCAGTGCAGGGAGAGGGCAGCCAACAATCTTTTGAGCGGTGTTGATGACCCTCTGGAGCGTTTTCCTCTGAGCCACTGTACAGCTAGTATACCAAATGCATATGCAATATGTGAGGATGCTTTCAATGGAGGCTCGGTAGAAGGACCCCAGCAGTCTTTGTGTGATGTTATTCCTGCTGAGTGTTCTCAGGAAGTACAGTCTCTGCTGGGACTTTTTCAGCAGCTCAGAGGGGTTCACACTCCAGGATGGGCTGTCCTGTATGTGGACCCCCAGGAAGCGGAAGTCCCGCCACCCTCTCCACACTTCACTCCTCACACGTGAAGTGTAACCCAAGTTTACTTTGTATGCTGTGTTGGTTGACTGTGACGGACAGAGCACTGCCCAGCTTCTACGTCCAAATCTGTGCCCACGCCATTTTCAAATAGCAGCGCAGCGGCCTGGTGAGCAGCAGAGGTGGATAATGTCAGTCGTCCTGCTTTGCGGAGGTCATCCATGTACCTGCAGTAATGAAAAACAGGACACAAATTTGGAACTACAGTCAAATAGTAGCCTTTGCCTCAGATAGGACAGTGGGGAGCGCCAGGACACAAGTGTGAGAGAGTGTGCCCTAGCCAGCTGCAACACAGGTAAGGGCACCATCACAAACTGTTGAATGACACACATTTTGTATATTCTGATTGGATAGCCAATAACTTGTCATGCAACACCATAACCATTTATTGGCCCTTATTGTTAGAACTAAGCTAAGCTAAATGCAAGTTCCATTGTGTAGTCATTGCCATGGTGATTGTTTTGTTAAGGTCTTAAGGCATTCAAATGTCACTTTATGAGGTTATTTAACATTAATACGAGTTCCCCTTGCCTGCCTTTGGTCACCCAGTGGCTAGACATTTTGATAAGTATAAGCTAACGCTAAGTCCTGGTATTCTAGGTAGATAACATAAGCGCTCGCCAGCTAGCAAGCTAGTTTAAATAATATAACCTACGGGTATCTCTAATACAACGTATATTTGGCCAACCATGTCACCATTGTATGAGTAATGTTATTCTAAAAGCGAAATCCAAAAGTTACCTGATGGCATACGAGGGTCTGAGAAGGCGTCTTCGCTGTGCAGACATCGAGTGCGTGTGGTGATGAGCGCTCGAGTTCTGAAAGACTAGCAACACGTTCTTCCAATGTCTCCATCGATAAAATGCCTTCGAGTCTTCTTAAATTCACCAGTAATGAATCAATAGGCAATCAATTGTGCGTGGCGTATGTTGCCTTGTTGGAATTTGTTCAATAACACGTGTGTGCCATTTCTGAAATAAATTCGTGTCGATATGTCCACTGTGGTGCTGTCTTCTGTGAGGTGTGGTCTTCGGCAGCTAGTTTGCATGTTAACTAGATATCTTCTAAAGCCGATTTGCATGTTAACTAGATATCTTCTAAAGCTAATTTGCATGTTAACTAGATATCTTCTAAAGCTAATTTGCATGTTAACTAGATATCTTGTTGGCAATAGTTACTAGTACTTATTGGTTTCGGGATATCTCTTGTTGGAATAGTTACTAGTAACTAAAGAATAGTTACTAAAGAATGTATAATACATTATAACACATATTCTAGAACTGTAATCACCAGCTGCATATCAGGCACGGCACTAACTATAATCCCAGTTATTTATATGTGTGGCATTGTATAATACATTATAACACATATTCTAGAACTGTAATCACCAGCTGCATATCAGGCACGGCACTAACTATAATCCCAGTTATTTATATGTGTGGCATTTTTAATCACTGAATGCATCACGGGCACTGTGCACGAGGGAATATAACAACAGGATTTATGAAGGATGCATGTCTTAAAGTTATGTATTGTGCTTATTAAAGTCATGTCTTATGAAACTTAGAAGTGTGCTCAGGCTTAAACATAGGGTCTCACTGAGTGTGGGAAGCAGGCTGTTCTCTGTGTCTCTATCTCTTCATTTTCAGAAACAACCTTGAATCTGGGTGGAGATGGCACCCGAGCAGGTGGGACGCGGAGGCAAGAACAACTCCCTGACGCACGAGAGAACAAGCTCAACCCTTTTTTGATACTTGTGTTTCTATTGCATTGTATAATATATGCTGGGGCAGGGAAAGATAGCCAGTTGGACTTCGTGAACCAGCCCAAAACTCTGTTGCGGGTAGGGAAACGTAGACAACCCCAGAGCTCTGTACTTGTTGATTTCCAACTGCTGCATTAAAGCTGATATTATCGGACCTCTGCGACTCCAGACCACTCTTTCTAGAACACAGATTTGTGTCATTGAATTACCATCATTACATATTGGAATAGACACAAAGATTTTGAATCCTTCATTACTAGTATCTATTCCCGTTTTACTAGTAACTATTCTTTAGTTACTAGTAACTAATACAATAGTTACTAGTATCTATTCCCGTTTTACTAGTAACTTTCATTAGATACTAGTAACTATTCTTTAGTTACTAGTAACTAATCCAATAGTTACTAGTACCTATTCCCGTTTTACTAGTAACTTTCATTAGATACTAGTAACTATTCTTTAGTTACTAGTAACTATTACAATTCTTACTAGTAACATTATTATTCTTACTAGTAACAAATGCGTTTTTACTCGTCATTGCTTATGACGAGTAAAAATGACTACTTGATAGTACAATTTAAAATGTTACTAGTAAAACGGGAATAGATACTAGTAACTATTGGATTAGTTACTAGTAACTATTCTAATGAATAGTTACTAGTAAAACGGGAATAGATACTAGTAACTATTGGATTAGTTACTAGTAACTAAAGAATAGTTACTAGTATCTAATGAATAGTTACTAGTAAAACTGGAATAGATACTAGTAACTATTTGAATAGATACTAGTTGGACACAAATAGTAGATATCTGTAAAGCAGAGCCACATAGGATACCATTGTAAAATTGTCCAATTTGTTACTAGTAAAACGGGAATAGATACTAGTAACTATTGGATTAGTTACTAGTAACTAAAGAATAGGTACTAGTATCTAATGAAAGTTACTAGTAAAACGGGAATAGATACTAGTAACTATTGGATTAGTTACTAGTAACTAAAGAATAAGTACTAGTAACTTTAAAATAGTGACTAGTACGTTTATAGAAATAAATGTTAAAACGGCCTGCCATACTCTAAAGGCCGAATTATACTTCTCCGACTCCGTTACGGACAGACGGACGGACGGAGTCGGACGGATTGGTTCAATTTATAGTACTCCGAAGGCTGTGGGTGCTGAAAACAATTCACCGCCAGAAGAGTAGGTGGCACAACGTTTTTTTGTAAGTCGTCGTCGAGTGTTTATTTACCTAGGTTATCGAGAAGTCGGAGCAAATTTACAAATTAGCCGTTTCATCAATAAAATACGCACATTTTCAGAAACTACACTGCCCATTTCTCGTCACATTTTAATTCAGATGCTGATTTACATGTACTGTTTAGCTGAAATATGAATTGTGAAAACTTACAGCAATGGCGGTCAAAGGATTCTGTTCGTCCTGTTTATCCCGGCAACCCCGCCCCCGCCCCTGACGCAAGCGATTCTTAATACTGACCAATCACAGCCAAGGGGGTCTCCGTAGCTCTCCGTCGCTCACGACAGATAGTTAGAAAATTCAGGAGGTGCACGTCAAGCTCTCCGGGGCTCTCCGAGGGCTGACGGCGTTCCCATGTGTCCGTTTTTCGAAAAACGCAGAAGCATATATAAGCCTTTACTGTGAAGTCACCTAGGAGTCACCAGCAGTGATGGTCTGTAGTTAAAAACAGAAAGGAAACAGGAAAAGTGAGGAGAGAAATACATTATATTTCCACTCTTCTCCAAAAAACAGTGTATCACATCCTATTTCACTCTAGAACTTAAGGTTGGTGATTATTGTTAAGTAGGTAAGGGACAATTTGTGTCAAGACGGATTATTATGATGGGAAGACATTCTAAACTGTAAACCAATGTAATATCAGTTTAGTTCTAGCATAAACCATAACAATGTATGTGAACTTACTCTTCAGAGTCAGCCTGCAGGACAAAGGAGGGTGAGGGATGAAGAGGGAGAAAGAGACATTTTCAGTTCACTTCAGAAAACCAACCTCATAGCTCACTTTAAGGACTTTCAGGTTCTTTATTTATTATCAACATCACATGTAAAATGTACATTTAAGTGTGACTTTGAGGTAATCCTGTGTTGTCAACAGCATTCAATTGTATACCTTCAATATGTGTTACTGCATGTCAAGGACTTAAACATAATGCAACTGTCTCAGCATGGGACACAACATTAAAGCTGCCACGATCAATTATTACAATCAACTAGAGAGGGTACAATTTCTGGGGAAATTGTAGGGTGTGCTTGCTTGCGTCGGTTGCACAGGGGTCCGTTTTTGAATGACATTTTTACAACTGATTTCTGTATATTTTATATGAAAATGCATACTTATTATTTATAAAGATTAAATAGATTTAAAAGCTTCTTTTTTTTTGCTGCTCATTTACAACTGAAAATACGAGTGAAGTGTAGAATGGAATAGATCTTCTCATTTCCCCTGCAAGAGGCAGCCTCATCGTTGAATCAAAACGAATACATTTGGCAGACCAGTGTAAAAATGGACCTAATCTCTATGACGTAAACGTCCTTTTTAGTTTTTCCCTTCTCGTGATATTTTAAGGCATTTAGCCTACTCATTGCATTCATTCATGAATAAAGAACCCCCTTTGAAGATTATTCTACGACGTTACCGGCAGTAGAAGATTGAATCGCGATTCAAACAGTACCATCTGCTAACTGAAAATATGCCCCCAAAAACGTAAATAAGCTTGACATTTATTTAGTGGAAAATCGCTTTCATAAAAAGCTCACTGGTAGCGATCATTGTCAGTAACAACGCAAAATGCGATATATCCCTGTGTGGAGAAGCTGCCCCGGTAAATTGTACTACTACAATACAGTAGACTACTGCTGTGTTCGTCTTGGTAGCGATTGCGTTGGTTGAATTGGATTTAACGTTCCGTTGTACGGTTTAGGATGAAATTAATTATTTTCATGAACAGATTGACAAAGTTTAGGCTATGGCAATGAAGTTAAGGTTAGCAGTTAGATAGACTTTTGATTTAAGTAAGGGGAGTGCCGAACATGTTCTGTCGCCGTTTGACTTCCTACAGCTGTGTAGATGTTTTTGTAGTGTCTCGCGTAGGCTACAGCGTTGCAGTGAGCAACACTGGTTTGAAACCACAGGTAATGATCATTTCACCCACAAATCGTTTACTTGTAATGTAATGTCATAATAAATTCTACAACAAAAATGTATTTGTGAGGAATGTTTATTTTAAAGATTGAAAACAGATTCATCATAGACCACTGTAGTATGTGTTGCCCGGGCAAAAGAGGCTAATGTCATGATGCTAATGCTTCAGTGAAATAGTAGACTACCGTTTCCAAAAGTAGATGTGGGCCTACTTCCTTAATAATATCAGCTAATATTGTACATTACATTTCATAATTGTGTTTCACATCACAAAGTAAAATGAGTAAATAGTTATCACCCTGGCCTCTTTGCTTGTGGCGTTCCTGAAGCTGCCTTGCAGTAAAGCTATAGTTAGCCTAGCTATCCCCAAAGTTAACAGATGCGAAACGAATGTTCTGCTACAGGTAGTCACGCGTGTTTTCGTGACGTTAGTGACGTTAGTGACGTAGTGACGTTAGTAACGTCAGTGACTGTGGCTAGCAAATTAGCCACCGTTAGCTTCACTTTTCACCACAAAAACGCAATTTCTACTTAAACCATGCAACGGAACGTAAATAAAAATACAAGCAACGCAATCGCTACCAAGACGAACCTTTTGACACCGCCGTTGTGTATGTAGTCTAAATATTGACTGATCCTTAGGGGGGGCGAAAATAAACAATAATAAATAACTAGAGAGGGTACAATTTCTGGGGAAATTGTAGGGTGTGCTTGCTTGCGTCGGTTGTACAGGGGTCCGTTTTTGAATGACATTTTTACAACTGATATTTCTGTATAATTTATATAAAAATGCATACTTATTATTTATAAAGATTACATAGATTTAAAAGCATTTTTTTTTGCTGCTCATTTACAACTGAAAATACGAGTGAAGTGTAGAATGAAATAGATGTCTTCTCGTTTCCCCTGCAAGAGGCAGCCTCATCGTTGAATCAAAACGAATAAATTTGGCAGACCGGTGTAAAAAATTGACCTAATCTCTATGACTTAATCGTCATTTTAAGTTTTTCCCTTCTCATTATATTTTCAGGCATTTAGCCTACTCATTGCATTCATTCATTAATAAAGAACCCCCTTTGAAGATTATTCTACGACGTTACCCGGCAGTAGAAGATGGAATCGCGATTCAAACAGTACCATCTGCTAACTGAAAATATGCCCCCCAAAACGTAAATAAGCTTGACATTTATTTAGTGGAAAATCGCTCATTCATAAAAAGCTCACTGGTAGCGATCATTGTCAGTAACAACGCAAAATGCGATATAGCCCTGTGTGGAGAAGCTGCCCCGGTAAATTGTACTACTACGATACAGTACTAGACTACTGCTGTGTTCGTCTTGGTAGCGATTGCGTTGGTTGAATTGGATTTAACGTTCCGTTGTACGGTTTAAGCTGAAATTAATTATTTTCATGAACAGATTGACAACGTTTAGGCTGTGGCAATGAAGTTCAGGTTAGTAGTTAGATAGACTTTTGATTTAAGTAAGGGGAGTGCCGAACATGTTCTGTCGCCAATTGACTTCCTAAACAGCTGTGTAGTGTAGATGTTTTTGTAGTGTGTCTCGCGTAAGCTACAGCGTTGCAGTGAGCTACACTGGTTTGAAACCACAGGTAATGGTAATTTCACCAACAAATCGTTTACTAATGTCAGAATAAATCCTACAACGAAAATGTATATGTGAGGAATGTTTATTTTAACGATTGAAAACAGATAACGCTACATCATAGACCACTGTAGTATGTGTTGCCCGGGCAACACAGGCTAATGTCATGATGCTAATACTTCAGTGAAATAGTAGACTACTGTTTCCGAAAGTAGATGTACTTCCTTAATAATATCAGCTTATACTGTACATTACACATCACAATTGTGTGTCATATCAAAAAGTAAAATGAGTAAATAGTTATCACCCTGGCCTCTTTGCTTGTGGCGTTTCTGCAGCTGCCTTGCAGTAAAGCTATAGTTAGCCTAGCTATCCCCCAAGTTAACAGATGCGAAACGAATGTTCTGCCAAAGGTAGTCACGCGTGTTTTCGTGACGTTAGTGACGTAGTGACGTTAGTAACGTCAGTGACTGTGGCTAGCAAATTAGCCACCGTTAGCTTCACTTTTCGCCACAAAAACTTAACTTGAGCCTAAACCATGCAACGGAACGTAAATTCCAATAGAAGCAACTCAATCACTACCAAGACGAAACTTTTGACACCTACGTTGTCTATGTAGGCCAAATATTGACTGAGTTTTAGGGGGGCAAAAATAAATAATAATAATATATATGTGAGAGAACAAAGGTTGTGCCCTTGTCGAAGGCAAAGCACACCCAACTAGAGAGGGTACAATTTCTGGGGAAATTGTAGGGTGTGCTTGCTTGCGTCGGTTGCACAGGGGTCCGTTTTTGAATGACATTTTTACAACTGATTTCTGTATATTTTATATGAAAATGCATACTTATTATTTATAAAGATTAAATAGATTTAAAAGCATTTTTTTTTTTGCTGCTCATTTACAACTGAAAATACGAGTGAAGTGTAGAATGAAATAGATGTCTTCTCATTTCCCCTGCAAGAGGCAGCCTCATCGTTGAATCAAAACGAATAAATTTGGCAGACCGGTGTAAAAATTGACCTAATCTCTATGACTTAAACGTCATTTTAAGTTTTTCCCTTCTCGTGATATTTTCAAGCATGTAGCCTACTCATTGCATTCATTCATTAATAAAGAACCCCCTTTGAAGAATATTCTACAACGTTACCCGGCAGTAGAAGACGGAATCGCGATTCAAACAGTACCATCTGCTAACTGAAAATATGCCCCCCAAAACGTAAATAAGCTTGACATTTATTTAGTGGAAAATCGCTCATTCATAAAAAGCTCACTGGTAGCGATCATTGTCAGTAACAAAGCAAAATGCGATATAGCCCTGTGTGGAGAATCTGCCCCGGTAAATTGTACTACTACGGTACAGTACTAGTAGACTACTGCTGTGTTCGTCTTGGTAGCGATTGCGTTGATTGAATTCGATTGAACGTTCCGTTGTACGGTTTAGGCTGAAGGTTAGTAGTTAGATAGATTTTTGATTTAAGTAAGGGGAGTGCCGAACATGTTCTGTCGCCGTTTGACTTCCTATACAGCTGTGTAGATGTTTTTGTAGTGTCTCGCGTAGGCTACAGCGTTTCAGTGAGCAACACTGGTTTGAAACCACAAGTAATGATAATTTCACCAACAAATCGTTTACTTGTAATGTAATGTCATAAAAAATCCTACAATGAAAATGCAGTCTAATGTCATGCTAATGCTTCAGTGAAATAGTAGACTACCGTTTCCGAAAGTAGATGTGGGTCTACTTCCTTAATAATATCAGCTAATATTGTACATTACATTTCACAATTGTGTTTCACATCACACAGTAAAATGAGTAAATAGCTATCACCCTGGCCTCTTTGGTTGTGGCGTTTCTGCAGCTGCCTTGCAGTAAAGATATAGTTAGCCTAGCTATCCCCCAAGTTAACAGATGCGAAACGAATGTTCTGCTACAGGTAGTCACGCGTGTTTTCATGACGTTAGTGACGTAGTGACGTTAGTAACGTCAGTGACTGTGGCTAGCAAATTAGCCACCGTTAGCTTCACTTTTCACCACAAAAACGCAATTTCTACTTAAACCATGCAACGGAACGTAAATAAAAATACAAGCAACGCAATCGCTACCAAGACGAACCTTTTGACACCGCCGTTGTGTATGTAGTCCAAATATTGACTGATCCTTAGGGGGGCGAAAATAAACAATAATAAATAATAAATATATATGTGAGAGAACAAAGGTTGTGCCCTTGCCGAAGGCAAAGCACACCCAATTACACATGTAAACGGAGTAATCGTATGTAAAGAATATATTGTGCTTATTAAAGTTATGCATTGTGCTTATTAAAGTTATGAACTTAGAAGTGTGCTCAGGCTTAAACATTGGGTCTCACACTGAGTGGAATAGACACATAGACTTTAAATCCTTCAACTGGTGACCCCGACGCTGAAAAGAGGGAGTCCAGAGGGTTCCGGCCCGACCGACGGATCGGGGGAGAGACCCATACACCGGTACGAGGAGGCAGACGTAATCGTCAGAGGCGCCTCAACAAAACAAAAAAAAAGGTAAGCAGACACCTGTTAATTCAAAGTACTGCTATTCGGAACTGAGAACCAAATTTAGACGATTACTATGTTTCATCGTACCTAGTCAAACCAACAGTGGTGGGAAATCAACCGTTTTTGTGTTTTGTCCTTGTCCAAGGGGAGGTTAGAGTCCTCTCCAGGGGTTAGAGTCCCTAAACTCGTTGTCTTTGTCCAAGGGGAGGTTAGAGTCCTCTCCAGGGGTTAGAGTCCCTAAACTCGTTGTCCTTGTCCAAGGGGAGGTTAGAGTCCTCTCCAGGGGTTAGAGTCCCTGAACTCGTTGTCTTTGTCCAAGGGGAGGTTAGAGTCCTCTCCAGGGGTTAGAGTCCCTAAACTTGTTGTCTTTGTCCAAGGGGAGGTTAGAGTCCTCTCCAGGGGTTAGAGTCCCTAAACTCGTTGTCTGTGTCCAAGGGGAGGTTAGAGTCCTCTCCAGGGGTTAGAGTCCCTAAACTCGTTGTCTTTGTCCAAGGGGAGGTTAGAGTCCTCTCCAGGGGTTAGAGTCCCTACACTCGTTGTCTTTGTCCAAGGGGAGGTTAGAGTCCTCTCCAAGGGTTAGAGTCCCTGAACTCGTTGTCTTTGTCCAGAGGGAGGTTAGAGTCCTCTCCAAGGGTTAGAATCCCTGAACATTGTCTATTTGTGTGGAGTCAGATTGAGTTTAATAAAAATAGAGAGGAGTGTGGTGTGTCTTTTATTTGTCCTCTCCGGTACAAGAGGGTTACAGAATTGAATTGATGTGAAAAAGTAATATTTGTGTGGAGTCGGGTTGAGTTGAACGGTATTTTAAACAGATCTGTCGTTCTTTAAAAAATAAAATAAAAAATAAAAAGATCCACTAGGTGTCCTCCAAGGACCATAATTGCCTTCAGTGCAAAATCTAACAAGTTGTCAAATTGTGAGATCACTCACTTTTCTCAATCTCGTGCTTTTTTTTCTTTGACCAAGAAGTTACAGAAATCCCGAGGAGAGTTGGAGAAAGGTGGGGGCTAAAAGAGTCCTGTTACTTGAGATCTTACAAAGGTGATCCCAGAGGGTATAGTTCTGCATAATTATGTGAGTATTAATGCTGATAGATGTGTTCGTTTAGATGAATCCCAAGTTTGGTGGTTAACAAATGCGTGATCAACATTTGTTATAATTCCTAGCCAAACAGGGAGGTTTATTGAAGCCTTTCCGACCAGAACTTGGATTTATAGGCGGAAAATCTGGAATGTGTGATGGTATTCAGTAAAAATGCAGAAATTGAACCCCTGGTTTATAAATTGGTTCTAATACAATTGGAAGAGTTATACTAGAGCAAACCAGCTGTGTTGGTCAAAGAATGGTTTGAGGAAATGTATGTGAAAAAATATGAGGAAGCAATTGGAAAGTTACATAAAGGATTGGTTTAGAGAGGATCATGGAAGGTTATGAAATAAAACAAGAACGTTTTGTGGATGTGAAGAGTGGCGCCCAACGTGGGGCCACTCGTTTAAACACTGATGTTTTGAAGAGGAAACTATGAATATACTTTGATGGTATATGGGATAACATTTTAAGTCAAAATAGTAAAATCTAGGGTTTTTAAGAGTTTTGATAAAGGTATTAGATATAATTTGGTTAAAAATGAGAAAGAGAACATAACTAAATGTACTTTTATTTGGAGTTTAATTGTAATTGGTTTTAAGTTTTATTTGAGAGTTTTATCAGAGCCTGGCATACTGTTTGGGATAAACAGTTAGGCTGTGATAATGTTGTATTAATAAATGGTATTAGTGCATGAAGAGGATTATTATAACATTCAGTTCTGAAATAATTTGGGAACACTCATCAAGTCTGATAAATTGTGGTTATGATGGTTTGAGCTAATTGGCTCGTTTTGAACTGCAGCAAAACGAGTTATGAAGTTCTACCTATCTGACCTTTATAGAAAATATATTTGGGAAAAATGTTTGGTTAATAGCTACATTAAGAACATTATTTGGTCTATATTTCATTTAAGAAGCATACGGATTCTGGTTTGGCATAATGAAAATTGCTTTTATCATATCTTTGATAAAAAGAGGTGTGATTTGGTAAAATAGAGAATCTAAAACAATATTGGTCTTAAACTTAACTGTTTTAAAAGACAGAAAAGGTTTTTTGGAGTGAAAGAAATTAAACTAACAGTTGATTTTCTAAAGAATGGAACAAAGAAACAGATTGTCATTTCTAGGCATGACTAATAGGAGTTGAATATGGGGGCTCGATATTAGATGCTGTTACATGTGTTTGCTCAACAATAAGAAAACTGAAGGGAAAATACTGCCTGGTAATTATAGATACAGTATGTTTACTAGGTGAATTGAAGTCTTTCCCAGTCCTATACCAGATGCATAACACCATTTGAATTGATTTATTGGAGATCATATGTAATACCACAACTTAAACCTTTCACATAGCATGATGAAGAGGCGAATCAAATGGTTAACCAATTTTATAAAAAATGCTAACTAGAAAAGAGATGTCTTCTGCTAAATTCTGTTCCAGGTGAAGCAGTAAAACAAAGAGTGGAGAGTTGCAGGAGTTGGTGGAGAAGGGCCAGTGAACCTTTTGCTATTGCTACGAATGTGAGAGTCCGGAAAAGAGGGTTACGACTAGGTCAAGAGTGATACTGCTTGACCACACTAGAATTGTACTGGACTAAGAAGGTTTCTGCTATTTTACTTAAGAGTGTGCTATATCAATATCAACATGATTGTTGCTGTATCCCATGTATCAGGTCCCTGTGTAACAAGATCATTGTCTCGGCTGAGGAGAACCCGACGAAGGGGTTCCAAATGCCATTGCTGGGGCTGGCTGACCAGGACGAGGAGACGGTGGTTGGTCCGGGCTATGTTGATTGATCTCTGGTGTTTTCAGAGATCAAAAGAGGGATTAAAGAATATATTGTGCTTATTAAAGTTATGCATTGTGCTTATTAAAGTTATAAACTTAGAAGTGTGCTCAGGCTTAAACATTGGGTCTCACACTGAGTGTGGGAAGCAGGCTGTTCTTTGTGTCTCTATCTCTTCATTTTCAGAAACAACCTTGAAACTGGGTGGAGATGGCACCCGAGCAGGTGGGACGCGTAGGCAAGAACAACTCCCTGATGCACGAGAGAACAAGCTCAACCCTTTTTTGATACTTGTGTTTTCAATTGCATTGTATATGATATGCTGGGGCAGGGAAAGATAGCCAGTTGGACTTCGTGAACCAGCCCAAACTCTGTTGCGGGTAGGGAAACGTAGACAACTCCAGAGCTCTGTACTTAGTTGATTTCCAACTGCTGCATTAAAGCTGATATTATCGGACCTCTGCGACTCCAGACCACTCTTTCTAGAACACAGATTTGTGTCATTAAATACTATCATTACATATTGGAATAGACACATAGACTTTAAATCCTTCATATGGCATAAACCGACAATTGCTAGTAGAAGTAGTATATTCGTCTTAGTAGCTGAAATTATAGTGCTCTTAGTCTTTTAATGAGACGAGTTGACTGAATAGCTCTGTCTTGTGACTCCACTAATCAGCTACAAATCACCTGTGTGAGAGACTGAGTGGTGCGTGTCCGTCGTTGCCACGGTGATGGTGCAGCTATGATTGCTAACGCGCTGAGGGTAAAGAATAGCAGAAATGTAGCTAGAATCCACACCTCAAACAAGTTAACCTAGACGCAAAACTATACGTCCAATCCAAAAAATAAGGATATTTTCCGAGACCCAAGACTCTGCCGAAACCAGAGATGTCCTTTATATGTCTGTGCGGTCAGAAATACGACTCTACCTGCAGTTTCAAAAACTTGTTCCTTTTGCTTTCCTGGTGCGTGTTTGTTTGGTTGCCACGGTGATGGTGCAGCTGTGATGGCTAACGAGCTAGGCAGAGAGAAAAACGAACATTTACCTAGCATCCACACCTCAAACAAGTTGACCTAGACGCAAAACTATAGGTCCAATCCAAAAAATAAGGATATTTTCCAAGACCCAAGACTCTGCCGAAACCAGAGATGTCCTTTATATTTCTGTGCGGTCAGAAAAACGACTCTACCGGCAGTTTCAAAATCTTGTTATTTTTGCTTTCTCTGACGGTTTTGTCACCAGATTTGCATTGGTCTCTATGGGGCGAGAGTTGAACTTTGTCTCGCTTTCGTGGGGCTCTGAACAAATGTGTACGTCTGTTGGATTCAACAGACAACTGTCTACGACCAGCACAAAATTAGCTATCTATTGATCCGAAAACGAAGCATGAAGAGCGAAAATTGTATTTTTTCTACGACATCCGAAGCTGCCCTCCACTCTAAGTGTTTCAGTCTGCACTCTAGGGTTTCACATAAACACCCATGTAAATCTCAGAAACGGCTTGAAAAAGTCATGAAACATAATCAGTGATATTGAAAAAAGTTGAATAGATATCAAAAATATGAATTATTTAAAAATAGTTTAGGGTTTTGTCAACATTTTAAAGTTTAAATGGTGGCTCTAGCTGAAAGATTGAGGAAGAAGAAGGATTTGGAAGTTGAAGAAGTTTAAATAAGTTTGAGAGGATTTGAAAGAAAACTCCATTGGAAACCCATGTTAAAAATATTATGAATATTGATTTATATTAATTCAAGCATAAGAGGTACAAAGCTGAAAAGTCTAAGCACCCATGGCCTGAAACTGCTGAATTTTTTGATAGCTGAACGGTTTTAATAGCTGAAGACTTGAAGGCGCTGAAAGGTGTATTGGAAGAAATAGAAGAAGAAGAAGATGCTTGAATAAAGATTCAAAGAACAATACTTGGAATGCTGAAGCAGCATTCCAACAAATATATATGTGAGAGAACAAAGGTTGTGCCCTTGCCTAAGGCAAAGCACACCCAACTAGAGAGGGTACAATTTCTGGGGAAATTGTAGGGTGTGCTTGCTTGCGTCGGTTGTACAGGGATTTTAATGCCATTTTTACAACTGATATTCCTGTATATTTTATATAAAAATGCATAGGGCCTACTTATTATGTATTAATATTACATAGATTTAAAAGCATCTTTTTTTTGCTGCTCATTTACAACTCAAAATACGAGTGAAGTGTAGAATGAAATATGATGTCTTCTCATTTCCCCTGCAAGAGGCAGCCTCATAGCTGAATCAAAACGAATACATTTAGCAGACCGGTGTAAAAATGGACCTAATCTCTATGACTTAAACGTCCTTTTAAGTTTTCCCTTCTCGTGATATTTTCAGGCATTTAGCCTACTCATATTGCATTCATTCATTAATAAAGAACCCCCTTTGAAGATTATTCTACGACGTTACCGGCAGAAGATAGAATCGCGATTCAAACAGTACCATCTGCTAACTGAAAATATGCCCCCAAAAACGTAAATAAGCTTGACATTTATTTAGTGGAAAATCGCTCATTCATAAAAAGCTCACTGGTAGCGATCATTGTCAGTAACAACGCAAAATGCGATATAGCCCTGTGTGGAGAAGCTGCCCCGGTAAATTCTACTACTACAGTACAGTACTAGACTACTGCTGTGTTCGTCTTGGTAGCGGTTGCGTTGGTTGAATTCGATGTAACGTTCCGTTGTACGGTTTAGGCTGAAATTAATTATTTTCATGAACAGATTGACAAAGTTTAGGCTGTGGCAATGAAGTTCAGGTTAGTAGTCAGATAGTTTCACCTATTGAAAGACTTTTGATTTAAGTAAGGGGAGTGCCAAACATGTTCTGTCGCCATTTGACTTCCTAAACAGCTGTGTAGATGTTTTTGTAGTGTGTCTCGCGTAGGCTACAGCGTTGCAGTGAGCAACACTGGTTTGAAACCACAGGTAATGATAATTTCACCAACAAATCGTTTACTTGTAATGTAATGTCATAATAAATCCTACAACGAAAATGTATTTGTGAGGAACGTTTATTTTAATGATTGAAAACAGATGCATCATAGACCACTGTAGTATGTGTTGCCCGGGTAACAGAGGCTAATGTCATGCTAATGCCTCAGTGAAATAGTAGACTACCGTTTCCGAAAGTAGATGTGGGCCTACTTCCTTAATAATATCAGCTAATATTGTACATTACATTTTACAATTGTGTTTCACATCACAAAGTAAAATAAGTAAATAGTTATCACCCTGCCCAGCTAACACAGTTACGTTGCCCTTACGTTGCCGCAAAGTCACTCGATGACCAAACATACGTTGCCGCAACGTCTTTGGCGACGTTGCGGGACCGTGCATCTGTGGGACGCCAGAACGTAACCGCAACGTAATCTTGTGACGTTGCCAGTCCGTAACCGCGACGTCGTGGCAACGTTATTTTCCGACGTTGCCAGTCTGTAACCGCGACCTCCTAGCAACGTCATTTTCCGACGTTGCCAGTCTGTAACCGCGACCTCCTAGCAACGTCATTTTCCGACTTTGCCAGTCTGTAACCGCGACCTCCTAGTAACGTCATTTTCCGACGTTGCCAGTCCGTAACCGCGACCTCCTAGCAACGTAATTTTGTGACGTTACTAGTCCGTAACTGCAACGTTAACTAAGTAACCTATATTTCTCAATTCTACTGCTTATATTGGGGCGGTTCATATGCAGACCTAATTTGCCCAAAATGCTACTTGTTCTTGTATAATAGGCTACATGGTAGCCAACTTTAGGAGGACTATGTTTGTGTGATGTGTAGCCTAACTCCAGCTAATCATAAACAAGGCAGCATTTCCATGTAACATTGTCATTTTATTTCAAACAAAGTGCCAAACAGTGAATTAAAATCTTCTGCCAGTCCCCGCTACAGGTCCTGTCTGTTGGCCCTGACAATGAAGCACAAAATAAGTTAGTGTTCTATCAACATAATTGCACGTGTAAAAAGGCGCTATACAAGTCATAAAAAAATCACATCTAAAATAATATACATCATCAAAAAAAGATGTGATTCTAGATTTTTGTCACATAGCCATGTGAAAGGTTGGATATGGAAGCTGCAATCATGATTCATTCACCTGGCTTGTTTTGAATGGGCTGCCGGGGTGTGTTTGAGTGTCTCCTCTATGAGGAGCTCCACAGCTTTCTCTCCCAGTCCCGTCTTCCGCTTCATCACAGCGTCTGGAATTAGAAGTCATGAACTTATTGTCAGCACCAATGTGAACGTTGAACGCTGCGTATAAGCCATAGTTCATGGCATCTCCAAACACTTACCACTCTCTTTCGCAACTCCAGCACCTTAAGGCACTCCTCAAGGTCTTGGAGTTCAGCCTGTGTTTGGGCCACCTGTAGGTCCATCACTGGCACCTCTTCAGTGTGTCTGCCCTGTAGTCGCCTGAATAGGAGAGCCTCTCGCTGGTTCTCCTCCAATGTCTCCATCTTCCGGAGCATAACCTGTAATGTGTCTCTCATTAAAGACAAGTAAAACAAGTTTACAAGAGTTAGCATGATTGGCATACACTGTGGTTCTTCTAGATTAGCTGTAACAATGATGTAAATAACAAATGTTACCTTGAATGGTTGTATACAAAGCATATATTTTTTGGAGTGTCTTATATTTGCACTTGCCTGGCTGCCAGCTGTTTTCCTGGGCCCCCAATGGGTTCACCTCCACCAGACCAGAGTTGACATCTAGGGGTATGGAATCTGGTGATGCAAAAGTTTTAAGTCATGCTTTTGCTTCAAAACATAGCCTTTAGGTTGCCATGGCTCATACAATTATTGTCACTGTTTTAAACGGTCATTTCCCAGACAGCAAAATGTGTTTGGGCCAGATTTGGACCAGGTCTTCATTAGCATTTGGCGCAGATCCGCTAAACGGACCTGGACCGGGCTCATCCTTTCCAACGGCCCAATACCGGAACAGGTTCGAATTACGGATCAGAGACAGATCTGGGCCAGAAGTGGCCCAGTACAGTTATTAATGCCATGACGTGTGGTGCGGATCTGGCCCAGATCCGCGACTCACATCAAGAGCTCATCTGGCCCTGGTCTGTGATTCATACTTAGGCTATTATGGGCCAAACAAATATCCACGCAATTTGTAATTTTCAAACGTTTTATTTTATTTTAAAACAGGCAAAAGAGAACATTACAGCAGATCGCTGCTAGCTACTGCTAGCAGCGATCCCCGCAGGCTACTATAGTAGTATTTTGTATTTTGCTACTAGCTATGCTAGCGCTAACATGGCTACGATGTTGCAGCTAACACACAATGGACACAATATTCAGCAATGTTGGTAAATAATAAGCAAAGATAACCGTTTTGGCCTTATGTTCACATTAGTTGTGTAGTTGTGTTGTGTTAGCTAGTTGTGTTGTTTAAAAGAACCTACTGTACCAGCTAACCGTATATGCTACTAGCTTGTCTAGGCACGTACGTCTGAGGTTGTCAGAATAATGTGGTGTAAACTAAGTTTGTAAACTTTTATGTTTAATATAAATATTTAACAGACTAACATGACATCAACACCAGTTAACTTTTACATTTTTACTTAGGCCTATAATGCACTTACCAACAATCACAAATCACAACAATCACAAAGACGGTGCAGCCTGCGGTCTTCCACTCTACAGTCAGATAGAGTGGCAGGTTTATGTGGGGGAAAAGCTTTCCGTTAGTTGTGGCGCGTCTGGTCTGCGCAGCTCCCGCGTATCCGGCCCACACCCGCCGGGCGGACTCGATTCAGTTGTGGCGTGTCTGGTCTGCGCAGCTCCCGCGGATCCGGCCCAGAGCCATAGAAAAAGATTTATTATCATCTTTTTCTATGGCTCTGATCCAGCCCACACCTGCCGGGCGGACTCGATTCAGTTGTGGCGTGTCTGGTCTGCGCAGCTCCCGCGGATCCAGCCCAGAGCCATAGAAAAATATTTTTTATCATATTTGTATATGGCTCTGATCCGGCCCACACCCGCCGGGCGGACTCGATTCAGTTGTGGCGCGTCTGGTCTGCGCAGCTGCCCCGGATCGGCGCCACAACCGCCGGACGGAATGTTACAGCCAGAATTGCTATAGAGGTCTGGCGCAAATTTGGTGCAGATCTGCATAGTGAGTGCGACTGCTGCGCGAATCTGCTGATTCGAAAACGGATCTGGCACAGATGTAAATGCTGTCTGGGTACTTTACCATCATTTCCCAGGGACACAGTGCTAGGCCGTGTGACGGTGGTAGGATAATCTGTACAGAAATGAAAATGGAATGTAATTTATGTACATAGTTATAGCATATTGATATTAAAGGAGTAGCATTGCACATATGTGATCGTTCGAAAGCAGGGCCCCACATCGTAGCGTCGCACATGTGAGATTCTGAACATTCCAACCGACTGTTTTCTGATAGACAAAAACTATATGACAAACGCTATAGTAAGCTATAGTAATTGTCAAAATTTACAATTAGTAGGCTAACAAGTAACACTAGCAGGTGGTAGCATTGCTACGAGTATTATGCTAGGTTGCTAGGTAACGGAAGCTAATTAAAGCTACCTAGCTGCCGTTTTGGAAAAATAACTGGTGGAAGCGTCGGAAATGTTTAGAACTCACGCATCTAAAGATTAAAACGAATAAACTTATCCAAAAACAGATGGCATGTACAAATTGGAAAAATTAGTGACATGATACTTTTATAGACGCCATTGCTGTGCATGCCATGGCCGACTGATTAAAACGTGATCAGCCACGCTAGCTCCACAGTCTTTGAAAATTCCGGGCTAAATAAACTATTTTGGGACAAGGTTTTTTAACAGTTCTCAAGGTCTTGGAGTTCAGCCTGTGTTTGGGCCACCTGTAGGTCCATCACTGGCACCTCTTCAGTGTTTCTGCCCTGTAGTCGCCTGAATAGGAGAGCCTCTCGCTGGTTCTCCTCCAATGTCTCCATCTTCTGGAGCATAACCTGTAATGTGTCTGTCATTAAAGACAAGTAAAACAAGTTTACAAGAGTTAGCATGATTGGCATACACTGTGGTTCTTCTAGATTAGCTGTAACATTGATGTAAATAACAAATGTTACCTTGAATGGTTGTATACAAAGCATTAGTATGACAACATTTGTTGTTTTGACAAATATGTACCCCCCCCCCCCCCCCCCCCCACGATCAGAACAACTTAGGTATGCCTTACAATGAGTTGGCAATGCTATTGCGAAGCTTTGAGTATTTTTTTGAGTGTCTTATATTTGCACTTGCCTGGCTGCCAGCTGTTGTCCTGGGCCCCCAATGGGTTCACCTACACCAGACCAGAGTTGACATCTAGGGGTATGGCATCTGGTGATGCAAAAGTTTTAAGTCATGCTTTTGCTTCAAAACATAGCCTTTAGGGTTGCCATGGCTCATACAATTATTGCCACTGTTATAAACGGTCATTCATTACTTTACCATCATTTCCCAGGGACACAGTGCTAGGCCGTGTGACGGTGGTAGGATATCTGTACAGAAATGAAAGTGGAATGTAGTTTATGTACATAGTTTTAGCATATTGATATTGATATTAAAGGAGTAGCATTGCACATATGTGATCGTTCGAAAACAGGGCCCCACATCGTAGCGTCACACATGTGTGATTCTGAACATTCCAGCCGACTATTTTCCGATAGACAAAAACTATATGACAAACGCTATAGTATGGCTTCAAAATGTACAATTAGTAGGCTAACAAGTAACACTAGCAGGTAGTAGCATTGCTATGAGTATTATGCTAGGTTGCTAGGTAACAGAAGCTAATTAAAGCTACTTAGCTGCCGTTTTGGAAAAATAACTGGTGGAAGCGTCGGAAATATTTAGAACTCACGCATCTAAAGGTTAAAACGAATAACCCAGCTAGAAATTGTACGTTCCAAGAACGTTCCCGTTGGTGTAAAGGACGTCGCCTTATAACGTTCCCAGAACGTCCCATATTGGTCTCTGTGGAGTTCTTTAAAGGGTAGGAGGACGTTATTTCGGGGCCTTTCAGGACGTTCTGGGAACGTTTAGGGAACCATTACAGGACCTTTCCTCTGTATCAATGCTAACCTTTGCAGAACCTTTTAGTGACATATCAAACCTTCTGGGGACCAACCTATAATGTGTTTTCGGTCCTTATCCCGTTACCTGAACCACTATTGGAACAATATTGCTTCATCTTTATAGAAAATGAACACGTATAGGCTACATCAACTTTGATAGAAATAGGAGACCACCATGGGCTATTAGCAGTACTGTAGCTACTTGATTCAACCTGGATTTTCGTGTGTGGGTATTAAAATGAAGAGACACAATTCAAGTTAATGATATTTTATTATCAGAATGGATGTTGATGCCATCAAGCTCTTAAAAGAACTCCAACACAGAAAAGAGAGAACAACGGAACAGAGAAACATAAGTTTTGCCTACAGTTCCGCGTCTTCCATTGGTCTCCGCCGCCCTCCGACTGCCGAAATTAGAAGAAAGAAATTCCGACATCACGGTTAAACATCCCTTTAACATTTCTGACCAGTGTGTCGAGAGCTAGCCTACTGTACTGTAGCCGGTTGGGGTCCCTTGCGCTAGCTATAGCCTTTTACACATTGTTGTAGGCATAGGCTACAAGCAATACTTATCGCAAAACGTTTTGATATTTTTCTACTTCCATTTACTTACCTAACAACGAATAATACTGCTCCTTCTAATGTGAATACAAATGACGGTTTAAAAAGTGAGCGCCTCTGACTCGCGAGTCTCTGGCTGCTCATTATGGAACGTTCTTGCTCAAACAGTCAGTGCTGAGCCGACGATGAGACGACGTATCTACGACGTTTAAAATAGAGCACAGAGATTAGAAGAAATAGTTTGCCGATGCTTATTTTGATTTTAGTATGTGTTCCGATGACACATGTTATTAGTATTGTAGCGACCCGCACAGACAGATGTGTGTGGCATGTTGGGCTGTTGTGTTTTGTGGCCATTGTTCAGTGTTCGCGGGGTCTGACATGCCGATCAACCTGCCATCTGCCAATCACAGGAATGCACGGAATGTTCGGTTGCAGGGCATCCTGGTGGTTGGTGGAGGGGCATGGCGGGGTTGGGCTGAAGGGATGGGGCATTGTTAGGATCGGGTTTGACCTTTTTAGCGCTCTCTCTTACGCCTGGGTTTGCAAGAGCTGGTCGTGATTGTTCTGTGTGTGCTAGTACCCTTCTGTTAGTTGATTTGGCGTAGGCTATGGCCAAACAGTAGCCTGTGTTACCGTGAATAAACGATTCAGATCCTGTAACGTCATCGCATGCCTGTTGCTTTCGGACCTAGGCTGGTCATTACATTGGTGTCAGAAGTAAAAACGTAGGGAAAGTTAGTCAGCTAGCTATCTGACTTCTGTGGCTAGCTACCGTGGCCGAACAGGAGTCGATCATGCTTCGAGGGACTCCGAAGGTGAAAGTGGAGGATGATTACGGCCAAGGAGGTGCGTGTGCATGGACGTCGGAGGATATGGCTGAGGGGATCGCCGGGGCGTCGGAACGCAGAGGCCGCTTGAGGGAGGACGTTAGGGCGATGGCGGCTGAAGCGGGCATGGGTGCTTCTTCAACTGTGCTTCGCGCGGATTCTGGTGGGCGGACAGAAGTGGTGACGTTGACGTTTCGGCGGGAAGAGGAATCTGGGGCTCGGATGGTAAACAAACATGGCGGCGCCCAGTCCCCGCTTTCTTCCGTGTCTGTTAAGACCCCAAAGTATTCCGGTAAAGCGGATTGGGAAGCTTTTCATGCTCAGTTTGAACTGTTGGCTCATTTTCGGGGGTGGTCGGATGAAGATAGGGCACTGCAGTTGGCTCTATGCCTCACAGATGATGCTCTAGCCTGTTTGCTATTGCTTAGCCCCGCGGACAGACATGACTATGGCGCTTTAGTTGGAGCCCTGAGAAGGCGCTATGGACAGTGTGTGCAGCCTGGGCTGCTGCGCTCCGAACTGAGTAGTAGACGCAGGCAGCCTGGAGAGTCTCTGCGGGTGCTGGCTAATGACATTGAGAGCCTCTCTCGTCGGGCATATGCTCACATGCCCCCCTCCGTGCAGAACGAGCTGGCACGCGACCAGTTCTTACAGGCGCTCTCTCCTACGGAGCTGCGCATACAGACCCAGTTGTCTCATCCTGAGTCACTGCAGGTAGCCTTGGAGATGGCTTTGGAGAGGGAACTACTGGGGGCTGGGGCTTCAGCTGGGGCTGTGATGGGGTTGCAGGGGGACAGACCCTCTGTGCGGGCTGGGGGTCAGAGCAGCCCAGAGCCGGAAAAGCCTGCATGGGTGGCTGAGATGACAGAGCTGATTCGGGCTGTGTCACTACAGGCGGCGCAAAACACACGCCCGGGTCCCAGGGTCTGCTGGGGTTGTGGCCAGCCAGGTCACCTGCGGCGGGATTTCCCCATGTCCCCCAGAGCTCCGGGAAACGGCTCGGGGTCCGCATAAACCGGGTGGTGCGGACCCCTGGCTTCCTTTCCCGACCACCATCATCTTCGGGAGAGGCCCTCCGGGGAAGCGAGGCTTCACTTTCCCTAGAAGCAGACGAGGGCGAGCGGATGGAGCCTGTTGTTGTGGTGGGCCGGACCTGTGTTGGGGACTTTTGTCATGTCCCTGTCACGGTGGAGGGGGTGCCCTGCTCTGCCTTGGTGGACACTGGGTCTACGGTTACCCTGGTGAGGCCAGACATTGTGCCAGGTTGGACTCAGTTTGAGCCCACAACTGTACAGCTCCGCACAGTCACAGCTGAGCTGGCACCCATGAAAGGGAAGGGAATGATGACTCTGACAGTAGGGGGCAGGTCTGTGCGTCATCCTGTGTGGGTGGCGCCTGTGCAGGACCCTTGTATCCTGGGGTTGGACTTTCTTAGGGCTACAGGCTGCCAGTTAGACCTACATGGGGGCACACTGAGCTTTCAGGGAGGGCCAGAAGTCACCATGGCTCCCCCTAATGTCACATGCACTCAATCCATCGAACCCTTTACTCCAACGGTTAAAGCAGCAAAGACTCATGGCTGCCCCCGCCCCCCCACGTCTGTGTGTGACTTTTCCCCTACCCCCCTGGCACCTACGGCTGTGTGTTACGTCCCTCCAGCTGCCCCCAAGACACATCCCTCTGTGAGCCTGGGCTGTGGCCTCCCAGCCCAGCTATCCAAAAGGGGTGAGGAGGGGACACAGTCTGCAGTGAGGAAAATATGGGAGAGGAACTGTCTTGGTCTCGACCCCGAGCAGCAGGAACAGTTGTGGCAGTTGCTGTTTGAATTCAGAGACAGCTTTGCGCTGAGGATGAGGTGGGTCAGACTCATCTGGTGCAGCATGATATTGACACAGGTGATGCTCGACCCATCAAGATGCAACCCCGCCGTATCCCGCTGGCACGCCAGGAGGCGGCAGACAAGGCTGTGTTGGAGATGCAGCCGGTGGGTTTCATCAACCCTCTGACAGCCCCTGGGCGGCACCAGTCGTCATGGTTCCTAAGAAGGGAGGCAAGCTGAGGTTCTGTGCGGACTACAGGCGGCTGAATGAGGTAACCAGGAAGGATTCATACCCCTTACCTCGTATCGATGAGTCACTGGACCTGGTTAGGGGGTCTTCCTGGTTCTCCTCACTGGACCTCCGCAGTGGCTATTGGCAGGTGCCTCTCTCCCCAGAGGCCAGAGCCAAAACTGCGTTCTCCACTAACAGAGGACACTGGCAGTACACGGTCCTGTGCTTCGGCCTGTGCAAAGCGCCAGCTACGTTTGAGCGTTTGATGGACAGGGTGCTGGATGGCATTCCCCGACAGCAGTGTCTAGTTTACCTGGATGACATCCTGGCCCATGGCAGCTCTTTCCAGTCAGCCCTGGGGGCGCTACGGTGTGTGCTGGAGCGGGTGGCTGGCGCAGGTCTGAAGCTCCACCCCGAGAAGTGCCACTTCATGAGGAGGGAGGTGTGCTTCTTGAGCCATCGAGTGGGGAAGGAGGGGATCAGCACCATGGAAGACAAGGTGGGGGCTGTCCGAGACTGGCCCATCCCCACCGACCAGCGACAGCTGAAGAGCTTCTTGGGCCTGGCCTCTTACTACAGGAGGTTTGTACGGGGCTTCTCAAGCATCGCTGCTCCCCTGAACCTCCTGCTTCTGAAGGACAAGGCCTTCACTTGGACAATGGAGTGTGACAAGGCCTTCAACGCCCTAAAACAGGCACTGAGCGGGGCCCCCGTGCTCGCCCCCCCTGACCTCACCTTGCCCTTTATCCTGGACACAGACGCGAGCAATGTGGGCATGGGTGGGGTGCTGGCCCAGGTGGGGGCAGAGGGGGAGAGAGTGGTGGCGTACTTCAGTAAAACCTTTGACAAACACGAGCGCCGCTACTGTGTCACCCGGAGGGAGCTCTTGGCTGTTGTGGCTTCTGTCAGACACTTCAAGTACTACCTGGGTGGCCTGCCATTTACTGTTAGGACTGATCACTCTGCTCTCCAGTGGTTCATGTCTTTCAGAGAGCCTGAGGGTCAGGTGGCTCGCTGGTTGGAAGAGCTGGAGTATGACTTCACAGTGGTGCACAGGGCAGGGGCACGCCACTCCAACGCCGACGCCATGTCCCGCCGGCCCTGTACTGCAGACGGTTGCCGCCACTGTGAGTGGAAAGAGGAACGGGAGAGGGAGCTGTGTGCAGAGGAGGGGGTCTGTGACAAAGAGTGTTGGGTGAGCGGGCCTGTCAGCTGTGAGCTGCAGACTGTCGACGTGGCTGCATGGGGGGAACAGCAGGGACGGAATGCAGACCTACAGCCAGTGCTACAGTGGGTAGAGGCACAGGTGAGGCCGCCATGGGAAGAGGTAACAGCGCTCTCACTTGCAACCAAAGGGTTGTGGTCAAAGTTTGAAAGACTGCGGCTGGCGGATGGCGTGCTCCAGCGGGCATGGAAGGAGTCAGCTACAGGGGAGGAGAGGTGGCAGGTGGTGGTCCCAAAAGCATTGCGGGAGACACTTTGGAGTCACAAAAACACTCCGCCGCCTCCGTCAGGGCTTTTACTGGGGGCAGCACAAGAGGGATGTTGAGGACTTTTGCCGCCGCTGTGACAACTGCACAGCGAGAAAGGGCCCCACAGGCCGCTCTCACGCTCAGCTCCAACAGTTCCCAGTGGGGGCTCCCATGGAGAGGGTGGGAGTGGATGTAGTTGGGCCGTTCCCCACCACAGACAGTGGAAACCGCTGGGTGCTCACGGCCATGGACTATTTCACAAAATGGCCTGAGGCCTATGCTCTGCCTGACCAGGAGGCAGAGACCATCGTCGACGCCTTGACAGCAGGGATGTTCAGCAGGTTTGGAGCTGCAGAGGCGATCCACAGCGACCAAGGCAGAAACTTTGAGTCCTGTGTGTTCGCCACCATGTGTGAGAGGCTGGGTATGCACAAGACCCGCACTACCCCTCTCCATCCTCAAAGTGATGGCCTCGTGGAACGCTTCAACAAAACGTTGGGACAGCAACTGGCCATCGTCTCTGCCAAACACCAGCGTGACTGGGACAAGCACCTGCCTATGGTCCTCATGGCATGCCGCTCCGCTGTCCAAGACTCCACCTCCTGCACGCCTGCCCTCCTCATGATGGGGAGAGAGATCCGCACCCCTGCGGAGATGGCATTTGGTCGGCCCCTGGATAGCCCTCCTGTTCCCCCGGGGCTGGAGTATGCCCGGAGACTCCAGGACCGGCTGGAGACAGCCCACACCTTCGCCAGGGGGCAACTGGTGAATGCAGGCGTGAGGCAGAAGAGGAACTACGACGTGCACACCCGGGGTAGGCACTTTGTGGCTGGGGAGCTGGTCTGGGTTTACAGTCCCCTAAGGAAAAAGGGCAGATGCCCCAAGTTGGACAGTCACTGGGTGGGACCCTGCAGCGTCCTGGAGAGGGTAGGGGAGGTGGTTTACCGGGTGCAGCTTCCTCCCAGGGGGAGAAAGGTGACACTGCACCGGGACAGGTTAGCCCCATACAGAGGGGCCTCTTCCCCCCAAACCCCAGGGACCCCCACAATTCCCCTCTCTGGCCATGACATTCCCCAGGCACCCACCCCCAAGCGCCACCGACCAGGCTCCAGACGGCCCACGCCCCCTGTCTCCCTCCCTGTGTCCCCGTGTGGTTCCCCGGAGCCATGGACTGTATTCCCCATTCCTGCTTCCTTGTCCCCCATATCACTGCCCTCGTCCCCTGGTTCTCAGAGGGTCAGCCCTCTGCCATGGGCGGAGCCTCCTGTTCCACATCTGGACGCTCTGCAAACTTCACGGTCACGCAGGCGAAGGAGACCTCCGGGTCGCTTCAAAGACTTTGTGGTGGGGGGGCTGTGTAGCGACCCGCACAGACAGATGTGTGTGGCATGTTGGGCTGTTGTGTTTTGTGGCCATTGTTCAGTGTTCGCGGGGTCTGACATGCCGATCAACCTGCCATCTGCCAATCACAGGAATGCACGGAATGTTCGGTTGCAGGGCATCCTGGTGGTTGGTGGAGGAGCATGGGGGGGTTGGGCTGAAGGGATGGGGCATTGTTAGGATCGGGTTTGACCTTTTTAGCGCTCTCTCTTACGCCTGGGTTTTCAAGAGCTGGTCGTGATTGTTCTGTGTGTGCTAGTACCCTTCTGTTAGTTGATTTGGCGTAGGCTATGGCCAAACAGTAGCCTGTGTTACCGTGAATAAACGATTCAGATCCTGTAACGTCATCGCATGCCTGTTGCTTTCGGACCTAGGCTGGTCATTACAGTATATACCTATTTACCGTAAGCTTTCACATCTTACCATAAAAAAGCAACCAAGATCTTCCGTCCATCTCGTAATAGCCTCGTTTTGGTTTAAAATTGTACGACGCACGTGAATATAGCGAAAGTTGTATGTGACCATAAAATAACCAAAACAACGTTCCCCCAATGTCATACACAGAACGTCCCCGTGTGACTATCAGGGAACTATATGGGGACGTTCTGTAAAAGTCCCAAATGTCATATTTGTAATGTTTGCGGTGTGACCACAATATAACGAACATGGAACGTCTCCATAAAGTCATACAGGAAATTTTCAAAAAAAGTGCGTTCAGAACCAAATGAGAACGTTTTAAAAACGTCCCCAATGTTCTGTAAAGGTTCGGGACGTTTGTCACATTTAGAAAACTTTTAGGGAACGTTATGCAAAGTCACAATAACGTCCCCTCCTACGTGGGAAACTTATCCAAAAACAGATGTCATGTACAAATTGGAAAAATTAGTGACATATTTTTATAGACGCCATTGCTGTGCATGCCATGACCGACTGTGATCAAAACGTGATCAGCCACGCTAGCTACGTTTATATATTTAAAACTATTTCTGTAAAGAAACTCACCTTTGAAGTAGCTAATTTCCAGTTGAAATCCAATGCGTAGTCCTACAAGACGGTTGAACCCCTGCAAAATATCTTCTGAAACCCCAGTTTCAGCGATGCGTTGAAATGGGCATGCGCAAAGTGGGGCAGACTGAGGGGCAGGTTTGCTAAGGAAGAATTGTAATATTCTGTGATGACTTGTCTTTGGAAATGAAACTCTTAAGAGTCGCTTACCTTTTGGTCACATTTAACAATTTGTATTACAAAATTATTGGAGCACAAATTTGCATTGTGTGTCATACAGCTTTGGTGTGCTGTACAAAGAATGTTTGCTTAATCATGTTACACATCACACATTGATTGCTTTTGTACATGTTTATAGTAAAGAATGAAAGACTAAATTATATTCCAAATTCAGTCTTTTATTTATTAAAGCTATGTTCCTGCATATGAGAAAATTGATGACCAATGACATGCTGGGGCTGAGATGCACATGAATTACATACATTGTCTACATTTATACATGCTGGGTGCAACATTTAATATTGTGTGTGATTGAAATTCATGTAGACTATGGCTACATTACAAAAGTGTCAGAACTGAGAGCAGTCCAGTGTGATCTCCATCTCTGGATAAACCATATTGCACTCGAGATCCGTTGTCCTGCGACCAAAGAGCGACTTAACGGCAACTTAACCCATGGTACCAAAATGAATGTATCCAGCCGACCAAGGTACAACGCCACGGCAACGTTGTCCACGGGACCAAAAATAACAGTATCCAACCGACCAAGGTACGACGTTGCGGCAACGTTGTCCACGGGACCAAAAATAACGTAACCAGCCGACCAAGGTACAACGTCGCGGCAACGTTGTCCATGGGACCAAAAAATAACGTAACCAGCCGACCAAGGTACGACGTTGCGGCAACGTTGTCCATGGGACCAAAAAATAACGTAACCAGCCGACCAAGGTACGACGTCGTGGCAACGTTGTCCACGGGTCTAAAAATAACGTAACCAGCCGACCAAGGTACGACGTCGCGGCAACGTTGCCCACGGGTCTAAAAATAACGTAACCAGCCGACCAAGGTACGACGTTGTGGCAACGTTGTCCATGGGACAAACTGGCAACATTCCCTTTATAATGTTGCTACGACGTTGCCACGACGTTGCCAGAAGGTAACGTCGCGGGTTACCAACTGAGTACTTACTGGCAACGTTGCCGCAACGTCATGTGTTAGCTGGGATTAGCATCATGACATTAGTATGTGTTGCCCGGGCAACACACACTACAGTGATGTATCTGTTTTCAGTCGTTAAAATAAACATTCCTCACAAATACCTTTTTGTTGTAGGATTTATTATGTACGGTGGCCAACATGTGCAAACGCACTGCAAATTATAAAACACATGCAAATAGACAAAACACAAGCAAACTAGAGAGGGTACAATTTCTGGGGAAATTGTAGGGTGTGCTTGCTTGAGTCGGTTGCACAGGGGTCCGTTTTTTAATGACATTTTTACAACTGATATTTCTGTATATTTTATATAAAAATGCATACTTATTATTTATAAAGATTACATAGATTTAAAAGCATATTTTTCTTGCTGCTCATTTACAACTCAAAATACGAGTGAAGTGTAGAATGAAATAGATGTCTTCTCATTTCCCCTGCAAGAGGCAGCCTCATAGCTGAATCAAAACGAATAAATTTGGCAGACCGGTGTCAAAATTGACCTAATCTCAATGACTTAAACGCCCTTTTAAGTTTTTCCCTTCTCGTGATATTTTCAGACATTTAGCCTACTCATATTTACATTTTACATTTACATTGTCATTTAGCAGACGCTCTTATCCAGAGCGACTTACAGTAAGTACAGGGACATTCCCCCGAGGCAAGTAGGGTGAAGTGCCTTGCCCAAGGACACAACGTCAGTTGGCATGACCGGGAATCAAACTGGCAACCCTAACCCTAACCCTGACTCCCCATATTGCATATTGCATTCATTCATTAATAAAGAACCCCCTTTGAAGATTATTCTACGACGTTACCGGCAGTAGAAGATGGAATCGCGATTCAAACAGTACCATCTGCTAACTGAAAATATGCCCCCAAAAACGTAAATAAGCTTGACATTTATTTAGTTGAAAATCGCTCATTCATAAAAAGCTCTCTGGTAGCGATCATTGTCAGTAACAACGCAAAATGTGATATAGCCCTGTGTGGAGATGCTGCCCCGGTAAATTGTACTACTACAGTACAGTACTGAGTGGTGAGTGCATTCCTACCCAGAGATTCCACTACGCACGCTGCAGTACCACATTAATACAGACAATGTCCTCGCTAAGCAAAAGCCTACAGGATTGGATAGTGGAGATGAGCCAACCATTTGTGGCTCCTGACCTCTCTATTGATCCTCCAACCACAACTCAGAGCCATAGACCTAATCAGGACCTTCCCTGTAGCAGCCCTTTGCCCAATTCCATATCCTAGACTTCCAACCTTGTGCACTGATATAGTTGTATAGTAGATTATATAAGTATTATCCATATGGACGTTTCTTTAAAGCTGATTAGAGAGCAAGGTGTGTTCTTTCCACCTGCCTGTATCTTAATTTGCGTAATGAACCTGAAGTATGCTAAGGGCCTGTCATCTTTCCACTCTTCTTACATTTCTTTCTTTAAACTCTTTAACGCAGGTCATCCTCATTGAGGAGACTTGCCCTGCCTATAATCGATTATAATCATACCATGCGATGCCTTATAACACATCTCATTGGCTGCTGCAGGCCATCCATGCGGAGGGGGAGCAGGCGCTGCTTGAGAAGCTGGAGGGGGTGAGCCAGGAGCTGAGAGTGGCCCAGGAGACCAGCAGCACCATGCAGACCCAGCTGGAACAGGCCCATCAAGAAGCCGTCACTATGGCTGGTCAGTGGGGCACGACACTTCTCACACACAACACCCCCCATTCTAAGACTGCTTCACTTGCATCCTTCCGGAAGGGCGTTCTGCCTTCATGGGCAATTTACAGATTCTTGATTTGTTGGCTATGCACAAGACCAAGGATATTGTTAAGTTATATACAAAAGGGAAGAATGTGCTTGCAGATATTTTCATTGGGGTCTATTGATAATGATGACGATTATGGGGTGATGAAGATGATGAGGATGATGATCCTCCACAGAGCTGCAGGAGCGTGTCACAGCCACCGAGGCAGAGCTGAAGGAGCGCTGTGAGGAGCTGGAGGCCCTTAGGGCCCAGAAGGAGCAGGCAGAGAAGGAGGAGGAGGTCCTCCTAAAGGATGAGCCAGTAGAGAGCCAAGCTGAGGAGCAGGTGATTGAGACTGTTACAGAAGCTGCCACCCCCTCCGAACCACAGGTAAGCTCAATTCCTTAGATACTGTAGCAGGTATTCAAGCCTACAACCCTTTTCTAATTTTTTCATAGGTTGAACTCAGTTCCGCTAAAATCCATGTTATTGCGTCCGATTAACATACAACTGCTGTATCTTTGCCATTGAATCTCAGCATATTGTTATTTCTTCTCAGGATGATGTTCCAGATGAGATAGAGATGCTAAAGAACAGGTACTAGAACAGGTTATATTCAAAATAAGTCAAATTTAATCAGTTTATCGATTTCTTCAATCTTTGAACCAGCCTTCCTCCTTAACAAATGATTTTTTCTTCTATTTTTAGTCTGAAGGAAAAGGAAAGCCAGGTAACCACTTTGGAAGAAGAGCTGAAGCAGTTAAGAGACGAACTGGAGCTTGTAAAAACAGCACAGACCATCCAAGAACCACAACAGAATGGGTATGTTGGCAGACTGGGGCACGCTACAGTACAGCCTGCTTTGAGTCTATACTATACTGTAAATACATTCTGCATAATGTATTTGTGCTCCATAAAGACCTTGCAAACCTTAAATATATGTGTTTGTTTTCCGGCTCTTCAGGGTGAAAGTAGAGGAAGACCAGATTGTGCAGATAGATAGTTCTGTAAGTTTCGGATAAATTATGGCTATACTCGGTTACTCAGTGTATGTCCTCTAGTGGTCTGGGTTGGTTCATATTGTTTTAATCTTGAACCATTCAGTGTCTGCTGTCACTACTACCTACCTTTCAAGGCATGCCCTTATCTGTTTTTCATATTTGTTTCTTTTTTTTAGGCTGCAAACATGGTTGAAATTGAACTTTTACAGAACAGGTATGCCCAGGATGCTTGATAAACAAACAAGTTTGAATTTGATTTCGTTTTGTATATGGGAAGCACATGTATACTCAGATTTTGCCCCAGTTGGAGAGCTGTATTGCACATGTGTATCTTAAGTTTGGATTCAGTCCTTCCTTTCATTCAAATGTTGTAGATATCTAGTTGTTAATAGAATTCAGATAAAATTAACATTAATAGCTTTAATAAGAACACATTCAAATGTCATGTAATTAGGTTCAGGATGACATTTGTCTACATCATTTGACAAAAATAGGACATTGTAAGTGGTGCAATCGAAAACCAGCAGATTTTCTTTTTTTTAATAGTTTGCAAGAAAAAGAAAGCACGATAACATCCCTCAAGGAACAACTACAGACAGTGAGAGCAGAGCTGGAGGCAAAGAGCACCAAAACTGTAAGTTGTCTGTTAACTTTATTTATCCATGTCCTGATCTTAGATGGTTACCTGGGCACATTGTTACTAATCAGACCAGGGTCATAAACTTAACAAATAAGCTGTTTAACTAGTACCATCACAAACAAACCACTGGAACAGTGCCAAAAATGTAAAATACTGTACTAACCCTAACCCTGCTCCTAGATAGTTCCTAATGACGGCTTTCATTTATTTATCAGCCGGAGAGGGATGTGGACACAGACCAGCTCCAGATCAGTCTGAAAGACAGAGAGAGCCAGGTGGCAGCATTGGAGGACAAACTCAAACAACTGAGGGACGACATAGAACTGGGAAAGAGCACCCAGGCTGTAAGTACAAATGCACTTGTAAATGTAATGGCTTCAAATGCAGCCCATGCATGAAATAGTCTCTTAAAAGACTCCTAAAGTTCTCTATGTAGAGTAGACGTCCATGAATCAAATTTAGGACTAAAAACAATTATCTAATTAAGTCTTTAGGCTCGAGCAAGAGGCTTGCAATTTCAGTAAGATGTTGTTGCTGCCTGCTATAGGAAAAGGCTCTGTTTGTAAGTGTGGTGATAAACTGTCTTTAATGTCTCTTCAATCCAGGGGTCTGGGAGTGAAACTGAAGCAGAACAACCATTTGAAAGGTATGTGTCTGTCCCCAGTGCTATAGACGGGCCCATAGCCGTTCCCATTTGGTTCAACTCCAAAATGTCCTTTTGAGTGCAAAGAAGGTGATTGACTGATGGGTATGTTGTGCCTTTAGTCTAGAGAAGGATTCACAGATGTTGTCTATGGAGGAGGAGCTCCAGAAGCTGAAAGAGGAAATGGAGCAAGTCAAGAACAAAAGTAACGTAAGTTGATGCCATGTGGGCGGACTCGCTCTTTTGTGTCGTTTTCAAGTCAATCTGGGATGATAAGGGAAGTTTAGGCCAGTTCCCCCTTGGGACTTAACAAAGGGTTCATATCTTGATAGTCAAAAAGGTTTATGCTCATGCGCAGCCTGCCTGACTTGTGTTGGTTATTGAATAAAGTCTGAAAAACAGAGGTATCATTTGGAGTCCCTCTTTCGTAGATATGATCCTGTATTGAAGGATACAGAGATAACGGTAAACTGAACAAAAGCCTCAGGCAGTTCTTCGAATTTTAGTCGCGAGTTGAAATATATATTACTAGTAATATGTTTATGTCTTCATATAAGGCGTGATTTTAATATTTAATTTAAAAGTTGAGACAAGATAACACTTTATTAAAACCCAGGCGGGGAAAGTTGCCGGCGTTCAACATTATATCCTCAGGGTCCAACTAATTCAAACTAATCTTCTGCTTGTAGGACCTCCGTGAGAAGAACTGGGCAGCCATGGAGGCCTTGTCTGCAGCTGAGAAGATGAATGTGGAGAGACTGGCCGAGGCTAAGGGGGCACTGGTCAGTAGCAGCACACCATCCTGATTGACCTCATAGAAAGCCACAATTTACTCACAGCTAAACCATTTCAATTGTTAATATACTTCTTTAAGTGCTTATTTTGAAGAGTACAGTAGTGGTGGTAGTTTTTGCGTCTGACTGTCTTTTATAGCCCTAGTGGTAGATACAATATTCAAATATTGTATACTATATACAATAATTTCAAATATTAGTCTTGTTCATCTAGAAAAATGAATAACGTGTGCTGATATTTTTGTTTGTAGAGCCAAGCTGAAGATGCACTGACATCCTTCCAGACAGAATCCATTAAGACTCTTCAGATCCTCTTCCCCGACATCCCCTTAGAAACTGAGCAGGTGTGTTCATTTTTAACTATTTCATATGTAAACACTAGAGAGGGTACAATTTCTGGGGAAATTGTAGGGTGTGCTTGCTTGCTTCGGTTGCATTTTTACAACTGATATTTCTGTATATTTTATATAAAAATGCATAGGGCCTACTTATTATTTATAAAGATTACATAGATTTAAAAGCATCTTTTTTTTGCTGCTCATTTACAACTCAAAATACGAGTTAAGTGTAGAATGAAATATGATGTCTTCTAATTTCCCCTGCAAGAGGCAGCCTCATAGCTGAATCAACGAATAAATTTGGCAGACCGGTGTAAAAATTGACCTAATCTCTGTGATTTAAACGTCCTTTTAAGTTTTCCCTTCTCGTGATATTTTCAGGCATTTAGCCTACTCATATTGCATTCATTCATTAATAAAGAACCACCTTTGAAGATTATTCTACGACGTTACCGGCAGTAGAAGATGGAATCGCGATTCAAACATTACCATCTGCTAACTGAAAAAATGCCCCCAAAAACGTAAATAAGCTTGACATTTATTTAGTGGAAAATCGCTCATTCATAAAAAGCTCACTGGTAGCGGTCATTGTCAGTAACAACGCAAAATGCGATATAGCCCTGTGTGGAGAAGCTGCCCCGGTAAATTCTACTACAGTACAGTACTAGACTACTGCTGTGTTCGTCTTGGTAGCGATTGCGTTGGTTGAATTCTATTTAACGTTCCGTTGTACGGTTTAGGCTGAAATTAATTATTTTCATGAACAGATTGACAAAGTTTAGGCTGTGGCAATGAAGTTCAGGTTAGTAGTCAGATAGTTTCACCAATTGAAAGACTTTTGATTTAAGTAAGGGGAGTGCCGAACATGTTCTGTCGCCGTTTGACTTCCTAAAACAGCTGTGTAGATGTTTTTGTAGTGTGTCTCGCGTAGCCTACAGCGTTGCAGTGAGCAACACTGGTTTGAAACCACAGGTTCAGTCAAGACACTCACGTGATTGATTTCACCATTTATTCTTACACATGACAAATGGTTTTACATTGGCGGAATGGATGTACATGGGGAAGCGCTCCCCGCCTTCACTGCATATGCAAGACATGAGGCAGGGAGCAACGAGTTAAATCCCCAAACACCGACACTCCGCCAGTCTATACTATGTGTAGAGCGGAGCGTCGCTCCTCTTGAGACCGTATGACATCCCACCATTTACTGGTGATAAAATTCTGGATGCCCGGTCATGCTACCATTACAGTGACTACGGCTATGTGTGCGTATCCTTAACGTCGCATACCATCCGATGTGCGGTCCGCGGAGCCGGCCCACGCGCACGTCCCGTCAAGACCCAGCGCTCAACGCGACGTGCGCCCGCAACCGCCCCCGCGCCGCCCATCACTCCGGTATCCTTCACATCCGACGCGAAGATGGATGTACGGGAAGGCAGCACCATGCCGGAACGGGGATACGTTATCTAGTGGGAAGGAACACAAAAGAAATGTGACAGCACACAGGCGCCACGCCTCCACATGCTGATCCCGGCCGGTGTCCGGGCATCTCCTGAGGTACTCCCCGCTTACAATAGAGCGTGCAGCTTGCATTCGCACTGGTGGCGGAAGTTCCCACGAGACATTCTAGCACTAACGGTCCGGTAGCCTTCTCATCCTGCACGGGGCAGATTTATGCTACCTCTAGAGACCTGTCCTCTAGCGCCCGTCGGCAACCCCAGGATGTACGCAAAGGCGCCTGTGTTCGTGCACCAAATATGGGTGTTACGTGAGGATGTGAGAAAAATGTGTCGGCGGCGCATCCGCCGTTCCCTGGGAGACCAGGGCATCTCAACGGATATCTCCATGCAAGCAACGTGGATTCTGATGGCCACTAGCGCATCAGAGCACGTCTGCGGATCACCACTGCTGCACGGAGATCCGAAGAGACATTCTAGCATTAGCAATGTACGAAGCCACCCAACCACCGGATACGTGCAGACCGCGTTGGTCGCTTAGTTCTCAGACCCGCTCAGCTTGAGCGTCTACGTTGGACCACTGACCAATGACTGATTATTACTTGTTTTATTTCTTGCAAAACTGCTGAACAGACATGGCTCACGCAGTCTACACATGGGTGTCCGTTCATGCGCTCGTCAGCTTCTGAGCATCCACAACGTCCGATGCGTTGGGGCGCACGTAGCGCTCGTACGCCGATGACGACCAACGGCCCATCAGTTTCAGCGTTGACATGGGCACCTTCGCAGAGGCAGAGGTGACCGCCCCGATTCGGAAGGAATGCGCTGTGTGCAGCTCCGGAGACAGGCCACAGTGCTTGCACAGGTTCCGGAGCCGCTGGGTGAACCATGGTCTGGTCATGGCCTTCCCAACCGCGTCGCTGGCGAATAGGGGCTCATCGGGTGTTGCCCGAGGACGGCATGACAGGTACCGGCACATAGAGGAAAATGGACAGAAGGCATAGTTAGTTTGACCAATCACAATGGGAGTGCCCTTACATGTTGTATCCGTTTTGCTGTGTTTCAGGACTATGGTGAACACCCCACTTCCCATTATTAAATCGGACATGGTGAGATCTCGAGAAGGATCGAAGGCAGCGCATCTAGTGGTGTATTCGCCGCACCGCAGAAACCCGTAGAATGCCGTGAGAAACACCGTTTCGAGCAGAGCGTCGACGTACACCCCGAAGTATCCCCGTCTTAGAGCAGACACAGTTTGTGCAGTATGGGGAGTGTGATGGGGAGACGTTTGTCTTTCCTTTCGGGCCTCTGCTTGCGTAGACCGTTCATGAGGAGGCGGACAGCCGGGCTCCCCAGAAGGCTGCCTGCAGAAGGATCCACGCACCGAAGGTGGAACTGAACACCTACCACCAACGCCTTGATGGACGATGGTTGCAGCTTACGGGATTCGAAGCAGTGCACCATGAAGGCGCACAGCACGGACAGATTCACAGGCAAAGGGCTCACAGAGAAAGCACTGCAGTACGTGGAAAATTGAAGCCAGGCAGAATCGTATTAAAGTCTCTCGCAACACGGAAATGCAACGGGCCGGAGGCGAACAAGGAAAATCCACCACTAAAAAATCATCCAGAAGGTGCAGGACAAAAGGCAATTTGAGCACATTTAACAGGATCCAGCACAGCGCTTCCGACAGCGTGTCGAAGATGTGCGGGCTGCTGCGGCAGCCGAAGGTTTACCGAACAGAAAAATACAGCTTCCCGCGCCAGCGCACACCGAACAAATGCCATTGAGAGGGGTGGAGTGGCATGACCTTAAACGCATCGGTCACGTCCGCTTTGCCCAGCCAAGCGCCCGCGCCTGCGATTTTAATCATATGAATTGCGTTATCCACACTGGCATAATAAAGAGCAAAAGGCCCACGCGGTATAAGGCTGTTGATGCTTGCCACCGTGCAGCCATGCGGAGCCGACAGGTCCACTATCAGGCGTTTCTTGCCTGAATATTTGCGCGTGGCTACGCCTATGGGGCTAACCCTGAACGAGGAGAAAGGGGATTCATCGAAAGGCCCGATCATGAACCCTTTAGTTGTCTCTTTTTGAAGGAGTGTGTCCACGACCCCCGGCTCACGAAGTGCGCTCTGCAGGTTGTTACATTCATATTTGACAGTTGGCAGCTCAGATAGACCAGCACGAAACCCATGAGTCAGACCATTCAAAAGGTACGTTACAAAACACCGATCTGGATTCTTGTCCAGAGCAATTCTGAGTCTCTCAATGTTAATAGGGGTTGACACCAATTTATTCACTTGCCCTTCTGAGCCGGGCGGGCCCGACGAGGGCACACAGCTCGGGGATGAGCGTCCCCGCAGAAACTGCAAGCATGCAGGTACCTGCAGTTAGCATAAGAACATTGAAGAACATTCTCATTGAAGTGTATACACAGTGGTGGGTTAGCCGCGGATGACTGAAGGGGCCCTACCTTCCTCCGACCACCTCTAGACACGGCCTGCAGGGTCGCCTCAGGTGTAGTGACGGGCGCATATGCGGTTCTGGGACACAGGTTTACAGTGTGAGCCAGAGATCCGCACACGGAGCAAGAGAGCGGCATGTGCCCGGTAAACACACGGCTCACCAAATCTAGGTCCCTCACTGACCAGTCCAGCCGCTGATTCCATTTCTGGAGGTGCAAGGCCGCCTTAGCGGACAGACATTTGTGGTACTCGTAGAACAAACTACCACCGTAGCGCAGGGCCAGATCACAAATAAGAGCCAGGTAGTCATCCATTTCGACGCGACGCTCGGGGTACGCCTCGCATAATGTGTCACGGTACACCCCGAATGCCACGCAAAATTCGGCCAAAGTCAAGTTCTTGGACATTCTGGGGTCGCTGCCCTTAAGGAACACGGACACTTCCCTGCAGTCGACCACACGCCGGTCCAGAAGGTCAGTCGCACCAAGCAATATCTGGACTAAGTTGATATCCATACCTGCAAGGATTTGGCTCCTCAGTTGTACGGACACGCCAGCCGCGGGGGACAAGAACGGTACACCGGAGGCCGCAGCCGGTACAGCCGAGGCCAGGCTCCTCCGTGGCACCACGTCTCGGTCGGAGGCCGCAGGAGCACCCACGAACCCGGAGAAGGTCGGAACGGGATCCCTTGACACCCCGGCTTCCAGGACAGCGATGCGGGAACTCATGTCGCCGAGGGAAAGCTGAATGTCCGAGAGGGCGGCCAGCACAGGATCACGGGGGGCGCTTGTGGACGGGCTTGGCTCCCGGAAGCGAGCCCTCTTCGCAGGCAGCACGGCAGTAGGACGGGAAGCGGAGCCCCGCTTCCCTTTCTCCGACGCTTTTCCCGGGGGAGCACCCAGGGGTGCGGATGGAGCAGCCGAGCCATGTTCCAGGAAGAACACGAACAGATCCTCGTGGCTGCATCCAAGGGGTGGTGTTATTCCCTTGGCGTACAGGCCGTCCAGGATCTCGTACACCGGCCAGTTCTTCATGTTAGCCGTTTTCCCTGCCAAACGCGAACTACGCCTGATTCGGATCCCCGAGTCCTCGCCATCCGCGCAGAGATCCTCCGAAGGAGACTCCTCAGGGGGCTGATCGAGACAATCCACCAGATCCCCAGAACCACCCGCATCGTCCAGATCCGAGGAGGACATGACGAAAGGGAGACAACTCAAAGACAACGACCAGACAGACGATCAAACCGCGGAGCGCAAAGCAACGGCAGCAACGCAGACGGCAGGTTCGACAATGCGTGTGCGTGCATGGAGCGGCTTTATAGCGCTGCCTATCGAGCTACGCCTATGGCCTGAGGGCACGGCGATGGGTGGTATGACGCGCGCTGCCCGAGTGCCTTGCCTGAACCTGCTTCGCTCATTAATGATAATTTCACCAACAAATCGTTTACTTGTAATGTAATGTCATAATAAATCCTACAACGAAAATGTATTTGTGAGGAATGTTTATTTTAACGATTGAAAACAGATGCATGTAGTATATACCACTGTAGTATGTGTTGCCCGGGCAACAGAGGCTAATCTGTCATGATGCTAATGCTTCAGTGAAATAGTAGACTATCGTTTCCGAAAGTTGATGTGGGCCTACTTCCTTAATAATATCAGCTAATATTGTACATTACATTTCACAATTGTGTTTCACATCACAAAGTAAAATGAGTAAATAGTTATCACCCTGGCCTCTTTGCTTGTGGCGTTTCTGCAGCTGCCTTGCAGTAAAGCTATAGTTAGCCTAGCTATCCTCCAAATTTACAGATGCGAAACGAATGTTCTGCTATAGGTAGTCACGCGTGTTTTCGTGACGTTAGTAACGTCAGTGACTGTGGCTAGCAAATTAGCCACCGTTAGCTTCACTTTTCACCACAAAAACGCAATTTCTACTTAAACCATGCAACGGAACTTAAATAAAAATACAACCAACGCAATCGCTACCAATACGAAACTTTTGACACCTAGGTTGTCTATGTAGTCCAAATATTGACTGATCCTTAGGGGGGCGAAAAAAAACAATAATAAAAATAAATATAGCTGCAAGCAGCAATGAGGTGGCCAAGCAGTCATATGACTGAGAAAACATTTTAGACATCCTTAGAACAGGGTTCCGAGTCCATATACCAAGTTTGGTGTGAATCCATCAAAGATTTGCTGAGATACGACCCAACTTCCTCTTTGATGGCTTAACTTCACATTTTGATTGGCTGTAACGGGAAAAAGTTTTTGAAAATCAAAAAAACAGGTGATGGGCGTTGTGAAGCTTGGTCTGAAGATAATCTCTGCCAAATTTGGTGAAGATTGGAAAACATTTTTAGGAGGAGTAGAGAAAACGTGTTTTTTCTGTAATTCAAAATAGCGGCCGGATCAATTCGGCTGTTATCACAAATTATCATGTGTCACACATGGGATGTCCCAAGATATCATGAGACAAAGGAATTATTAAGGCAAACAAATCAACAGTTATTGGCCAAAATACATTTTTGCATCCTGCAGCCACGCCCAGTGATCACGACACCAAATTGTTTGGACATCCTCAGATGAGGGTTCCGAGTCATAATACTAAGTTTGGTGTTGATTTCTCAAGGATTGGCTGAGATATGACCCAACTTCCTGTTTGGTGTCTTTGCTGACGATTTTGATTGGCTGTACCGGACAAACGGTTTTGAAAATCAAAAATACTTTCGAAATTTTTAGTGAGGGTTGCTGTGACGATGATGTGTGTCAATTCTGGGGAAGATTTGACAAAAATTGGAGAAGCGAAAAAACGTTTTTCCTTACAATTCAAAATGGCGGACAATCTATATAACCAGAAATTGACGTCATAGGATGTGTTGAACTCGTCTAGATCCAGGGAATCCTACGGTACCTCATTTTTGAAAATCGGTCATACGGTTCAAAAGTTACGTGTGTAAACACAAGTCCAACTTTGACCCGTTGGTGGCGCTAGAGTGCTCGAATGGGAGACATGAAACTTGGTGAAAATAAAGAGGGGACTGTGCTTAATGAGTGTGCCAAATATCACAACTTATGACCATATTGTTCTAGTGGCTGCCATAGACTCCAATGGGAGAAGTGTAATAATAATAAGAAAAGGTAGAAACACAAGTGGCTTCGCCGCTTCGCGGCTTATTTTTGAAAGGGGCTGGAGCTGGACGAAGGTATAAAACTACAGAAAAGATAAGAAAAATGCAAAAAGAGAAATAATTCTGAAGAATTTGAAAATTTTGCTGAAAATTATTTGCTGGAGTTTCAAAAGGCCTGAAATGTATGTTAGAAAGGACCTGCAGCAAGATGAAGGCAGAAAACAGAAGAAAAGAGAAGAAAAGAAAATGCAAAACAATAAGGGCAAAAATTCAGAAAGATGAGCGGCAGGAAAATGTGAAAATTTAGCAGAAAACCAGTTGCTGAAGTCTGGGTTGAACGAATTTGAAGGTAAAAGGACAACAATGGAATGACTTGAACTTGCTGGAAAAACGTAGCAACCGTTGGTCATTGGCAACAGACTGGCAACATTTCTAACCTAGAATCTAGGTTTCAGGTTCAAGACGGAGGAGAAACTAATCATGTGTGCCTGCACGCCCAGTCCTGTTCAGACACTTAATTTAAGATGACATTTACATTAACATTTATGCATTTAGCAGACGCTTTTATCCAAAGCGACTTCCAAGAGAGAGCTTTATAAAAGAGCATAGGTCACTGATCATAACAACGAGATAGCCCCAAACATTACGAGCAGCCAAAACATGAAGAATACATTGTGGAAAACCAAATAAGTGCCAAAGGGAAGAACCATAAGAGCATGCAGTTAAACAAGTTACAATTGAACAACATGAAACTCCCCACAAGAGAGTGCACCTGTAGAAAAAACAGTCAACAGTAAAATATTTCACAGCGAGTACAAGAATTTGAAACCATTACAACTAACCAACAAGAGCAACAAGTCTCTCAATACGAGTCATTGTGATCCTGGAGGATTGAGCGTCTTGAGCCTTTTCTTGAAGGTGGGGAGACAGTCAGTGTCCCTGATGGAGGTGGGGAGTTGATTCCACCATTGGGGGGCCAAACAGGAGAAGAGCTTGTGTTGGGACCGGGCGCTCTTGAGCGGTGGGACCACCAGACGGTTGTCAGAAGACCGTAGGTGGCGGGGGGGGTCTAAGGCTGGAGGAGAGACTTGATGTAGTCGGGTGCAGTCCCGTTGACCGCTCGGAAGGTCAGTACCAGAGTCTTGAATCTGATACGGGCCGTGATGGGAAGCCAGTGGAGGGAGATGAGGAGCGGGGTAACATGGGAGCGTCTGGGTAGATTGAAGACCAAACGGGCCACCGCGTTCTGAATCCTCTCGAGAGGGCGGGTTGCGCTGCTGGGAGACCGGCGAGCAGCGAGTTGCAGTAGTCCAACTTTGAGAGGACAAGTGCTTGGACTAGAAGCTGGGTGGAATGCTCAGATAGGTATCTCCTGATCTTCCGGATGTTGTAGAGGGTGAATCTACACGACCGGGAGACCGCAGCAATGTGGGCTGTGAGGGAGAGCTCGTCATCCATGGTCACCCCGAGGTTCCTGGCAGAGGATGAAGGGGTCACCGTCGCCGATCCCAGGGTGATTGAGAGATCGTGGGAGATGGAGGGTTTGGCCGGGTTGATGAGGAGTTCTGTTTTGGCGAGGCTCAGCTGGAGGTGGTGCTCGGTCATCCAGGCGGAGATGTCTGTGAGGCAGGCCTCGATCCTAGCTGAGATCCCCGGATCAGTCGGGGGGAACGACAGGTACAGCTGCATGCCGTCAGCATAGCAGTGGTAGGAGAAGCCATGGGAGGTGATGATTGGTCCAAGCGAGGTGGTGTAGAGGGAGAAGAGGAGGGGTCCAAGGACGGATCCCTGTGGGACACCAGTGGAGAGCTGGCGGGGCCCTGACACTTTGCCTCCCCAGGAGACCTGGTAGGATCTTCCTGACAGGTAGGATGAGATCCACTGAAGTGCAGTGCCAGTGATGCCCATCTCAGAAAGTCTGGCCAGCAGGATTTGATGGTTAACCGTATCAAACGCTGCAGAAAGGTCCAGCAGAATGATGACGGATGACCTCGAAGCCGCTCTGGCAGACTGGAGGGCAGTGGTGACTGACAGGAGGGCAGTTTCTGTGGAGTGGCCAGTCTTGAAGCCCGATTGGTTGGGGTCAAGCAGGTTGTTCTGAGAGAGGAAGTTTGACAGTTGGTTAGATACGGCGCGTTCAATTGTTTTAGAAAAGAAGGGTAGTAGTGATACCGGTCTGTAGTTCTGGAGGACAGCTGGGTTACTGGAGGGTTTTTTGAGTAGAGGGCTAACTCTGGCCTGTTTGAAGGCAGAGGGGAAAGTGCCGGAAGTAAGAGAAGAGTTAAGGACATGGAGAAGAAAAGTTATGATGGAGGGAGAGATGGTTTGAAAGAGAGGGGAGGGGACTGGATCAAGGGGACAGGAGGTGGGGCGATGAGAGAGAATGAGGTCAGAGATCTCTGCCTCGGACAGGGGAGAGAAAGCGTTTAGACATTTAGTTGGGTCAGTCATAGAGGGTGAGTGGGTAGGAAAGGTGGGTTCAGGGAACCGACTGCTAATGTCAGCAACTTTTTTCTCAAAGAAGGAGGAGAAGTCGTCTGCTGTCAGGGTGGAGGGGGAGGGTGGGGGAGGTGGGTTAAGAAGGGTGGAGAAGGTAGAGAAAAGTTTGAGGGTTTGAGGCAGAGTTCATTTTGTTCAGGAAGTAGTGGGTTTTAGCATCAGTTATGCGGGCAGAGAAGGATTCGAGGAGGGAGTTGTTATATACTGAGTTAGTGTTGCACCCCGGAACCTTTGGACCGACACCTGCGTACCCCGCCGGGGGGGTATTGTTTTGGCGCCACCTGCATGTCTCATGTACGTTTTGGCCACCATGCTGTGAGCATTGGTTTCAGTAAAGACACAAAACTAAGTACAAGTGTGCGTGCATTATTGCCCTCGGGTTACCACACTTTTGGCGACGAGGATTAACCCTCGTGCTGCCTTCGGGTCACATGACCCAAAGGTTCATAACGAACCATCATTGTGTTTACCCAATTTTACCCAATACAAAACCAAATAAAAATACTTTTCTTTTAACCTTCGCAATGTGGGGGGTCTGAGACAGCCCGACGGTTAAAAGAAAATGCTTCACTTTGTTTTTGTATGCGGTAAAGTTGTCGCAATACGACGGTGGGTCACAATGACTGATGGGTCAGAACGACCCGAGGAGAACACAAGGGTTAAAACATAGATGACTGAGTAACGTTAGTGTCGAAGACGAAGTTCCGTGTGACTTTTAGCTTGCAGCATGGCTACTGCCACGGTCGGCACGCTCGGTGAATTCGTCGAGCTGGATGGTGACTGGATTGAATATGTCGAGAGACTGGAGCACTTTTTCCTGGCGAATAACATTAAGGAGGTCGAAAGGAAAAGATCGATTCTCCTCAGTGCGTGCGGTGCCAAGACGTACAAGTTGATACGCAATTTAGCAACGCCACGGAAGCCAGGCGAATTGTCATTCGAAGACTTGGTGAAGCTGGTGCAAGAGCATCACAACCCCAGGCCGTCAGTGATTGTTCAGCGCTTCAAGTTCCACACACATTCACGCAAAGCTGGAGTTTCAGTTGCTGCATTCGTGGCGGAGCTGAGACAACTGTCGGAATATTGTGAGTTTGGACCGGTGCTTGGCGACATGCTACGGGACAGGTTAGTCTGTGGTATCAACAATGACAGCATTCAGCGCCGATTGCTAGGTGAAGTCGCGCTAACTTTCAAGAAAGCGTTGGAGATTGCTCATGCAATGGAAACGGCAGCTATCAACTCTAAAGACATTCAAGCAGCTAACGCCAGTGTGCCACAGGGCGCCGTTAACCGTCTGTTTAATGCAGGGAGAGGCAAGCCGATGAAGTCAGTTGAGTGTTACCGCTGTGGGGGAGCGCATCTTGCTACTGACTGTGGGTTTAAAGATGCCGCTTGCCATAACTGCCAGAAAAAAGGGCACATAGCCAAGAAGTGCAGAGTTTCTAAAAAGACATGGAAAAAGGTGTGTGAAGAGTCAAAACCCCAAATGAAAACGCATCATGTGCAAGAGCCGGAGGAGCAGTGTTCATTTAACATGTTTAATATGGACCTGAGTGAACCCCGGGCAGACCCGGTCTGCGCAACGCTACAATTAAACGGAAAACAGCTGACGATGGAGGTGGACACGGGTGCCTCAGTTTCGGTGATAAGTCAAGCCACCTACTCCAGGTTGTGGTGCTCTGGAAAAGTGCCTGCTTTAAGGAAGACTAACATCAGACTGAGACAATACACCGGTGAGTGCATTCCTCTACTGGGAGCTATAGAAGTAGACGTGATGTATGAAGGCCAGTCAGCTAAAGTGAAGCTGTTAGTGGTAGACGGGGAGGGACCTAGTCTGATGGGAAGGGACCTCCTAAAGAAAATCCGCCTCAATTGGGGGGAAATCATGCACATGAGAGTGGTTGGAGACATCCTATCAAAGTATGCAGACGTTTTTAAGGATGAGCTTGGTACCCTCCGCGGCACAACAGTGAAGTTAACCGTGGACCCCAACGCAAAACCACGTTTTTGTAAACCACGCACGGTGCCATACGCCATGAAGGCTAAGGTGGAAGCAGAGTTGGACAGGCTGCAGCGGTCAGGTGTTATTGAACCTGTGGAGTTCTCTGACTGGGCAGCCCCGATTGTGCCTGTGCTGAAAGAGGATGGTGCGGTGCGGATATGTGGTGATTACAAAATGACAATTAACCAAGCCTCACAACTTGACACGTATCCCCTGCCACGAGTTGAGGATTTGTTTGCCACACTGGCAGGAGGACAAACGTTTACAAAACTGGACATGAGTCACGCGTACCAACAGCTGTTGCTGGATGAGGACTCTAAACAATATGTGACCATCAACACCCACAAGGGACTGTTTAAGTACAACCGCCTGGTTTTCGGCGTCGCGTCCAGCCCAGCCATTTTTCAACGCACCATGGACAACCTCCTGCAGAACATTCCCCATGTCGCTGTCTACCTAGACGACATTTTGGTGACAGGTAAAACAGAAGAGGAGCATCTGCAAAACCTCGACCAGGTGCTGAAGAGAATGAAGGAGGCCAGGCTGCGTTTAAAACGCAGTAAATGTGTTTTTCAGGTTTCAAGTGTCACATACCTGGGTCACAGGATTTCCGCTCAGGGTCTTTCCCCCATGACAGAGAAGGTGAGGGCGATAAAGGAAGCTCCTTCTCCAAAGAATGTGGCTGAGCTCAGGTCGTTTTTGGGTTTAGTGAATTATTACGGGAAGTTCTTGCCTGAGCTCTCCACTGTGCTCGCCCCCCTCTATCAGCTGCTGCACAAAGACTGTTCCTGGAATTGGCAGCAAGCTCAAGAGACAGCTTTCCAGCAGGTAAAAGAACTGTTGCACTCAGCAACACTACTCGTGCACTTTGACCCGGACAAAGACGTTGTCCTATCCTGTGATGCACCCTACGGCGTGGGGGCGGTCCTATCGCACTGTATGGAGGACGGAGATGAAAAACCTATTGGGTACGTGTCTCGCACTCTCACATCAGCAGAAAAGGGTTACTCTCAGCTAGAGAAAGAGGGGCTAGCGGTAGTTTTTGCTGTGAAACGGTTCCACCAGTACCTGTATGGTCGCCCATTTACCATTTTTACCGACCATAAGCCCTTGCTGGGCCTGTTTAGTGAGACTAAGGGTATTTCACCCATGGCGTCAGCAAGAGTGCAGTGCTGGGCATTAACTTTGTCAGCCTATCAGTATCACATTGTGTATAAAGCAGGAAGTGAAAATGCAAATGCAGACGCATTCAGCCGTCTTCCCCTCCCAGAGTCACCAAGCCAAACTAACCTACTTCCAGAGACTGTGTTTTTGTTAGACAGACTGTCTAACTCTCCGGTGACAGCAAAGCGAATCAAACAGTGGACTGAAAGAGACCCGGTGCTGTCACAAGTAAAGAGATGGCTATTGCAGGGCTGGCCAGTATCAGTTGAGCAGGAGGAGCTCAAGCCCTATGTCAAGCGTCAGCTGGAGCTAAGTGTGCTGGATGGCTGTATCCTCTGGGGCTCCAGGGTGATTATTCCACCTGCGGGACGGGCTCAGATAATGGAAGTGCTGCATGAAGCTCACCCCGGGGTGTCGAGGATGAAGAGCCTCGCCAGGTCGTTTGTGTGGTGGCCTGGGATGGACGGTGCTTTGGAAGAAAAGGTAAAAGCATGTTCACAGTGTCAAAGTAACCAGAAGATGCCCGCACCTGCGCCTCTCCACCCATGGGAGTGGCCGGCACGCCCGTGGTCCAGGCTCCACCTGGATTTCGCTGGTCCGTTTATGGGCCACATGTTCCTGGTGCTGATGGACGCTCATTCAAAGTGGATGGAAGCACACATCATGTCAAATATCACAGCCCCAGTTACCACTGACACGCTCAGAAGCTTCTTTGCCACCCACGGGCTACCAGATACGGTTGTCAGTGACAACGGGCCCACTTTCACAAGTGAAGTTTTCAAAGAGTTTGTGGAGAAAAATGGAATCCGACATATCCTGACTGCACCATACCATCCTGCTTCCAACGGTTTAGCAGAGCGTGCTGTTGAGACACTGAAAGAGGGACTGCGGAAAATGACAGGGCACACGCTGGAGACTAAGCTGGCACGTTTCTTATTCCAGTATCGGATTACCCCACACACAACCACTGGTTTGCCTCCAGCAGAGATGTTGCTAGGGAGAAAGCCCAAATCTCATCTGGACCTCCTTCGCCCGGATGTAGGAGCAAAAGTTGCCCGATCACAGGAGAACCAAAAAGTGAGACGGGACCAACATGCAAAGGAGTGGCTTTTACAGCAGGGGGACTGTGTGTATGTCAAGAACTTTGCCAGCGGCTCAAAGTGGCTGCCAGGAGTTATTCACCGCCAGTCTGGTCCAGTTTCTTTTGTGGTTGACTTGTTGGACGGCAGGCAGGTTCGCAGGCACCAAGATCACGTGCGTGTCCGCACTGATGCAGAGGAGACGGGGTCTCAGAGTGTTTCACACAAGGACGGTGTGAGTAGCTCTATGGACTGTGTTGCACCTGTGTGCATTGATGGACTGTCTGAGCAAACTACCTCACCTGCCCCTGCCGCTACCCCAATTCCTCCCAGTACAGCACAGTCTATTACCCAGTCTGTGGACTCTCCTGTTGCACCAAGAAGGTCAGAGAGGCAACACAAGCCTCCAGAGAGACTGAACTGGTAAACTAACAAAACTGTTGTGCATTACCGGATGTTGTTGATTGCCTGTTGTTAGAATTCTAAAGTTGGAATGTGAATTTAAGTTAATTTCGTGCAATATAGTTTCTGTACTTTATAAGGGGACATACATGCAATTTCAGTTTGTTTGGGTAACCGTATTATAAGTGTTTACTTAAAGGGGGAGAAGTGTTATATACTGAGTTAGTGTTGCACCCCGGAACCTTTGGACCGACACCTGCGTACCCCGCCGGGGGGGTATTGTTTTGGCGCCACCTGCATGTCTCATGTACGTTTTGGCCACCATGCTGTGAGCATTGGTTTCAGTAAAGACCCAAAACTAAGTACAAGTGTGCGTGCATTATTGCCCTCGGGTTACCACAGGAGTGATACTTATCTAGGTCCAGACCGTCTTTGGACTTGCGCCATCTCCTCTCAGACATCAAAATAATAATTCATAGTGCAGGGTTGCCAATGTTGTCGTTGTCCCTGGTGAGTTTTTTATACTTAATTAATAAGATCATGCTACATCTAACCAGAGGATCATTTCTTGCAAGTGTGTCAAAGTGGTATTTTTACAGACTGTATTAACACCGTAGGCTTGAATAATAACCGAAGGCGTGAAGCTAGAGAGAGGATGCAATGAGGTTGGTGTTGATCCAAGATGGCGCCGATGATGGCTGCCTTGGTCGTTAGGTGCGCTCTTTTTTGTCTCGTTTTGTCTGTTAATTCAGTGTTCTGCCAAGATTTCCGGGGTTCTCTAACTAGAGAAGTACTTCTAAACATCAGGACTACAACTCCTGTGGATTTATTTCCTACTTTTCTGCTTCCAGCGGCAGAATTAGTGGGAATTATAGTCAAAGCCGCCCTCGGCTTTGTCCTAGCAGCGAAGCGCCGTAGGAGAGGCAAACGAGCCGGTGCTCTGTTGCGACTCAGTCGGCGTGGGGCACGCACAGCGTTACCGGGGATATTTCTCTCCAACTTGCGTTCACTGAGCAACAAACTGGATGAACTTCAGCTACTGGTGTGGAAAAACAGAGACTTTCATTCATCTTCCGTTTTGTGCTTTACGGAGACATGGCTGAGTGAACTGATCCCAGACTCTGCGCTACAGCTAGCAGGTTTCAAACTGCTGAGAGCGGATCGTGACCCTGTGCTCTCTGGCAAAACGAAAGGCGGTGGTATTTGTTTTTACATTAACAGTGGCTGGTGTGAAGATGTGACAGTGATTCTGCAGCACTGTTCTCCTGATCTGAAATCATTTTTTATTAACTGTAGATCTTTTTACTCGCCACGAGAGTTTGCATCATTCATTCTGGTTGGCGTTTACATGCCTCCGCAGGCTAGCGTCAACGAGGCTCAACGTGTGCTCGCCAGCCAGATACTGAGTGTGGAGCATGAAAATCCGGATTCCTTGGTTATTGTGCTAGGCGACTTTAACAAAGGCAATCTCACTCAAGAACTCCCAAAATATAGACAATTAATCAAATGCCCTACCAGAGAAGGAAACACCTTGGATCACTGCTACTCTACAATAAGCAAAGCATACCATGCGGTCCCCCGAGCAGCACTGGGTCACTCTGACCACACCATGGTCCACCTGATTCCTGCATACAGGCAGAAGCTAAAGCGCTGTATGCCTGCTGTGAGGACATCAAAACAGTGGACCAGTGAAGCTATGGAGGATCTGCGGGCGTGCTTGGACTGCACTGACTGGGACATGTTCACGACTGCTACCAATAGTCTGGATGAGCTCACAGAGGCTGTGACATCATACATCAGCTTCTGTGAGGACTGCTGTATACCAACACGCACCAGGGTAAGCTACAACAACGACAAACCCTGGTTTACAGCTAAACTCAGAAGGTTGAGGTCAGAGAAAGAGGCCGCGTTTAGGAGTGGGGACAAAGACAGTTTCAAGGAGTCGAAGAACAGGTTTAGCAAGGCGGTGAGGGAGGCTAAACGACTGTACTCAGAGAGACTAAAACACCAATTCTCTGCAAACGACTCTGCTTCTGTCTGGAGAGGGCTCAGGCAGATTACCAACTACAAGCCCAGAGCCCCCCACTCCACTAACGACTCCCGCCTGGCCAACGACCTGAATGAGTTCTACTGCAGATTTGAAAGACAATTGGACAGTCCTGAACTACCCCTTCCCACCCAGGAGGCCTCCCCCCTCCCCCCCTCTACAGTGACGACTCTCTCCATTCAGGAGGGTGAAGTTAACAGACTTTTCAAGAGGCAGAATACCCGCAAAGCAGCTGGGCCGGACTCTGTCTCTCCAGCCACCCTCAAGCACTGCGCTGACCATCTGTCTCCGGTGTTTACCTACATCTTTAACACCTCCCTTGAGACATGCCATGTGCCAGCCTGTCTCAAGTCCTCCACCATCATCCCTGTGCCCAAAAAGCCAAGGCCAACAAGACATAATGACTACAGACCCGTCGCCCTGACCTCTGTGGTAATGAAGTCTTTCGAGCGCCTGGTGCTGGCACACCTTAAATCCATCACTGACCCTCTACTGGACCCCCTGCAGTTTGCCTACAGAGCCAACAGGTCTGTGGACGATGCAGTTAACATGGCCCTCCACTTCACCCTACAGCACCTGGACTCCCCAGCATCCTATGCCAGGATCCTGTTTGTGGACTTCAGCTCTGCCTTCAATACCATCATCCCCGCCCTGCTTCAGGACAAGCTCTCCCAGCTGAACGTGCCTGATTCCACCTGCAGGTGGATCACAGACTTCCTGTCTGACAGGAAGCAGTGCGTTAAGCTGGGAACACAGGTCTCTGACTCCCGGTCCATCAGCACCGGATCACCTCAGGGCTGCGTCCTTTCTTCTCTGCTCTTCTCCCTGTACACCAACAGTTGCACCTCCAGTCATCCGTCCGTCAAACTCCTGAAGTTTGCGGACGACACCACCCTTATTGGGCTCATCTCTGGTGGAGACGAGTCTGATTATAGGTGGGAAGCGGCCAACCTGGTGACCTGGTGCAGCCAGAACAACTTAGAGCTCAATGCTCTTAAGACAGTGGAGATGGTTGTGGACTTCAGGAGGAACACAGCCCCACTCACCCCCATCACCCTGTGTGACTCCCCAGTCAACACTGTGGAGTCCTTCCGCTTCCTGGGCACTATCCTCTCCCAGGACCTCAAGTGGGAACTGAACATCAGCTCCCTCATCAAGAAAGCACAACAGAGGATGTACTTCCTTCGGCAGCTGAAGAAGTTCAACCTGCCAAAGACAATGATGGTGCACTTCTACTCAGCCATCATTGAGTCCATCCTCACCTCCTCCATCACCGTCTGGTACACTGCTGCCACTGCCAAGGACAAGAGCAGGCTGCAGCGTATCATCCGCACTGCTGAGAAGGTGATTGGCTGCAATCTGCCTACCCTCGAGGACCTGCACACCTCGAGGACCCTGAGGCGAGCGAGGAAGATTGTAGCCGACTCCTCCCACCCTGGACACTCCCTGTTTCAGTCACTCTCCTCCGGCAGAAGGCTGCGGTCCATCAGGACCAATACCTCACGCCACAAAAACAGTTTCTTCCCTTCCGCTGTTGGCCTCTTCAACAAGGCCAAGGGACCACACTGACTCTAATGACTTCCTTCTTAAAACACACTGCTTTTTGCACTGCATTACAAAATTGTATCTTGTACATTTGTATTTTTTGTAATATTTGTATTTTTATATTGTAAATTACGGCAACTTATATTTTATTTTATTGTATATTTAATTTAATTCTAATCCCACTTAGTACTGCTAGTTTATGTACCCTTAGTATAGATAGTCCACATATTTACATTTTAGGTCCCTATATGTTTATTGTATGCACCTTCCTGCCAAAGCAAATTCCTTGTCTGTGCAAACTTTCATGGCGAATAAATCCCATTCTGATTCTGATTCTGAACAATGTAACAGGGGCCGGTTGCACAAAACACCTTAAGTTAAGATTTTCCTTAAAGTCAGAGTTAAGGTTTCCTTACAATATTATCGGTTTGCAAAAGCACCCTTAAAGGGGTGATTGTCTGGGTTTTTTGAGTATTTCACACTGTTCCTTAAGGTCTCCGAATAGGGTATGTAACATTGGTTGGGCTGCCATGTGAAATAGCCTATAATGAAACAAGCTGTTTTCTCCTTTTATGGTATGCTCATGAATATATAGATGAGCTGCGCACTAATTGGTTGGTTTACGAGTGAAGCTGCGGAGCAAAGACGCAACATGGCCAACAGCACTCACTGAAACATTGAAGGTGGAGACTTGAAATAAAAACGTACAAATAAATCCATTGTGTCTACACAACACTGTTTTCAACAGATTGACTAGATATCATTTGAAATGATTACGTTAGTTGTTTCCACTTCTGTTGTCGAAGCAAACGGGATCGACTTAGGTGGGTAACGTTAGCACTACAGCTTAGCAAACAAACTATCGTGATTCAACTCAGCTTCAGTTAGCTTTAGCTATCTTGCTGAAAAATAGATCTGGACAAACATGCATCTTGAATTGTAGATTTACATGACAACACAGGTTATTTATTTATTTTAATTTTTTTGCGAAATGTTTTTATTCAGTATAGTCACACAGGGTGGCAGAGCACCATCACATGGTGCTCTTTCAACTTACAAACAATATGCTGTGTGGGAGCACAGTATACTACTGAGCTACTGGGTTGTTGTTCCCCAGGAATAACCTGGTTGACGCGCTTAGATCAGTTTACAGATGATTACCTCTTGATTGCGTTAAACAGTTCTCCATTTATTGTACGATTGTCCATTAAAACGCAGAGCAACGACATGTTACTCGCTCAAACCTTCGCGGTATAGCGGTCAAAACCATTTGCCCTTCCTGGGTCAACACCTAACCACAACAGTAGGCTTCCTACCTATATACCTAAAAACACCTGTGCAATGAACAGCAACACCCAGTGTACAACAGGGACATTACACATTGAGTGACAACACATTTGACTGTAGCAACCCATTTGGCTGCTACATACCAGCCCCTGATTGTTAATGGCAGGCAGACATAACAATTCAATGAACAAAACAAACAAACATGTTACAATAAGCCCAAACATTGATAGGACTTAATAATTCAAACGTCATGCACTAAACACAGCTTTGTTACTGGTCTTTCAATTACATTAGATTTGGTTTGTAGTCTTACAGAACGTACATGGCCCTTTTCATCTGGAAAGACCTCAAGAATTTTGCCCAATGGCCAGGAACCTCGAGGGGCTGAAGAGTCCATCACCACTGTCGCCCCTGCTCAAACTTAATTTCTTCTGGTTCCATTTTTGCCTCTCTTGGAGTAAGGGCAAGTACTCTCGCACCCATCGCTTCCAGAAAAGATCTGAGATGTACTGAATCTGTCTCCATCGTCTTTTCATGTATTGGTCATGAGGCCTGAAAACTCCAGGGGGCAAGCTGCTTTTCCCTTTAGAAGTAGAAGATGATTAGGAGTGAGCGGCTCCAAGTCGTTCGGATCATTGGAGAGCTGGGTAATTGGGCGATCATTGAGAATGGCCTCCACTTCACAAAGCACTGTATGCAGCCCATTGTCATCTAGTGTTTTCTGGCGCAGAACAGAGCTGAGGACCCTTCTCACTAGCCGGATCATCCGCTCCCATCCCATGATGCGAGCCTGCTGGTGGATTGAAGCTCCAATGGATTCTGACCTGAGAAAGGGCTCCTTGAATCTGGTCGTGGTTTAAAGCAGCAACAGCCTCCCTCAGTTCTCGTTCTGCCCCAATGAAGTTGGTGCCATTGTCAGACCTCAGTTGTACCACTTAGCCTCTCCTGTTGATGAAACGGCACATGGCATTCATGCAAGCATCTGTTTCCAAAGATACAGCTACCTCCAAGTGGACAGCTCTGCTTTCCATACAGGTAAGACTCCGTAGCGCTTACAGGTTGATCTTCCCCTCTTCACTTTGACGGGAACGAAGTAATCCACTCCTGTATTGGTGAAGGGTGGTAGATCAGGGAGGACTCTCATCTTTGGAAGGTCAGCCATCTTCTGTTCTATAGCTCTTCCATTAGAGCGCCTACAGAACCCGCACTCACTGATGACCTTCCGTATGGCTGAGTTGGCATTAGTAATCCAAAACTTCTTCCTTACAGCAGATAGTGTATGACTGCGTCCACTATGACCCAGATTTTAATGAATATGCTTGAGAATGAGTGAAGAGACATTCTGATGTTTTGAAAGGATGAGTGGATGTTTAACCTCCTCAGGCATTGCTCCCTTACTCAATCTCCCTCCAACTCTTAAGAGCCCATCATTCAAGACTGGATCAAGCCTGTATATGGAACACTGGCGACTCACTGTTGCTTTGCATGAGTCACTGAATCTCAGTTGTTGGCAGTAGCGAATGATTGCCATTTCTGCTTCTGATAACAGGCCTCTAGGGGAGCGCCAAGTGGAACAGCTTGATTTTCGGCCTCACGGAGCGAGAGAACATATGAGAAGTTTGTTTTGGAAATGGGACCAAAATCAAAGTTGCTCTTTTGAAAAACTGTAAAAGAGGAGGGCCACATGTAAAAATGAATACTAACCTTTTTATGTCGCCTCTTTACTTCGATGTTGGTCCAAACTTCTCATATTCTCTCTCTCTCTCGCTCCGTGGGGCCGAAAATCAAGCTGTTCCACTTAGCGCTCCCCCTAGAGGCCTGGAGAACTTCCGTTGTGAAAACTGGATGCATCGTTTTTGGTTTGCGTGCTTTAGTTTTTGCAACGCGTTTATGTATTTGGTTGTGTTGTGTGTATTTGCAGCGCGTTTGCTGAATGCTGCGCATGTGTGTGCAAATTAATGAAGATGTTTTCTTAATTTGCTTGTGTTTCGTCTATTTTCACACCAGGTTTAGGTCTCAATCATGTCTCTCTCCGTTGGGAAAGCCGGAGGACCATCTTTTATAGGGCAGGGTTAGTCAGGCAGTAATGACGTTACAACAGTCTCAGAGAAAGAGATTCACTGCTCCCAACACAGGACAACTCTCAGACTAGAGAGATCATAGTTGGAGCTCTCCTTGTAGTCATGACAAGGGACGTTTAGCCAGTACTTTCTCCTGACCCCGAACATCTATTAACCTGACACATAGACACAATATACTCTTATTAATAGCAAGCTTACATGAGAACGTACTAACTAGTATCCAATGACTAGTTCTATTGATTAGTGAATAATGTAAGCACACAGGAAATCCCAATTTCTTCCACAGTCCCCCCTTTTGATGTTTAACATCAACACAACAAACATTTATCAACTGTTTATCTGGGGTCTGCTGTAGTGCTTTACATTTCACAAGTTTTCATAACATTTTTAAACCTTAATAATCAACCAATATTTTATCTGTTACTACTCAGCACAGCATACATGATTAAAGAATTTAAAGAAGTATTAGGTAGTACCCAATCACAGGTGAAAAGTACAAAGTCGATGAAGTGAAAGTAGCATTTTGCTTAGTTCTAAAGATAGGGCTCCCCAAAATGACCTTAACGCTCCTTCTATTTTCCTTGTTCAAAGTTGCATGGCATTATACACTTTGGCGATATTGTGACATCTGATTCATCCTAGTAACACAGGCATTTCCTAAGACCCCACAAAAGAACTAGCTTATAGCTATTCACTTCATAAGCAAACAGCATAATGACAGTTTATCAATGATACTAGAAACAGGCATATTTCTCTCCTGGACATAACCAAGGTCCTCCTTTTTTGCACTTTCACGTACACAGTCTCCTGGTTGATAGGGATGACATGGCTGCCCAACGGGTTCAGGCAGGGCAGCTTTCACCTGTGAATGCACAACCCTTGCTGCTCTAGTTAGGGCGTAACACAAGTTTAACATTGTATCATCCATCTGTTTCAATGATAGTGGGGGAGAGACAGGCAATTTCATTGGTCTCCCTGAAACTATCTTGTGTGGGGAAAGTCCATTCCTCCTCTGGGGAGTGGACCTCATGGCCATAAGAGCTAGTGGGAGTGCATCAGGCCATCTTAGGCCAGTCTCTTCACATATCTTGGCTAGCTTGTTTTTCCAAGTTCCAAGTTCCATTTTGCCTCTCCACTGCCCCCGCAGACTGTGGGTGGTAGGGACAGTGGAAATGCTGGTTGATCTGGAGCGCTTTACAAAGTTCCTAAACAATTTGACCCGTGAAATGTGAACCTCTATCACTGGACAGTCTTGTGGGGGTCCCATATCTACAGATCACATCTCTCATGAGAATCTTGTATACCGTGGTAGCATCAACTTTCCGACATGGGTAGGCTTTTACCCATTTCGAGAACATGTCAACAAGTACATATTCAAAATTACAACACTTGTTCATCTGCATAAAATCAATTTGTAAATGAATAAAAGGACCACTTGGTGGCGGGTGGGCTGCGTCTCTTCTCTTTGGTCCCTTTCCGGGATTATGCTGCTGGCAGGTATGACACTGAGCACAATGTTGCTCAGCCTTTGTGGAAAAACCAGGTGCAAACCAATCTGTATTTACTATGGAAACCATACCCCCCTTGCTCGTATGGGCACATCCGTGCGCCATGCGAGCCAACCAAGGGAACAATGCATGTGGAATCTTTCACACAGCCAACAGAAAACCAACCATCCCTCTCAGTGTTATCAGCAGCGACTTGAAGGTCCACCACAACATGAAGAGAGGGAGTGCGTGTTTCTGGTTGCTGAGACACCAAAAAAATAAAATAAATAGACCTGGAACACATCAGAAGATTTGGCCGCAGCCTTTTCTGCTAAATCAGCTCTAGCATTTCCTCTTGAAACATCATCTGTATTGTTAGTATGAGCCTCACACTTAGTAACAATAGCTAGCTTTCTCGGTAGTAGTATTGCAGACAACAAATTATCAATCATCTTTCCAATCTTGATTGCTCCACCTGAGGAGTTAATGAAACCTCTTTCTCGCCATATGGCACCAAAATCGTGAGTAACTCCAAATCCATACCTCGAGTCAGTGTGAATATTTACGACCTTGCCTTCTGACAAACAACATGCCCTTGTCAAAGCAAAACTCTTCCTGCTGTGCAGTGCATTGTGGAGACAGTTTACCAGATTCGAATGTCTCACTGTCCGTGCAGACCGCATATCCAGAGTTTAGGGAGCCATCCCATGCTCGGGACGCAGATCCATCTACGTACAACACAAGTTCAGCATTATCCATCTGTTTGTCAAACAAATCAGGTCTGGGTGTTAGCACTTTATCGACAACCATCTCACAGTCATGTGGTTCACCATCATCAGGGGTGGGCAACTATGAAGCTGGATGTAATGGGGAGCATCTATAGATCGTAATGTTACTTTGAGTCAACAAAATCAGTTCATACTTTGTAGCTCTAGTGGCTGACAGGTGTTGAGTTTTAGTGCATAACAGAAGAGCACTTACTGCGTGAGGAACCATCACTGCCAAGGGCAACCCCAGCACTATATCTGAAGTTGCTTCCACACATGTTGCCGCAGCACAGACTGCTCGTAAGCACGGAGGGAAACCTGCTGCCACAGTATCTAAGGAAGAACTCACATAGGCGATAGGCCTCTTAAGATTACCATGCTGCTGGGTCAGTACACCCTGGGCAAACCCTTTGGCCTCGTGGCAGTACAGTGTGAATGGCTTAGTGTACTCTGGCAGATCGAGAGCTGGCGCCTGGGCCCAGGCCTGCTTGAGAGATACAAATGATTTATCAGCTTCAGTGTTCCACAACAAATGAGTATCAGTCTGGCCCTTCATTAAATCGAGGAGAGGTCTAGCTAACACAGCATAATCAAGGATCCACTGATGACAATACCCGGCTGAACCTAGAAAAGACTTGAGTTGTTTTGGTGTTCTAGGCTTTGGTATCAATCGGATGGCCTCCACTCTATCAGGAGTCAATAGTCGCTCTGTACCTTTAAGTGTATGGCCCAGATACTTGACCTCCTCAGACCATTACTGTAGTTTTGCATTTGAGGTCTTGTGGCCCTTCTCAGCCAGTGCCTGTAGCACAGCAATAGTGTCCTGTTGGCAGGAGGCAAGATTCTTAGAACATATCAAGAAGGTCATCAATATACTGCACCAGAGTAGAGCTGGCTGCTAAGGTGACATCCTGGAGGTCCTCTCGTAATGCTTGACTAAACAACGTAGGTGATTCGGTGTACCCCTGTGGTAGAACTGAAAACGTATACAGGACCTGGCGAAACGTGAATGCAAACAGATACTGGCTCTCTTCTGCAATGGGAACAGAGAAAGAAAGCAAACAATAGTCATTCACAGAGCAAGAAAGTAACAGGGTTACTTGCTAAGTATCGTAACAGGGTTAGGCACAACAGGATGTATAACACAGGCATTACCTGCTTATAAAACCCATAATAAACTTCTAAGTATTTTATTTAGCCTTAAAGGATCAAATTGACCGTAAGTCTACCTATGACTCCTTGTTTCAACAAAGCATTAATAACTGGGACAATACCTTTCCCTACTTCTCTATTACTAGCATACTGAGGTACGGTTCTCAAGAGTCGTACTACAATCAATGATAACAACTGGGGTAGCATTTTTTATGCGCCCAATATGATTAGCGTGTGTGGACCACAGGAGCTCAGGCCCAGCTTCTAGCAAGGCCACATCTGCGGTCGCTAAAATCTCTGCATTCCACTGCTAGGGGATGTGTATGGGATTGCTAGGCCAAGTGTTCTTTATCCTAAGGAATAGATAAGAAAAGTCAGTAGTGCATTTCATTTTTTTTTTCATTTGCACAACAAATTCCTTTCCAACAGATTTATTTGACTCCCCATAGTTGAAAGAAATACATGTTCATCGTTCAAAGATCCATCTATCCACCCATAAGAGCTAAATGACAGTTGTGTCCACAGGAACCCCAGAAACTACCACTATCATCTCATTGATTTGGGTACTGTATACTGTTGAACTGGCTAACCTAGTAGCTCTGTGTCTTACTTGAAAAAGAGAAGCTCTGCCTCCCCTATTCTTGATTATTATTAGTTTTAGATTGTGGCTTACTGTCTGAGTGTCCTTGAGCAGGCCACAGCAAGCTCTTTGTTCTGAAGAAAACGGGAGGGGTTGAGTGCAGTAGTATGGAGTATGTGACGGAAGGGTACTGACTATTTATGTATACTGTAGACAATAACCTGCCCTGTGGTGTATCTGTCTACAGAGTATGCACATATCCCTGTCTATCTATTACTCCCCTTGTTGCCTGCCCCTGGCTCTCCTCTGCATAGCCGCAGCTATAGCAACAACATCATCTTCTGTAAATAGGCTACAAATCTTAGGTAGTCTCTCTTGTTTCCCTAGAGAATGATCGCTACCTTCAGCTCTTTCACAACTACTGACTTCTCACAATTAGTTTTGGCACTGTTAGTCTGTTCAAGCAACTTCATGTTAGCATGTTCAAGCAATGTCTCGAGTTCCCTCACTCTATGACTTTGTTCAGTCTGCTCATGTTTTAACAATGACTCCTGGACCCTCTGTCTCTCAAACTGCTAATCTTGTCTCTGTCTCTCAAGACGCTCCGGCTCTTTCCTAGCTTCTCTATCAGAATCAGTTTTAGCTTGATCTGACCGTATTTTCTCAAGATAGACAATGCCACGTCGTCTCGTAGCTTCAGTTAACCATATCATAAACATTGGCCAGCTGACAAATTGTTTACACGTCCGACTTGTTCCCTTGTCTTTAAAAAAAAACGCTTTTTAAACTCTCCAATATTTTTTTTTTACGTCAAACGTTCCCTCCAGCGGAAATCAATGTCTCTATTGGTCCCGTAGTGGAAGCTAGATTACCCATACTGAATTACAATGTATCTACAAATCTCATAACGGTATGCAGCCAACTGTTATGATTTACTGCAGCAAGGATCACACAGCACTATAGAATAGTCACAAAATCACATAGCACTGTAGAACAGTCACAACGAAGTACACCAGCGTGTGGTAGTGAACTACAAATATGGCCCTTTTCAAGTCAAACTATCCTCGCCCTCTGGGCGCTCGATCATGGGACGCGCATACAAAGACTCAACTCTTTGGGAACGCGCATACAATAATTTCCACAACTCCGTTACCTCTTAAGTAACAAAATAACCACAATTCGTTCTTAAAAGAGACGAGTTAATTCATAAACTGCCAGTCTAGCTTTCCCTTAGTATTTGATTGTGTCCCTCGATGATCATTAAATGCCAAGTTTGTCAGTAAAAACCTAACTGTCCCTTTACATTGTCAAAGTATCCCTAACTTGTTTAAAACCCACTTTACCCTTAAAAGTCGGTCTCTCGCATAAAGCCTTTGACCCTAATACATTAGGACCGCCCACCTACTGTGCTTGGTCTTAAGAAAAACTCAATCAACACTTAATACAGTTACAATTCAAACGAAAATCCCAATAAGATCTCTGTTCAAAAGAGAAAAACAACTTTAAACATGCATCTTAAAAGTAACATATACATTTGGTTCACCCCTGGTCTGTATAAAAAACCATACACTCTGTTAACAGATACTTTCCCCAGGTCAAGAGTATGGGCCGTATTCTCTGTTAACAGATCCTTTGCATCAGATCAAGAAATACAGATTGTTTTACATATTTGTTTCAATACTTCACGCGACCAGAGTTCTTGTACGCTATCAGAGTTCGCCAACTCTGACCTAGACAAAGTAAAAATAGCAAGTCAAATAATGACCCAAATTTGCTAAACCAAGATTCTAATATTATCTTCCTCCTGTTGAGGCCTAGCAGACTGGTCTGCTAAGACCAGGCTCCCAACTGAACGTCACAATAAAAGGTTCTTAAATTGTTTACGTTACCAGCATCGCAGAGGGACAGCAGGCGCACCAAGCATAAAGCAGTCCGTGAATGGGGTTTTGGAAAAGGATCCCCTTACCTCTTAGTTTTGCGCGTCACGGGTTCTGCTTTACACTGGTGCCGCCGTGGGTCTCTCCTGGATCTGGTTCTGTAATCCTGCCGCTCGACAACGCCAATTGATGAAGAAAGTGTTTTGTCCGTCTCTTCATAAACGGAGTGACTAAGTTCAGTTGAGTTCTGGATTTTAATACGTATTTATCAATCTGCAGATTGGGAGAGAAAACCAGACCTCTGACATTAAATGACAACACAACACCAGGCTTAGGTCTCAATCATGTCTCTCTCCGCTCTGAAAGCCGGAGGACCATCTTTTATAGGGCACAAGAATGTAAACATAGATTGTGACAGTCGGGCAGTAATGACGTTTCAACAGTCTCAGAGAAAGAGATTCACTGCTCCCAACACAGGACAACTCTCAGACTAGAGAGTTCATAGTTGGAGCACTCCTTGTAGTCATGACAAGGAACGTTTAGCCAGTACTTTCTCCTGACCCCGAACATCTATTAACCCTGACACATAGACACAATATACTCTTATTAATAGCAAGCTTACGTGAGAACGTACTAACTAGTATCCAATGACTAGTTCTATTGATTAGTGAATAATGTAATCACACAGGAAATCCCAATTTGTTCCACAGTGTACAGGGAGAAGAGGAGGGGTCCAAGGACGGACACTTTGCCTCCCCAGGAGACCTGGTAGGATCTTCCCGACAGGTAGGATGAGATCCACTGAAGTGCAGTGCCAGTGATGCCCATCTCAGAAAGTCTGGCCAGCAAGATTTGATGGTTAACCGTATCAAATGCTGCAGAAAGGTCCAGCAGAATGATGACGGATGACCTCGAAGCCTTTTCTGGCAGACTGGAGGGCGGTGACTGACAGGAGGGCAGTTTCTGTGGAGTGGCCAGTCTTGAAGCCCGATTGGTTGGGGTCAAGCAGGTTGTTCTGAGCGAGGAAGTTTGACAGTTGGTTAGATACTGCGCATTCAATTGTTTTAGAAAAGAAGGGTAGTAGTGATACTGGTCTGTAGTTCTGGAGGACGGCTGGGTTAAGGAAGGGTTTTTTGAGTAGAGGGCTAACTATGGCCTGTTTGAAGGCAGAGGGGAAAGTGCCGGAAGTAAGAGAAGAGTTAAGGACATGGAGAAGAAAAGTTATGATGGAGGGAGAGATGGTTTGAAAGAGAGGGGAGGGGACTGGATCAAGGGGACAGGAGGTGGGGCGATGAGAGAGAATGAGGTCAGAGATCTCTGCCTCGGACAGGGGAGAGAAAGCGTTTAGACATTTAGTTGGGTCAGTCATAGAGGGTGAGTGGGTAGGAAAGGTGGGTTCAGGGAACCGACTGCTAATGTCAGCAACTTTTTTCTCAAAGAAGGAGGAGAAGTCGTCTGCTGTCATGGTGGAGGGGGATGGTGGGGGAGGTGGGTTAAGAAGAGTGGAGAAGGTAGAGAAAAGTTTGTGAGGGTTTGAGGCAGAGTTAATTTTGTTCAGGAAGTAATGGGTTTTAGCATCAGTTATGCAGGGGGAGAAGGATTTGAGGAGGGAGTGATACTTATCGAGGTCCAGACCGTCTTTGGACTTGCGCCATCTCCTCTCAGCTGCCCGAAGGATGGACCGTTCTTCACGAATAACATCCATGAGCCACGGGCAGGAGGGAGAAGATCGTGCAGGCCTGGTTGACAGGGGACAGAGAGTGTCGAGTGATGCAGTTAAAGTGGATAACAGGGTGTTGGTGGCTAGGGATGCGTATTGATAAGATTTTAACGATTCCGGCTCCTTATCAATTCCTGCTTATCGATTTGATTCCTTATCGATTCTCTTATCGATGTTCCCCTCTACAGCCATAGGTCTGTGCGTCCTGCACCCCCCCACACACACACACTCGTTCAAAACGAATTTCTCAAACTGGCTTTGACTGGCTCTGAAATGAGCTAATACCTACCACCTCTAGGCCTCTTCAGGCCTCTGTTTTCAAAACAAAATCTAGTCGGAGATAGAAACTTTCAGTTTCCTTGTGTTCAAGCTTCTATTACTCAACACCAATAGGACTTACAGGGGTCCTAACAACAGGGGAAATAAGTGTCACCTTTCAAAAGAGACCATTTAGATGCATGTACTCCAAATGGTTCAACAACAGCTTTCAATGTACTTTGGGTATGTTGTTTAGGCGTTTTCAGGCACATTTAACAGGACTATTAAAAGGTTAAACAATTATAATGCTAAGTTTAATAATGGATTAAAAATCGATATGCTCAGTTTAATAATGCGACACGCGAACGTTTGCTGATAACACACGCCGCCCCGATAACGTGAAATGATCAATAAGATCAATACTAATGGGAGACGAATGCCGGAGCTAAAATGTATGCTTCAAACGACGGGACAGGAGATAACTAGATCGACTACACACAATAAATGCAAATTGCTTCACACAGTAACAAGTGGTTGTGATCACTTTTGAGCAGTTTAGCTCTTACCTTATTTAGATAGTTAGAGATGAAGCGCGAACGTTAGCTGTGCTGCTGCATGCATCGAACACATGACGTTCCAGTAACTTCATTCCATGTGTGTTCAAATGCTTCTTCATATTTGTTATATTTCCTCCCTTCGACGAAATAGACTTTTTACACGCGTTACAAGAGGCGTTGTTGTCATTTTGTCGTGTGAAATACAACCAAACTTTAGAACGCTTCTTCCTAGTTGCTGTTTGCTGCAGTCTGTCTATGCGCGAACTTTTATAGTTTATTCAGACAGACGTTCGCGTGTCCCATTATTAAACTGAGCATATCGATTTTTAATCCATTATTAAACTTAGCATTTTAATTGTTTAACGGCACAGAGAATCGTTAACAGAATCGTTAAGGAATTTTGCTAACGATTCCAAGGAATCGATTCACTGGGAACCGGTTCTAAACAAGAACCGGTTCTCGATACCCATCCCTATTGGTGGCAGTGTCAGTGGGGTGGCACATGAACTCGTCAATGGGAGGGAGGGAGGATGTTACAATGGAGGATAAATGGGAGGGGGATAGGGAGCAGAGGTTGCGGCGGAAAGTTACGAGGGGACGGGAGGTAGGAGGAGTTGGAGGGAGAGAGACAGAGAATTGGAATGATCAGAAATGTGTAGTCGGGTTACAGACGTTAAGTCAGTGATACAGTTACGTGTCAGGATGAGGTCGAGCTGTTTTCCTGCCTTGTGGGTCGCCGGTGTGTTCAGCAGCTTCAGGTCGAAGGAAGTCAGAAGAGACTTGAAGTCGACGGCCTGCGTTCCTTCGAGGTGGATGTTGAAGTTCCCAAGGAGTATTAGGAGTATATTACCAGGCCAAACATGTCAGCATCAACCCGAGGTTTCCGCAGAGCAATGGTGAAGCAGAGCGGGCAGTCCAGACTGCTAAAAACGTTCTGAAAAAAGCAGCTGACCCCATCTAGCTCTTCTCGCCTACAGAGCCACACCCCTGCAGTGTGGGTACAGCCCAGCTCAACTCCTTATGGGCCGGCGTCTTCGCACCATAGTGCCAACCCTTCCCTGTCAACTGGATCCTGCGCTGCCTGAAGGCAAAGCTTTCGCTTTGGGAGAGAGAAGGACGCCAGATACTGAAAGCTACAATAGGTGTCATTGTGTCAAAGCTCTCAGTGCCCTGTCACCTGCAGAACGTGTATGGGTAATGGGCTCAAGGACACCGGGAACTGAGCTTTAGAAACACCCATCTCCAAGGTCCTATCTGGTGTATCTACCCCAGGGAGTGGTGAGACGTAACCACCATCACCTGATACCTTTACATACACCTAAAAGCAACAGAGGTTCTCTGACACAGCGAATGTCAGAGCCAACTCCTAAGCAGGTTCTTCCGAAACCTGCTGCAATACCTCAATTTTCAGATATTAAATACAGACTGTGACGCTGGGGGTAGGGGGGAGTATGAAAGAAAGTGAAAAAAATGTGTTTACTCATGTTCTCTTTTTTGAGATTCAGATTTGATCACTTTAAGAGTAGGCCTAATACAGAATTTCACAGTGTTTGGTGAAATAATTACTTTAGTGCCTGAAGTAACACTGTTGGGACTTGTGCTGTCCGACCCATTGTGGTGGGCCGGTCTGAGCAAAAATGGCAGGGCCATTTCTTTGTCCCAGTACAGCCCTGTAGTCATCTCTAATGAGATATATTTAGACGTAGAGGTAAATAGGAACCCAACGGATGTTGTGATAGGGGGAGCCATATTACGGGTACACTCAGGCGCAGGAGTTAGAGAGAGACCCGAGGCCAATGTTGGCTGACAATAAAGTCACGCTCTAACGTCAACAGTTGACTCATGCTAGTTATTTAAGAACAGGGGGGTGTTCCATCAACGTCGATTAAGGAAAAGCTAGACTTATCTCGCCAAGTCTCACTTACTTTAGCGAGAGTTCCGTTCCATTAAGGTGGCTTATTTTAGTTCTAGCTACGTAACCAAGGTAACTTATACTTCGGAACTAGCCTGATCCGTGTCAGGCTAAAAGTCAAGCTAAACTAAAATGTGTTGCAAATAATTTCAAACAGGCGGAAATGATTTAGCTACATGTTTACTTCATCTCCAAAAAATATATTAATTTAAATAAACAAGTTAAGAAATAATGTCACTTTTGTTTTCAAAAGCCATTGGTTAATTGACATAAAATAAGGACTTAGAAACTAAGCAGAGCGTCTAGACAAGTTACAATCAATTATGGCGTATCCGTTCTTTGACAACCCTGTGGTGGATGAAGGTGCTCAGATTATACAAAGAGCGTTTATCCCACCAGCCCCAAGGGTCTTCAGAGACAGAAGTAATGGTTCCCTGACCAGTATCTGTGGAAGAAGTATAGGTTCAGCAGGCCCAGCATAGTTTATCTAGATAAATGTAATTGTCATTCTTAAAAAATAAAAAAACATAAATATATATATATATATATATATATATATGAAATAACACTTTAGCAACTCTTAAGGATGGCAATGAACACATAAGAGCAGCCTACCATCCTTTGTAAAAAGTAATAGAAAGGAGAGTAGACTATAATAGTAGAAAGGAGGGTAGTAGACTGCAGTCTATGTAGGTAGGCCTAGACTATGTAGTCTGCTGGAATCACACACAAGGAAGCAAACCCACTGTAGCCAAGCCTTGACACTGTTCAGTCTGTCTGCATCTGTCTATGTCTTTGCATGTGGGACATTCTTGAACGGGCAACTATGCCAGGAAATATGAAGGGTATACCTTGCTCCAAAGCAGTACCTGAATATTATCATCAGTTTTTCAGGTAATCTTGAAACACAAAGAATCAAGGAGGACTTTTTATTCAATTGTATAAAGTATTTTCATTGTTTAAAGTAGCCTATATGTTGACAAGCCTGTATATTACCTCTCCTCTGGCTTCCCCAATATTATAGGTGCAATATACTGTCCCCATGGGTGTATCCAGGCCCACTGGAAGACTCAGGGGGTGACTGCCTGGTGCCCCCATGGTTGAAAGCGTTTCTAAAATGCCCAGAGTGGCAAAAATTAGACCAAGTGCCCTACTGTCTGCCATTCACATTGTGAAATATGCTTGAGTGCACAGGATGCCCCATGCAATAAATGACAGTGTGCCCTCTATAAATGTAAAAATAGTTCCTTTATAGTATAGAAAATGTGATGCAGTACCCTATAAGGTGCCCTTACAATGGCCTAAATTGGACTGTTCCCATGCCCTTACTTCCAATGGAAAAAGGTGCTGTTATGAAGTGCCCTTTATGCTGCCCCTACATGACAGTGTCCCAAATGTTGCCTTTTCCAAAGAAGACAATTAGATTCTGTGCCCAACAGTCTCCCCTAATGTTCCCAGTAGGGCATGCTTTCCCAAAGTGAGGCTGTGACAACACTTGGCACAGCCACAGTCTGTCACTGTCCAAGCCCCCTCTGGATCTGTGGAGGCAGACTATGTTAATTGGAAATACTCGTAATATAATAATGATAGTCATGCTGAGCAATTTTAAATGACTGTTCTGCCAAACAAAGTGTGCAGTTTGGGTCACCTTCTGATCTAAAAAGTCAGTGCTGGATCTGTGCAATACTAGTCATTTCAGTGAATCCCCATTTAAGTCATGGTTATCTTTCCCTTTTATCTTAAAGCTCAGCATTTAGCATATCAGTTAATAAATGTGTGTGGCAAAGTTATTTTGAAGTAATTTTTGATTTTGTTCAAGATGTGAAGACAAAAACATTATTAGCCCACATCAAGTGCAATTAACCATGGCCTTCTTCAGTGTTTTGAATTTTATCCTACAATTTTCAATTGCTGCCACGTTCTTTTTTGGGCTATTATTCTCAATCTCCTGTTGAGAATATCGACCATAGGCTAGCCTGTCAGAACGGTTTCAGACAGCTCATCAAATTACGCTAATTATCAGTAGGCCTAAATGCATATATATATATATATGTTAAGTAGATTTGGTAGGTCTACAATTTACGCATTTTAACGGTCGTAATGGTTTGACAAGTTGTCTCCCTTGTCATGTTAATTGCGGCAACATTGCCCTTTTTGGGGACAAAAAAACTAAAAAAAACAATTTACGCTGCTGAAACAACACACCTCTGCTGCTTTACGCAGAGGTGTGTTGAGGCTTGAGGCTTAACCCTTGTGCTGCCTTCGGGTCACATGACCCAAAGGTTCATAACGAAACAACGTCGTGTTTACCCAATACAAAAACAAATAAAAATAATTGTATTTTAACCTTTGCAATGTGGGGGGTCTGAGACAGCCCAACGGTTAAAAGAAAATGCTTCACTTTGTTTTTGTATGCGGTAAAGTTGTCGCAATACGATGGTGGGTCACAATGACTGATGGGTCAGAATGACCCGAAGATAACACAAGGGTTAAGTCTAAGTTGACGTTTACCCAAGTGAGACTTATTCGTGTTAGCGCGACTTGCGTTAGCGACGTTGATGGAACACCCCCCAGGGCTGCCAACTTTTCCAAAAACCTTGGCGTGAGATTTGGTAGCAACACCCCCCTCCCCCTTAGGCGAGCTTTCTCCACGCAATCGTGGAGACACTTCCCCATACCCAGTCTCCGGGCATTCTATCGGTCTCATCAACCTATCACAATAAAAGTCTTCGCTTGTTTTGTCCATAATAAAAGAAAACAATTACTTTTATAACAGTATTTAGTAAACATTCACGAGTTCAGTAATCACACCATCGATTGAATAGATAGCTTTTATTGAAGCTGGGCTGGTAGCAAAGCCAAGCCTAATGCATTGTGGTACAGACTGGTAGCAGAGCCAAGCCTAAAGCAGGGTGTCGCAGGCTGGTAGCAGAGCCGAGCCTGGTAGCAGAGCCGAGCCTGAGGCGGTTGGTGTAGGCTGGTAGCAGAGCCGAGCCTGAGGCGGTTGGTGTAGGCTGGTAGCAGGGCCGAGCCTGAGGCGGTTGGTGTAGGCTGGTAGCAGAGCCGAGCCTGAGGCGGTTGGTGTAGGCTGGTAGCAGAGCCGAGCCTGAGGCGGTTGGTGTAGGCTGGTAGCAGGGCCGAGCCTGAGGCGGTTGGTGTAGGCTGGTAGCAGGGCCGAGCCTGAGGCGGTTGGTGTAGGCTGGTAGCAGGGCCGAGCCTGAGGCGGTTGGTGTAGGCTGGTAGCAGAGCCGAGCCTGAGGCGGTTGGTGTAGGCTGGTAGCAGAGCCGAGCCTGAGGCGGTTGGTGTAGGCTGGTAGCAGGGCCGAGCCTGAGGCGGTTGGTGTAGGCTGGTAGCAGGGCCGAGCCTGAGGCGGTTGGTGTAGGCTGGTAGCAGGGCCGAGCCTGAGGCGGTTGGTGTAGGCTGGTAGCAGAGCCAAGCCTGAGGCGGTTGGTGTAGGCTGGTAGCAGAGCCGAGCCTGAGGCGGTTGGTGTAGGCTGGTAGCAGAGCCGAGCCTGAGGCGGTTGGTGTAGGCTGGTAGCAGGGCCGAGCCTGGTGCTGATGGAGGCCGGTAGCAGAGCCGGGCCCGGGAGGATGAGTGTGATTAGGGGATGCAGAGATGGTGGAAGTGATGTGGATGGTGCATGTATAGTTACCGGGGAGGTGATGGGGATGGTTCATGAATAGTTACCGGGTATGGACTCGGGCGGAGAGTCCTTAAGGGTCACGGCCGAGCAGCGGCTCAACCGGATCCCCAAAGGAACACTCATCTACGGGCTGCTGCGAGGCTGATGAGAGCTTGTGTGGTGGAGATCGGGGAGGTTGGTCCTGACGTATAAGCGGTATGCCTGAGAGGACCAGCGACCCAGAAGCTGGATAGTGTGGTCAGCGACGCCCTGGCTGGAAGCAGAGGAAGCGGCACCGATTCTGAAGGAATGTGTGGAATAGTGTGTGGGGTCTATGCCTGATTTGGTGAGGATGAGGCGGAGATGATGGTGGAACCAGAACCGGGAGGCGACAAGTCCTGATTCCGTGATGAATAGTGGGCTGAATGGGAGGGCGTGGCTTCCGGATTTGGAGTGAATGAGTTTCTGTAGAGACTCGAAGGGGCTGAGAGAATAATTGAGGCGGAATAGGAAGATGGGAACTGCGGGCCCGCTCTGATTGGTCTTGCTGCGTTTCAGAGAGAAAATGAGTGTGTCGGGGGAGTGTAGGGTGATGTCAGAGACGCATGGGTGAGCAGAAGGGTCGAAAGTGGAGGAGGTGGACGTGAATTCGGAGCACCTCAGAAAGCCAGGAGGAACATAGCCTCCAGGGTGGAGTCAGTGGAAGGGGAGGAGTAGCCAGACCGCAGTGTGGTGATGCAGGCGGCTAGTAGGTCGGCAGTGAGGGGGAGTCGTGCAGAGGGAGAGCGGGGTTCCAGGCGCTTCAGACCCTTCATGAGAAGGGAGGTCTGGCTGTTGGAGATGGCTGTGCAGGGGGAACCGGAGAGCAACTTGCAGAAGAAGTTGATGCCACTGAGGTATGTGTGGATGGTGGAAGTGCGGATAGAGAGGTGCGCGTGAGCGTATGAGATGAAGCTGGTGATGGAAAGGAGGTTGAAGGAGGGGAATGTGAGGTGGTGAATGGTGTGGAAGGACCTGAAGCTTTTCCAGGCTGTCCAGTAGGTGGAGAGTGTACGGGGGGACAGACCTTGGAGGATGACGTCCTGGGTATGGAGGTGGAGGTCGTGGAGGGGTGCCGTTACGGGAAGATCGTATAGGAATACGGAGGGACCGGAGTGGGAAGGGGGTCCGCCTCTGGGGCCAAGCGCCTGAATTTCTGCAGGGAGAGACGAGAGAGAGAGTCGGCAATGGTGTTGTGGTGACCGGGGATGTGAGCGGCTCTGATTATGAACTGTGACTGAAAGCCAGGTGAGGCGACGGATGAAGGGCATGGCGGTGATGGAGTCTGATCGGCCTTTGTTGATCCAGGAGACGACGGCAGTGTTGTCGGAGTGGATGAGGATGGATTGGCGTGACCATTCATGGACCCAGAGGAGGGCGGCGATGATGGGGTAGACCTTGTGAAGTGCAGATGAGGGGGCCAGTGAGGGAGAAGGGCAGGAAGGGAACTCGGAAGGCCATGGGGAGGAGAACCAGCGGCCGTTATAATAGCAGCCGAAACCAGAAGAGGGGGCGGCGTCGGTGAAGAGCTGCATGTCGTTGGGGTTGGATACAAGATCGTTATAAAAGAAAGTGATGCCGTTCCAGTTGGAAAGGAGATGATGCCAGAGCTCCAACTCCATGAGACAGGAAGCGTCCAGTATGATGGTGTGGTGGAGCGACTGTACGGATGAAGCCAGGAGGAGGAGGTGGGAAATGAAGGAGCGGCCTTGGGGGATGATGCGGAGGGCGTAGTTCAGATGGCCGAGAAGGGAGAGGAGTTGGCGCTTGGTGCAGGTGGGGGTGATCAGGTAATTGGAAAGAAGGAGCGTGATGCGGTCCAGTTTGTCGGTGGGGAGTGAAGCTTTGAAAGCCACGGAGTCCAGTGTGATACCGAGGAACTCCAGGGTTGTAGCTGGCCCTTCTGTCTTTTCCAGGGAGAGAGGGACACCCAGTTGTGGTGAGAGCGTGGAGGCCTTGCGCCGGTGGGGATGAAGGGGGGCCGATGGTGAGGAAGTCGTCCAGCAGATGGACTAAGAAGGGAACCTTGGACTCATTGAGGAGGATCCAGCAGAGTGCTTCGGAGAGGCAGTCGAATAAGCGTGGGCTGCTTTTGCAGCCGAATGCCAGTCGGACGGCAAAGTAGTAGGAATCCTCCCAGCAGACCCCAAAGAAAGCCCAGTAGTCTGGGTGGATGGGAAGGACCTTGAAGGCGGTAGTGATGTCGGCCTTCGCCAGCCAGGTGCTGCGGCCGGCCAGGCGGATGAGGGAGATGGCGTGGTCGATGGTGGTGTAAGCCAGGGAGTAGTCCGGGCTGGGGATCAAGCTGTTTATGCTGGGGACGGGGCCGCGACGGGGAGCGGAGAGGTCGATCACAAGCCTCTGCTTGCCCGAGTACTTCCGGGTGGCGACGCCGATGGGGCTCACCCGGTAGACAGGGAACGGGGGAGAGGCAAACGGGCCAATCATGAAGCCCTGAGACACCTCCTTGGCCAACAGGGCAGACACCACGGCGGGGGCCTCGAGCGCCGAGCGGAAGTTTGGGCAGGCAAAAGAGCAAGCGGGCAAGGACACCAGGCCGGGGGAGAAGCCTAGGACCAAGCCGTCCAGGAGGAACCGCACAGCGGCGGGGTCGGGGTGGCGGCGGAGGGCCACAGCCAGGGCAGGGACGACGATGGGGGTGGACAAATGGGCAGACAGTCAGGGGGCCGGCCGGCCGGGGGGTCAAGGGAGCAGGAGGAGCGGGAGTGGGCCCCACCGCAGAAGGAGCAGACGTGGAGGCTCCGGCAGGATGACAAGGAGCAAGACCCGGCGTTGAAATTATTGCAGAGAGGGGGCGCCGCACAGGAAACAGGGCAGGGCGGACCGGGCGGCGAAGACCCGGCAGTAGGCTTCGCTGTCCAGCACGCCCCAGTAGGTTGACTCATTAAACTGCTGCAGCCGCCCTGCGGCCTCGGAGGCGAACCGGACGTGGTAGGTGTAGAAGCCGGAGCCCCCGAACCGCAGGGCGAGCTGCAGGACCAAGGTGAGGTAGTCGTCCAGCTCCGCACGGCGCCCGGGGAAGGAGGAGCAGACGACGTCCCGGTACAGGGAGAAGGCGTAGGCGAACTCCGCAGGTGTGAGCTCCCGGCGCCGGGGTGACGGAGCAAGACGGGGCCGCAGGACCCGTCAATGGTACGGGGGGCGGAAACCTGGGAGGGGAGGAGAAGGTCAGCCAGGTCCACATAGTTACCCAGCAGGATGGCGGCCCGGAGGGCAGAAGACACGGGGGAAGGCCGGGAGGCAGAGGGGGCCGCGGGGCGGACCGGGGGAGGTGCCGTGGCCAGCGTGAAGGGAGGGGCGGGCAGGGGACCGGCAGGAAGGGCAGCAGCCAGGGCGGGGGGGGCGGCCGGAGCGGAGCCATCTGCAGAGGAAAGAACAGAACACAGTCAGGGGAGCAGGGCCCGGAGCGGCCAGGACGGGGCACGCAGGGGCAGGCACGGGGCAGGGGGGCGCCATAGAGGCGAGGAACGCCGCAAACAGCCCAGGAAGGTCGGCGAGGGCGGGAGCCGGAGCCGGGGCAGAGGAGGCGGGGAGGGGAAAGAGGGACGCGGGCAAGGCAGGGGGCAGGAAGGCGCCGGCCGCGACCCCACGCCCGGCAGCGGGAGAGGACCGGTGCGGGGAGGCGGGCGAGGCGGGAGGCCGGGAGCCGCGGGGCTCGGCCCGGCGCCCGGAGAGGGGCGGAGCGGGGAGGCGGGCGAGGCAGGGGGCCGTGGGGCGCGGTCCAGCGCCCGGCAGCAGGAGAGGGGCGGAGCGGGGAGGCGCGCCGGCCCACGGACTCCCCGAAACAGAGGGCGAACAGCCTGGCCTTCGGATCGGACCGGCTGAAACTCAGCCCCCGAGCCCGGAGGAGGCGCTGCAGGCCGGCGACGGTCCAATCAGAGGGCAGCGCCGGGAGGCCCGGGGCGGGCGGAGCCAGGCGCCGCGGAGCAGGAGACGAGGAGCGGCGCGAAGAGTCGGCGGAGGAGGAGAAGCGGGGCCCCCCGTGGTCGCGAGAGGCGAGGCCGGGAAGGCTGAGGAGAGGGCGAGAGGGAGAAACCGGGGCCGGCGCAGGCAGCCGCCGAGACCGGGAGGGACGCCTGGAGCGATCCCGGCAGGAAGGCCGGGGGGGCGGAGACCGCGGGAGGCGGTCGGGCCGACGCCCGGGACCAGCAGGAGAAGCCGCGGGAACCGGGGAAGCCGAGGAGGTCGGAGCAGCGCCGCACGAAGAGCGGCCGGAGGCCTCGGGGACGCGGCCAGAACGCCGAGGGCGGGACCGGCGCTCCAGCCGGGAGGGAAACTCCTCGTCGGACGGGTGGAGATCCAGGACGTCCATGAGGGCGGGAGGCGAACAGCCGGAGCCGGGAGAACGGGCGAGCCGGACCGCAGCGGAGCGGGAGCAGCAGAGGCGGCGGCAACGAAGCAGGAGGCAGAGTCGGCAGTCGGCAGGCAGAACAGCAGCGGGGTGCACGAAAAGTCGAATGACAAAAACATGCTAGCACAAGGATCAGAGCAACGGAAGACACTTTATACAAGCCTCGTAACTGATACGGGGAGTTTGGTCGCATTCTTCCGTGCTTTCGCTAGGCTGATGCTTATGAAGTTGATTGGAGTTGGTGCGCATTCTTCCGTGCTTTTGAGATTTGCTTGATTGGAGTAGAGGAGGAGTCTTGGTGCGCTATCTTCCTCCCGAACTTTAGTTAGTTTATCTAACTCCCTATTGTGTACACATCTTGTGTGTATCACAATAACACGACACAGTCAAGCCACGAATGATCAAACTCCATCACAACAGATGGCTCGAAGGTTAGAAGAAGCCGGTGAACTGATCACCGGAACAGCTTCAGTTGTTTACATCCGACTAGAAAGAAAGAGCTTGAGGGGAAAAAGCGAACTTCCTCGAGATACAAGTTCGTACTATCCGAACACCAAAATGTCTAAACTAGAGGTGTTTAGGGATTTTATCACTGAGCGATTAACAACAGCAGTTTTGGAGATATTCGCGGCAGCTGAAAAATCGTTTACCGAGTTCGATGATGAGATTTCTCGTTCGAAGGAGGAGAGTGCGCGACTGCAACGGTTGTTGGACATTGTTATTCAACCTGAAATCAAGATTCACCAAGCAGGTTCGATATAATAACTACAGTTGATTATAATCTGCTTTGCTTATATTCATTATATCTTATGTGATGTTGCACAGTCAAACCCAGATGTCGTGTCAAAATTTGACACAATTTTCATCATTTTGGCTCTGTATAC